>NC_058115.1:31596718-32335077 GCF_914725855.1 Thunnus albacares | reverse complement strand
GGGATCAGCGACAGTAAATCAAAATCAAAGAAAATAAGTGGCTCCTTATAACTTGAGATCTTGGTTCATAATCATCCAAAAAAGTTTTTACAGCTACATCCACACTTGTGTGTGTGAACCAGGAGGTGTTGAGAAGCAAACACAGCGTTTAACTCTGTGGAGCAGATTCAGCATCATGTGAACAAACAAAACGTGACATCACAACTTGATATCAATCAGAATGATGTCACTAAATGTATCGATCTTTCCTGGCTGATACAGAACAATGAAAATGTTTGTTTGGCTCCATCAATACATGTTTTGACATCACTAAGGCTCAAAATATCCCATCAACATGGTTTTTTATATCCCTCGATCTCTGAAAAGCAGCAAATTCTCACATTTAAGAAGCTGGAACCAGATAATATTTGACATTTTTGCCTGATAAACAACTAACGGAATATTTGACTGATCCTAAACTTTTAAGAACTCTCTTTCAATAGGAGGATGTGTCTACTTCCTGGAGAGAGTCTCATCCTTTCTTTACGATCCCAGCTCCATCACTTTTACACGATTTTTTTCCCGACACACAGGAAATGATGTCAGCATTTCCTGTGCTGTGATGCAGGAGGATAAGACAGTTTTCAGGAAGTGCGTGGGCTGTGGTCCAACGGTTAAAAGGATCCCCCAGGGTCCACCCCCCCCCCCCCCCCCCCCCCCCCCCCCCTTCACCACCCCACCCACACACGCACACACACACACACACACACATATACCAACATACATGCATACATACATGCATGCACACACACAGGAAGGAACAAGACAACAATGGATGAGCCACAACAGAGAGTCCAAGCAGGAAAAAACAAACTCTCCCTGTCCTGCTGCAGGCGAAGCTCTTGAAGAGTGTGTGCTGGGGGGGTTGGGGGGGGGCACTCATTGTCCATCCTGGAACACAATTACATACTGCTCTACTCTTAAGAAATATACTCGAAATGGCTAAATTTCTTTAAGGACCATCTGTAGTTCTTTAACAACTTAAACGACACATATTCTGCACATTTCCAGGTCAATATTAATATTCTGGGGCTCTACTGGAATATCTTTGCATGATTTACAGTTACAAACTGCTTATTCATCTTATACTTGCTCTTTATGCAGCCCCTCTGTCTGAAACAGGCCGTTTTTTAGCTCCTGTCTCTTTAAGGCCCCGCCTCCCGATGAGCCTGCTCTGTTCTGATTGGCCAGCTTTTGGATTTCGCTACTTTTTCTCGTTCTTTACATAAAATAGAAACTTCAGATACTTCCGTACATGTTCGAGCCAAAGTCTGGTCAGAAATATGAGCGTGGACAATGCAAAAAACGTGGAAAAACCTTAGCAACAACCTTAGCAACCAAGGCTACGGAACAAATAGATGTTTAAGTAGTAAAAACCGTTGTAAGCAAAGGGTTCAGAGAAAGTGCAAGCGACTCACAGGGAGCATTTCTATGTACATTCACCTCAGTTCACTTTGACCACGTTTCAACCAAGCAGTTGATTGGTTTGAGTCGAACTAGAGAGCAGTGTGTGAAAGTTGACCAAGAAAAGTCATCCGTTTTAAAAAAAACAAAACAGGTATTCCTCAAGGTTCGATCGTGGGTTAGCTAATTGTATTGTTTTGTTAATTTTTCTTTCCTTTTCTTTCAAACTGTGCATCACAATCAATGTATTTCAGTATGTGTATTTTATTGTACCTCCATATCTGTAGTGCACTGTGGCTTTTATGATGATGAAAGCCGTATATTTTAATTACACTGAAGCCCAACTAGGGACAAGAGTTGAAAATTAGCAATTAGCTATAAACTCTCTGTGCAGTCCCTATCCTTATTAAATAAAAAGGAAACATATCTGACATCATAACAGGATTTTACAGAAAATCACAAAGAGCATAACATGTCCCCATTAATCAACATTTATATATAACCTTGTTTAGTCTGTACTAACTTCTTCTTCACTGCCTGCACTTACACTCAGGACCATGACACCCCCCCCCCCCCCCCCCCCCCCCCCCCCCCGCTCCACAGGATCAAGGGTCAAGGGTGTATTCGCTGCATTACGCTTTGTTTTTTTATGCTTCGGTTTGATCTGCGATGATTAAAAGGTTGGAGGACGCCTACTGTAAAGAACTTCTTCATCACTGCAGCTTCACAAGTTGATCTCAGTGCAAATCTGCATCTGTCCGTCTTTCAACTGACATTGGTTGCATTTATAGGGATATTTAGAAGCACCGTGAATGCAAACAAACAGCGGAAATGTCCGTCTGAATAATAGTTTCCTGTATTTTTTCACTTCGCTATTTAGTCTGACATTGTGCTCAAGTTAACTTCTGCTAAGGAGGGGGGAATATTTTGCCGAAACTAAAAGAAGTTTGTTCCCAGTTGTAACAATAGCTGAGCTGGAAATATCTCAATTTAGGAGTTATTACTACAGTAATTCAACTTGCAACAAAACTGTACAGTATAGCTGCGTCGATTTCATCCACACTCAACACAGTTTTTCCGGCTCTGCCAGAAGAAGGTGACGTCCCCGTATTCAGTCCAGTCTACACAACTCGTGGTTTTTCCAAACTGCGGGAAAACAGCCGCCATGAGCACAATAACAGATTCAGAGATCTGGATACGAATTCTCTACATTTACATTTGAAACTTGGATGTAGTTGTTTTTTGTGTGTGTATTTTGAAAATGTCAGTCAAACCAGGTTCAGACATTTGCTCTCTTTCATTTTTCTATTACTTTTTATGGAAATAAGGATCTACTTGTAACCTGAGGTGAGTTATTTTGTATTTGAGAGTCAATTATTTGCACTTTTACCCAAAAATGTACAAAAAACTGGGAAACAAATGTATTTTTGGGGTCCCATAGATTCCTACAATTTTCTAGAAAGGAACTGATGTTTAACTGTAAATTCAGCTGCTTATAAAGTCAACACAACTTCACAGAATAGTATAGTGTCTCTATGGAGAAACAGTTTACATATTTTAATGCTTGTTGACTGTTACAGCTGTTAACAGTCAGACTGTTCCTGCAGTCTAACAAGCACTTGAACGCAGCACAGCCATACACGGCATTTGTTTACGTTTGTATCATGTGACCATAATATCAGTGTTTGAATCTGACCTGAAACTCACATGACCTCACATAACCACAGTGCCATTAACTTTAAGATAGTCAGTCAGGACGCCCTGTCAATCAAACCAGCTGCGCAAACACACACACACACACACACACACACACACACACACACACACACACACACACACACACACCAAACAGCTGAACTGTTGTCACCTTGTACTGCAGTGTGTTGACGAGTGTGACCTCTGGCTTTGTTTACCCCCAAACAAAAGACCACACACTCATAACACACAATGACAAACACACACACTAAGAGTGAAAAACACACACACACACACACACACACACACACCGACACGCCGCCACACACAACAACCCAGACAAATGGCAGTCAATAACTTCCTCCCTCCATCTTTATGGAGCTTGTTAACTTCCCTCTCCCTAATGGCCCTCTGCTGTGCCTTTTGTTAGTCGTACTGCTGCACACACACACACACACACACACACACACACACACACACTCAGCAGTCAGCTCAGGTTGCACGCTAACATCAGTCGATGGGTTTTCGTGCATTGAGGAATCTTCAGTCTGATTGGTTGTTCGGCTTGAAGGAAACTTCCAGTGCCCGATTTTTTTATTTATTTATTTGACATTGTTCCTTCATTTAATGTTAAAGCTCCAATCTGACATCCAGCCATCAACATTTACTCAACAGAGTCACATGATATCAGTCTGTGTATCCAGCATTAGTCTCTTTAGCTTAGCTTAGCTTAGCTTAGCTTAACACAAAGACTGGAAGCAGGTAGAAACCGCTAGCCTAGCGACAACCACAACATTTCCTTTTGCACGTGTTTCTACCTGCGTGCAGCACAATTAAAGACCTCACTCAGTCTCTGTGTGTGTGTGTCTCCACATCTCTCTATAGGAGGATAATCTGTCAGACAGACAGGTTCTTCTCTCAGAGTCGGCATCATCAATCTCCAATCTGTCAGTCTTATTGATGAGCCCACAGAGCCGCTGCCAGCTGGCAGCTGCAGGTAAGACGGACAGACAGAGAAAGAGAGGCGGGATGGAGCGATGAAGAGAGTGATAAATAAAGGAATGTCTCCTCCGGACGGTAAGCCCCGCCCACCTGGTAAAACACATTAAAAGTCCCATCTGATGCTGGTTTTATGACTTTGATCAGGGTAATGTTCTTCCTGATGTGCTCGTCTTAAACGTTATTTATTTACCTTCCTGACACGGTGGACGTTTTGAACGTTTGGTCCTTCAGTGCTGAGCTTCACTAGCCTTGTAAAAGTGGTCATAAACTAGTAATAAACTAGTGATGGTTAGGATCATCTGTTTTATTGACCTTCGTCTTTGTTGTAAAAGCCGTGACCTTCGCAAGGCGGCGTGGGAAACAAGGTCGACTCCTGGGACGAAGTAGGATAGTGACAGTGAAAGAAATAGTTCCACTTCTTAGTCTCTGTGTTAACTGTTTCTGATATTTCTTAAATAGATGTCAAAAAAAGTTATTTTTGAGTATATTTATATCAAAATCCCAGTTCCAGTCTCAGTTTATAGTGTGAGACGATTGGCAGGAATGTGTGTCTTGTCACGCACGAGCATGTGCGTCCTTGTACGTGTGCACGATGCAAACAATACAAGGGGCCGTCGCATGAAAACACGGCTCCTATTATTGGTCAGAAAAGTCCACAGGAAATCTCTGAATTCATCTGGAAATTACAGGATATGACAAGAAAACAATCCGTCCCGAGTGATCGACTACATAACTAATCTCTATAAATATGAAAGGAGGTCATTTGATAACCGAGGACTTAAAAACCGAGGCGTGTAGTCGCCTTTTTTTCTGTGTATTTATTCATTAATAAAAAGAGAGTGAAACATATTAAGCGTAACGCCCACACACACACACACACACACTTACTTGCAACAACAGTGTGATTTGTAATGTTAATAAAACCTGATCAAGGTGTTTAAATATCAAATTAGATTGAATTAATCTGCTTATAAGTGAGTGTAAATAGTGAACGAGAAGCTCTCTCTCTCTCTCTCTCTCTCTCTCTCTCTCTCTCTCTCTCTCTCTCTCTCTCTGTGTGTGTGTCTCTATCCTTCTCCTTCTTGCTCTGGATTTCTTGGATGGAGTCAAATAACAGACGAGCAGAATTTCAAACAGGACGCGCGCACGCACACACACACACACACACACACACACACACACACACACAAACTGACGTCTTTCTCTCTCTCTCGCTCTCTTTCTCTCCCTCTGTCACTGAGCTGTGAATGACACCTTCATCCCCGTTGCTTTAACATTCAAACATCTCTTTCTACATGCAGGGAATTAAATCTTCACAACACACATGTACGCACACGCACACACACACACACACACACACACACACACTCACACACACTGAGAGCAGCGTCCAGATGTGTAAATGAAGTGCAGCTGTTTTAATATTACTCTGTTTTCTCTCCGCTCTCCTCCACTTCACCTCCTCTTATCTCATAAATCATCTCCTCCTCCTCCTCCTCCTCCTCCTCTCTCCTCTCCCTCTTCCTCTCTCCCCTCTACTGTCTAACCATGTGTGTTTCCCAGCAGGTAAAGCCGTCCGGGTCAAAAGTCTCCGTGTGCAAATAGACCAATATTGACACAAGGTGGGAGCGGCACAGTGTGCGCTGAGTGTATATGTGTGGGGGAGTTTTAAGCCCCGCCCCCCTGTCTTTTTTTTTTGTTGTTGTTGTTGCTGGAAACCAATCCATGGAAGCCGAAACCTTCCCTCTTCTCCTCCTCCTCCTCCTCCTCCTCTCTATCTTTCTCTCAGAGGACGATCGAGGACAACTGAGTGATCGTTTTCCTCTTTCTCTCCTCGTCTCCCCCCCCCGCCGCCGCCTCTGCTCAGATTGAACGGCAGCAGGTCAGGGTTGGTTAACGAACATCCACCAGTCAGATAGATGCTAACGGAGCAGAGAGGAGGAGGAGGAAGAGGAGGAGGAGGAGGAGGTAGCAGCGGTGGTGTAACATCTCGTCTTACAGGAGGCGCAGGAGGAGATACTTCCTCCTCAGCTCCTCTTACTTCAAACCTAAACACCAAAGACAGAGAAAGAAAGAAAGAGAGAGAGTCCCTGCCAGCAGCTTCGCTTGATAGAAATAGATGAACGCTGAAGCTGTAAATAGTTGTTTGGTTTATGTCCAAATGTTGCAGACATGTTAAAACTTTTGCAGAAAGAAAGAAAGTGTGAATCAGAGGTTTCTAATTAAAAATCTCACACTGGAGTTGATCAGGAGGTTCAAAGATAGATATATAGATACTTTATACGGAGGGAGATTCATGTATCATAGCAACACAAAACAGCCTAGAGATAACAGACAATACGCCATAAAGCGACGTAAAGACACGAAAACATAAATTCAAGTAGCAGCGATTTGAGGTACAATCAGTAAAGATAAACTGATCAACCTGAGAGGTTAAAATATAAATAAAAATATAGACATGAGGTAAATTTTACGGAATCACCTGTGCATACCTTTATAACCCCTTTCTCTCCAGTTGGTCTCAGTTCTCACGCCCCCCCCGTTCCCCAAACAAACCCCATTTTCTTCCTCTCTCCCCTCTAGATGGGCGTCACAGTGGCTCACAGCGGTTTAGCACTTTAGCCTCACAGCTAGAAGGTCCCGGGTCCTTCCTGTGTGGAGTTTGCATGTTCTCTCTGGTTTCCTCCCACCATCAAAGACATGCTGGTTAGGGTTAATACTTCCACATAAGTAATTCCTCTTCTTCTATTCTAGGAACCACAGGGGGGATGACGAAGCTGAAAGCTCATGGAGACATCCCCCCCCCCCCACCCTGAGTCTCAACTCCTGGGTTCCTAGACGCTCCAGCCTCTTCCATTTGGTCTCCAGTCATCCCCCCTTCATCCCTCTCCCCCCCCCCCCCCATCCAGCCCATCGTACACTCTCCTCATCCGATCCTGACAACCTCTCGACAATCCAAATCTACTTTTTATCCCGCTCCAATGGTTTCTGGTCTTTGTTAGTGAAATAGATTAAATGTAGAAGCAAGCAGTGTTCAGTGAGCAGGTAATATAGTTTATATAGAGAGTATATAAAAAGGAAATGATGCAGATGCAGGTTGTGTGAAAGATGAATCTTTGGGAATCTTGGTGTCATGATACATAAACAGGTTTTGACTCTAAATTGTTTCAGTGTTAAGCTTCTCTTTAGTCCACTGGCTTGCAAAATGAAACACAACTGGTTCTACTCAGTTTGATCACCAGTTTGAGGATTTGTGCTTTTCTCTGCTCGTATATCTTTGTAAACTGAATATTTTGCATACCAGACATTGATGTCTATGATCGGCATTTTCCACTGTTTTCAGTCTCTTTATAGATCAAACAGCTAATCTATTAATCAAGAAAGTAATGAGTCGCTAATGACAATAATCCTTTCTTGCAGCCCTACAGTAATTCTTTCCGTAGGAGAGTAATGACGGTGTAGTTTACTCACCACCGCTGTGGCTGATAAGGTTTATTTTGTAGAAACAGTAGCAGGTCTACATGTTCTGGGGTAAAAAAAAGTATCTAACATTATGCCTCCTGCAGTAGTGATTTTCCTCTCTGCTGCCACACTAGTAGAGGGAACCCATCATTATCCACAACACTGTCACAGGTGCAGGTCTTGTGTGTGAAATGAAACAGACTGATGGCATGTTCACATTATGTGGGACGGATGAGAGATGGTAAAGATTTGCATTTTTACAACTTCGCTGAGCGTCACGGTTACAGAGTTGGTGTAACACTATACATTATCAAAGTAGCGAGTGCAAGGTGCTCTCAGATTGCCTCTCCTCCGAGGTCAGCGGAGGCAACGGCGGCGGCGGCAGCTGCTGTTGGAGTTTATGATGATTCAACTTTTTTTTTCCTACTTGTCACCATGGCAACCACAACAAACTACAGCGAGGGAAATACAGGAGCTGATTTTACTGCTTTCTGAATTTCCTGAATGATAAATGTCTTCACCAGCAGAGAAGTCATGTTTTTTTTTATTTGTATAGCCCAGTATCACTAATCAAAAGCAATACAACATCCTTTATCCTAAAACCCTTGATTCAGACGTTTTAATTTCAGTTTAACCCTCCTGTTGTCCCCTCGGGTCAATTTTGACCCGGGAGGACAACAGGTGTCATTATGTGCTGACATCAAAAAAACTGACTTGGTTTTAAAACAGTATCCTGACTAAACTTTTACATATACTAGTCTGCCATAATCCATGTAATCTCAACTATAGTTGAAATAATTCATAATTTCTTAGAAGCCTCGGGTCAATTTTGACCCGGGAGGACAACAGGTGTCATTATGTGCTGACAGTATCCTGACTAAACTTTTACATATACCAGTCTGCCATAATCCATGTTTTCCTCTGATCTCAACTATAGTTAAAATAATTCATAATTTCTTAGAGGCCTCGGGTCAATTTTGACCCGGGAGGACAACAGGTGTTAACGTTAAAGAACTGGGAGAAACCTCAGTAAAGAGCGACAGAGGACGGACAGATGTGCAGCAGCTGCAACGGCAAACAATCCAGGTTTGAAAAACACTCTAAGAAGATCAAGAAGGTCGCTAACAACGTTGAGATGATCAGTAATGTTCTAAGTTTGGTTTGGGCAGATCTGAAACAGCCGTCGTACGTAAAGAACCGCACCGAGGATGTCACCAAGCATCACATAACGTCTCTGCAGTAGCATCATCTATGATAAGCATTTTCCCATCTTTATATTTATATTCAAGCTGATATGTCTGAGCTTTTGCGTTGTGTACGGTGCAACCTGATTTAGTAACTCACTAGTTTGAAACTAGTTAGTAGTTACTAAGAGGAAGTACAAACTTGGTGATGGATTTAGGAACAGCTGGTGCAACACAGTTCTGCAATCTGATCCCCCCCCCTCTCTCTCTCTCTCTGTGAGACCAGGCAGCGTATCCTTCCTCTAATACAATAATGTCACAGCTTTTTTGAGAGGTAAAATTCAATTATAGCAGTGCTCCATCTACACACACACACACACACACACACAGCAGTGGTCACAGCATTGTCGTCTCATAACAGCCTGGAAGAGACATTTTTGGGTATGCGACTGAATTTACACACACACACACACACACACACACACAGAAATACAATGAGAGAGAGAGGAAGAGAGAGGACTCGCTGCCTCCTGATTCGCTGACTTGCAGTTTGTCGTCCTGTCAGGCTAACATTTCAGCTGTCAAAACCGAAACTGCTAAAATGGCATTTTGGGATTTTTTTGGGGACAGATCTCGTTTCCTTGGACTCTTGATTCTTTCCGTTGGTCCACCTACAGCACCTGTCTGTCTCTCTATCTGCCCTGAAGAGCATCACACTGTCTCACCTTCTGACCTTTATGTCCACATGTTACATAAAACTCCAGGAAGGAACTCAGAAGGAAGAAGGAAAGATGGTGGAAATAACCAGTGGTGGAAGAAGTAGTCAGATCCTTTACTAAAGTAAAAGTACTAATACAGTAAAAGTACATAAGTATTATGAGTTGATGTAGTTAAAGTATTGCAGTAAAAGTACATAAGTATTATGAGCTTGATGTAGTTAAAGTATTGCAGTAAAAGTACATCAGTATTATGAGCTTGATGTAGTTAAAGTATTGCAGTAAAAGTAGTGGTTTGGTCCCTCTGACTGATATATTATTATATATGACATCATTAGATTATTAATAGTGAAGCATCAGTGTTAGAGCAGCATGTTACTGTTGTAGCTGCTGGAGGTGGAGCTAGTTTACACTACTTTATACACAGTTAGCTAGTTTAGTCCAGTGGTTCCCAACCTAGGGGTCGGGGCCCTCCAAAGGGTCAGCAGATAAATCTGAGGGGTGGTGAGATGATTAATGGGAGAGGAAAGAAGAAAAAACAAAGTTCTGATACACAAATCTGTTTTCAGTTTTTTTGGACTTTTTCTCTAATCTTTGATTTTTGCTGAAATATTGGATCATTTGAACATTTATTGAAATGAAAGCATGTGAGAAGTTTAGAGGGAAAAATCACTATTTGGTGGAGCTGTTAACAACTCATAGACATGTGAAATGTGACCCCGACTACACACTGCTTTTTGTAAGACGTCAAAAGCTCAAAAAAGGTTGGAAACCACTGGTTTCATCTTTAACAATGTGTTGTATTTTAAAAGCTTGTTATATTATCCATTGTGTCAAATCTTCATCTGAAAAGTAACTAAAGCTGTCAAATAAATGTAGTGGAGTAGAAAGTACAATATTTCCCTCTGAAATGTAGAAAGTAGCATCACATGGAAATACTCAAGTAAAGTACAAGTACCTCAAAACTGTATTAGAGTACAGTACTTGAGTAAATGTACTGAAGAAGAGAAGAAGGAAACCAAGAATGAACCAGAACAGATCAGATCAGAACAGCTCTTTGTTATTTTTCACCACTGTTTGTGTGAATGTAGGACGCTCGCTCCTCTCTCCATCTCGACTCTCTCTTCCTCCTCCTCCTCCTCCTCCTCCTCCTCCTCTCCCTCTCTTCCCTCTCCGTCGGCTGTGCAGCCGTCAGCAGATTTTCCCAGCATGCCAAGGGAGTCAGCTGAACGAGCGCTCCATCCAGCAGCTTTTAATGAAGCAGCTTCCATCTCTCCGTTAACGACAGACGACAAAGAGTGAAGAGACGGAGAGAGAGAGAGAGAGAGAGAGAGAGAGAGGGAGACGCTCATTTACACTCGGAGCGACTTCCTCGCACAGCAGCAACCGTCAGGATGTAGAAACTGAGGATTTATTAATATGTGGAAGAAAGCACTGAAGTCCTTCAGCTAGTTAACTTCTTGTGCTTGTTCTGTATCTGAAGCTCAGATGAGGCTTCATCAGTCTGAGTTAGTCATATCAAGTGGATATCTGACACATGTACAGTCTTTTTAGCATCTAATTCCCTCTTTGTGTTTCCCTGTTGAGCTGCAGGTGGAAGTATAGTAACAAAAAGAGGGACTTTGGTACTAAAAAGACTGTAACGTTGAAAGATATCTACTTGATTTGACTCATTTGGACGCTGACTGGACTTGTGGATTTTGTCCTCCATCACTTCCATTGTAAGTGCATTATGAAGGTCACTATTTGGGGATGCAGGAGGATTATCACCACGGTCAGATTAACCTCCTGTGGGCCACGAGGTGAAGGTTTGTTGTTGGGTCAATATTGATCGTCCTTATATATGAGGTATTACTCTAGAGATGAAATTATTGGTTGATTAGTCGGCATAAAGATAATCTGCAACAGTTTTTACCTGTGAGTTAGCTGGTAACGTAGCATGGAGCATGAGTTTTGTTGCTATGGTTACCACCAGTGCAGTACACCTTGCACATTAATTTATAACACTGACTGTTAACTAGAAGTATGTTGGATGTGTCCTCATTTATCATTTTAACATTCACCTGTCAGTCAATCGGACGCTACCGAGTGTAATCAGGTAAACTGTGAAACTTTACTAACAAGAGTTTAGAAGTTTTTAAGACAGAATTTGATGAAGCAACAAACCGTTTTTTTTTTTTTTCCTGCAGCCTGAAATCTGATCAGTTTACAGCTGCTGTCGTTTTCAACCTCGACTTCCCTTCTGCACAGGAAGCTGAGCGTCTGGAAAAACACACGGCACGAAAACTGATCTATCACCCAATACACCTGGAGGGGATCGCCTTACGCACACACACACACACACGCACGCACACACACACACACACACACACACACATATGTAATCTCCAGAGACCAGATCAATCGAAACTGTAAATTGTCTTTTTCATACTTCAACGATTTTCAGATGATCTTTGGTTTCACTGAAGCTTCGTCAGTGCTAACGGTGCTAACGAGAGCCACACACACACACACACACACACACACACTCACTCTCTCTCTCTCTCTCTCTCTCTTTTTCCCTGCTGGTAGCTGTTACTCAGGCTTCATTCAAATGCAGCGGCTCACTTATTTCATTATCTGTCCATCACATACACTCATAGTTAAACTGCTTGACCTGCGATGAGTCACTGTGAAACTATGAGGTTTCAGTCTAAAAACACACACACACACACACACACACACACACACACACACGCATACACACGCAGATCCAGTCTAGCAGCGTTCCTCTCTCATCTGTTCCTGGGAAGGCGACATCAGATCCAGGTCTGTGTGTCGGTATGTTAACACGAACACAAGACATCAGGTTTCCTCTGAACTAAAGTCTATGCTGGTCCCTCACAAATATTCCTGCCGCCATCAGTAGAAGCAGACGCCACGGTCAACAAAAGACTGAGGATGAATTCCTCAGACTCGCTGCCATGAATAATACAATTATTTAGCAGATTGACACTTTTTTTTTTGTCAGTGTCATAAAATTCTGTGTTTCTGTTACATTCATTCAGTTATAGATGAATTTTAGTGCCACACCGCGTCCTAACTGAATGAAACGAGAGTAAAATCAGTTTGACTGCTTTGTTTTCTACTGGAACAGCGCTGCGTAGTGTGATGCAGCTGAACTTGTGTCGGACGTCCTGTTTCTATTTACTTCCTGTCACTCGCGTTGAAGGCGATGTAGGACACGGTGTCATGGACGAGGAACAGCTGATTCATTTAGTTGAAATGAGGAGTTATAGTGATACGATACCTTTCACTACAAAAACCCTAAATAAGGGAGCAACTGTCTGGAGGGAGATCACCACGGAGCTGGAAGTCACTTCCAGTAAAGAAACATCTAAATGTCACAATATAAAATGTGTGTTTTCTGTTTAATGTAGGATAGAAAGAACTCACTCATCTTGTTTACATGATATAACAGAAGGTGCATATTTAACAGACTGAGTGTGGACAGAAAGCATCCGATGTGACGCGACAGAGGTAAACCAATTAATCAATTAGTCCATCAGCAGAGAATGAATTGCTTATCAACTAATCAATCAATTAAGTTATTTTTTTCTTGCAAAAATGCCAAAGCGTCGTTGTTTCTTCATTGCACAGTATGTGACAGTAAACTGTATATCTTGAAGATGTCACTTTGGGATTTTTTATAGAATGTGATGAGTATTTTTCTGATATTTAATAGACCAAATGATTAATCAATTAATAGAGAAAATAACCAATAGATTAACCAATGTCACGGCTAAGCAGTAATCAGATCTCAACAGCCAAACTACACACAACTTCTCCCCTAATCAGCAGATTTATGCATTAAAATAGATAAAAATAAATTGATTTATCAGCTTCATATTTAGGTTATGTTATAGAAAAGTCTCCAGGAACTCCTGTTGACGACCAGAAGATACTTCAGAAACAACAAATCAGTGGTTTATTGTAATCTTTAAAACTGTTTTGTTGATGTGATGTTTGAGAAACCTGATCACAGGTGAACACTGAGAATAATCAGATGTCTGTTCAAACCCTCAGTCAGTCCTCCGCAGGTGTTTTAAAACATCTTTTAAATCTAAATTCAAATATATATATATATATATTTTTTTGGAAGGACTCAAATGTCTTGAATTCAGAGCAGGAGAGTTTGTGTTTGTGGAGGAAACGCCGCCTGAGGCGTTTTTTTTTGTTTTTTTGTTTTTTTTGAGGAGGAAAAAAAAAAAGGCTGACAGCGCATCTTGTTTCCATAACAACAGACGGATCATTTCAGCTCACCTGTTGCTCTCTTCTGTGTTGTTTTGTATGTTTAAAAAGGTAAAAAAAACCAAACACCGGTACGTTTCTGAGGGAATGTTTATCCATTTAACCTCTGATTTCTGCTTTAAATCTGCCTTCAAGTCGCTTCAAAGTTTAATAAGTGTATGAAAACATCTTAAACATTCATTTTCAGCACTCAGGACTACATGTGTTTTTTATGGCTGCAGAAATATTCTACAGGTCTTGTGCATAATTTAAAACACATCCCTGTAAATTCAGATGTGTTTGGTGCTGCCGTCAGACTTGTGAACACAAATGGACGTCTGCATGATCTCAGTTTAGAAAATACGGTGCAGAGCAGCCGCAGTCCAAACATCTTACTCTCTGGATAAAAACACTGCATGTGCAATATAGATGGAAATGAGCTAAAAACCAAATCCTGGTTGGAAATGTTTTAATTAGTTGTGGTTACTAGTAAATCAGCAAAGTGCCGACAATTTAATATTTCATTCATTTCTCCGTGGAGACGGACCAAACCAGAAGAAGAAGCCTTGAGATTCTTTACTGCTGCAGCCAAACCACAATGTAAGTCAGTTAAAGTCATGTGTGTAAATTATTGATTCAGTCCAGTTACAGAAGTCTTACTTGTAAAATGTGCTCACATATCAGTGGAAGCACTCGTTCTGAGTCCTGTTCCCTTTCACCGTGTTGAATGATTGATATGTTATAACCTCAGAAACAGGACTTTAATATTTTAGTCGAATCAAGCGGAGCTCGGTCTAACTACTACAGACTGTTAGAGAGTTTAGAATAATGGCCACGTGTCACGTTATGTAATGGTGAGTCATGTGTCACCTTTGTCATGTGTCACTTTTTCACTATGCTATCACTGTTACGTTATGTTGTGTATCACTGTTATGTGGTTATATATCACGTTATGTCACCAATCACTGTTACGTTACGTAAATTGTTATGTTATAATGTTACGTTTTGTGTAATGTAAATGTTATATTGTTACTTGTTATTTTATAAGATCTGCTCTCTGGTATTATTTATATAACTTACCTGCTGCTATCTGCCCATTTTGCACTATTGTATGTTGTGTATATTGTATGTTTTTAACCCTTTCATGCATGGCGTGAACTATAGTGGACACATATTTGGAAGCCATCTTGAACCATTTAAGTTGTAGTGTCCCAATTACCAGGTGTTGAACCCCCAAAGTTTTGTCTACATTTCCATCTGAATATCATTTTTGACTCTCTGTGATTTTGAGATATTGAATCATAAATTCAACATGGTGTAAAGTGAAAGAAACGCAGCAAATAGCTCAGGAATATCTGTTAAATACTTTTATTCTCAGAGAAAAAAAAACAGTTCAAAAATATATTTTTCAACTAAATAAGATGTTTGAAATACTTTTATCAAGTTTTTAATAATATTTTTCTTGTACATTATTTTCTGTGACTGAGAATACATCTGTCCGCTCCAGTGGACGTCATGCAACAAACAGTATATTCTGTCTATTGGGCCTCTCTATTGTTGTTGTTATCCAATGTCCCCGTCTGTATTTATACCATTTGCTCTTACTAATAAAATCATATATATATATATATATATATATTTGCATATATTGATTTCCATGAATCACTTTTTACTCTGTTGATGCATGGTGTCACATTTCAAAATTCAATATATTAAAAAAAAAAAGTTACTGACATGATTTTTCGCTTGTTTAATTTTTTTTAACTCTGTGATTTAATAATTCATGCATGACAGGGTTAATGTTGTGTTGGGTGATGTGTAGTCTATGTATTCTGTTTGTACTTTGGGAAAAGTCAAAGACGAATTTCCACTGAGGTGGACAAAGTCAATAAAGTCAATCAATCAAATCAATATGATAAGTTATGTTTCACTGCTTTGCTACGCTAATCTCTGCTATGCTATGTCATGCATTAACGTTACATTAAGCATCACTTCTATGTCACGTTATGGTAAATTATGATACATTACAATTACTTTACTATGTCTAATGTAAAATAAGTACCAGTAACAGCTGACAGATACATTTAGTGGAGTAAAAAACAGAATATTTCCCTCTGAATTGTTGTAGAGGTAAAGAATAAAGTCTCACAGAACACAAGTAGCAAAACATAACATTTTAAATTATACTTGTAGTAACTGTTATTGTTCATAGTGAACTGGTAGAAACACATTGTTGGAGTAGTACGGTGTAGAGGCGGCACTCAGACAATCACAGACAGGAGACATTGTGACATGCGGGCACTCCGGCGCTGAGTGAAAAGCAGCGGGAGGGTGATCTTGAGTCGTGCGACGCCTGATGTGAAAGCTTTCAAGTTGTAACCATGGGAACCTTTCTCATCTTTACACTCTGACAGGACGTGAACGCAGCGCAGAGACAAAACAAGCAGCAGCGGCGGCAGCAGCAGCAGCAGACTGATCTCCAGTCAGACCAGCTGAACTGGTTTGGTGAAACCAGACAGATTGTCAGATAAATACACATTCTCCTCTCTGTGTGTGTGTGTGTGTGTGTGTGTGTGTGTGTGTGTGTGTGTGTGCTCTCTCCAAGTGAAGGATATGTCATTCTCCTTTTATTGCACCAGTCAGAGTGTGTTTTAAATATTCATTCCTCCACTGAAGCCGGCATTGCATTAAAATTCCCTTTGCAGCGCTAATGGCTATCGGCCTGCGAGGGGTTGGGGGGGGGGGGGCGAGCGAGGGGCGAGTCAGGTGGAAGGCTAGAGGGGGGGGAAACAGAGAGAAAGAGAGAGAAAGAAAGAAAGAAAGAGAGAGAGAGAAACAGGACAAGACATCCAGGGATTAAATACATTTGTTTTCTCTTGTACCAAATTAGTATTGATGGCAGCTACCTCCCCTACTACTACTACACACACACACACACACACACACACACACACACACACACAGCCACAGCGAAAACCCAGCCATGTTGAAAATTAATTACTCAAGTGTGTGTGTGTGTGAGGTGATACTGCACACACATATATACATACACACACACACACACACACACACAAGCACACGTATAAAAGTGAAAGCGGCACAGCAGGTTTTGCACAGCTGCTCCGCTATACACAGACAGTTAAAAGGATGGGTATATATGGGTACATATATATTTATATATACGCGTGAGTGTGTGAGTGTGTGTGTGTGTGTGACAGTTTGTCTCTGTATAGCTGCTCGGCTGTCGAAGGGAAAAAGCAGCAGGAGAGAAAGAAGACAAAGTGGCTGCATGTCAACCACACAGCAGCACACTGAGGATCCGTCCATCCATCAGCACCGTAGAACAGAATAAAATGTTGTTGTTGTATTTTTTTTTATTTTGTTTCTGAGTGAGTAAACATTAAAAGGAGACATGTCATGCCTTTTGTGTCATTTATATACCTTTGTGATGTCAGATGTTCAACATGATCAAAGATCCAAAAAACTGGAAATGCTGCCTGCAAGTCAAAAACCAGGGCTGAAACATGCTCTGAATGCTTCGGTTGTGACGTGTTTTTCTACTTTCTAGTCGCCCGATGCCAATAAACAGCCGTCCGTTCTGTCACCGCTGTTGCTAAGGTTGTTCCACGGGTTGGTGGCGTTGTCCACTCTCATATTTCATATCAGATTTTGGCTCCAACATGTACGGATGTATTTGAGAAAAAAGTAAAATCCGACTACAACTGTTTGTTTATGTCGTTGTTTTAGAGATTCTAAGTCATGCCCCACTTCCAGGTTAATCATAAAGGCATTTTTAAGCCTTTTATTGGATAGCGAAAGTTGAGATGTGACAGGAAACAATTAGAGAGAGAGAGAGAGAGAGAGACGGGGAATGACATGCAACAAAGATCTGCTGCTGGAATCGAACCGTCGCATTTTAAACCGGTAGGCTACCAGGATGCATCCTGACTAGGAACAAGATAGCTTTAGCCTCCTTGAATTAATGAGATAAATTCGATTTTTCGTTTTTTTGCATGTGTAGAACGTCTACGTCGTGAAAATCTACTTATTACAATGAACACAAAAAGTATAGTTGCAGTCAGAAAGCAACACAGATGATAGCTGGATGCATTAGCAAGACCAAGACACCTGAACGCATCGCACCAGTTCTCAGGTGTCTGCACTGGATCCCAGTGTGTCAGAGAACAGAGTTTAAAGTACAGATGCTTGTTTAGGAAGAAAATATCTGTACGACTGTGTTTTACCACCTGAAGCCTCTCAGGTCATCAGGTAGAGGACTGTTAAACGTACTAGATCATCTTCAGCATCATGTTTCATTCATTAAATTCTTTAAAAATGAGGCGGGTCAGCTCTCTCCGTAACCTCGGAGACGCTAATCTTTATCCGGCGTGTTGTAAGAAACCAGTTTACGGTGAAAACAGCAGCCACAGGAAGTGTCGAGTTAACATTATTTGAACTTGTTGAACTTGTTTGTGTCTTTGTGCTAAAAGTTCAACAACAAAACAGTTAAAAAAAACAAAAATGCTAAGGTGTGCCGGATCATTAGTGCACGTTCATCCAGATCATCATTGTCACTTTGAAAAGTTGCACACAATCAAAACAGATTAATGTCGCACTAAAGGTGTGAAATTATGTTTCTCTCTCTGTGCTGCAAGTGTTTCCAGTTTGTTTTGTTTTGTTTTTTTTGTCAACATCTAAACTCTGCTCGCAGGCCTCTGAGGTCATAGTGGGTGGTGGTGATGTACTGGGGTGTTCCTAATATTTTGTCCACCCCATTAACATACATAACGGAGGCAAAATATTAGGAACCACCTCAATAATAAACATAATGTAAAATTATCACCTTCCTGACAACGTCAACAAAAACTGAAAAAGCTTCATAAATGTAGAATTTGTAGCTGTGACCTTTGACCTCTCCATCGCTGCCTGCTGGTTGTTGACTCAGCGAGGGTGAAGTCGACTCTGTTGATATTTAACGCCGACACCTGAGCGGACAAACATCTCTCCCATTCAAAGCAGCGAGCGTTCATTTATCATCCATACAGACAGATAGACGGGAGGAGGAGGAGGAGGAGGAAGAAGAGGAGGAAGTGTTCGGATGGACGCCACCGCTTCCTGCTGGAGGATGAAGAGAGGGAGGAGGAGGAGGAGGAAGGGGGGAAGGGAGGGGGGGTGGATCAGGTTCAGACACAATGTCCGACGGCGAGCGGCTGATTTTATCGACTGCTCGACATGCCGCGAGGATCGAACGGCGGCTAAATATAGATACAGGAAGACAGAACGGAACGAGCTGAATGTGTGTGTGTGTGTGTGTGTGTGTGTGTGTGTGTGTGTGTGTGTGCGTGTTCAGGAACATGAGGCAGCATCTCCGGCTCTCAGAAAACATTCACATAAAGACTCTCATCATTAGTGTAGCGATGCTAATGCTGCAGTCATTAATAGCTCTCTGCTTTGTGCTGACGTTAGCGATAAAGCTGGCGCTGCTTCAGGACTGCTACGACCTGCAAGCCGCGGGTCACATGACCAACATGGGCGGTCGAGTTTACTGACTGCTACTAACTGTACGAGCCCACAGACCACACCGGCTGTCTGTTAGACGATGACGGTTTGCAAGATTTTACGGTATAATAGACACATTTTGGTGGGAACTAATGATTTAAAATGATGCTTGTAATTGCTTCACATTATTCCTCTAAACTCTCTCTCATCACTTCAAAAGTTTCATATCACAATTTGTCAAAAAGATGTGAGAGAGTAAAGTCACACAGCAGGTAAGTGAACAGCTTCACTGTGTATTTTTCTCTCTCTGCTGTAGAAAGTTTTACTCATTTTTCAAGGACAGTTTTTAGTTCACTTCACTTTCTTTGCTGGCAAGACGAACTATTAATGCTTCCAAAAAAACCGGCCCATACTGATACCCTCCGCTGCCTCGCAGGTTGTAACGGATTATTGAGAGCCTCTCGTCATCAATCAGGAGATATTAATGATATTAATGCAACGTTCAGCTGACGTGAGATAGAAGACGGTGATAGGAAAAGAGTCACAGTGCGACTTAACCATTGTATGACGACTTTAACGTTATTCACCACTGAGGTCCAGCTGTGAAAGTGTTTTTGCATTATATGAGGAAGTTAACTTAAACAAAAGCCTGAATTCAAACAATGATTCAGTTCTCAAATATTCACATAAACAAATTACAGCTAATGAACTGAACTACTTTGTTCTACTGATGTAGAATAATTGTCGGAGGTTAATTGGCCTGAGATTCGTTATCTGACCGATTAAAGAAATAGAAAAGCTGCATTGTTCGCTGTGTGTCTTCTCTTCTCTTACAATAGTTACAGAAAGCCACTTCTGTTGGTCATGTGACCCCTTTTTGACTGTATTGTGTTTCCTGGTGAAGAGGAGGAGGAAGTGAAGCGCCCTCCACCACCCCTCCTCCACCTCCACCTGCTCCTTTTCTTTTCTTTTCCTCCTCTTTTTAAATGAAACAGCCAAATGAATCCACTCAACAGACTGAAATCACTTCTTTACAAACTCATTCAGCTTTTTCTGTTAAACTGTTCAACTCAACAGGTCAGTTAGACGTTGTTTTGCTTTCGGAGCGCAGATTAAACGTTTAAACAGAACTGTAAATATATTTAAGAGGATGAAGTGGAGGAGGAGGAGGAGGAGGAGTCACCTGCTCTCCTGCTGAGAAACAAATGGGCTCGACCACAAAAGGAAACCATTTGGATGAAAGGAGGATGTAGTTAGAGTAGCAGGAGGCGGGGAGGAGGGGCGGGGGCAGTTAAATGTCTGGGGGGGGGGGGCGGGGGGGAGGAGGGATGGTAGGAGGTAATAATGAGGGCGGCGGGGTCAGATAAGAGGACGTGGGCTGGTGTTGTTTTCTCCTGCTGGTTTCTTTTTAATTGAGTTTTGCAGGATTATACAACATTTGTATCAAAGACAAATACAGTCGCCTTTTATAATGTTCCATCAAGGAACAAAGATGTATTTTTTTATAAAGAAGTGGGCGCCGAACCCACCAGACCTGGAACAGTAACACACATGGACACACCAACGGGGGAAACAAGCAAACTGGAAAACAAAGAAAACACATAATAATGAAGATGTTCAGCAGCACATTAATGTTGTTCCTCATTAAAACCAAACAAAACATGTTGCCACATCTTAACCCTCCACAGTTCATTTATTAGGTTGGAATATCTGAAAACTTCTTATTCTTCATGTACATGAGAAATAGGAACACAGACCTTGTTAAATATATTGGACCTTCTTCAGAGAGACACTCTTATTCTCTACAACTTAAGATAGTTCAGCACGTCCTGAATCTAGTGTGTGTGTATGAGACGGGGGTGCAGATTTCCTCCTACAGGTTTCTGACGGCGGTGAAGATTATTGAGAGTGAAGACAACATGAAGCAAGTTAAAAGAAAAAGAGTCAGTAATCCTCTCTTCTTCTTTTTTTTTCTTTCAATAACACACGTCTCCTCTCCCACCGCCAGCCAGGCTTCTGCTGCCTGCCATCGTCTCTCTATCAGACAGGAGTTATAACGCCAGCAGCTTCCTGTTCGCTATTGAAACGACTCCCATCGAATGAAAGAATATAAACACATAAGACTTAAATTTGCATCCAAATGTGGCACAAATTTGAACCAAATTTCCAGAAAATCTACAAAAAGGAAATGCAAATGAACACTCAGGCGGGTTTTTTTTTTTTATGCACAAATTGCAAATATGCACATAAAAACAGGTGGATGGAAATGAAAATATAATTAAAGGCCACTCTTGTGCTTCAGCTATAAACTCAGCTGTAGTGAAGGTTAGTCAGGGAAGTAAAACCAGCATGTGGTCTGAGCTTCATTTGGATGTGGTTTCATGTTTGCATAGCTTGCGTGCACATATATATAAATGTGGGTGTTCATACTATTAAAACAAGTGAATTCAATTTAATTTCAATTCCTACTTGTGAAAAGTGTCAGTCAAGGTTTTGTTAATATCTTCAGAGTGTATTTTGAGGCTGAACTGTTTTAGTTTGGTTGCATATTTGTTAGTTAAATGATGAACAGAGTGCACATTTGATAATCTTGTCAAACAAACTGTGTTCCTGTCAAACTGCGGGACTATTGTCGCTGCTCAGATTGTTGTTCTGTCACTTTCCGTCCTCCTCGTTCTCCTCGCACATTCTGTTCAGCCGACAGATATTCAGATCGGTCGCAGGCTGGCGGAGAGTTTTCTAAATGTAATCTAAATTTGTTGTGTTCTCACTGGCAAAAAAAAACAAAAAAACGGCGAGTTTGACACACCGAAAAAGAAACATCACGTCTGGCTGGTGTACAGCGACAGCTCAGCTGTTATGTGACTGCTCGTCCACTTTATATTTTGAGTTGGTTGTTTTTTTTTTTCTTTCGATGATCTTTTGAGTCACGTCTGTGTGTGTGTGTGTGTGTGTGTGTCGATCAGGTCCGGAGGGAACTGCCCGCCTCGCTGTCACGGGAGGACACCGGGGGCGTGCGAGTTACACTTCACACTGCAGGACAGAGCAGAGAGAGAGAGAGAGAGAGAGAGAGAGAAAGAGAGAGAGAGAGCTGATGTGCTGAGTCAGAAGAGAAAGACACCGGCGGACAGCCTCTGACTGACAGTGTTGTCCTTGTGAATCCCACATATACAGTACCAGCCGCTACTCCTACGGGGCCAGTTGAAGCATTTCTGGAGCCCTAAACAGGATCTGATAACCCAAATCCATAAATTACAGCTTCCCCCAACAGTTATATTTGTTAAAATCTTGAATTTGAGTACTGAAAACTTCACAACAGACTCTCTAATAAGCCTCAATATGACGTCAGGTTTAGTCTCTGTAACACCGTTACAGTGTCACCGTCTCACCCACTTCACCTCCGACCCCGTTTGTCTGCCGCCCAGTGACCTTTGCCCTCCACCACAGACAGGAATCCGTCACCACCCGCCGACCAATGAGCCAGAGCGCAACCTTTCACCCTCGTCACCTTCCGCTGCCTCATTAGAGCATGTGTCAGAGAGATGTGAAGGGGAAACTCTGTGTGTGTGTGTTTGTGTGTGTGTTTGTGTGTGAGGTCAGCTTCAGTTCGTAGATCACACATTATTACAAAAAGCCAATACTAAGAACATCAACAGGTCGGAGGTCACAGCAGCCTGTTGACGTCTCTGTCTGTCTTTTAAACGCCTCAGAAACTCGTCATTAATGAGTCTCTGTGGCTCTAACGGCTTATAAATGAGACAATAAAGCAGATTTAAAGGACCGTTCTGCTGTTTTTTACACATTAATTATAAATAATGTACTCTGCCGCAAATGTTCCAATCATATCTTCTGTTTTTCAGACTGATTTTATATCTTCCAGACAGCCATTAGTGCCAGTTTATTCCAGTCTGTTATCAGAATTAACTGAAAAGTTTCTACAGTCAGTTTTATTATTCGTAATTATACTGTACATATATAATTTCCTTGTTTTTCTGCAGAAATATTTTAGCCATGAGTGTATTTAGTTGGGCTGATTAACACCAAATTAAGAAGGACACACACACACACACACACACACACACACACACACACACACACACAGCCAGCAACAATTAGGCAAATTAATTCATTTGTGGGGTTCAAGTTTCAGTTTCATCAGTTTAAATTGGATAATTAACAGGCAGCTTTCTGAGGGACCTCACATTCATTTTGTATGGAAAACACCCACACACACACACACACACACACACACACACACACACACACACACACACCGAGTACTTATTGTTTACCTGCTGGGGTTAATTAATGATGCAGCTTGTTTGGGGAACAGATTAATCATTAAGCCCCGCCCACCCCCTCATCAGCTATTGGACGGCGGTGAGATTGACAGCTTGTCTGTTTGCAAAACTGTCAATGTCGTCGCCAACACATACTTCCTCATCTGCTAGATTCAGAAACATCGATGCTAATCGTGCTTCCATTGGTTTCCACTAGCATTTCGCTAACCGCACAATTACACTCACCGAGAGTTTGATATCAAGATAAATATTATACGTCTCTTGTCTGTGTCTTCCTCCTGCACTGTTCAGTCACCAAACTGCATCCAAAAAGAGGCTGTTTTCTTCTCAAAGTGTCTAATTAAACATGCAAACAGTGACTCAGTGGATGACAGTTTCTATAAAGTTATTTCAATAAATTCAAATAAACTTTAAACTTCAACAAAAAACAGCTCCGTGAATGAAGGAGCCTCTGTATCTAAACAGAAAGTCCCTTTTCCTGTTCCACTGCACCCGAACAGATGATAAGATCAGACTGAAACTGCAGCAATTTTTTTTTTGCATTGAGTCACAATTTGCATTTACTCTGATGTTTGAATGGATGTAATGCACGGATGCAAAGGAGACTGAAAACACCTTCCTACAAAATAGGTCATGTGTTGAGAACATTACGGTTACTTACTTCTGCTTTAGCATTGTTGAATCAAACAGTAAATACAGTTTTATTTCCTCCCAGTCTGATGACTGGTGTAAACAGCCTCCCAATACTTTCAGGAAGGACCGCTTCCTGGGGGACTTTTTTGGGGGGGCAGGAACTATAGTTGAGGAACTAAATTTAGACCCTGTTTCCTCTAGTTTCTGAGAAGTTTCCTGGAACGGTTCCTGTGTTAGAAGCGTATTACATGTAGACACCTGGGAGTCCAGTCTGCCTCGAACACTGTGTCCGTTTACCAAAAAGGAGAAAAACAAGGCTAAACACCTTATTAATGTTTTGAGTGTTTTTGTGGTCAGTTTAACATCATTTACTTTCACCAGTCAGTTAACCGCTAACAGAGCCTGTTGCTATGGTTACCTACAGGTAAAAGTGCAGTACCTTGAGCCCTGATTTACCTTGAGTCGCCTCAAATTCTGACGCTCGAGCTGCTCCCATTTCCTGTTTATATTTATCTATGTGTTTGGTAACTTGTATGGATGAAATGATGGACACGTAATGTTTGTGGTTACTGTGTGTGTGTGTGTGTGTGTGTGTGTGTGTGTGTGTGTGTGTGTGAGAGAGAGACACACTGCACACGCCCTATAAGGTTCATAAAGCCTGAAAGACACAGTTCAGGGCACTAAATCCCACGCTCGTGCTTGAAAACAATCCCTAACAGTCTCTCGTCTGATGTATCTCTGAGTATTTGATCCTAGAGTTGAACTTTGACCTTTGAGGAGCTGCAGCACATCAGAGGGCGCTCTGCATTTTGCTCAAAGGCACTGCGGCAGACTCACAGCCACTGCTGCTGCTGCGAAACAAACTCTTCAGGCTGCTGAAGCTGAACACAGGAGGAAAACTCTCCTCTCCTCCGACCTCTCAGGGTCAGCCCGAAAAAACTCACGCCAAAAAATCATCCCCTTCCCACAATCCTCCTGGGCGAGTGGGAGGAAAAACAGCAGGACGGAGGGAAAGGGGAAGATGAAAGAGCGCAGAGGAGAGCTGCTGGCTTCACTGCCTCATTACTGAGTGTGTGTGTGTGTGTGTGTGTGTGTGTGTGTGAGACAGGTACTCAGCTTGTTACCCAGCATGCTGCTGGGGTCAGTGAGGTCAGAGGTTGTGGGTGGTCACTTCCTGTCCATTAGCAGGAGAAAGGATAAAAAAGGCCCTCATCAATCACCCAACACCTGGTCGCCGCAGGCAACGGTAACTAGGAGATAACCAGTACCACGTGCAGCAGCAGCAACGTAACACCGGGAGCACCACGGGGTCGACCTTTGACCCCGAGAAAAGGAAGGTTTTACTTTAACTGACTCCACCGGTGGAAAACTTTTACCGTCAGCTTCATCAAACAGCTTTTTACTAACATTTCATATCGTCGTCACATCAAATACTGACCATGAAAAAACACGACTAACATTTAACTTTTATTCTGAAAGTGCATCTCTGAGGTTTTTTTTTTTCTTCCCTTCATTTTATCAGCTCACTATGAAGTTTGACTTTTGTGTGAAAATGAATGTTGTGACCCCATAAAAAACTGTTGAAACGTGCTTTTGTAACGTCAGCTACAGGGAAGAAGGTGCTGCTCTTCTCTTTTTTTTGAGTCCAGAGTTTGTTTACATTTTGGCAAATCGTCTCACATTAATAGTCTGCTGAATCGGCCGTTAGCGGCTCCCGTTTGGAGCGTCGCCACGGCAGATGTACGGTTACAACTATCACTAGATGTGATGATTCTCAGCCAAGTTCTGAAGCTTTTTTTTTTTTTTTTATCTAAGCAGATTTATGGAGGTTTATTGGCGACGGACATCAGAGATAATGATATTCTCAGGAAGCGTAACTCACACTGAATGATACCAATATGTGCTCAGATTCGACAGTATCTTTGCTTCGCTTTCACACTCTCACACACTTTTTTGGCTTTGTCCTGGCTGAACGTCATTTCTTGATGGTTAAAAGGCCGTTTGGAACGCCGCCTCTCCCTCGCCTTCCTCTGTGGTATTAATCAGTTTTGAGGCACGTGAGATGAATGATTGTGTGCTGGAACTGGAGAGACGTTTATGAAATAAAAACAGATGCGAGCAAAGATTATCTGTCCGTCAAGATCATCCGTCTCATGTTTTAAACAATAAAAAGGTTGTTTTTTTTATTGCCACAGAGCTTCTGTGCATGCAAACACATAAAAAGAGGAAGAAGAAGAAGAGGAGGTGAGTTTGAAGCTGCTTCATCCAGAGGAAAAGGAGGCAAACATGAAATGGTAATTTTACAAAGTGAGATTAAGGTGAAATGTGTTTTTTTTTTTTTTTTTTTAAGGTTGCAGCATTTCGTATTCGTCTGTTTGAAGGTCAAAGCAGCATTCAGATGGTGAAAAATTTTTGGTAATTTTCTGACTGAGGCTGTCTTTTAGTCTCTGAAAGCTCTGAATCCACCTGTGGACGTGTCTCAAAAGTGACATTTCGGACCACAGCTTTTTAAATGTCAACCGAGGTTTCAACACTTTTCTCTCATGATTGACAGACCAGAATCACACACCGCGTACAGCAACTTTCATCCACAATCCAACATTTTTATAAATGCACTATATTTCAGTTCAGGTCTGATTAAAGATCTTTAGCTCATCAGTTCATCAGAGAGACAGATACGAGAGGAACAAATGTCTGCTTGTCTCTAACCTCCATCTCCTTTGTTTTCCTTTATTTCCTAGTTTTTTGGGTCAACAGTGTGTGTTTCCAAGTTGAAACTGAAGTTAAGACTCAACTTGACATATTTCTACCCACTTAAAAAAAAAAAAAAAAACTTAATCCTTAAGGACTCTCCTCGTGCACATGCCCAGTTTGACCCTCCTGGTAATCCGTCTAAGCCGCAAAATTCAGTTTTACCTCCAAATCAAGTAGTTTAGATAATCTGGATGAACTGTCTGATCGTCCGACTGCGTCTGTGTTTCTTGTGATGTCATCGTGTCTCCAGATCTCCCGGATATTCACTATTAGTGTTAAAGATAAAAGAATTATCCTTTTACTACAGTTCTCTATGAGGTGATGAGTGAAATATTCAGGGAACGCACACACATTTATACAACAGAGCAACAAGCTGCAGGCTGATCATTTATCTGTGACACCATCACACACACACACACACACACACACACACACACACACACACACACACAGAGTCACTCAGTTGTTCTGAGCATGCTCAGTGTCTCTCTGGCCCAGCGGCTCGATTGATTGATCTCCGTTCAGCCACTCAGAAACACACCAGCTCTGACCTGCTACTCAGTGTTTGTGTGTGTGTGTGTGTGTGTGTGTGTGTGTGTGTGTGTGCGCGCGCAGAGGGGAAACAAGATAATCGACCAACAGCAACAGAAAGAACACACTCTGCTGTTAAACACACACACTTCCCTCCCTTCCATTTGTCTGCCGATGATGTGTTATCTCCTCATCTAAACACACACACACACACACACACACACACACACACACACACTCATCATCACGGATGGATAACTGTTCCAGGCCAATCAATATTCAGATTCCCCCCGAGGCTCCCGAACACGTGTCACTCATCCAGTGTGTTGTTGTATGAGTGTGTATGTGTGTGTGTGTGACTGATGTGTGTTCAGTAACCCAGAAACTCGGGTCCAGAGTGTTTGTCCTGGTTTACATGTTAACCCAGTTGTTCTTCCCTGATCACAGATCAATAGCAGCAGCAGCAGCAGGTCACGATTTCGTTTCCACACGTTAGCGTCAGATTTACAGCTTCAGTCTGAATATTGTTAAAATCTTATTTCGCCGTCAGTACGGTTGTAAAGTTATTGTGTCTCCTGACGTCCGTTAAGAAACTGTGACTTCACACGTCTTTGATGAGTGAAATCAATCGCGCTCTGTCGAACTGGTTCCCAGTTCAGGTGAGCTCACGTATCCTCACATCAACACCTCCGGTCACGCTGGATGTTATAAAAAAATAAGTGTTGTTGCAACATTTTTTCATATCAGGTGAGGAAATGTTTATATTTATATTTGCAGTCGCACCACGTTGCTCTCAGCTTGTCATAAGTAATAATTGATTGGTTGTTAAGACCATAAATATACCAAACATCAGTATAACACCCATTTATGATCATATTTCTATGTTTATTTTCCTCCTAGACACAACAAGCTACTCCGCAGTCCCCCCCCCCCCCCCCCCCCCCCCCGAGAGTCAGCTGTAACACCTGAACACTTTGTCCTGTTACATCATATCAGTTTATCTTTATGTTTTCCCATGCTGTCGTTCTCTAATTTTACTATCTCGGTCTACACAACATCTATTTCTTGTCCTGGGAAAAGGATTCTGAGGTTTCTTCCATTTTTATACTCTTAAAGGTTATTGGTGGGGTGGGGGTGGTGGTGGGTGGGGTGGGGTGGGTGGGGGGGTTGGTGGTGGGGTGGGTGGGGTGGTGGGGATTGCAGATTGTAAAGCTCCCTGAGGCAAATTTGTGATTTGTGATACTGAGCTATATAAGTACAAGTTTACTTGACTTGGCTAGAACTGCAGAAGTTCTCCCTGGGGTTTACCTCCCCCCGGTTGGGAAGCTTTGCTCTTTTGGTTAACTTTCTTTTGCATCCATAAAAAAAAAAACAGCATAAAAAAAGATAAAAAAATTAATTCAAACAATACAAAAAGTGAGAGGAAGGGTCGAGAAGCTGTAGTGGACGTCTACAGTCATGCAGATCTGTTTAGCAAGTACGTTATGTTCACTGTTAAGCTATTTAGCAAAATACAAGCTGAGGCTGATGAGAATGTCAGTAGTTATTGCATCAATAAAGTTTCATGGTGATCCAGCCAATTCTGGTCAAAACATTTCACTAAAAAACACAAATTTGAACCTCATGATGATGCTAAACACAAAGTCAGAGGATCTCAAAAGTTAGCAGTATTCCTCCTGAGTGGAAAATGAATGACTTAACAAAGTTTTATAGCAATCCATCTGATAGTTGTGGAGATATATATGAGTTTGGAGGAGAGTGGTGGATGAACCAGAATGACTGACGTTGCCTTAACAGGAGCCATGAAGCTAACATGCTAAAAATATTACATTTTCACAACAAAAACAAAGCGAAAATAGCCAGAATTCATTATGACTGGTAAAGTCTTGTAAAAGCAGGAAGCAGCAAGTTCAAGCTTATTTACTACAAGTTGTTGAAAGGCATCATGGGAAATGTAGGAAACCACCAGAGTTATACAATGTTTACCAGCCGACGATGTTTAACATTCAGCATCGTTTCTGTTTTCCTAACCGTAAAGGAGTGTTTGTGAGAGTGACGTGAGTCCAAACTAAACACCATCTGTCACCACACACACACACACACACACACACACACACACACACACACACACACACAGACACACACACACTGCCCTACTTCCAGTCATTTCTGACAGCATCAACCAGGACAACACTCAGTCATACCTGTCTTTCTGTCTGTCTGTCTGCTTTCTGTGGGGAAGCTGACATGTCACAACAGTAGAATAAAGTACTCAGGTCAGACAGTAGCGCAGTAAAAATACACAGTCAAATACACAAACTACACTATATAAATATACATACAAGTAACGTGTGTACAAAAACAAGGCCAGAGCCAGGACTTACTGATAAATAACTAAATGTGATAAATACATTATTTTCCCTGGATAATTCTTCAACTGAGGTGGGAAACAATCCAGATCCTAAAGCATCTACTCTGTCAACAACAATCATCTGAAAAATCTATACAGTATATATATATATATATATATGTATATGTATATATATATATATATGTATATATATCAGAGAATACTGACTGATTTTCCCAAATGTGCACAGTCATTTATTTGCTGTTGGTCTCTAAATAACATCCAAAGATGATTATATGCATATTTTACACGGCCACCATGGCAAATAAAAGTTGCAACTGAAGTGTCCCTTGAAAATATTAAAAAAATAAATATTGTTAAAATAATCCGTATTCTTCATTCTTCCTCTCTTCCTTTTATTTCGACCTTCAATGCAGCTTTAAGATGATTGACAGGGCTGATAACGTTATGAGAATATCACATATTATTAAGTGTGCATTGGTAGGCTATAAACTAACTCTTACCTATAAAACAACAAAGGCGTACATTCCCTGGCTATCAGAAACTTTAAGAAAACAAAGCATCATTGTAATTATGAATGAAGAAATATGATAAATATCTGATAAATCAACACCTGCTGCGGCTAATTTACCTAAAACCTGCCTGGTCATTACATCAAAAACTGTAGATCACGTTGCATAATGTTAGCTAACTCAGAGTTAATTTAGTTAGACTGTTATCACAGTTTAACCAACATTAGTCTGTTATTAACCTCAGTCATTTATGCATAAGAACCTTATAAATCTAATGTAACATTAATGCAACTTGCATGCAAATAAATGATTTAATTAACATACAAATCAAACTAAACGTACCTTGAAAACACATGAAACATATGTTAGTTAAATAGTAAATATAATAGTTAAATAGTTCAATAACAACACACCAAAAACAGCCTCCATCACCCAGACTGATAACCTGTGAAGCTGAGAGAGATGAAGAAGAGGTCTGCCTCTTCATCACCACGCTAACCACACCGATGTGCGTTCACGCGCGTGCACTTCCTTCTCTTATAGTTTCCTCTCGGTTAACATCAGGAAGTGCTCGCTCTGCGGTTGTTATGGTGTTCTTGGGCGGTTGCTAGGTGAGCAACAGGTGGTTGCTATGGTGAGTCTGAGTGATTCTCAAGGTTTTTTTTAGTTTGAATGATCTCGTTACAAAGATACTTTAAATCAATTACCGGCAGAAAAGGCTGAAGCGAAAGGAAAAAAGTGTCGCTGAGCATCACTTGAAGTGTCTGTAACAGCATCTGATTCATTTATTGTAACTTCGTAGGACAAAAAATATGATTTGCAATTTCATCTTTACTGTATTTTTAAGTTATATATATTTTCAAACTGTAGGTTTTTGTGTTTTAGTTTGTTAATAAAGTTTTTTTTTTTAAGTGAGTACATGTCATCCCAAAGCCAAAAACAAAAAATATGTCTCCAATAAGTTGTGTTTGGCTTTTTCATATTTATTCTGTTAAATTCTAAATGATATTTTCTGTAATTTAAAGGTCTAAATGCTGTTTCAAAGTGATCTCCACACTCGGAAATACAGATTTTTATTAGATTTTTTTAGCCTAAAAGTATAAAAGTTGTCACATTCAAATATATCTAAATAAGTATAAAAATACTGGAATCAGCATATAAAATATAAACAATATGAAATGTATTTATTTACTGTTCAGTGAGTTCGGGTTACTGCAGCGTTCTTAATGGAAGCTGCAGCTCTGTGCAAAAAAAACACACATTTTCATATTATATCCTTCAAGAAACTGTCATACTGTGCTGCTGAATTACAGTTATACAGCTTCAAGAAACACACACACGCACACATACACACACACACACACACACACACACACACACACACACAGTCCTCCCTGCAGGCAGACATTAGCATTGTAAATACGACCGGCCACCCAGCAGAGCAGTGAACTCTTCTTCTTCTTCTGCTGCTGCTGCTGCCGTTGACCAGGACGACGAGGTGACGCCGGGGAAACAGGATGATGTCACAGCGACCAGAAGAAGCCCCCCCTCGCCTACCCCCGACCCCCCCGTCAGGCTCCTCGTGTGGACAAATCGATGTTGGCGTTTGCTTAAAGCGCTGCAGAGTTTACTCAGAGTCTCACTGATCAAACCAGCGGTTTACTGAAGAGATTCAATATTCATACAGACAGACGGCAGAGTGATTAACGCAGACGACGGATAATGAGAGAGAAGAAGAAAAAGACCAGGAGGAGGAGGAGGAGGAGGAGGAGGAGGGAAAACTATGAAGACACATGTATCAGGACCAATCAGCAACGAGTAAACATTATAGAGACGTTTCTTTTTAAATAAAAACATAGAAATAGTTTCTGACCTCAGACGTAAATCTTTAAAAACAATTATAGCTTCATTTTTTTTTTTTTATGGTTCAGTAACGTTCTGTTTTTTTCAAACAAACAGGAGGAATGGTGCGTTTGATGGGGACTATTTTCAGCGGTGGATGAATCTACGAGTACTTCTGGCAGCAGGACTGAGTCATAACAAACTACAGCTTGTGTCTAATACAAGTTAAAGACCCTGCTGAGCAGTGATGCTGAAAATAAACAGACATAAACATAAAGATTCATCGTCTGACGAGTCAACAGAAGCGCTGAGCAACGTTAAGAAGCCACAACGTCTGAGCTCTGCTGCAGATCATCTGCTACTGGATGTTTTTTCTTCTCTGTTTGGTTTCACTCTTTGTTAAATTTTCCCAGTAAACGTCATGGTTACTGATGAGTTTTTCCAGAAGGAGGAGGAGGAGGAGAGGGGAGCGTGTGTGGAGGAGCTGAGATGTTTGGTCGGCCATGTTTTTTTTTAGTTTGGAAAAAGTCTTAAATCACCCAGAATTCACAATAAATGAGTCAAACTGAAGACAGCTGCATGTAACAGATGAATCTAGACGTCTATCTGAAGTTTAGAGCTGCAGTGATTAGTCCGTTAATCGATTAGCTGCCAACTATTAAATCAATCTGATTAATAGCTTTGAGTCATTTTTTTTTAAGAAGAAACTTTCCAACTTCTCTGATCACAGCTTCTCAAACGTGAATATTTTCTGGTTTCTTTAGTCGTGGACGTCACGTTGAGATCTGGGAAACAATCATCAACATTTTCTGACATTTTACGAACCAAACAAGTAATCAATTAACCGAGGAAATAATCAACAAATGAACTGATAATGAAAATAATCTCGTCTAAGAACTTTTTTTTCTTTGTGAAAGCTTTTGGAAATGTTTTAATTACTGTTTTTACACCAATTAACTGATGTTATTTTATCATTATTTTACTCCTGTGCATTCTATTGTCCTATTATCACTATTATTGTGCATCTTCTATTGTTAATATGTTCCTCTTTGTTTATTTTATCTGCCTTGTTGGTGTTATTTTCCTGTGTAAAGCACTTTGTAACATTGTTAAGAAAAGTGCTATATAAATAAAATGTATCATTTATTATTATTATTGATAATAATCATTACCTGAAGTCTATTCTTTGTGAAATCAGCCCCAGAACTGTAAGAACATCTCGTCTTTACGTCGCAGGATTTCAGCATTTATCACAAACCGTTCAACACCTGAAACCGCTGTGAGGAAAACAGCAAAGACCTTCGACATGAGACTGAATGAACAGCAGAGACAAACATCAGCTGACACAAAACCAGGGTCATCGACCAGGACTCAAGATAAAGATCAAGGACCAGACCGTCTCTGAACAGAGCCAGAAGCCTCGTCTCACCGCTGAAAGCTCAGAACAAAAAAAAGGCTGTAAGTTAAAATACAAACCTGATTCAGCGTTAAAACGTTTTTTTTAAAAATCATGACTCATTCGAGCTGCAACATTTCATCCCGTCAGACGGTCGCATGTCGTTAAAACACTTTGATCATAATTTTCATGCATTTTTGAAACACACAGGTTTTATTAAATACGTATGACTGCCGGCGAGAGATCAAACCGCCACAACAACAACAACAACAACAAAAAAAAACCAGCAGATGTTTCACATTCCAGACGTTTCTGTGAAAAAAAAAAAAACCCTCCACTCAGCTTCAACTCAGCAACATCACACCTGACTGAAAAGCTGCGGGTCAAAGGTCGCAGCGCTCGCACAAAAGGTGAATAAACATTCCTGAAAGCTGGGAGAGTGAGTGATGATGATGATGATGATGGGAGGAGAGGAAGAGTTGGGTTTATGTGTGTGTGTGTGTGTCGCCCTGAAACCAGAGCTCATTTAAAGTTAATCAGGCACGCTGCTAACTTCTAACTTATTTAAATCTGCTGTTCTTCTTCCTCTTCGGGCTTCCTCTCCTCTTCACTGAGAGCAGCAGGGCTCGCTGATGGATGTGACACTTCAATCGAATCGACTGTAGCGATCTGCTTTTTTTTTTTTTTTCACTGTTTTTGACATTTAACAGCCCTAATCGGACAAAATTCTTGCATGTCCGCTTGTTTTTACTTTGTGATAATATTTAACATTTGAGAACTTACATATAAAAAAGGAGGTTTTTGCAGAAAAAACATGTTTATATCCTTAAAAGTCGGGTATCAAAGACGCATTTTGGTATCAACACTGATACTCAGGTTCTGTTAAATGATATCCAGCTCTACATATGGTTGTTTTTGTGGATCAGTGCAGTTTCAAAAAACAGAATTATGCATCATTACAGCTGTAAAAACACAGTGACTGGACTTTTATTTACTTGAATTAAACCCCAGAGCACTCATCATCTGTCTGTGTATTCAAGGCTTTCCACTCTAATACATCCCATCATCTACAAGTGTCCGTCCTCTTTAGAAAAGTCTCGTCTTGTTTTTTTTGGAAAGGCCATCTTCATCGTGTTTACAAGTTCTGAAACAAGAACTGTATTGTGTTGTATGTTTGCCAAGTTGACCAATTTGTCAATTTTGTCATGTTTTAGTTGGCAAATGTGATCAGTTTCCACTATTTTTTTCCCCTTGTTTTCTCATTTTGTCGAGTTTGTCTGTAGCTCAGATGAAAACAAGAAGAATCTAAGTGAAGCCCAGATGTCAAAGGTCAAACCAACGATGCCTCTCTTTAGCCTCGCCGTCAGGAAGGTCAAAGGTCAAGCAGCAGCGGAGGTGTTAACAGCCGTCAGCAGGACCAGCACGCCAGGCTGCAGATGATGACTGAATATAATGAGACGATTACACTCTGCCTAACTCGCCGCTAATACACACTTACACACACACACACACACACACACATTCACAGTAACACACACACACGCACACACTCAAGCTCGCTGGAGCAGCAGTAGAGGCAGTTAAGTGTTTCTCTGAGGCGTTTAGGGACTTTCTGCCTTTTCCAGCTGTCAGAACCAAAACTGAATGATGGACGATGATTGGCTGTGGCTGCCGAGCATGCACGCACACACACACACACGCACGCACACGCACACACAAACACATGCATACACACACACACACACACACACACATACACGCAAGCTTTCCTGAAGCTGCTGGTGAAATATTCAGTGCTACGCTCACTAAAGGCAGCTCATCTGCCTCCAGACATTTACACCTCATTTTGCCAATTTAGTGTGGCATCCCTCCTCCAGCCCGACACACACGCGCACACACACACACACACACACACACACACACACACACACACACACACACAGGAACACACAGTAAAGTAAAGCTAGTTAATTCCAGCCTCAGTGTACTTCTTCTTCTCTGGTGCTAAACCCACTCAGTACTTCTCTAAGGCAGCAATCGTACCAAAGCTAATCAGTGAGCTAAAATATACGCACAGTCACACACAGACACACACACACAGAGTCTCTGTGTGTATTAAATGTGTATTAAAGTTATGTAAAGCAGCAGGACAGACAGTTATTAAAGAACATTATACGTCTGGCTTACTCCCTCAAAGACAAACTCATCTGCCGCCATGTTTACACCGAGCTTCATCACTGGAAAAACTAACACGCGAACACGCTATTTGACCCATTTTCTAACCAGCTCACCTGCTAACTAGTAAGGTTGCTCTATAAAAGTTGCTGCATCAGTAGAGAACGGTGTTGCCAGCTATTCACAGCTCATTCACGTCTCTGTCTTGCACTTTTTGAGGAGGGAAAAGTCTCCAAAAGAGTCCTAGAAGTCGTCAAATCTAACGAGAAAGTCTTGAGTCGACTAACGTTTCATCAGTCGAATCGTTGTCATGCTGACAGCGTGACAGGCCGTCATCTCTCACAGATTCTTGTCTCTAAATGACCTAAATACATAACTGTGATGGAAACAGAGGACAGAGCGCGACACGGAGCAACTGTTTCAGCTAAACTACTGTTTAAAAAGCAGCGATCGACTTCAGCTTTATTTCTCTGACCGTGCGGCTCTGACAACAGCGTTTAAAGACTGTGGGGCAACATGAATGATACCACAGAAGAAGTATAGAGAAATATCACCCATGTGACGTTGTTTTGACCATAACTAGCATTTTTTTTCTTGATAAACGATGTAAATCCTGTTTCACCAGCAGAGGAAACTGAGCACAAACAGGATTTTGGGGTGAAGATCAGCGGTCTGTCCACATAGAGGATCAGTCAGACCAAACTACCCAGCAGCCCCTGCAGCAACAGCACGCTGCCTCTGTGTGTTTATTTATCAGTTTGCCGGGATCGCTCCATTGGCTGCTCGGCCACCCCTGACATCACATAACGAGCCGGCAGGCGGGGAGGGACTCGACGGACGGATGGACGGACGGACGCCATGATGGAGGACGCAGGAAGGAGACGAGTCCTGAGAGGGTATAGGACAGGGAGGGGGGGGGGGGGGGGGGGGGGGGGGGGGGTTTACCTGTCAAGCACACATACTCACACACAGTTGTCATGGAAACACACGGCTTCACAGCATGACCTCGGGCTGTATGCAAAGCTAAATGCAAACACTCATGAAAGCAAAGGAGTGTGTGTGTGTGTGTGTGTGTGTGTGTGTGTGTGTGTGTGTCCCCTGCCTGCCTGAACATGTCTCTGTTACCAAAGAGAGGTTTCAGTCCCCGACCCCTCCCTCCCTCCCTACCTGGTCCTACCTGTCACCGTTACTATGGCAACCCTGACGGGGCGGCAGCGACAGACAGTTTAAGTGGTGTTTGAGTTTTACCGACGTGGCTTCCAGGTGTTCATTCATCCCTGTCATCACCTGTTGTCTCTCTGCCTCGACGGTGTTTTTCTCACCATCGCTTTATCTGTTTTCAGGGGGGGATGACGGAGGAGGCGGGGCCACAAAAAAAAAACAAACAAACAACAAACACACAGAAAAACAAACACACAGTGGACTCTCGCAACTCCCAAATCTCATTAGCAAACTTTCAAACCGGAGCTTGTAGATTAAACACGGATCAAGATTCAGCTGCTGCTCGGCCTGATTTTCTCCTTCAGAAGCAGATTTCAGTGATATTTTGTTCTGTTGAGGTGACGTAAAGGTCAAATCAGACAAGTTTTATATATTCTTTTTTTTACTTTTTAAACAGAATTATTTATTGTTTAAACCAAGAGAAGGAATTTATATTCTAAACATAAACTAATAGTGATTTCACTGTTTAAACCAGGTTTAGTTTTCTTTTGTAACCCGACTAATGAATAAAATAATAAAAAAATAAATAAAATTCAGTTACTTTTGACTTAACCAAATAATAAAACTTTCATTGTGTGTATAAAATATCATTTTCCTTTTTAAAGGACGAGGCATGATTCTATATTTGCACTGTTACATCATACGAGCATCACGACGGCCGAAGAGCAAAAAAAAAGCACTTTTTTAAGAAAACTAAAAAAAAACTTGTTTTCTTGCAGAATGCTATTAGTTAAGGATGACCAACGCATGATACACTGTGTTTGGACTATTTTATTATATTATGTGTTATAGATATTAATGACTCACAAAGTTGTGGGAGGTTCTACAAAACGATGCTCTAAATTAAGTTAATAATTAAGATTAAATTAAAGATAAAATTAAGTTTGTTTTCATGTATAAAGATGTAGTAAATGTATTAGTTACTACATTGTAGTATACTAGGGTCAGAGTGTATTTGCTTCCTCGTCCGCTGGAGATGAAGGTTCAGTGATTCGTGCTGCAGCCTCTCTACACATCCAGAGACTCTGAGTTGTGTTTTTGTTTTGCTGTGTTACTTTTCTGTCACCATGAAGGGCGGATTATCCTGCAGACAGACTGAATATGAGCAGCCTTCCTTGTTCTCATCATCCAAAGTAAAATCCACCAATCAGGACATTCTGCAGGAGGTTTTACACTTTGGCCATCGATACGTTAATGTTCTTATAACTTTGTGTCAACTGTTTGGCTTTGTGCTTCATAAAGAAATGTTTTTTTTTTCCCAGTTTGGTGTGGAAGAACTCCCATCCAACTCCTCTGGGATGAACTGGAACCAGACTAGAGACCAGAGTAAATCTCATGATGGCAGACATCACATATAGAGATACATTTTTTAAGTGTCCACATATTTTTGGCCATGTGGTGTAATAGTTTTCAGAGTTTATTTCCATAAAACTAACACTATATTTCATGATGTAGTTAGCGGAGGGAACACAGTCAGTCTGACTACATCTTACTGTAAAAACAAATCACTATTGATTATGTCAGATATCGATGTTGTTTGTTGGTGTTTTTCAGTGCAGAGCTGTCAGAGTCTAAACACATAAACTGTCTGCTGTCTTTCTTTTCCTCCTTTTTTTTTTCCTCTCGTTTTATTTGGACCAGATCATTATAAGAGCGTTTGCTCCGTGTGGAGTCGTGGCTCACGTCCACACCGACCCCCGATCACGCCTGATCACGTCTGATCTCGGACGCTAAGCAGGGGATCGGGTCTGGTTAGTGCTCTTGGATGGGACACCGTCTGGGAATACCAGGTGCTGCCTCCCGCAGAGCACAGTCAAAGTCTGCTCCACCCTATGTGAGCGGCAGATGCTAAGGTCAGCCACCCCCCCCCACAAACCACACACACACACACACACACCAACACAGTGACTTGCACATGGCTTCGGCCCAGGACTGCTAACTCATCCGTCCACTTCGTACCATGACCCCTGTATACTGCACTATAATAATATTGCACTATTATCAGTATCATAATGTGTATTTTAACATGTTCCTGTTAATTATACGACTCTACGTATCTCTCTACAAATAAAGTGAATGGAATTGAACTGAAGTGAACCGAAGCCCCTCCGCTCGTCAGGTATCTGACAGCTCGCTGAACGCCGCCGTCCGACAAAAACACACCGACGACGCAGAACAGATTTGTTATTTTCTGTTTCTGAGCTTCTGTGGCAGCTTTAACAGGATTCACACACACACACACACACACACACACACACACACACACACACACACACACAAACCTTCAGGGAAATTTTTCAGCTCCAGAAAGAAAAAAAAAAAAAAAAAAGTAAGAAAGAGGAAAAGAAAGAAAAAAAAAAAAGCAAAGAAAAAGTCACAGATGTGGAGTTGTGTGTTAACATCCGACCTCAATCCTCTAATTTAACCTCCAGAGAGATTAGGACGAGCCACTAATCCAGCCAGAGCAAGAGAGACACAGAGAGACAGAGAGAGACAGAGAGAGAGAGAGAGAGAGAGAGAGAGAGAGAGAGAGAGAGAGAGAGAGAGAGAGAGAGAGGCAGAGTCCTGGTATTTCATGTATTAGTTATGTATTTTTGTTATTTTTTTTATTTAAATATATTGTTGCTTTTCACAATAAAATCTCTCGTTTCTACCGATAAAAACAGATTGTAGTGAAATTAAAATAAAGAAAAAAGATTAAATGAAAGAGCTGAGGTCAAAACCAGAGGATTAGAGAGAGAGAGAGAGAGAGAAACAGCTGTTTGCTGCACACACACACACACACACACACACACAGAAACAGAAACACACACACACACACACACACACAGAAACACACACTGAGAGCTAAAGTGCTGCATTTGAGGACCCGACTGAAGCCTCCTTAAATGCTTGAATGAAGATCCGCTCCACAAACCAAACCCACTGATCCCACGCATGAAATATTTATAAAAAAAATAAAACGTGCAGAGGAAGTGAAAAACATACATGTGCAGCACGATGTAAACGCTGCCCGTAACAATCAACACTCATAAAGCTGATGATGAGGAAGCTGTGGATGAACGCTGCAGCTTTGGGGAAATTTAAAATAAAGCTGACATCATGCTAAAGAAGTGATCCGGGGTTGCATAAAGAAGTGATCTGGGGTTGCATCACCCCCCCCCCCCATGACATGACAAATTAATAGGCACTGACTACCGTTTTTATGCTGATGATACGCAGCTAAAGGTCCCGGTGAAGCCTGAAAAAACCTCCCTAACGGCTCGTTCCGCCCGTAAATGAGTGTCTAATTGACATTTAAAAAACTGGATGTGTGCTAACTTTCTGCAGTTAAATCCAGATAAAAGTGAGATCATTATCATTGACCCTGACAATCTGGATACAGATTTAAAAAATCCCCTTTTTTTTCCCAGAACACTATGTCTTCTGTCAGAAATCTCAGTGTCTCCTTTGATTCCTGCTTTAATTTGTCATCCGTTCACGTCAGAGCTTCAGAGACACATGCTTTCATTTCCTCACATTTAGATTACTGTAATAGACTCCTTCCAGGCATAAATCAGAAAACACTTCATACTCGACTCCGAATAACGCAGAAAGCAGCAGCCAGATTACTGACAAAAAAAAAAAAAAACAGGAGAAGATATCATATTACTCCTCTCTTAATGTCTCTACATCGGCTACCAGTTTATTACGGGATCGATCTTCAGATTCTGCTTCAACTTTTAAAAGCACTTCATGGCTCGGCTCCAGACTGTATTTCTGAATTACTCGCCCTCCTATCAGCCTGCACGTACTCTCAGGTCCTCAGACAGGAATTTGCTGGCAGATCTCACCTCAAGATGTAAGAATGAAAGAGGACAGAGCTCCACAACTGCAGGAACAACCTGCAGGATGAACTCAGACTTATAAAAATCAACCCACTCTGCACTCTGAGGTCTATTCTTTTTCTCTTCTCTGTTGCGTTTAGTGAAGCGTAATCTGATGTTTAAATCACACAAATACACAGCTGAACTTATTAATCATCTATACAGTGATGTGCACCATCATGGAGGCGTCTGATCATCATGCAGCAGGACGACGAACCCAAACATCCAGCCAGTCCTGCAACAGATGGTCTCAACATCACGGAGTCAGTCTGTGATTAACATGAAGAGACAGAAGAAGAACTTCTCCAGGATGCAGGACCTGCTGAGTCCCCGAAACACCGAGGAGAACTTTTAGGCAAAGCTGCTCACAGCAACATATTGATTTACTTTATGTTTCTGCTGTTTACTCAACTTTGCATCAAGTTAATTGATAAATAACATTCTTTAAAAGCATCCTTGCTTTACTTTTAGCGCCTAAAACTTTTGCACATTATTGATCCATCGGCTCCTGGTTCCCCCTACAGGCAGATTCCCCTTCGATCGCTACGGCGAGCGAGCGGGGAAAAATAAAATCAGTGAATCGATAAATACAAACACTGTTGATTTGTTCGTGTGGAGCCGACACGGAAACTATTTTAGTTCAGTAAACTTGTGCCGTCGGTCAGCAGCTCACACGTCTCGCTCACTGTGTAGATTCCCAGTGTTTTAAATCCTCGTTTACTCGTTCACTACTTCCTATATATCAAACAACCAGCAGCTTCCTCAGTAGCGTGCAGTAAATTAAGATTTCGGATGTTATTTTGCAGAGTGGGACATGTTGGCAGCAAAAACACTGAACTCCCTCCTCTTTATATTTATATATATATACATATATTTACTTTATATTCTTGTGACTGGATACAATGAAGAGGAAGAGTAGGAAAAGGAAGAGGGAAGCGTACGGCGCTGAGTGAGAGGATGAGGAATGGCGAGGAGATAAAGACGGAGAGGTGATAAGAGGGAGAGATAAAGAGAGAGAGAGAGAGGGAGAGAGAGAGAGAGGGGGAGGAGGAGACGAGTGTTTCCCATCCAAACAGACACTTCAGATGATACGCGGAGAAAACGCCTCGTAAAGAACGACAACATCTCTCTCTCTCCCTCTCTCTCTCTCTCGCTCCCTCTCTTATCTCCGCTCCACAGTCTGAGCGGAGGAAGGAGAGGTGATTCAAGGTGAAGAACGAGGCGGCCATATTAAATAAAAAAAAAAAAAAAGTAGAGGGAAGGGAAGGAGGGGGGGGAGGAGAAGAAAGGAGGAGAGACGGAGGGAATAAAAAGGATGAGAGGAAGAGAAGGATAAGGAAGAAAGTGGGAGAGAGAGGAGAAGAAAGAGAAAGAGAAAGGAAAAAGAAAGGAAGGTGAAGAGAGTAGAGGGAAGCGAGTGAAGGCAGGAAGGAGGAGAGGAGACAGAAGGAAAGATGTAAAAGAAAAGAAAAAGGACAGGTGGGAAGAGAAAGGAGAGAGGAAAGGAAAACAAAAAAGACAGAAGAAAAGAGGAAGGAAGGGAAGGAAAGAAGGAGGAAACAGAAGGAAAGAAGCAGGTTACGATGGAGGGAGGATGGAGATCCTCCTGTTCTATAAAACCTCTCTGAGCTCAGCCGACCGCTGCGTCATTTTCTGCCTCAGCGCTGAAGCAGTTAACCAACACACACACACACACACACACACACACACACACACACACACACACACACGCAAGCAAAAACACACACACACAAACTCCTCTGCCAGTCATAAAATCCCTGGACCCTGCAGGGCAGAGCATGACGAGGGCAGAGGAGGGCGTCCCAGGGTGTGTGTGTGTGTGTGTGCATGTATTTCTGTGTGTGTGTGTGTGTGTGTGTGAGTGTGTATTGCTGTGTGTGTGTTTATATGTGTGTGTGTGTGTGTGTGTGTGTGTGTGTATTTGAGAGAGAGAGAGACAAAGAGACATATAAACTAGTTGAGAGGTAAAAACAGTATTTACGGTTAAAGTCTGCAGAGTGTAAAATCCTGCCTGGCTGAGAGCAGAGGAGGAAGAGGAGGAGGAGCAGGAGGAGGAGGAGGATGAAGATTAATGGGGTGATGAAGATGAGGATGATCATTTTATTAGATGGTAAGATGATGAAGATAAACACGACGAAGTTGGTAAAGACGAGGAAGTAGAGAATGAAGGGGGGGTGATGAGAACAGAGGGGAACAAGATGAGGAGGATGATGAAGACAAATATGAGGAAGATTAGAGTGATGTGCATAATTAAGATGTAGATGAGGATGATGAGTAAAACATCAGGCCTCATGCAAGAACATTTTCTTCTTAAACTCTTAAAAACTGACTTTTTTTTTAAGTGCCGTTTGCTTCAATAAACTCTCTGAACGTCACAAACTCGTAGTAAAACTCTGCAGGATGAAGGTCGCTCGTTCACGAGGAGCCGAACGTTCACGAGCATCATCAACACCCCTAAAACGTCCATACGAGGCGACGTGCTCCGCTCCGTTCGTGGGCGAGTTTCAATTCACAAAAATGTTCCCAAAAAGACACGTTTATCAGCAGTCGTGTCCCACTTTTAAATACGAAGTACGAGAAGTCTTAAATCACTCTTAAAAACGACTCTGTTAGTTTAAACGGTTACTGCAAGAGGCTCAATGAAAACAAACAAAACGAGAACTTTCATCGTAGCGACGTTTGCAACAAGATGACGTATGAAGACGTAAACAGAGACAGATTTTTGAACACTAAAAGACTCTTATCAAGTCATTATGTGTCCTAAAAGTCTACGTCTTTCAAACACTTTATTCTGAAAAAAAGTGTGTTTGTATTACAAACACTTGCAGATTATTCCGCTTGTTTAAAGAAACAAAATACTTTGAGGGTTTAGTGATAAACAGAAATGACATGATACAGTCAGGGAAGGTCATATATATATATATATATATATATATATATATATATATATATATATATATATATATATATATTTGTACAAACAGTCAGAGTTCCTGTTTGTTTGTGTTTAAATCAAACAGTAAAAAGATGAACTCTGAGCAGACAGACAGTGATGATGAAGCCGCTCGCTGATTCTGCTTCTTCTTGTTTATCGGCTGTGTGGCGGAGAGAGTCCAGAGCTGCAGGAAGTAAACACTAAACAGGAAGTTACAAAGACAAGGTACCGCAGCAGACCCGCATCACGTGATCAATTACTGTACAGAGACGCTGTTCTAATTAAATAAGACGAAGGAAGGGAGGAGCTGCTGGTCATTATGTTTTATTTCCTGATTGATTAAGTCATGTTTGCTCTTTCTCTCTCTCTCTCTCTCTCTCTCTCTCTCTCTCTCTCTCTCTCCCCGGTAGCTGTCACTTCCCTCGCAGACACCTGTCAGTCAGGATGCAGACGGAGGCGGTTGCCGCGGTGACTGCCAGAGACTGTACACTTGGCAGAAGGTCCTCTAACACGCTGAGTTGTTCTGTCACTCTCTCCTCGCTCGCTGCTGACAGTCCTGATCGTCACTTAGCATCTGCTGCAAATTACTGCACTCTGTACCCTCAAATACTGTATTACTACTAGTACTGTACTAGTACTACTGGTACTAGTACTACTGGTACTGATGCTGATTTCGGTACTGACACTGTTAGTGTTAATGATACTGATATGATACTGGTACCGGTACTGTTAGTAGAACTACTGCTGATACTGACTCTACTACTTCTACTGGTACTACCTCTACTGCAGTGAAACTACTACAACTAATATTGCCACTACTGCTGATACTAATACTGATACTACTACTGTTATTGGAACTACTACCACTATGACTACTACTGGTATTACTACTGTTAATGGTACTACTGCTACTGCTGCTACTAGCGAACCTCTGCATCTAATACTGCCACTACTGTTAGTACTCCTCCTCCTGCTACTACTACTACTGTTAGTACTACTACTACTCCTGCTACTACTACTACTGTTAGTACTACTACTACTCCTCCTGCTACTACTGTTAGTACTACTACTCCTCCTCCTGCTACTACTGTTAGTAGTACTACTCCTCCTGCTACTACTACTACTGTTAGTACTACTCTTCTTCCTCCTGCTACTATTACTACTATTAGAGGAACTACTTCTGCATCTAATACTGCCACTACTGTTAGTACTACTACTCCTCGTGCTACTACTACTACTGTTAGTACTACTCTTCTTCCTCCTGCTACTATTACTACTATTAGAGGAACTACTTCTGCAACTAATACTGCCACTACTGTTAGTACTACTACTCTTCTTCCTCCTGCTACTACTATTACTACTGTTAGTACTACTACTACTGCTACTCATGCCAGTAAAACTACTACTATAACAGTAAAACTACTACTGATACTATGATTATAACCAGTGTTGCTGCTACTGCAACTGCTGCAAATACTACTGCAAGTATTACTACTGTTAGAGGAACTACTTCTGCAACTTATATTACCACGACTCTTATTACTACTACTCTTCTTCCTCCTGCTATTACTATTACTACTGTTAGTACTACTACTGCTGCTATTCATGCTAGCAAAACTACTACTGATACTAGTATTTATACTACTGATACTATGATTATAACCAGTGTTGCTGCTACTGCAAATACTACTGCAAGTACTACTACTACTACTGTTAGTGGAACTACTACTGAGAATACTGCTGCTGTTGCTGCTACTTCTAGTACAACCTCTGCAGCTACTACTGAGACTATTACTGCCAACACTACTACTGTTACTGCTTCTACTACTACTAGAACTGCTACTTGTATTAATACTACTGCTACTACTGGTTAAACTACTACTAATTCTGCCACTACTGCAACAGCTTAAATCTGCTTTTTCATTTTTTAACACATTTTAGTTTCTCTTCAAACTGGAAGAAGCTGAATCAACACAAAGAATCTGAACTGATTAAATATAAAACAACCTTTTGTTCTTCTGTATTTCTGTTCTCTTGTTCTGCTGCTGTCCTACAAAACAACACCGTCACACTGCGAGTACATTAATGTTAGCAGCATCTGGACCGCTGCTGCTGCTGCTGCTGACAACAACACGCAGCCATGTTGTCTCTGCATGTTTGTGTGTGTGTGTATGTGTGTATGTGTGTTCCTGCAGACAGACAGAGTCCAGCAGCCCAGTGTACAGAGCAGCTGTACAGCATATGACCTCTGACCCCACCTACAGGTGTGCGTGCATGTGTGTGTGTGTGCATGTGTGTGTGTGTTTGTGTGTGATGCAGGGCAGTGACCTCCTCCTCTCCTGAGTCATACCACCTGCTACCAGCCCTGTTTGAGACACACACACACACACACACACACACACACTGAGCTCCTCTCTCTCTCCATCTGTACGCATTCATGCCCCATTAATGCATGTTACTAACTTGGCATCTTCCCCGGAGTTTTGTGCTTTCTCATCTCGCAGGTGACCCGTGGCTGCCGACCGCCTTGCTGTCCTCTCGGTCCTGCTTGACGCCCACTGCTACCACTATTATCATTAGTCACATTTCTATTGTTATTGTTGTTATTGTTATTATTATTGTTGCCGTGCACCTGTGTCTTTCTCTCTCGACCCGACCGGTCGAGGCAGATGGCCGCCCACCTAGAGCCTGGACCTGCTTGAGGTTTCTTCCTGTTAAAAGAGAATTTTTCTTTGCCGCCATCATCGCCGAGTGCTGCTCATGGCCGAATGTTGGGTCTGTATAAATTGAAGAGTACAGTCTGCTCTATGTAACTTCTGTTATGATTTGGTGTTATATAAATAAAACTGACTTCCAAAACTTGAGGTTAAAGTATGTAGAAAAGCTGCCTGCAAGTCAAAATCCAGGGTTTAAACCTGCCCTGAACACTTCATTTGCAACGTTTTTTTTCTATCTTGCTGATGAGCTGATGTCAGATCGTTGCACATGCTCATAAATGGCCTTGGTTGCTAAGGTTGTTGCTAAGGTTTTTCCATGTGTTGTTTGCGTTGTCCACTCTCATATTTCGGATTGGACTCTGGCTCGAATATGTGCGGATGTATTTGAGAAGTTGACTTTTTGAGTAAACAACGAGAAAAAGTAGTGACATCCAGCTACTATGGTTTGTTGCATGGTTTGTTGACGTAGCCTGTGGATGTCTGCCGAGGGGCAGCTTCCAAGATCTGACCAATCAGAACAGAGTGGGCTCCTCGGGAGGCGGGGCCTTAAAGAGACAGGAACTAAATTGGCCTGTTTCAGACAGAGGCTGAACTGAGGGGCTGCATAAAGGGCCAATATAAGATAAATAAGGAGTTTTTTGAACTGTGAATCATGCAAAGATATTCTAATAGAGCCCCAGAATGAAAGTATAGAGCTTTAAATGTACAGAAAATGTTGCTTTTCAATATAAAGTCAACAGGTTGTGATATGTAGTAGCATGACAAGCTAGCAATAGGAAGTGCTACTGCTATTATACTGCTAATACTGGTTAAACAATTACTGTTAGTACTACCATTACTACTACTACTACTACTACTACTGTTAGTGAAACTACTAACTACTGCCTCTAATACTACTAGCACAACCACTGCTGCTACTAGTGCTACTAGCTACACAACAAGCTAGTGAAGCTGCGTTCCTGCACGTGTTCAGTGACGTCTGCCTCCAGAGACTGACTCTTCATGATGAAGGAACGTGTCACTCAGTGCAGCGGTGCGGCTCATTGACGTGTTTTTAACAGCTTTTGGACGACGACGGAGGTCGACGGCACAGAGGAATATTGTTGGTTTGGTCGTATCCTTTAATGTTAGGCTTGTAGTAATCGGGGCTGAATGAATGTAGAGCTGCGACGATAGATAGACAGAAAATTAACCAGCAGCTATTTTGATAATGGAATAATTGTTTTTGTCATTTTTTAAGGAAGAATGCTAAACGTTTGCTGGTTGCAGCTTCTCAAATGTGACAATTTTTCTGTGTCATACATGACATTAAACTTTGGATTTTGGACTGTTGATCAGACAAATCGACATATGATGACGTCACCTCGGGCTCTAAGAAATAATAACAAACATTTCTCACTATTTTGTGACATTTTATCAATGAAGAATCACTAGTCGCAGCCTTAAATGAATGTAATGTCCTCTGAAGTGATGGAAACACAACTGTATGTGTGTGTTAGGTGTTTTGTACTCCCCTTCATCTCCTCCTCCTCCTCCTCATTTTCTCCCTCTTTACCAAACCCACATTCCCCCTCCTCCCCCTCCTCCTCCTCCTCCTCCTCCTCCCCCTCTTCTCTCCATGGTATCTCGCCTGTTTTGTTCCTGTTTATTTGTGTGTGTATGTGTGTGTGTGTGTGTGTGTGTGTGTGTGTGTGTGTGTGTGTGAACCCTCAGGCGTGATTCCGTTCCACTTCGCTTGTGTTGCTGGAGCAGGTGGCAAGACAACACGCACACGCACACACACACAAACACACACATACACACACACACACACACATAAAGACACACACACACACACACACTGAACACACAATAACAAAATTATGTTTCTTGTGTTTTTGATTTCTGGCTCCACATAAAAGTAAAACACACACACACATACACACACACATACACACACACACACACTGATCTTTGTATTGAGTCGTCTCAGTGGCTCAAACACAATCACAGGCCTGAGGGGGCGACCGAGATAGACAGAGACAGACAGAGATGGAGAGAGAGAGGCTGAATAGGAGAGTTCCTTCACAGTTCTCGAGGTTCTGTATAGATCGGTTTAAATAAACCGCTACATCTAAATAATAGAGAGCAGGCTGAGAGAAGAGGTTTTTTTTTTGTTGTTGTTGTTGTTGTTTTGTTTTCGCTTCATGTTCTATTTTTTCCTCCGACGTTCTGCCTCTCTGAGAACATGTGTGTACAGTATGTTCTCGTGAACTCTTTGCGTTGTGCTGCTGGAGTCACAACCGATCTGACACGAGTCTCAAGTCATTAAACACGAGTCTTAAATCGTTCGACGTTAATCTGGAAGGTAAAATATTTGAGGTGATGTAGTATTTATCTATTTATTTATTTATTTATTCTGATCTCCTAGAAACACCTGATTGTCACGAGCATGCTCAGTGAAATCGCATAAAAGACTGTTTACATGATACATTGTCACCTGTTGAACAGATTCTGATGCTGCGGCTTCATTCACCTGAGCCTGTAAGCTCCGCCCACTGCCGTCTGACAAACACCTTGCTGTCTGACACACACACACACACACACACACACACACACTGAGGGCTGAGAGGATTACATTCTGCTGAGTGATGTCGGTGTTCAGGAATGTGTGTGTTGTTGGAAAAATAATGTCGCTCTATGTGTGTGTGTGTGTGTGTGTGTGTGTGTGTATTACAAAGGCCCCTTTGTGTGACCAGGTAACCCCCCCCAATCCCCCTCCCCCTATCACCACTGGAGATAAAGCATGTATCTCCATCTCTCCATCATACCTGTTCCAACCTGTGAATACATACATGACCTGACTGGGTACAACAATACTACTCCACTACTGTAAATACTATAAAACTACTACTACTACTACTATTACTACTACTACTACTACTACTATTACTACTACTGCTACTACAGCTGCTGGTATTATTTATTCATGAGCTGAGTTATGTTTTAGATACATTATCCAATAACAGGTAGATCAAGACATTTACATCAAAAACTGTAACTAACAAAAGAAACATTAAATATTATTATGCTGCTTCTAATAATAAGTATCATATAATACAGTAATATTATCATAAGTGGGGCTATTAAACTAAATTAGTAGGCGGTTTTGCACATTCCTGTCTGTCAGATTGACCAGATTAAAATCTTTCTTTCAGATGTAATTTTCCTCACACACACAAAAAAAAAAATACAACAACACAGAGTCATTGTGTAATATTTTGTAACTCGCATGAGACGTGTTAATGGACTTTGGAAAGGAAAATGTGAGAAGGTGGAACAGAGGTCGACAACGGCAGAAGTGATACTTCTGAGTTTTTCAGTTTCAGTCTCAGTTTGTTACCATGTTGAAGACAACAAGTGCTGGTTTCATTTCTCTGGATATACATATATATCTATCTATAACTTGACCTCTTGACCTTCTGGTTTCATGTCAGTAACTGAAATGTGAGAAGTTTAGAGGGGGAAACGTCTCTTTGACATCTGAAACTACACACTTCGTTTTTTTCTTGTAAGGTGTCACAAGCCAAAAATACTTTATGAATGTATTGTATTTTGTAAACTTAAAGTCAGTACAGCTGTCAGATAAATATGGTTATAATGTGAAGTATAAAGTATCATAAAATGAAAACACTCAAATAAAGTACAACCACCTAAAAGCTGCACTCAAGTCCGACACCGACACGCATCACATTATCTATAATGGCTGATAGTTTCTGGGTCTTTCATCAGGACCAGCAGGTTCTTTTTGAGGTAAAACCTGAACAAAGGAAGTCCAGTCTGCTAACTGTGAAATCAGGAGAACTGCTACTTATTCTGTCCTGGTTTTACTGGTTTTACTTGTTATTCAGTGTACTTATAAGCCTTCTCTGCTCACTAAAAGGTTTTTTTTTTAAATTTTTCTTTTCTTTTTCACACCCTACCGGGGCTAAAGAACCAATTTTCATTCTTGTTGCGTCCATTTAAAAAAGGCGAGTAGATGTGACGCGTTTAAATGAAGATCTAATTATTTTAAATTGATCTACGTTTCCAGCAGTATTTGTACTTGAGCTGGAGAAACGTCCGAGTATTAGTACTTCACACCTTCCTCTCAGCTGTATCTGACTAATGACGGACACTTTCTTGCTGTCTGGACTATTTTTTTAGCCGCTGCAGTGAAATTACTGTAATTTTCTGTGGAGAAAAAGCTGCTAGCCAGCCTCGGCTAATGGCTGCCATTACATTTTCTTTTTTTTTTTTGTCCTGACAGCTGGACCGCAGAAGAAACATAAATGTACAGGAAGTCTTGTGTGTGTCAGACTGCAGAGCCGCCAGACGTTTTTCATTAAAGAATAAAAAAAAAAACCTGTTTTAAACCAGTGATCATTTAATGGACTGAAACTGTCGCTGAGCAAACTGATTATGAGTATTTAGTGTGAACATTAACAGGTCTGGTGACGTGGAAAATACTTTATCGAGGTTTAACTGTAGCGCCGGGTGTTTCTGGGTGTGTCGCTCTGCTGTTGCTCATTTAAAAATATTAACCAAAACCATTTTTCCCAGAGTGAAAACTTATGAGGAGCCTTAACTTGACTTTGTGAGAGCATCATGTTCTTATTGTCAACAAATCCAAGCCTGATATATCTTCTATATCCTCCAAAAACTAGTAACTAGAAAGACTGTGGAGCAGCTCAACTTATTAAAAAGTGATGAAATTGAACAGTTTAACTCCAGATGCTGCATTGAGAGTTAGCGAGCAGATGAGTCCAAACAGAGACATAGTTAGCATAGTTTAGCTTTCAGCTGTTTATAACAGCTGGATTTCATTTTAATTGCGGCGCTGAATTGTTTTAATTTTGTACTTTGTAACACTCTTAAAATATGCTGTATAAATCCAGTATATTATTCTAATTACTATTATTACAAACAGATGAAACAGTTAGCTAAACGTAAATCTCTAAAAGTGTTGAATAAACGGTTAAAATAGTTAAAAGCTAAAACTGTTTATAACAGTAAAAGTGTTTTAATGCTACAGTATGTAAAATACTTTGTAACTCTGTGCTATATAAATAAATAAAGTTCATTATTATTATTATTATTATAAACAGTTTAACTGTTTATAAACAGTTTAACTGTTTATAATCCATTGAAATAGTTTTTCTTGATGGATAATTGAAACTGAGAGGCCTGTATGTCGTTATGGTTACCGACTCTCTCTCTCTGCCTCCCTACACGGCCAGAAAAGAGGCAAAACACACAATAAACCAAGTTAAAGATGATTTGACTGATAACATTATATCTGAGTTTATTTTGAATTCTTTTGGCCAAGATAATCTGATATCATGACGGCGTTAGAAGGATCCAAAGATCTCGGAGCTGAAAGCCAGAAACTGTTTAGAGACGAGAACGTTACCGTTTTGGGTCTTTTTTCATCGGAATCGTTGACGATAATAAAAAATATAGAATACCAGTGAACTTCATGTTAGCCTACTTGACCTTTCCGCAGCCTGACTCGTACGGTGCTCAGATACCGTGTAGCTGTGCTCGCGTCCCGTAACACATCATGAATCAAACAAAGTAAACAGCAGAGGGGGAGAAATGACGTGATCTGTTCTCCTTCAAACAGCTGATAGGCAGCGAGATATGAAGCAGGAACTGTGGTTCATATGCTGGTCAGCAAAGAAAGAAGTCGTTCCAAGATTGTTTGAAAAAAAGGGCCTGACGGGGGACTTTTAAACATTTTTGGACTGTGTTTTGCCTCCTATTTGCTGCAGCTCATTATGGAAATCTGCAAAACAGCCAGAGCTCATATCACACACATCGATCTCTGTATTTGTGCACACACACACAAAAAAAGGAAGTTTAAACACTTTAAAAAAAGGTGTATAAATGTTTAAAACGCTCTTTTAAATAATAAAACTGAAACATTTTGACGTTTCTCTGATTGTTTACATGCAAATATGTCACTTTAAAATCATGTAATCATAGACTTTATGTGGGAGAAGAGAACAAACACTCGACTCAGGGCTTATATAAACTGACTGACAGGCAACACACACACACAAATACACACACACAAATACACACACACACACTCGTCTCCTCAAGGGCAGAGCTTTGTGTTGGACTGGATGGAGGCGGCGGTGGTGGCGAGGAGGATTGGGAGGGGAGGGGTAGAGCCCACATTGCCAGGACCCGTATTTGCACACAGCAGCGGTGAAATAACTTAAAAGTACTTTACAATTATTCCAGATAAGCGTATTCATGTTCACTGAGCCGTGTGTGATAATTTACAGGAAGCTTTTGACACCAGCAGGACTCTGGAGCTGCAGATAGCTATAGTTATAGCACCAGTTATAGTAATAAATGCCAAAGAATGAAATGACTCAGCACAGCCGTGGGGGGGGGGGTTGAGGGTTCTCCCCCCCAATAAAATTACATGTTATTTGACTAAAAACTGCATTTTCACATCACATTCAGTACACTCAGACATTAGCGAGAAGAAAAGAGAAACGAGTATGCTCACTGATGGAACGACGTGCGATGAGGTCATCCTAATTCAGAACAGGATTAGGAATTGATTTATATTTAAAAAATATAACTAAATATTGTTTCCAGAGCTGCAACAGTTATGTTTAGAACAGCGAAAGTCACTTTATAAACTGAATATCAGTAAAATAAATAATATTTCTGACATGAACATGCTGTGTTTAGAGAGAATGAGTCAGTATCAATCCTTCCTCTTCCTACTCCTCCTCCTCACTGGTAGAGAGGGGGGGGAGGGGGGGGGGTCTCAGCCTGTAGCTAAGTTCACAAGAATTTGCGAGAGTTTTAAGATACGTGGCAAACTAAGATAAACCGTTAGAGAGCGTTTAAATACAGACAGCGTTTGTTTTAGCTTGTTCGCACCAATTAGCTATTAGCTTAACCAGTGTGTTGTGGTTGTGTGAAACACACACACACGGCGGTAGATGGGAAAGCCGTCGAAAATATCGCTTTTTCACTGGTTTATACTGGTTTACAGGTTTTTACTGCCACTTACAGTAACGAGCGTAGTCGTCAGTTGGTTTAAATCGTTATGTTTCACTGATAGAACCTGGTTCTCCACTGCGGCCTCTCTGCTGCTGCCCGCTCTGTGTGTGTGTGTGTGTGTGTGTGTGTGTGTGTGTGTGTGTGTGTGTGTGTGTGTGTGCTTTGCATTCGTCGTGATTGTTATGTACAATGTGAAATTTCAGCGGTGGCGACTATCATTACGCTGCTGTTGAAAGCATATAGTGGAAACACTAAGGTCAGCACACGCACACACACTCACACACACACACACTCACACACACACACACACACACACACACACACACACACACACACGTCGTCGTGTTACCATAGAGACGGCTGAGTTGGTCAGTATAAAAGCAGGAAGGACGCTGCTGGACTATTAATGTGGCGTCCAGACAGGCGAGGGAGTCAGAGAAAGAAGGGGGGCTGGTAGGACTGTGACCTCATTAACCTTTGACCTCTTCACTCTTCGCCGCTAATAATTGTTTCTGAGTGATATTTGACCTCTGACCTCCGGGTAGGTTCTGCACCTGCTCTGTGTTGTTTTGAATTCTGTCCTTTGTGTTGTTTGCCGCAGGTTCAAAGTGCAACGTGTGTGTGTGTGTGTGTGTGTGTGTGTGTGTGTGTGTGTGTGTGTGTAGGCTACATGCCAACAGGTAGGATCTGTAAATTTAAAGTGACAGACTCAGACAGAATGGGTTGATGGGTTCATATGGAGCGTTGTGGAGAGAAAATGCATTCAGAACAGGTATATTAGGCCCAGAAGGAATGAACTTCAATTTGAAATCACCTTTTTTGGTCTGAAAGCAAGTCTGCAGCTAACATGCTAACATGCTAACATGCTCACAATAGGTGTGTTTCTATCTAACTGAGTGGAAACACTGAAAATTGTCTGAGGTGTAAAGATAGTTGAGTGGATAAAAAGCAAACAGACTGAGTGAATAAATGATGACGTACATGAATCATGTGACTTAAACGTCACTGAAGAGCTGAAAACATCAGATCTGTGCGGAGCGATGATGAAGAGATTTAATGGCACCGACTTTTAACAGTAGTGGAAGAAAATGCGCCTTAATTTGATTTTTTTTTCTGAAAAAATTGGTTTAAATTTGTACTAAATTTGGATGGAAACCAAACTAAAGACAATGCTAACATGCTGATGCTAAGCAGGTGTAATGTTTACCATGGTCGCCATCTTAGTTTAGCGTGCTAGCATGCTAATTTGCTACTTAGGACTAGAAACAAAGTACAGCCTTTGTTGTTTTTCAGGTGTTTGTTCACAAACCAACTTAAATATTTGACCATATGATAGCGCTAGATATCAAATCAGAGGATCAGTAAAGTTTTTACAATCCATCCTGAGGGGAACATGAATATCTGTGATCCATCCAGTAGTTTTACATTTTACTCAAAACCATTAATGTCAACATCATGGCGGCATCAGAAGAAAAATCAGGCGATCATCAGTATTATTCATCCTCTGGTGACCGTTTGTGCCGAGCCGCTGAGTTCAGTAAATCCTTACCTTGAGGTCAGGACTCCTAAAGGGGGTTTCAAAATAAATCTGAGTGGTCACAAGATTCTGTTTTTAGACTTTCCTCATATTGTTGCTTTTTTTTCATGCAAAGTACTGGACATTTTCCTCTTCGTCAGAGCTCTAAAAGTGCTTTTAAATAAACAAATTGAGGCAAAAACTCTGGTTGAACCGCTCACACTGAGGCCTTCATCTGCAGGGGGGAAAGTAGAGGTCGGTTCATGGACGCAGTCAGACGCCAAAATGGTTGAAGACCACTAATCAAGTAGAAATATTTAACTTGACTTGTCATTCTGGAGCACCACTGCCATCCGTAGAGCTGGCTAAAATAAAATTATTCTTGATTAAGGCTGTGAATATTTTCCTTTTTTTTTTTAAAAACAAAGTAAAATATTCAGTTCACAGGAGGCACAGCAGGGAAATATATAATATTATTCTTTGTGGTAATAAAATTATTACAAACCTCACAAAGAGGAAAAAATCTAAAAATGTACTTTTAGTCAGATTTAAAATATTTAAACATTCATCCTGTGGTGTAAATGTGTGACAAACACATTTTCTCTCCGTGTGTGTGTGAAGGATGGAAATGAAAATGGAATACCAAACCAAACCAGTGAATGCACAGAGAGCGGCCACTTTAACATTTAAACATGATGTTTATTGAAATAAAATCTGCTTTTAGCTGTAAAAAAAAAAAAAAAAAAAAAAAACCAAAAGAAAAGAAAAAAAAAAACACTGTACATTTATTTCCCCAGAGAAGAAGAGTACATGATTGAGCAGAGTTGATATGAGCTTTAAATCCGACTAGAATGAAGTGTGACGCCTGCGGGTTTGTGTGTTAACAGGCTAAATATTAACCCAGCAGGAACGCTAGCGAGCTGCTAACACTAGCAGGAACTCCGCTACACCCACTGAAACAAGGAAACAGTCTGAACTTCAGCTTCATATATATAAGATGGTGATGACAGTGAGTACGCAGGTGTGTGTGTGTGTGTGTGTGTGTGTGTGTGTGTTTGAGTCTTTGGTAACGGTATTTAGATGGTGAACACAAGAAGTCAAGGGAGAACAATGAAATGCCTCGTGTTAGCGTGCGTCACACACACACACACACACACACATACGCACATGACACAGTAATGTTGCAACATAAACAGCAGATGACAAAAAGCACAAATTAAACAAAATACACACATCGTTCACATATATGTACAGTCTGAACATCACTACAACACCTTAATGTGATTGTGATTGTCTCCACGTTTTTTTTTTTTTTTCACAGTGTACGTGATGGCCCCCATCTCCACCCCAAACCCCCAACCCCCCCTCCAACCCCCCTAAACCCTTTTTGTACATTAAATAGAATAGAGCAAGGCACTCTGGGTAAAAGAAGGCGAAAGCGGGCGCCTGGAAAATTACCTGCCATTAATCTGTGCAAACAATTGACTTTTTAGCCCCGGTGATTGGGAACACGGCAAAATTAAAAGTCGTATTTCAGCTGACCTGACAGGAGGTTAAGAAATGGTTGCATTTAGTCTTAGTGTACCTTTTCCTTCATAGTGTAGTAGTTTTTTTTTTTTACAACCCCCACCCCCCCCCCTTCCCTCCCTCCCTCCTCCCTCTTTGTCCCCCTTTTCTTTCTCTCTTCACTGCTTGGCTCCCTGACCGAGCTGGAATTACCTTAAATTGGTCTGAACTGGATGGTAACACTCTAAAGTGCTGCTCAGCCAGCCTAGCTTCTGGCCAAAGAAAGCCAAGAAACAATAAAAAATGGGTAAAAAAAAAAAAAGGAGAAACTAACTCAGGAATTCACAGTCACTCTTTGTCACACTTCAACAAGCTGATCCGGCCATAAAGCAGCTTTAAAACTCGAGTCAGCTCTCTCTCTCTCTCTCAAAAAAAAAAGAAAAACACATTCAGACTTAATGAGGATGTCAGCATGAACCTTTCAATGGTCGCACAAAGAACTCCAGAATCAAAACACTTGTGAATAATAAAAAAAAAAAAAAAAAGGGGGGGGGGGGAAACTCATAATCTTCTTCATTTAAACCACCGTGAAAGGGAGAAACTAAACACAAATGAAAGGAAAAATATATAGAAGCTTAAGGATAGACCGATATGGGATTTTTCCTACATCCAACATATCTGCTGATATACAACATAATGGTGCAATTTTCCTTTGTGCTTTTCTTAAGACTTGTAACTCTCAAACTCTTTGGTTGTAATAAACAGAAACTCCTAATTAAATACTGTAAGTAAGAACTGAACATTTTGATGTACAAGTGGGGAAACACGAACAAATGCATCAACACAAACATTTAAAACCGTGTTCAGGGAATGTTCTCAATCAATGAGAGTTCATTCAAATATCAGCTGATAAATATCGGTAAACCCATATGTGGTCTATCCCTTCGTGTAATCCTTCATGGTGTGAATATTGTGATGTCCATGTAGAGATGAAAACAAATTAACGGAACAAAAACAGAAATGGTGAACAGAACCAAAAACAAACCAAAAAAAAAAAAAAACCAAAAAGGGGAATATCAGCCGTTTTTGGAAGTGGGTGCTGTGCAGGGGTATCAGTGCAGCTTTGGTGGAAGAATATCGGCTGTGCCAAATAAGTCCCAGCGTGACTACCACACCCGGTTGGTCCAATAGATGTCTCTGTTGTACATTGCCGTGTTTGCATACGGTCCTACCTGTTTGTTGCTGTATTTGGGCGGGTTGGCCTTGTAGCTGTAATCCGAATATTGGTCGGAGCCCGTGGAGTTGTTGTCGCCTGTTCCGACGAAGGTGTTGGTAGCGGGGAGGTCCTGAACGGCCTGGTGCTTCTTGGAGGCGGAGGGTGACTGTGGCTGCAGCTGGATGGAGGGCAAGGGGGAGTTGGAGCGGTAGTGACGACCCAGGTCGGGGCTTCCCGGCGGGTAGTTAAGAGGCAGGTGGATTCTGGGACTGTCGTTGACGTTGTCGTTGATGAGGTTGAACTTGAGGCCTTTCTGGAGGCTGGCCTCCTCGTCCTCCTCTAGTGGCTTGGCGGGTTTGGGAGCTTTTCCCTTCTTGCTCTTTTTCCCTTTGCCATTTTTGGGGCCTTGCTTAGGAGCGTACAGGTCCTTGCTCTCCTTCTTGCCGGCCTGGTAGCCGCTCTTGGTGTCCTTCTGTAGCCGATGTCTGATGACCACCACGGCTACGATGACCAGAATGACGCCCGCGATACCCGCCAGGCTGCCATACAGGATGTTACTGCGCTGAGCGAGGGCGTTGTTGGGATCTCCGGCAATGTCCCTATCGAGAGGGGTGTAGAGGCTGTGTCCCACCAGAGCCTCGATGAGGGAGACGTTGGCCTTGGTGTCGTTGACAAAAACGTGGACCAGGGCGGTGGTGTGGCGGGGAGGTTTGCCTTTATCGCTGACTCTCACCACCAGGCGGTGCAGCCCATTGTGCTTGCCGGTGAATTCCTGCGCTAGTGTGATCTCCCCACTGGTGGGCGAGATGTGGAAAAGGCCATACGGGTTGCCGCCAGTGATGGTGTAGACCAGCTCAGCGTTGGGTCCATAGTCAATGTCCTCCGCCTCTACCACCTCCACGCGAGTGTCTGGAGCGGTGACAGGTGTCAGGTATGTGTAGGAGGAGTTCGCTGGTTTGGTGACATAGGGGGCGTTGTCATTCTCATCGAGGACATTGATGGTCACACCCACATAGGAGGAACGAGGTGGGTCACCAGCGTCCACGGCCTTCAGGCGGAAGGTGTAGGTGCTTTCCTTCTCGCGGTCAAAGGAGATGCTGGACAGGATGGTTCCCGTGCCGTTCTGGATCACAAACTTGCCATTGTCCGGTTCTACAAACAGCCTCACCCTGGCGTTCTCACCCTTATCAGCATCGGTGACCGTCACTACACCAACAGGATTCAGCGGAGGCATATTCTCGATGACAGAGAAGCTGTAGCCGCTCAGCATAAACTTGGGGTCATTGTCATTGCGGTCCAGAACATTGATCACCACCGTGGCGGTGCCAGTTTTGCTAGGAAGGCCCTTGTCTGCTGCAGCCACACGGAACTCATAACGCTCCGTCTCTTCCCGATCCAGCAGGTTTTTCACACGAACCTCTCCGGTGTTGCTGTCAATCTCAAAGAGCCTGGAGGCCGAGCGCTCGATGATGCTGTAAGCCAGCTCTGCATTGGTGCCACTGTCTGCGTCTGTTGCCACGACATCCAGCACCTTGTCACCGGGCTGGTTGCCCTCCGCAAAGTCCACCTCGAGCATTGTAGGTGAAAAGCTTGGCGTGTTGTCGTTCATGTCGGTGACCTGAACTTTGAGGGAGTTGGTGCTGGACAGGGCCGGGTTCCCAGAATCCACGGCAACAATTTCAATCCTGTAATCCTTCACACGCTCATAATCCAGCAGGGTAGTTGTCTGCAGGAAGTACTTCCTCTTCCGATCATTGGCAGACTCGCTCGCAGGTCGCAGCTGAAACGGGACGTCACCAGCGACCACGCATGTCACCACCGCATTTTCCCCCTCATCACGGTCCGACACCTGGACCAACGCCACTGGTGTACCAATCGGCATGTCTTCAGAGATGTTGGCCACACCATCCTGGTGCGTCACCAGGCCGATACCTCGGATCTCGATGGCCGGCGCGTTGTCGTTGACGTCCCTGACGTTGATGGTCACCAACACTTTGGAGTTCTTGGAGTTGGGCCCGCGATCTTTGGCAACCACAAAGAACTTGAGGAAGTTCTCCTCTTCGCGGTCCACCAGACCCTTGACGTAGATGATGCCAGTGGATCGGTCGATGCGCAGTAGCCTCTGGACGGTCTCTGACGCCTGATGGAGGCTGTAGTCAATCTCTCCATTGGTGCCGGTGTCTGCGTCATTGGCTCTGACCTACAAGAACAAAAACGAAGATTTACCCTTTCATGATCATACACTGTCCTGCTAAAACCGTGGATACTTTAACACACATAAAGGTTATTCATAGCTTTAGCCTGAAACCTTCTGGCGAGATGAAAGTCCCTCCAACTGCTATAAGTATTTTTAATTTTAGTCAACTGTCAAAAATAATATCAAAAATTCAAACCCGGTCTGCCAGTCATGACACATGACCTGCACACTTCTAGTTTGTTTTTAGCACACGTTAGCTAGCGGCCTCCGCCTTACTGAGTGCTTCCTGTTCATCTTAATTTATCCAATCTTCAGACCTTTGACTTCACAATAAAAGTGTTTTAATTTTTGCATTTTTGCACTTCTCCACTTCTTGTGTCACAATTAGAGCTGCAACGATTAGTCAATTAATCAACAGAAAATTAACTATTTTGATAATCAAATAATCATTTCAGTCATTTTTAAAGCAATAATGACACGTTTTCTGATCTCTGTTGCTTTTCTTTGTCATATATGACAGTAAACTGAATATCTTTGGGTTTTAAATTTTAAATTATAACAGACATGTTTCACTATTTTCGGCCAATTGATAGACTTCAAAACTAATGGATTGATTGAGTGGCTTAATTCATAATAAAAATAATCATTAGTAGCCCTATGTACCATAAAAGTTTAAGTCTGACTCCAATTTGAGTAACTTCTGTCAATTTATAGTCACAATTGATGGTTTATGGCTAACTGGCAGCTTTAACGCACCTCATTATAACCTCAGCTACATTTTAATAGATTCTGTGACTTACAAAGACTCATGGTCATTACTACAACACTACAAACATACAACACCACAAAGCCCTTTGTGCTTTCCTGACAGGGAGGAGTTTTTCTGCTGCGTGTGAAACATAATAGACGATCAAAGCTGAGTGCGCACACCCACACAACAACATCTAACGGCCGTGCAGCGGGTCATTGGCATCTAATGGGCAGATGAGTGAATGTTAATGTTCCTCTCATTATCAGAAAAGCCACGGCTCCTTGGGGCCCATTAGGAGACCGGAGAGGACAGACCAACATGGCCACGATCCGGCTTCAAACGCCCAAATCCAAAGTAAACGGAGGTAATTAGTCAATTAGGAGGTACAAGCAGTCAGCAGAATATCACTTACGATGTACTCGTTAGGACGCCTTTCTATCTACACGTCTAATACTTTTTAATTGCTTTTATTCAATGCCACGGTTGCTGTTAGGAAATGTAGGTTGGCGTGTAGTTTCAAATGAACTCGCTGTTGAACAGCTGATTTTAATGTCCCAGGTGCTGCTGGTCCAGCCACAGATTTCACTTAGAGTAATGTAATTTGGGTTTTTAAATTTTAAGGCCATTATTTCTTTAAAGCAGGACTGGATTTGGACCAAGCTTGTACTAAATCTGCCAGAAGAGGTGAGATTATTTGAGCTTGTTCAAACAAATAATTAAACTCATATTGTTTAGGTCGAGGACACAAAAATATAAATCAGAGTTTCCAAAGTTTCTATTCACTTTCTTGCAAGTTAGCTGAGAAGATCTATATCGATTTCATGTCTGTACGATAAATATGAAGCTACAGCCAGAAGCGAGTTAGCTTAGCTTAGACTGGAAACAGGAGGATGCAGCTAGCCCGGCTTTGTCCAAAGGCAAAAAAATAAATGTGTCAACATTCTGTTACTAGCTAATAAAAAAGTTACGTCTAGTTTGTTTAATCTGTACAACAACCAAAGTTGTGGTTTTATGGGGGGTTATGTGTGGGACTATTTTTTGGCTAGGTGCACTGATTTCCATAAACCACAACTGCAGCTAATGATTATTTTTTATTATCTATTAATAAAATTTCCCAAAGCTTAAAGTGACCTCAGATGTTGTTATGTCTCCTCCAACAGCCCATAACTCAAAGACATTCAGTTTACTATCATAGAGGACTAAATAAACCAGAAAATATTCACGTTTGAGACGCTGGAGTCAGAGAATTCTTTGTTAAAAAATTAAAAATTTGGACGGGGCCAGGCTAACTGTTTCCAGTCTTTATGCTAAGCTAGGCTAACCATCTGCTAACTCCAGTGTGGTATCAATCACCAATTGATATTCAATAAAAAAATGAATAAGGCTGTTTCCCAAAATGTTGAAATCTTGCTTTAAGATTCCAAATATATCAGGTTGAGTTTTGATTTCCATGTAATGCAAATTTTCCATTTGATGGGACGGTGCAGCCATAAAAACATGTTGAGTTTGAATATTTCACTCGATATAAACATCATACAGCTTCAATAAAGAGCCAGAAACCATCTTTGTATTTCTCACACAAGCATTTAAGTGAACATTTACGTGGAAATCAGAGGTTTTAAAGGTTAATGCAGTCAACAGGATCTCTGAGGGATTTTCTTTCTAACACAGACTCTAGTTCGTACTGACACATAATAAATATCTGGTTTCCTGCTTGCTCAGGATCACAGACTGTGACAGACCGTCACCGGCACCCAGGTGGGTGGGGGGGGGGTGACCGTGGAAGTCACTGATCCAAGTCGGAGAGGTTAAGGTTAAAGAAAGCATGAAAGTGAAATTATAATTTCTCCTGCCCATTGATTTCCTTTCCTCCGGTGCGGCTTCACGCAGCAGACATCACCAAACAGCGTTGAATTATTGACAGCTTCTGAGAATTGTGTATTGAACAGTCGAGCTGCTGGAGCGCAGTGCCGCTGTGATGAGGCCAGAGCTGCGCTGGCTGCTCTCCAAGGCCGCTCTGTCCAAGCGAAGAACAAATATAAACACTGTTTATCTCCCGGTTAACAATTAACCAGCGAGACTGACTTGGTTTCTTAAATGAGCGGACCGGTTTTTCTGCATGTTTTTGGCTTTTTTTTTTTTTTTAATACAGAAAAAAAAAACAAATTTCTCCTGTTTTTCCCTCTCCAAGCAGCAATTTGTTTAACTTCATTTCTATTAAATCAGCTTGTACAAACTTGACACTTCAGATGGATAATCCATCAATTTTAATACCCTGACAATTACATTATAATTGTAGTTCAGAGTGTGTAGACTCTTCAAGTCATTTTTGAGCTGCCTCTTTTCAGATTAATGATTAATCAGTTGGTTGTCAAAGAAACATTTGAAGTGTTTTTATCATTGATGAGACTGTAGCTGTGAGTCATTACTGTAGAAATGACTTGACATCTGAATACTATTTACTTGTGTTCTTTGTTCTTCAATAAGCTCTTGATTTGATGGAGGAACAATATGACACATTTGTAAGAAATGTCATGATAATCAGTCGATTAAAGGTCCTGAAAACCTTCCCTCCTCTCAATAAGACTGTTGCTACGGTTACAATCTGTTACTGTTTAGCGACTGTTAGCGACGTGTCCTATATATGAACGGAGGTGTTTTTCTCTTTGCTTTTCCTTACCGGTCTGGAGTGGGCGGGGCTTAGACAGAACAAGCTGATGTCACATGCACCTGTCTGCACCAATCAGGATTCAGCAACATTTGAAATTCAAACAGCTGAGAGTTTGTTTGAGATGTTTTATGCTGACTGTAACGTCTGGTGCTGCTTATTTAATCATGAACATTTAATTTCATTTGCTGAGGAATACTGTGAGATGTGGTTGAAAGCTCCAAATAAAGCTAGTATTATGATTTCTTTGTCAAATTATATATTCATTAAAAAAAATAAATAAGCAACAGCCAAAGTTGAAAGCTCCAGAAAAAGTGGACCTTGAGATAAGATTTTTTTTTTTTTGTCACAATAAAGTCTCCGAGGTCAAAAATGAATATTTAAAGTCATGAATATTTAATGCTACCAAGAAATACTGTAAGAAAATAAATAATGGAAATAAAAACCGAGCCCTCCGGGGGGTTTATGATGCTTTTGTTTACATTTTTCTTTATATTTAATCATCTGTTCATTTATGTTATTGTGGTGGAAGATGTTCACTGCTGCTAAATGACATATTTTGTGTTTATTTGTCTGTTTTAAGATAAATATCAGAGATAAAGAGAGTGAAAGAAAGACCTGATGATGTGAAATGAAGTGACTGTGTGGAAGATGGAAAATCAATCCAAAAAAAAGTGATTGTTTGATTTGGATAAATGGGAAAAAAGCTGTGTTATGCTCCTTTTTAAAGAGTAACATGTCTGCGCCGCCATTGGACGATTTAAGCAGGTCAGGGTCGTCAGTCAGCGCCGTCCCGCCGGCCTCTAAAGCATCACTCTTCAAACGCAACGTTAAGTGAAATGAATTCTGCGGCTCTCTGAAATGCAATGAGCCACATCCAGAGCAATAATACCAATAAGCCCCGTGGATAATCTCATGACTGACTCAGATTAAGTCATGCACGGCTCGCTGGAAGCCTGGCTGGTCGCACCGCAGTCATGGGAGGGATGGGAGGAGGAGGAGGAGGAGGAGGAGGAGGAGGGTGGGAGGATGATACGGCGGAGGTGGGGTTCGTCAGGACGTAGAGGAAAGCCAAAACCCTTTTCCCAGCTCTCTCTCGCCGGCAAAACCTCCAGTTCCCGACGCCTCAAAGGCGGGCTCAAAGGTGAAGTTGAATCAGTGGTTAATATGTGACTACATGCGGCGATCCCACGGCCTGCTTCACCTCCACCGCACCATCTGTCTGTGTACGGATAATTGAGCAGCATATTATGTGCAGTCACTGCGCCGTGTTGTCCTGCAGCTTTCAGTGTTATCACCGACAGGGCCAAAGGTTCTGTAGCAACGTTTTGGTGGACAAGAAAAACTTCCTGAGCGGCATCAGAAGCGGCGGCGCTCAGACATGACGAGGGGGCAGATTGTTTACATCTTTAATCCACAGAATCCTCATTTATTTATTGTCATAAGAGTCAAAAAACAACATGACAACTAAACACAACAGCTGGATTATCAAGACGTCTGTCGGCCTATCAGGTGTCGGCTGTTGCCTGTTTAAGGTGGCGATGGTTGTGTTTACTTCCTGGGACTGATTTTGGTTGTTTTCTTGTCTGTCATGATGATATTTTGCTCGTTAACGTCGGTGCAGAGACACGTGTGTACTGTATTTATGTGTGTGTGTGTGTGTGTGTGTGTGTGTGTGTGTGTGTACTGACCTGCAGCACCGAGTGTCCCAGCGGGCTGTTCTCCGGTAGTTCGGCCTCGTAGTGACTCCTCTCGAACTTCGGAGCGTTGTCGTTCTGGTCGGTGACGGTGACTCGCAGCAGAGCGCTGCTCGCCCTCGCCGGCCTCCCGCCGTCCACCACCCGGATGTTCAGGTCGTACGAGTCCTTCTTTTCGCGGTCCAGGTTGCCCATGACGACCAGCTGCGGCAGCTTCTCCTCCGTGTCCACGGCGACCTGCAGGCTGAAGAGCTGGTCGGCGTCCAGCCCGGTGCTCAGCGAGTACTCGGCCACGCCGTTGGTGCCGGAGTCCCTGTCGGTGGCCATGGGGATGGAGAAGAGGGCGCCGATGTGCGTGTTCTCGGGGATGGACAGGGTCAGGATGGGCGAGGAGAACTGCGGCGTGTTGTCATTGATGTCCAGCACCTCGATGCGGCCCTCGATCAGCCGCGGGCCCGAGCCCATGCCTTTCACCATGTCTGTGATGGACACCTCGAACTCCAGGAAGCATTTGTCGCCGTCAAACAGGTTGCGGCAGTCCCTCAGCGTCTCGCGGTCGATGGGAATCTCGGTGGTGTAGATGTCGCCGGTTTTGCCGTCCACCCTCAAGTACGGCGAGCCCACCTCCAGCTTGTAGAGGTGACCGGTGTCGGGCAGGCCCTGGTCCGCCGCCAGGCTGCCGATCAGCGTGTTGGGCGGCTGCTCCTCAGGGACTCGATAAAGGATGTCAGATGGCGCGGCGCCGCAGGAGACCAACAGGACCGCCGCCAGGAACAGCAGAACCTCCCACCTCAGCGCCGCCATGTCTCCGCCAGACAGCACCGCTCTGAAAGACACAAACAAGAGAAAACAGATTAGCCAGACCGCCCGTCACTCATCCTACATATGGCGTCCAGACAGCGCCCGAAAAACAGAAAGTTGACTCGGAATCAGCAGAGCTGCTCCTCATTCAGATTTATGTCGGCGCTGCTCAGGAATAGATTGTCGAATTTGTCTCCTTGGGGCACTAAAAGTGTCCAAAACTGTTATTTGCGAGACCTGAAGGCGACGAGGTTTCGGGGCTTCGGGCTGCTGTGTGTGGAGAGCAGCCGAGCAGCAACGAGTGATGAATTCCTCCTGCTGCCAGTCCGCCGCTCTGACAGGAAGACAAACCGAGCGCTGCTGCGGGTGACACTCCACCAAAAATACTGACGAGAGGCAGCGAGAAGGAACGGGACACCTGTGAGTCTCAGTAACTTAGACTGAGGACTTTATAAGCAGGAAAACATCATGGAGGAGGAATGCACTCATTCAGACAAAAAACAGAGCCGAACAAGTTGATTTTGTTATTTATTAGATGATGGACGTGTTGTAGCCCTCTGCATGAGATCACTGTGTCTAAGATGAAGGTTCAAATAGAGGTGAGTATTTTAATAGGTCCACATACAAATACATTTTAAAAAGAGGGAGAAAATACTAAATGATGATAAGTGGAAAACAAAACCAGATGGAGTTCACATTAAAGTAAGAAACACTACATTCATCATTCAAGTCACCGAGTAAAACGCTACACAAGATCCAGTGATTTTATTTTGAAAATCACCCCAAATGACCCCCCCTGCATTTCAGAAGCTGAACAAGTCTGTTTCCCTGTTTAAGGCGGGAACGTCACGCCGTCATTCCGTACGCAAGGTAGAGACGTGGATCGCCATAACGACGGCTCTTCTTTCTTTACGGCGGTATTGAAGGATCTCCTTATAAAAAGGAGGTCAAAAGTGTTTTTTAAACGAGCGATACGACTTTTATGGAGCCTGAGGACGGAATAAAAAGTGAATGAGATGTTTTGAGTTGTGACGTGAGTTTTGATTTTCGAACCCTTTGGATGGATCTTCAGGATCGTGTGAAGGAAATTAAATTTTTTATCACCTTCTGACCCATCAGGCAAGAAAAAAACTAATTTGCTGTCTGCTGCTGTAAAGTTTCTTTGACTTAGATTTAAGACGTTTGAATATTTCAGCGTGGTCTTGTACTTCATACATCAGCGAAGGCCTTGAAATAAGCCTTTATGTTTATTTATAGTAGATTTGTCCAGACTCTCCCCTTTTTTTTTTTTTTTCCTCCTACCGAGCTGATGAGCACCGGCTTTCTGATCAAGGCTGAATGTTTTACTTACAAACTGACTTTTCACCCGCTGTCTGGTATTCATAATGCCACATTTGAGTCTTACTCTCTCTCCTCCGTCCCTCCACCTCTTTCTTCTCTCCCGTCTCTTCACTTTATATTTTCTTTCTTGGCAGTAATTCATCTCAGACACACACACACACACACACACACACACACACACACACACTCCGCTGTAGGAGTTTCTCGGCTGCAGGTCGTCGGGGTTAATCTGAAGAGAGCTTTTTTTTTTTTCTTCTCCTCACGTCCTTGATTTGGAGAGGAACACACACACACACACACACACACACACACACATATACACACACCGACATGGACCAGCATACTGAGCAGGAAGCAGGAAGTCTTGGTACTCTCCTCCTCCTCCTCCTCCTCCTCCTCGTCCTCATCCTCTGATGACTACAACGCTGATGCACAGAGTTTACTTGTGTACTACTGAACGACGTGTGCGAGTGTGTGAATGTGTGTGTGTGTGTGTGTGTGTGTGTCTCCTACAGAGTGAGAAAGACACGTCAGGCCTTTCAGCTGCTTCTGTCATTCACACAACCGACATAAAACCAGGAGAGTAAAGTTATTTCAGCGCAGTAAAGACGACAGGTGAGCTATTTTCAAAAGTTTTCTGTAGCGGAACATAAAAACATAAAGAGATAAACAGATTAAAGCTGCAACTGGTGATTTTATTCTTTCCGTGTAACTGATTAATCATAGATAATTATTTGAATCAAAGGTAATTAAGTTGACATGGATACAGAGGAGAGAAAAAAGCGGTAAAAATCCTCCATTTGTGGAGCTGAAAGCAGCAAATGTTTGACATCGCCGGTGTTTGTCGTCCAGTTGTTCTTCCACTCTGCTCCCTGCTGTGAGTGACAGACACACACACACACACACACACACACACACACACACACACCTAATTACCCCTGCATGAATGTGAATGAGTGTGTGTTTGCATGTGTGAATGTGCATGTGAATACCTCTATGTGTGTGTGTGTGTGTGTGTGTTACAGTGTAAACTATGCGTGTGTTGCTTTTCTCACATTTTTTCTCCAGAGCTGCCAAATACCCCAAATCCACTAACCTCTGACCTCTGACCCCCCCTCCCTCCCCACCCTCCCCGCTACATTTCACACAGCACCGTGGAAACGGAGCTGAAACAGTTTACTGGCTGACGTCCAGTCTGCCCAACACAACAACAGTCAGTCTGCACAAAACTACACCGAACACACACCCTGTATGTTGTAGATAATGAGAGCAGCGGTGCTCTAATTTAAAAAATATCCGTCATGCATAATTCCTAAAATAATTAGCCTATACTATGATAAGTTCAATAAAAGAAAATGTAAATGTGAGCTCCGTAAACCGCGTTTTAAAAGCAACAAACAGCTTTAAAATGACAAATGAAGAAGAAGAAAACAAACACAATCACGTCCGTGTTCATCACACTGAATGAAGACCGAACACGCTGTTAGAATTATGATCCATGTCCATTTGTATGCCCATTTGCATATTTGCATGAGGCCTCGCCGTCCTGACAGCGGAGTTTGTTTAACAGTGACCTCATGTTTTGCCAGCAGGTGAAAATAAACCAGGACGTGAACGACGTGAGAGACGAGTCGAGCTACAGTCAGTCAGTCTGTCTGTCCGGTAAAACTGGATCAGACAGGAATGCGTTCAGGATTCTGACTGTATCACATGTTGCATAAGATGAAGATGAGTTATAGGATTTCTACATTGCATTATTCCAGTAATGTGCCAAAAATATGTTATCCTCAGGAACTCTGGGATTTTAAATAAAGTTATGGCTCCACAGAACAAGACCGGAAGGACCGGCGCTGCTACGTTACGAGCGGATATCGTAAAAAAAAACGTTTAGCAGAAAAGAAAAAGAAATATGTTGTAACTCAACATTTCACTCATACGTTCAGTATTTACAACGTTAACTAACAACATTTTCTCATCATGGTGTTGAAATTTAGTTGCATATAAACATAAAAGTCGGCTGGATTCACCTGATTATCGACTTAGTTCATGGCTAATCACTGGAGAAGAGTTTTCAGAATGATATAATAATAATTATCAGATATATTTGTATTTATAGGTGTGGGATATTTACATTTTCATAATAGTAACGCTGACATGACAACTGAATTTCAGTCCTGAAACTACTTTTTTTTTTTAACACCTTACTTTGAGAAATATTAGCTTGTTTTTTTCTTGAAAACACTTTTAAAAACGAGCCACAAACAGTCTAAAACTCACAAAATTGTGAATAAAGTCTGGTACAAACTGATCACAATACTGACGGATCAAAATACTACTGAGCTCCAACACACAGGGCTACATACATCTTATTAAAGATGCTATCATTTACAGAAAAATCCATTTGAAGCTCTTGAAAACTAGAAAATAAAACCGTGCAGCTACACATGACCTCATATTCATTGCTATATGTGTAAATCAAGCTTCCTGTCTGTCATGTAAACTCTAACATGTGGAACCAGAATGTCTGGCGGTCATGAGAAGTTCGGGGTTGAATGTCGAGAAAACAAAAAAAACCCCCAAAAAACAAAAATCAAAGTGCAGCGAGTTCCTGTTTGTTGATGTTTGACCTCACAGCTGACACGTTAGCATGTTAGTGTATGTTGTATAAGCATGTGTGTGTGTGTGTGTGACTGTGTGTGTGTGACTATGTGTGTGTGTGTGTCCTCGGGGACGGTCTCGGGTGAGCCAGAGATCGTCCAGCTCGGCCTTTTTCCCACAGTCTGAAACTTTCTCAGCGACCGGCCGCTGAGTGTGTGTGTGTCCTTCAGTTGTGTACGAGTGTGTGTTTGTGTACAAAGAGGTCGAGCCAACAAGCTGCTGGAATCGGTCTGTGTGTGTGTGTGTGTGTGTGTGTGTGTGTGTATGTGTGTTACATTACAAAGACAGTAACATTTCCATGTGTAAGGGAGTCGGACAGTAACTGTTTGACTCCCGCTCAGAGCGTCTGCTGCTGCTACTGCTGCTGCTGGGACGGGCGAGAGACAATGACTCACAACAGCGGATGTAGAAGAGAGAGAGAGAGAGAGAGAGGGCGTGTCCAGACATCATCATCTGTACATTACAAAGCAGCTCAACGGCCTCGTTACCACCTGCTGTGTGTGTGTGTGTTCACTATTGATATTCAGATTGTGTCTCCATGACGATGCCCCCCACATACATTACATCACTTTACATTAAACTACATTAACCTGCCACTGTACATATATACAGTATATGTAAACACATACACTATATATGTATGTAAATATCCAACAAAGGTCCAGGTGAGTATTTAAATATTTAAAATTTGCAATATTTACTCCATATTCATGTTGTAGATGTTAAAATTTTATGTCAAAAGTGATCAGAAAATAAAATAAATCACACATTTGTGCACTGAAATTCACTAAAGTACTACAACGAAAATTCATCGCCGACTAATTGACAACTGATTCATTATTTTGAGTCATTTTTTTAAGGAAAAACACCCAAATTGTCTGATTCCAGATTCAGAGAGCGTCTCCATGTTGATGCCCCCCACCTACATGATATCACATTATATCACATTACATCACATTACATCAGACAGACGAGCTACTGAGCTGCAGCCGCCCTACATTAAACTACATTAACCTGCCGCTGTACATATATAGAATATATGTAAACACATATGCTATATATGTGTATAAATGCCACACAAAGGTCCAGGTGAATACTTAAAATTAGCAATATTTACCCAATAATCATGTTGTAAAAATTTTAAGTCAAAAGTGATCATAAAATAAAATAAATCACACGTTTGTGCACTGAAAATTCACTCGAATACTACAACGAAAATTCATCGCCGACTAATTGACAATTGATTTCATTATTTTGAGTCTTTTTTTTAAGGAAAAACGTTCAAATTCTCTGATTCCAGATTATAAAATGTGAAGATTTCATGATACTAAACAGAATATCTTCATGTTGTAGCCTTTTGGTCTCCACTAATATAAAAAAAACTTACTGTATTTAAGAGATAAACATCTTGATAAAAGCAAAACATTGGCTGACATATTGTATAAATCACCAAATTATCAGACTAGATACTCAACAACAACAAACTTTAAATTTCTAGAGAACATTAACAAGCACATGACGCTGACTGGACTCATAACACATTAATTGCACAATAATTATCTACTGACCTTTGCTTTGTTTCTACTGAGCTGATCAAACTGTAAAGATCCCGTGACACGAACGGCTGAACTCTCCTTTTAAAACTGTGCATCTTCCTCAGCGTCCACCTCCTGCTGCACCGGTGGGAGGAGGGACTAAAAAAAGGTCCAACCGGCTCGTCCTATCAGATAAAAACTGATGTCTCATTGGTTTACTTTGTACCTCAGGACACGTCACTGACATGCTGAGGTTTCACGTCACCATTAAGGAAGTTATGAAACTGTTTATGAGAGCAATGAGGCATCAGCATAACAAATATCTGTTATCATGTTTTAGTGGTTTACAGTTTCAGTGATGCTCTGACGAACTTTAATAGCTTTTTAGTATCAGTTTAAAATGTGTCCAACGTCTGGCCAAAGTTTTCATGTAGTCATTTTATCTTCCAAACACAATTTTGCCAAATTTTAGTCAGTTTTCTTGCTTTTGTTTAGACGACATCTAACATTTGAGCACTCAGAGTGAGTCTGAGAAGATTGTGAACAACAAGCGTCTCTACCTCACTTTATTTCCACTAACTACTTTCTTTTCAGTCGGATCTGTTTAAACTGGACCCTTCTGTCATCTGTCTCATATAAAAGCTTGAATAACTCCCGGGATCGTTTTTAATTGCATTAATGTGTTCAGTAATTACACAGGCACATTAACAAACAAATTACAAACCATTCAAATATGACAACTACTCTGCCAACTCTGGCCACTAAAAGCTGCTGGCTGGTTGCCAAACTGGGAACCAGTTCTGAAAGTTTCTGGTCTGGCCTCATAGGTATGTGTGTGTGTGTATACCTCTGTGTGTGTGTGTGTGTGTGTGTGTTCTTTATATAAACTACAGTAACCTGAATGTCCAGCACTCCTTGTTCACACACATACCAACCCTGGCTTGAACTGACTATGACACACACACACACACACAGAAAATCAAAAGATGCTTTGATGGTTTTTTTTTTTTAGATCTCAGAAGGACAGGATGTTCACAGTCGAGGTGATCTCTCTCGCGACGGTCCAGCATGTGTGTGTGTGTGTGTGTGTGGTCCCCCCCCCCCCCTTCCACCCCACCCTGCAGCACAAAGGGGATTACTCTAATGACTCTATTCACTACCATTGTTTGATCCAGATTAGCACACACACACACACACACACACACACACACACACACACACACACATCCTCCCTATTCAGATGCAGCAGCCAACTGTTGCCGTCCTCTCTGCCTCCTGACACCACCTGTATCCACCACAAAAGAAATAGTTTAAGTTCTAATCGACTCAAAAAGGTATTTATAGTTTGTTGAGAAAAACCGGCGTAATGAAAACAAGACCGAGTGTCACAGAAGAAGATTGTTTAAATATGGGAGGATGACATGACGGTGCACATTTGCAGGCTGTCTGTCTCTCCTGGAAAGGATTAGTAGTTTTGCACTGTTATGCATGAAAAGGGGACAAAAAAAGTTCAAACATGAAAACGTGGGAGGGAGAGGGGAGAGAGAGGTTTACGAAGCAGCTCTGGTGGCGTTTACTGTACCGTTACGTTGTGTCGTCCGATCACGTCGAAAGGTTTTCATAAAACTGTCGCCACAGAAAAGAGGGAGACGTGATGAACTGTACGAATGGGAAATAACTGAAGCCAATATCACAAATAAAAAAAAACATCCTGTACAAGATACGACACCCTCGAGTCTTTAGACTCTTCATTCCCATAAAGAAAAATTCTCCCAAACGGTGAAAAATCAAGACTAAAAGTGACAGAAGTGGTTGTGTGAAGGATGAAATCTCTGCCTGAAGACGGCAAAATAGTCCGACTGTCGGTTTTGAAGCTTCCTGTTCCTTCCACCGAATCAATATTCACAACAACAAAAAAAAAAAACATCATATGAGCATCAGTGGAGGGAAAATATATAGTAGAAAGGAAAGCTGAGTGTTGCTGGTAATCTCTTCAAAGCTGAGTGTCAGTGTCGATAACTAAACTACACTTTCTTTTCAGGAGCTCTCTGTGAGAAATAAAAGTTTTTCTATGAAATATCTCCTTCGACAAAAGAAGCCAAAGTTCTCAAATATTCAATATTATCCAACTAAACAACAAGCAGGTGCACAAGAGCTTTGCCAAAACAGTTCAATATATGTGAAAAATGGTGTTTCAGTCGGTACCAGAGAAAGTTCTGAGCATTAAACGCAACATTAAAATCTCTCTTAAGCAGATGCAGCAACAATCACATTAACTACAGAACTACTCACATCACAAACATCAGTTATAATTCATACTTTCCAAATGTATAACACGCCTCCGCCTCTCCGCGCAGGCAGCAGGTGTTGCGTCATGGTTTATGAATGCGCCCGCACCTTAAGTAAATAGTCTGTGTGTAACAGAAAAGAATTTATCAGGGGCCGATAATGAAAAGAACGTGACTTTTCTCTGAGGCACGAACGCACCGTGTGACTGAGACCAGCTTCACATGACGGATGTTTTACTGTCAGACAGGAAAAAGTGGATTTTCAGACGCTGACTCACTGGTTTTAATGGTTTCAGTGTATTCTGCTCATCCTGTTGTGTGTTAACGCAGCTTGAAAATCTTGCTCGGAGGCACTGCAGCAGTAAATCTGACCGGTCCAGGGATCAAACCTGTGACCTTTTACTGACAGGAAGTGCTGTCTGACCTCACTCACACTCACTCACACACACACACACACTAACACACACTCTGATCCTCTGGCAGCAGCAGCAGCAGCAGCAGCAGCAGAAGGGGATTATGGGAGTGGATGGCAGATGAACAGCAGGCTGGTATGAAGTAAAGATCAGGCATCAGAACGCTGTTTTAAATCCACGGCAACATATTTATTCCACATGTCAGACTACGGCAGGAGCAAGAGGACAAAACAAGGACAAACTCCTTCTGTGTCAACAGATCCGACAATCGAACCGCCGCTCAGACCACCACGATAAAGAGCGACCGTCACGTTTGACCAAACCGTGACGTAAGTTTCATAAAACGGTTTAGAGTCGATTAACGATCAGTCAATCAAAGAACATCTATTAAAACAGACGCAGTGACGGTGACATCACTGTGGTCGCTGTAACCGCAAAAATTCTCCGCTAGCATCTTTTTAAATGTGAATATTTCAAAGTTTTCTTTGATAATAAACTCAACATCTTTGGTTTTTTTTGACTTTTGGTCCAACAAAACAAATCATCTGAATATCATAACGTGGGTTTCAGTAAATAACCATCAATCTACTGACATTTCATCCACTGTAAACAACAAATCAGCTCAATATGAACGACAACTTGTAACGTCTTAAAACTCGATTGTCGACACAGAGTCCTTCTTCTAGACCAGGACCATATGATGCGGGACTGAGGTCCTTTCATAGTTGATGTGATACTTGAGTGGTACAAATTTGTGATTAATAAAATGATGTGTAGTGAACTTTTACCTCAGGAAGTCCGGCAACAGATTTGATAATAGATTAATGATTTTAGCTGTTTATCAAGCAAACATTCCCTGCTTTTCTTCATATATATATATATTTATATATATACATATATCTATCATATATTGCTGTAAACTGAATAACTTTCAAACATTTTGACACTTAAAGACATTTTAAGATGAAATTATGATGGAAATAATAATGAGAGCGAGGGTTGGTCGCCGCCCTGTATATCAGGTGATTAAAGTTCAAACTCAGCATATGTGGATGCTGCTTCACGTTATTCATATTACAGCTGTTCATGCATGATTTAAATATGCAGAGATGTTTCGCACGACGGTGTGAAATGACACGCGGTGCTCGGAGTTTGAGCAGGCGGCGAGTTTCAAACATCACACTTTAACCTCGATTTCTACACAGAGAGAGAGAGAGAGAGAGAGAGAGAGAGAGAGAACACACAAAAACACCAAAATCAATAGAGCAATAAAACATCCAGTCAATAAAGATGCTTTTAACAGCAGGAAACGACGACATCTGTCCATCTGTCCAACATGAAACTACCTGTGGATGTTTACCGCTCCCTCGGGACGACGCTTCTTCTTCTACCTATTTTCCTCGTTTTTTTTTAATCAAAACTAAAATGACGACAGTCTCCTCGGGTGAATGACATCAGATGTTATTGCAGCTTTTGGCTGAATTGGATTTAGTTGAGTGTTGAGTGTTGAGTGGCAGCTGCACTCCAGATCTCATAGGTAAGATTTTACTTTTTTTTTCATCATTTCCTACAAAAAAAAAAAAAACTTTCTCTCAGATTTGGTAAAAGCTTCTACTAGCACCACCGTCAGGTCAAAATCTGCACTCACACACCCGCGCGACTCAGCGAGCGACGTGACGGTTTCGTGCTCCCGAGTTCTGAGACGTGACTCCTCAGTCTGCACCCGTGTTTCACTGAAGCCACACACACAAACAACAACACGTCCGATTCTGTGAGAAAACAGAAAACATGGAGGAAAAACGCCTCGACACCGTTCATCCTAATATGAAACATGCATCTACAGCCTGAATGACTGTAGCTTCAGGCAGCATGTTTTAGCTGTAAGTTAAAGACCTCAGTGGAAAAAGACCCGGATACAAAACAATGACATTAGACATGATTATAGACGTGATTAGTTGATGTCACTGATCACACACACACACACACATATATATATGTTCCTCATTTCCTCCCTCTGGTTATTTGGCAGATCTGTCGCTGGTATAATTAAAGGGAGCTGTGATTCCAGTGTTCGTTCAATAACCCTTCAAGGGATCCAAAGATAATTTTGAGGGGGTCACCAGATACTATAAAATACATTTCATCTGTTTTTTTGTTTTATTTTTCTTGTGAAATACTAGATTCTTTCACCTCTTCAGGCCTCAAAATCAAACAATGTTGAACTGTCGGTGACTCGTGTCCAAACATTAACTGTAAGAGGTCACAGGTTGAGTTGATTTAAAGGGCTTATGAGCCAAAGAGATTGCACGCAAACGGTCGGAAAGTCATGTGATAGGTGTTCAACTCACCTGTTCAGCATCTATTTGAACATTAATCTTGTGGTTTTCTGGATAAATAAAGACACCAGATTGTTTTTTTTTTCCCTCCATGAATGAAAATCATAAAAACTTGAGCTACTCTGAAAAGCAAAGTGTGTTTGTGAATATTACCGAGACGCCAGAGATGTGACAAAACAGCTCAATGAAAAGATTTTGAAGATCCTAACAGCTGATTAGTCGACCGATCAGCTGAGTCATTACAGCTGAAGGTGAACGTCAACGCTGCTTGTGTGAGTCAACATGACTTTTTGACTTCCTCATTCTTCTGGCTTGTTGTCACACCTGAACTCAGAAAAAAAAAAAAAAAAAAAGGAGAAACCTGCCGTGTAAACTCTTCAATCGGAAGCGTGGACGCCTTTTTTTTTCTCCTGCGGTGAAGATGTGAATGTGTGTGCGTGCGTGTGCTTCCATTTCACACACCGAACCCATTTCCACTCTCCCAGCTCCCATTTTAATGACGGGCATTAACAACACGGCTCGCTCAGATCTCCAATTTTTACGCAGAAATGTGCAGAACGGACTCTGTTCGACCTCCCTCCCTCCCTCCTTCTATTCCTCCTCCTCCTCCTCCTTCTCCTCTCTATTTCTTTTTTTTCTCTTCATGTCATCCTCTTCCTCTCCCCGCTGACTAATCCTCCACTTCCAACCCCCTCGCCTTCCCACAGAGCCATGGGTGACCCTGACGTTTGTCTTTGTTTTATCTGGTCAAATTTGAACGGATACGCCTCCAAATTACAGGAGAGGCAGAGAGAGTAAATCCCGGAGCCCCGGTATCAAACCTCAGACCTCACCCTCGGCTCCGCGGAGGCAGCGGCTTGGCTCGGGTGACAGCGTGGCACCGCCGTCCAAACCGGCCGCAAACCTCAGCGAGAGTATCTCCACTTCAGCCACTTCTGCTGCAAAATAAACCTCAATATACCAGAGTGCATGTCTGACACCTTTGCGCAGAGGAAACCCCCCCAGAAGCTGAACCCTCAGGAGCTTTAATGAGCTTTTTATGTGTTTGTAAAACATTTCTTGAGCAGTAATATGGAGGAAAGATGTCATTTTAAAAGCCACAAGCGACACGTCTATTTTTTTTGAGATACAACCAGATTTAGAGAGATTCAGATTCTCGTTTTCGACAGAAACGCTAACGACACGGTGGCTGAGCTCCGCAACGTCTCTCCGTTAAGACTGGTTTTGATGTGACGAGGAGGTCTCTCATCAGCCGAGTCTCAGGTGTTTTTTTTTTTATGTCAGAAACGATAAGGAGCGGGATGAAATAGGGAAACCGGGTCAAAGGTCAAGCGTAGGAAGTCAAGTGTAGGAACAGAAACACAACGCCCGTTTCCCCCCCCCCCCCACCGGCGCCCTACCAAACATCTGGCGGAGAGCAGAGTTCTAGAAATTTTGGATGTTTGAGAGTGCACCACGGTGGCAGCGTTTACTACCAGAGCTCACTCTCTGTCAGGGAGAGGCAGATGCAGTTTGCATGTAAATACCCAACTCCCACACCCTCCCTCTCTCTCTCTCTCTCCCTCTCTCTCTCTCTCTTCCTCTCTCTATCATGTAGAGCAGGTCGGACGCCCACCCTCTTTTTTTTCCCCCTCCTCGCTGTCTCTCTCTCCATACCACAGCAGAAGGAAGGAAGGCGGACTGGTAAGCCGGAGACTGGAGAGACCGGACGGACTGGATTCCCCGGTAGTGACGCACCACTGGCTTCGGCGGAGGAGATTCATCATACACCTGCCTCTCGTTCGTCCCTGCTTTTACAGTTTACACTGAAACTCCTACGCCTTTATTTGGTTTTAAGCTCATGTTAACAGCACACACACTCATTACAAGGGGAGGGGGGAGGAGGAGGAGGGGAGGGGGGGTAAACATGAAGGGAAGGGGTGTTAAATTTGATGCTACAGGTGCCCGGGAGGCCTCAGGTGCTGTGTGAGGGTTTACAGAGGAACAGATATGGAGAGAGAGAGATACGTGCTCCCTCGCCTGTGTGACTGGTTTATGAGCAGCCTCAGATGAATGGACTGTTGTATTGTTGCTTTAAGCAGCCCCAGGAGTCCCTGAAGGAAGATTAGCTCTAATATTACAGTGGGAAGACAAACCTCTGATTATAATGACGAGCTTTTTTTTTTATTTATTTATTTATTTATTTATTTTACTGCCGTTGTATATTCTTCTGTATAGACTGAGGGGTCCCTGCAGAACTCTTAAAGCCTCAGATGGAGCTATAATGACACCCCACTGTGACGATGCTCCTATATGCACCATAGGGAGCGGTGCACATACAGTAGTCCCCTCCTGGAAATGCATTATACAGGATTACTGTAGTGATTTTTCAGTTTCAAGAGAGGTTAGGAAACCCGGAGTGACCCACAGGAAGCTGTATTTTATTACTGTCAGACATGGAGGTAAGGTTGAGGACGGAGAGGGATCGATACGGATCAATAGCACTATAGTGTAATATAGGTAAAATACCAATCTGAGGAGATTAGACGCTGGATATGAACATCATATCGGTTTAAATGGTTTATTTTTACCAACAAGTGTTTTAAAAACAGCTGTTCGATCGTTACAAACGCCTTCAGAGATTGATCCTCCATCGAGTATGTGTGTTTTTTAATTAAGGTACAAGTGCTCATCCAGATGAAATTGGTAATAAAGTGAATATAGTCGTCCTGTTCTCGTGCGTAAAGCGTCTCCTAAAGACCAGCAGACTGGCTGGAGGATTTTGATGAAAATGTTTGAAACAATTTCTATGAATGTGCATATGAATAAGATGATCTGGTGAATGATATTCTGCGTGGACCGGGGTCTGTGGAGAGAAGTTCCTACCTGGACCGGGTGAGAGCCGCGCAGTTCCCCAGCTCTGAGCGCTCCAGCCCGGCTACAGGCGCCGCTACTCCTCGGTACCCAGACGGAGCCGCTCCAAACCTCCGGAAAGAAAAACCCCGAAATTAAAAATCCACAACGTTGAAAAAAAAAAAAACAACACCTCAAAACAAATCAAACAATCCAGTCGGATAATTATCCCTCCAATTCCTCTCACAATTTCTGTCCACTTTTACTGTCGTGACCAGCGCTGCGCGTTAAACCGGCGGTCCTTCCTCTCTCCGGGGGAACGGCTAGAGCTGGAGCCCAGCCGGGGGAAGACCCGTCCGGACTGGGGGGGGAGGGTGGGGGCGGGGGACGGGGGGGTCACTCACTGCTACTCCGTGGAGGGGTGACTGTTACCACCGGGCGGTGTGTGCCGACAGCAGCATCCTCCGCTGATGGCACGCTTGGGGAGGTAGTGGGGTGGAGGTGCTGGTGATAGTGTAAGCGGACGGAGCACCGGGATGAGGGAGGAAAAAATGTACAAAAAAAAAAGAAAAGAAAAAAGACAAAAAAAAAAGAAAACGGTTAAAAATCACCCAAGCAAGAAACACTAGGTCCGGTAGGTCCGGGAGTTTTACCACCAGCGGTCGTCCTGTTAGTTTCCACCCCGACGCGCGGTCACCGCTCTGCCGCTACAAACTCTGTCCGCCTCCCGGTCCAGCACGGAGCAGGTCGCGCGGCTGTACTGTCTGTGATGAGAAAGTGGAGTGATTCCAAACGGCTGCGCTCGCGCTTCCCTCCCTCCCTCTCTCTCTCTCTCTCTCTGCCTCTCTCTCTCTCTCTCGCTCTTCCAACCTCTCCCCCCTCCCCCCTCCCCCCTCCACTCTCTCTATACACTATACAGGGGGGGCGGAGCGAGCATCCACCCCAACAACAACTCTTCATGGATTTCCCAACATTTTCTGTCATTTTACAAAACGATATGGCGACTTCTTTTCGCTGCCATTTGTGAACAACCGGTGCTTGTGTCTTTTTTTTTTTTTTAACCGTCTAAACTGTGACTGTATACGGCAGCTCGGAGCCACAGGTCCGAGTCTCCATCACCTAAAAACATTCAAATAAAAAGAGTGTTAAAGGGATGAAAAACACTCAAATACTCACAGATTCAAACGGTCGAAACCTCAGACTGTCGGATTTCTCTCCCCCTCTATTTCTATTTACCCAAATATACAGTAAATAAATGTCTCTCTCTCTCTCTCTCTCTCTCTCTCTCTCTCTCTCTCTCCCTCTCTCTCTCTCTCTCTCTCTCTCCACCGCTGTATTCCTACCTCTCTCATCCTCCCTCTCTACCAGCTCCGTCCTGCCACAGAGAGGCGGGAAGGAGCTGTCTCTCGCGCTCTGAGCGCCACCTACAGGCGACAAGCGGCACGTGGCGTAAGGGCTGAGTGAGGCAGAGCACGAAGCTCAAGGTGCAGGCTTTTTTCCCGCCACTGTGAAGCAAAGAGCAGCAGGGGAAATGTAAGAAAATAGAGTCCGTGGTGTGAAATATACTGATATTTATATTTTTACTGTTGTTCCACCGGTGGCTGTTATATGAACACAGCACAGCATGTGGTGGATAGAGGCTGTTATCTAAAGCAGCTTACTGTACTCTAACATTACATACAACACATATGGATTATGATTTTGCATATGGCTGCCTCCGTTTTGGCGATCTGCTTAAAAAGCTAATCCAAATGCATCATTGAAAAAGAATTAAAGCGTATTCTCTAACACTTAATGTCACCTTTTGCTCTTATTAGGAATAGATAGAAAGATAGATAGATAGATAGATAGATAGATAGATAGATAGATAGAGTACTTTATTAACTCCAAAGGGAAATTAAAATGTTACAGCAGCCACTTGACATCAATCAAAATACAAAAACAATGAGGTAGGTGAAAGACACAAATACAATTAAAAGCTAAATTATATACAACAACTATTAGAGACATAACCATAATTATAATACTATTTGCTGAGTATTTAAACTGATCAGTGATGTTAATGTGCTATATAGTATAATACACTAGTGCAAGTCAAGTGGGTGAAATATCCTATCAAGTGCTTTTTATCTGAATTTACTCGTTAAAAAGTGAAAAAAAAACCTACCAGTGCTTTAAAACTTATTTTAGCATGTCCCTGTAGCCTAGATACCCGACAAAAAAGAATAGTAATGTGGGTTGCGGCACTAGAATCGAGAAAAATACAACCTGATTTTATGAAAATATTTGACACAAGTTGGATTTTAATGGAAATACACTATAATAATATCACTGAACCGCAGTATTTTCTATCACTTCAAGTAAATATGCCTTTTCGACACAACAACAGACAATGGTGACATTGACATAGGGCCTGTAGAAGAAAAAGTAGCGATACCATGATGTAAAAAGTAATAGTACAAGTTCTACATTCAACATTTTACCTAAAAGCACAGAAATATTATCTACAAAATGTACTCAAAGTGTCAAAACTAAGAGTATACATATTGCAGTATGGCCCCTTTCATAGTGTCATGTTATTGAATTACAATTACTGATGCATTAATTTGCAGTTAGCATTATAATGTAACTGGTGGTGCTAATTTCAACAACTTTATTTCACTGCTAGATGGTTTTTCTTTAGTTTGTCGCCAGAATAATCCAATTATCACATGTTTTTCTTGGGTTTCCTGATTAGCTGTATAATATATATTTAACTCTCTGGAGAGTTATAAACATTAAATACCAGTTTCTAAGTGGATTTCTTTTCCTTTTTAGCTTGACATTTCTGAGCGATGTTTACTGTGTCTACTTTGCCGCCTGGCTAATCAGGTCTCTGTAAATAGCAGTTTGTACTTTTGGTTAATTACAGAGACATTAAGATCACAGAAATGGGAGGGTTGATGAGCATAGCTGCGGCTCATGTGCCAGGATTCACACACCCTTAATTTACCACGACATGCATGATCAAAATATTACATCATACGCTGAAGCAGATGCAGTTGTCATCTCTGTATTTTAGTGGTTTTCTTATATCTACAATCTTTGGTTGTTTGGAGCAAATCACAGGGTGATGAAACAGCAATACATTGATTTTGGATTTTTGAATTTTAGAGGTTGTTTTTTTTGTGTTTGGGGGAACATTTTTAACTGGATATGTTAACTTATTTAACCATAATACTTTTGTGAAAGAAGGATGTGTATGATTTGGTTAATGAAATGTTTTTGTCTTTTTTTTTGTTTGAGTTTAGCAGCGAAATTAAAGGACGGGTTCACAATACTTCAAGTGAACAGTGAAATATGTTTTTCTTGCTGCAATCATTCCTCCTGTTCACACTGACCATTAGAAGATCCCTTCATAATGACCTTATCTGAAGCTAATATGAAGCTTCAGCGTCCAAATGAGTCTAATCAAGTTGATATCTTTCAACGTTACAGTCTTTTTAGTGCCAAAGTCCTTCTTTTTGTTACTATACTTCCACCTGCAGCTCAACAGGGAAACACAAAGAGGGAATCTGACGCTAAAAAGACTGTAAATGTGGCAGATATCCTTTGAAATGACTAACTCACACTATCGTATCTCACTTCCTGTTTGCTCATTTCAATTTCTGAACCAAAATTCATGAGAATCTGTCTGTCAAATGTCAAGAAGTATCACATGTTCTTTTAATAGCCGGTATTACAGCGAGCAAAACCTCTTTCATTGTTCATATGAGAACCTGACGGTTGTTTAAAGACACACTGGAAAAAAATGATGAAGTATTATGTGGTCAGACATGGTTATATCTAAACAACAAACTGCTGCAAGGTCTCCAGTATTTCCTCTACTGTATTTGTAATGAAAGAAATGTGATAAAGTCCTCTTTCACTGTCATTGTGAACATTTACCTTGCTTCTGTTGAACACAGTGGTGCGTCTGGGCTCTGTCTGTTCTCTCAGTGTGTCAAGGTTCACTTGTACACCAGCAGAAAATACATGTTACCTTTTTTTTTAGATTTTTTTTGCAATTTCTGACTCACTTTTCCATTTTTCTTTCCTTTGTTCCACTAAGATAATGAAGTGTGTTTCTTTTGTGTTACAAAAACAATTACAACGAGCAGTTTTTTTTTTCCCAGGATGGTAAGACAATAGAAGACAATCATAGAGATATAATAATCCAAGGTAAAATTGTCTTCCACTCAGTGCATCTTTATTTTAAATCTTACAAGGAAGTTGAAGACTTGATTATACATATTTACAGGGTATTGGAGCCGCAGGCATAGAGCTTCATTTTCATTAAAACACATTGCCCAGTTTTTCCTATGAAGAGGCCCAGGGGCAAAAACATTTTGCTACTAGGCCCCTATTGACCTCCCGCTTGTCAACCCCCCCTGAGCCTTATGTGCATTGTGTGAGTACAGTGCACCGAAACATCAGTACTCCTGTTTATGTGTCTATTAGTTTGTGATAACTTGGTTAAAAATGAATAAAATGAATGCACTGGCCAATGCATTAATGTTATTAAGAGATCATTAAGACACATGCTATATAACTATAACGTCCCTATAATGAAAAAATATTAAAAAAAGAAAGAATGAATGTATTCAAGGGTGATGTAGCATGTTCCAACTAAAGTAATGAAGGTAATTTTATACAATAACCCTTTATAGGACTGAACCACAAGATCAAGTCTTAATACAGGGCCCACTTTAGGTTATTTTGAGACCAGGTCACACCAGAAAGTGGCACCAAGTTCCAAGAAAAAAAACACATCAGCACTAGACAATCACAATAGTTCTCCAAGCTGCTTTCTTTCTCTGTACTGTGCAGTTTACTGACATTTTGTTCTCAGGATTGTTACATCTTTTCATTCAATACAGTTATTGAAGGCTGGAAAAAAAAAAAAAAACGCTCTCAGTGTCAACAAGCTTTGCTAAATGACAGTTAGCAAACTGGCTAAATTCACACAGTTTGTTCCAAAAAATGTATCTGTACTATTGACTCCTGTCTCTTAACTGTCTAAAGCACATTTCTTCTTCGGTGGAGCAGTTTCTACCCTGACAGAGGAGGGTTCAAGACAACTAATGAGTTCACAAATTTGTGTGACGCAAAATATTCATGTAGATTTACTTCACATATCCATCGATTGTTGGCAGTTCAATTGTAATAAAATGCTGATGTGATCGAGACATAATGATGCAAATGATCAAACAGCAAGGTAACGTACGCCTCTGGGTGGATGCCTTAACCTCAGGTGCTGTTAAGAAATGAACTGAAACACAGAATTTCTTTAGAATACTTTAATGTCCGTCACGAGGAAGTGAAAACTTGTTTTATATGACGGTGACGTTGTGAAAGAAAATTGAATAGTAGGTTATCATTTTATAAATCTTTTGTATATATGTTACAAATGTTTTCAAACTACGGGGTCAATGTTTGTTATCAACTGAATGTGATGTAATGTCATTGTCATTTTGGGGACACATGTTGGTGAAGAAATCCTGCTCCTAGGCTAGTTGAACTCTTGAACCTGTTTCTATCTGAGAGTTGCTTGCTGACCTCTGGGGTTCGCTAGAGATATCTTTGTCTTAAGCCTGCTGTTTTAGAGACCATGCTTGTTTGTAAGAAGGTGTAATGGTTTGTGGAAGTGTCCATTTAGGAACCAGACTGTTTTTTAGCTTTGCTTCTGGAGAGGTATAAAGCTGTCAAGTTTGAGTTCACAATCTTTAGAGAAAGGGCCAGCTGAACAACATGCTTTCTCTCCAAAAATACAAGATGATTGTATTTCTGTTTGTGTTTGGACATTTGTATAATTGTTACTGACGATGTGATGGATTGTACAGTGTTTACAACTGCTTCAACAAGTAACAATGTTTAATACTTTCTTTATGTCTCTGTGTGCCTTCTCTTTCTCGAGAGAACATTTCCACAACAACGTTAATCTTAAAAGTGCAACATGACGAAGCAGAATGAACTAAACCAAATAAAATACATGAACATTATACGGGTTGTTTCCAGATGAGGATAAATATATATTTTTTTTTTTAGTGGATGTCTATCTGTGACACTGTCACTGGTGTTGTTCTGTGTTAACAAACCCCACCCGTCTGGCGCCAACAGTGAGTTAAATCAGAGCAGAAAACGGTGTTGTCAATACCGTTTAGTCTCTGTCTGTTTCCTTGGCTTGTTTTTCCTCATTGTCTTCCTGAAGACACGCTGTGACAGATTTGTCTCCAGAGGAGTTTAAAACCTCGGCGGTCGCCTTCGTTTCCCAGCATCCCTCTCAGTAATTAACCCTCCGGCCTGTGTGGACCCTGACTGATCAGCTGTAATATCCTTATCAATATTCTCTGTCTGTCCTCTGCAGATCAGCCCCTGCTGCACTCACACTCATAATCATAGTTATGAAGTTAGTTCACAGTGTTGAAAGTTTGCTCGGTTCTTAAGTTATAAAAGTGATTCCAGGAGTTATAACGTCCATTATTTATACTTTCTAATAGTTAGATATGCACTATCTAATCATCTGATCCTACAAACTGTCCTTTAATCATTTTCCAGATAGTTGCTGCACCAGTGATGACGTTCAAAAGCGTCTGTATGTCCACGCTGACATGTCACTAACCGAGCAGAAACATTTCTATTTCAATCAGTACAGCTGCCTCCACAGGTAATAGCTCACATTTCGCTCACGCTTTACGTGCGTAACCGCAAATTTAAACTTCAAAGCTTCATTTTTTTTTCTAATGTAAGTTCAAGCAGGAAGACTATGTATTACTCATTCATTCTCACCCCTCTCTCTCTCTCTCTCTGCCACCGCCTCTCCTGCTCTCGTATCAGCTGATCAGAGGCGTTACTTTGACTTAACAAACCAGATTCTGACTCACAGTTTCCATCGGCTTGTCACGTCTGAGCTGCCAACTTTTAAATGTGTTCTTTTCTCCGTCGATGTCAGCTGTCATTTCACCTTCACCTCCGCTTCGTCACATCAGAAGCCTGCTCCTCTTCTTCTCATTATCCAGATCCCAGTATTCCCAGATTCATCACCACCACCAGTTTACAGACTCCATTCCTCTCACGCCTTAACTTCCTCCTTGTGGATATGATGACATCACGATAGGGTCTAATCGCCAAAGACTTTTCACATTTTCATCTCATTATGCATGTTCAATAAAATGAAGTCTCTCCTGATTGAATTTTACGTATGTTACTACACCGATTATGGATCGGCCTACGCTCAATAACGAGCATGAACGCATCGTGTGTAAACACAGACGGGAGACTGAAGCTGCAGCTGATCTGCAAACGATGCTGGACGACTTTCTAACCCAGAAAAAAGTTTTTTGATCTCTAGAGTGGATAAATCTGAGCAGCAGCAGCAGCTTTAGCGTGGATGAGAAAAACCCTGAGCCTTCGGTGACGTCAGGTCTGCTCAGACATGGCCGAGGGCTGTGCGGCGATGTTGCTCTTAATCCTCTCTGTAAGCGCTTTTCCATCCACCTGTGTTTGTCGATTTGCATGTTTAAAAACCTGAGTGGAAACATAGAAAATTTGCAAAAAATGCTTTTAGGGTTGGTACAGTTTCTGGAAATTCACTTAAAATCTGCACTAAACTTGGATGGAAACCTGGCTGGTAATAACTCATATTAAAAGGTCAGATGTTTAGTTCTTTGTTGACCAAAAGAGGACAAAAAAAAAGAAGATTTAAGGCGTCAATATGCTTCAAATGTAGGACTCGGTGGGATATCTACCAGCCTCTGAAAACATCTCTTTAGAGGACTGCATCCTACAAGTTTTGTAAGTTTCCCAAAAAAAAAAAGGCCTGATATTCACATCCACACTTCACACAACTACTTCCGTCACTTTTCATGTGAACGACCGAGAGCAACACCATGATTTTTTTTTTGTGAAACTGTCATAAAGTGTGCACTGTTATCCCCACTGTGCGATTGATTGCGTCTCGTCCCACTCTGTGAAAACAGGCCCCCCTCCCCCCCTCCTCCCAACTTCAAATGTGACCATTCAGAACAGATAGAAAAACTTTTTTTTACCATCAGATACCGTCGGACGACACGTCGCGGTTAATTTCAAGCAAACTGAACTCTTTGGTGTTTTTCCTCTCGTTTATGAAAAACAAGCTGAAGACACAATTTGTTGTTTTCACACGTTAAACAGCTTTGCAAGTTTAGTGAAGATATTGTGTAATTCTCTGTAATATTAGTTGTTCGTTTTAACAGTAATAACAGTAATTTTTCTAGGAGCGGTGATACAACTTCTATTAAAAAATAATAAAGCATCAGGTTTGTCATAGAAACGAGAGAAAAACAGGTAAAGAGGAAGGACGGGAGGTTTGTTTTGCATTCTTACTGACCTTACCTCCTTTTTTTTTATTAGTTTCTTTTCATAGTCGTCATTTTCTGTGTGTTTCCTGTGACAGGAGGCCGAGGACAGCTGTCAAACCTGCAGACAGACGGACTGGAAGCGACACGAAGCAGGAAGAAAACACACCGACAGAGGAAATTAAGCTGATTAAACTTGGTATAAGAAAAACAACAAGAATCATTATAATCCTTCCTCAGATAATCATCATTAATCATCAAACAAAGAGAAACTGTTCCGATGAAACAATTCTGCTTCGTTGATTTGAAAAAAAAAGAAAGTTGAAGACTATACTTGAGGAGAAAAGTGAACTATAATAGTCCCAGAGAGCATTGCTGTAGGAAACATCCAATCAGAGCTCCAACAAAGTTAAACTGCATTAATCCAAGTGGGCCAAACTGAGGGTGTCAAGGGGACACGGACAAATGGAAAGAAGCTGATAACAATATTAATTATTGAACTGAATTATTGAATTATTAATGGCGAGGGAACGGACAAAGTAATTCAATGGTACAATGTGCGAAAGCGAGGCGAAAAAAATAAAAAATAAAAAGAGTCCCAGATGAGGATTTTGAGGAATGATTTGTAATTTCAGTGCACAAATGACTCATTTGAAGGAACCTTTATTAAAAAAAAAAAAAAAAAATTCCCTCCAGACACCTGCAGTCTGAATGCACCCATGTGGTCTGAACATTTAGATTACAGCATATCCTCAAGACGCACTTTAGTGCTCCGCTACACGGCCAAAAGTATGCGGATGCCTGATAGTTTAATGCGATTCTGACGCCACAGGCATTAATCTGCTCTGCTATAACAGTCTCCACTCTTCAGGGTTGCCAGCAGACGTTGAAACCTGGCTGCAGTTTTGCTCCTATTCAGCCACAAGAGCATTAGTGAAGTCCAGCACTGATGTCGGGTGATAAGGTCCGGCTCGCAGTCGGTGTCAGATGAGGTTGAGGTCGGGGCTCGGTGCGTTTCTTCCACAACAAACTGGACAAAAATGTTGTTGTGTTTTTTTTTATTGACCCGGCTTGTCATGTATAAACAGAAAAGGGACAAAAACAAAATGTTGCCACGAAGCTCCCTGTTGTCATCTTGGGGTTGTGACCCCCTCCCTCCCTCCCCCTCCTCCCCCCTCGCCCCCTGAAGGCCTCCTGAGATAAAAACTGAGAGCTCGAAAAAAAATGATTAAATGAATAAGAAAGAAAGAAAAAGTCTGTTTTGTTACTTTCTTTTCTTTTAATATGCTGGATACTTTCACCTCCTCTGGCATCTCTGGCCTCTAAAAACCCTTTAAAATCAAACAGTCTGAGAAGGAAGAAAAATCACTTTTTGGCTCACAGCTTCATGTCCACACCGCTGTGATATTACTTGATACTAAGAGGCCACAAGCAAGAAAAGATCAGGAGCCACTGGTTTAAAGTATCATGTTATGCTGTAGCATGTCCCTTCATTGGAAGTAAGAGACCAAACTAACAGCCCAGAGTGGACACACACACAGTATACAGACATACATATACATATATATATATACATACATACATTTTTAAGATGCTAAGCACAGATTTGGCTGCTGTGAGGGTTTGGAGGAAGGCTGTCTATTGTCTATAATCTTTGTTTGTTCTGGACTCTGAACATTTCAGTCAGAAGTAGGAATGTTTCTTTAAAGGGGCGTATTCGCCAACACCAACTCATATATTTTTATTTGAAATATTTCTATATTTGAGTGCAGAACAGCTCTGATTTCAGAAAATATAACCTGCGTTACAGGTTAGAGTGAGATACAGTATTTATTGTGATATGGGAGGAGTGTCAGTGTGAATCAGCAGTGGCGGGAAACTTTGGGAAAGACTTTGCTTTTCATCTCCAGCAATAACAAAATACTGAAGTTTAGGATGTGTTTTTAACCAACAGCAGAATGTTAGCAGTCAGGTTCACTTGTGAAATACCACAATAAAGAGTGTGGAGAGGTTGATCTGATAGGTAGGAGCCCTTTGTCTCATAATCCATCCATGATTGGAAACACATAGAAGAAACTCTTCTCATCTGACTCTGGGTTGGACAAAAAACACTCGCTAAAATGCAGGAGTCAAGGAGCCAGATGCATAAATGATACATACACACAAAATCCATGCAAATGCACATAAACTGGTTTTTATAAACAGAATATGTGGTGAGATTGAGGACACCTCATGCATGCTTTAGACCTTGGGCAGGGGGGACGTCCGGCCTCCGGGTCGTATGCGGCCCACAAGACCGTTTGATCCGGCCTACGAGGCTAGTCATAAATACAAAAAAATATCTCTGGACAAAAGTGACTGTTAATCATCCATGTAACAGTTACGTGTCATCGCTCACATGCATCATGGAGACTGTCAAGAAGAGAAAAGAAGATGCAGAATGTTGAGCTTTCCAAGAGAAATAAACAAACGATTATTTATTTGTTGAAGTAAAAGGAGAGTCAGTGTACCTAGTTTGTGGTGATGCGCTCACAGTGATTAAAAAGCGTCATTACAACTCAAAACATGTTCAACTGGATGACTTGCAAGGACAAATGCATTTGGATAACGTTTCGGTGTCCAACGAGCAGCTTTCACAAGCTTTGTGGTGAACGCACCGGACAAAGTTAAACCGATCCAAAGTGTCAGTTTGTCTCGAAGAACACGCATAACACACGCTGCCAAACCAGCCGTTTTTATGTGAAGGATTACTGCCGAGTTTGATACGAGGGAGGAATTTGCCGTCTTTGCAAACCATGCATGGCTCTACCGAAGGTGAGGATTAGTTTCAGCAAGTTGTTTTGGCTGTGAACACGTTTGAACAACCGTTTGAAAAGTTAAGTGGCCTTACCGCAGATGGAGCCCCGGCCATGGTCGGTCTGCAGAAGGGATCAACTGTATCGGCCATAAAAGAAATGAGTCGTCTCGGTCTCGATGTTGTGATTTAGTTGTATGCTGCCATATTATACATCAGGAGAGTCCCTGAAGTTCAACAATGTAATGACAGCTGTCGTCTCCCCCGTGAACTTTATCAGAGGCAGAGAGCTAAACAGCTGCCAGTTCAAGGAGCTACTGAGTGAGCTGTAATCACAGTACGGAGATCTGGTTTATCATAATGAGGTGCGACGGCTGAATCACCGAAATATGTTCACACGGTTTTACAAACTGACAGAAGAAGTAAAACGATTCATGGAGACGGAGGGAAAAGTTGTCGTGGGATTCAGAGATAGCTCAAAGTTCCCGACCGGCTTCTCAGCTTTCTGCTTTCAAAATTAAAGTTGTGGCAAGCGTAACTATAAAGGTGAAACACTGTATTTTCCAACTGTGCAAGAACAAAAGCCTGCTGTGACATCTGAACATGCCGGCGAGTGTGTAAAACTCCTTCAGGCATTTGGCGAGAGGGTTTCAGGACATGAAAAGTAAACAGAAGGATCTGAGCATATTTGCTACGCCCTTTAATGTGGAACCAGCTGATGCGCTTGACAACCTACAACACCAGCTCAAAGCCAGGTACAACAACCTCCCTCTGCTCCTCTTCCATAAACCGTATGTACATCCTGAGGATTTTCCCCCCGTTCTGAGGAGAGACATGCATCTCTCTGTTTGGGACAACCTACTGCTGTGAGGCAGCTCTTTTCCAAACTGACTCTTGCAAAGACTCAGAACCGCTCAAACCTGGAAAAAACAGCCGCGAGCATCATCATCATCATCATCATCATCACAACCACCTGACCTCAAACGCCTCACCAAGAGAAGCAGTTCCAGCCGTCTCATTAGAAAGCTTAGTTTGACCAATAAAAAGCATGTTAATTCAATATATTTTACTACATTTTAATAATAATAATAACTGTTAACATTAATAATATTAAAATATTAATAAATGAGCGATCTGAGGATGATGTAATGAGGTGAAGATGAGATATAAGATGAAAAAAGATAAATGATACTATGACAACCAGCTACACTGATTGTATGATAAACGTAACATTTATTAATTACTTTTGTGTGATTAATTTTTATCATTCTTTTAATTCACATACGAGTCCACATTTTATTTTGCTCTTAATGTTGTTTTTATTTTATCCTGAGTCGTGTTGCACCTTGTGATGTCGATTTAGTTTAGTTTAGAGCGCTGCAAACGAATCATTGATTACATTTACATACATTATATGGACGGTATAAAGAGCCAGAGTAATGATAGAGAACCTCACCGGTGCAACACAATCTGTGAAACGTCACTTCTTCTTTCCTGTTTGTCTCATCGACAGGCGTCCAGACCGGTGGAGCAGCCGGCGAGTTGATATGAAAACGTCCGGTTCAGGACGTCTTCATCCGTTTATGACTGATTGTTAGAGTGGAAATGAGGCTCCTGCATGCGTTCATCAACACATCTTTATAAATCTGATGTATATTTCTGGCTTTGTGCAAACACACAGTTTCATGCATCCGGCTCCTAGCCCTCCAGACGAGTGTCTCCTTTGACCTGAAGTCCACATGGAGGTCAAAGGTCACCGAGGCAGGAAGGCAGACAGCTCAGCCGAGCAGCTTCTTCCCTTTAAGCAGAAGCTGCTTTACATTCAGCGAGCTTGTCTCGTCTCGCTTTGATGAATAGACTGTAATCTGTAATCTGCGGCGGCTACCTGCTGCTAACGAGCCAAATTAATTAGACACTGACAGTAAACATCTATCGATAAGATCAGATGAAACTTTATTGATCCCTGAGGGGGGAAATCGGCGCGTTGTAGCAACAAACAGTAACAGGAAACCACAGAAGCAGCGAGCAGGAGAGACACAGCTACAGTGAGAACGTACAAACTGAGAAAAAAAAAAAAAAAGGAAAATAAATATTAATCAGAGCTTTTAGTGTTCAGTGTTACAGAAGAAGAACAATGGAATGAAAAAAGACCAAAGCTGTGACAATTAATGAAATACTTGCAGTATGAAAGAGTGACAAATTGCTTGCAGAAACACACACACGCACACACACACACACACGCAGTTGACAAATTAGATTAACCTCCAGAGGTTTATTTAGAGAACCTTTGGTGTGTGTGTGTGTGTGTGTGTGTGTGTGTGTGTGTGTGTTTGTATGTATTTGTGTTTGAAGCATAAATAACGAATCACTGCTGGAAGTTGATAACACTGAGGGCTCTGGGGTAACCGCAGCGGGATGTGAGGTATCATGACTTGTGTTTTTGTGTTTGTGGTATCTCTGACGCTTTCACCATATGGCCAGAAGTATGTGGACACGTGTCTGTTATATTTTCTGTTCTTTCTGACTTTTTTCCTGGTTTGATCTCCTTAGTTCCCATGATGATGTTATTTTTTTTTAGACAATAGTGTATTTCCAACTTTGGGTCAACAGTTTGTGTTTTTCTCTTTCCTGTTTCAACATGACAAACAACCTCATGTATAAAACCAGGTCTATAAATAAGAATAATAATCTTTTGTTGTACAAGTGCATCACACAAGGCAGCAAATTAAAATCAACAAATTATGAAAAATGTATTTTATTTGAAATTTTAATTTGAGTATAAATCCCTTGTGAAGCACCGTCTCGTTTTCAAAGGGGGTCCTTCAACACAGAAAACATGAAAATGAAAAAAATAATTGAACAAACAAATAAATAAATAAATAACTGTGATAATAACAAAAATAATTAAAATGCACAAAACAGCTGATATAATAAACTCAATAAAGCAAAAAAAGACAAGAAAATAAAGCTTTCATAGAATCAAAACAGCTTTATAACAAGACTAAAAAAATAAATAAATTTCAGACTAAATAAAACTGTCAGTAGTAACGAGTCTACCAATAAAGTAAAAGGGCAAAATAGTGAAATAAAAAAAGAAAGGAAAAGAAAGTAAACTGATAAAAAAAAAAAAACAATTCCAGTAATGTAAGAACAACAAAAGAAAATGAAAAAGAAATAAAAACTGAAATAAAAGACATTTAAAAGACAATAAAAACTCAACTTTGCCTTCAACCGGGAGGAGCTCGGCGTCGGCTGGAAGTAGCGTTAGCAGCTAACGCTAACAGATCTCACCTCGCGTTGAAGCTCCTTTCAGTAACTTTTCTGTCAGTGTAACGGAGTTACATAGCTAGTCATAGCTAACCATCTTGCCATGTTTTGTTATTGAATACGCACTGAATCTAATGTATTATTAGTTACCAACTCTTTTAATATTATGTTATTTACTTTGTTACTCTTACAATGTGTAAGCTACTACAGAATCTTATTTTTGAGTGTGTGCTTGAACGCCTCTTGAACGGGCCCTTGCAGACTTCGCGGTTGCACCACGTGTTCGGTCAGCAGTCTGCTATGCCCAGTGCCCGTACTAAGCTCCGTTCATGTATTTTATAACTTTGTTTTATGGGTAAAAGTGTGTTTTATAACCACAAGTGTTGGCAACAATGTGAACCAGTTATCGGTGATCTTGCTAGCTCAATGTTAGCTCGTAGCTACTGCTCGTGATGCAACTGGATATCGGCAGCGAGTAATTAATTTTGTTTTGTTTCGGTGTGTATTTTCTGCGACCAGAGTTGGCTGTGGAGAGCTAATGCCACTGTGTTTGTTACCAGAATAAATCCGGGACGGAGCTGAGAAGCGACTGTGTGCTTGTCATCCTTAACACAATGCAAGAGAGAGAGTACATCACTGCTACATCAGCACACACATCGCCTTCATGAATTAGTATCAAGATGGTTTGGTTCATGTTTTATGATACCAATGTGCAATTTGAAGACTGTAAATGTAAAATGAATCTTGACCAGGACACTCTTGACAAAGAGACTTTTACTGTCGATGATGTTTTCCTGGTTAAATAAAAAATAAAAGCAAAAAATAATGCTGGGATGCTCCATTGTCCACATACTTTTGGCCATGTACCTGTCTCTTTTCCCCATTTTTCTTAACATGTTGTGTCTTTCTGTTTATCTTCTGCTCTATAAATAACATTCACTTGCCTGTACTGAATTACAAACCTATAGTATCCCCCCTTTTTCTTATTCTCTCCGTGTGTTTTCAAGCAGCCGAGCATGTACAGATCATTACTCAATAGAATAATCTGCTCCCTCTGAAAAACAGTTGAAAAGGCTCTTAATGAGTCACATTATAACGAAGCAGTAAACTATGAGCAGCGGCAATCAGCGTTATTCTTTCTCATGTAGTTGAAGAGAATGTGATGCCATGGGCAGCAACGGGGGGTTGATTGAACTTAATATTGTGGATTGTGTGTCACATGCCTACATGTGTGTTCCCGGGTTGTTCTTTTTGTTTTCATGGACCCCAGGAAGGGGGAACCGTCACAATGGTGCATTAATGGGGTTTTGAAATAATATTAACAAATTATCAACAGTAGCAGTTTATCTACTGGAACGCCTGGTTCACAGGAATCTTTGAAGATAATAAACACGGACTGAAAAAGCTCTCAAGTGCTCAAATTTGCATCAATAAACCGAAACGGACTCATTCTGAACACATATGTGACGGGCACCCATATAGAAGTGGGAGAAACATTTTCCTGATATGAATTTCAATTCCTAATTTGTTGTTTAATCCACTGAAGCCAACAAACACAATGGTTCTCTTGCAAGAAAAGTACTTGTATGAACAGATTTGTTCTTAACATGGCCATATTCTGCATATTTTTAGGTCTATATGTTTAATATGAGGGTCTACTGGAATATCTCTGCATGATTTAGAGTTAAAAACTCCTTATTTATCTTAAACTGGCCCTTTATGCAGCTCCTCAGTTCAGCCTTTGTCTGAAACAGGCTCCTGTCTCTTTAAGGGCCTGTTGTGGAAAATCTTTAGATGGGCCAATAAATCTTCAGGTCACCCACAACTTAATATTAAACTCAAAACTTATAAGAGAAAGACTCAAAGAAATACACTGGAAGCTGGTAGAGTTCAATGTGAGTATGTTTACTCTGCATAAAGAGCAACACAAAGCAAACCGAGGCCTTGATCCTGGGATAAAGAACCTAATGAAAAATCATAAGACATTAAATTATATACCTCTCATAACCCCTCCTAATGTGGGGCTTATTCACTGAACCCCACCCTGTTTGATCTTAACACTTTAATAATCCAAACATGACTCATCTTCAGAAACCAACGGTGTCTCACACTTCTCTAACATGTATCAGTTGTACTTGGTATCTTCCGCATTTCTCCCAATACACATGGCCACGCACAGAAAATTAAAATGTGACCTCACTGATCCTCCCCTTCCGAGTTCCCTTGGGAACTATCTCTTATTGACATAAATGTTATCTTTGCACAATTACTGGCCTATTCATGGAAAGGCAGTTTTCCACCACAGGTCCCTTCCTGAGGAACCCTCTGTGTTCTCATGAAAAGTGAAGCTCATGTGCCTTAATGGCCAGCAGGGGGCGACTCCACTGGGTTCAAAAAGAACTCTGATTGTATAGAAGTCTATGAAAAAATGACCCTACTTCTCACTTGATTTATTTACCTCAGTAAACACTTTCCTAATGAGTTTATGGTCTAAATCGCCTGTTTCAAGTCTTCTTCTATACAACATGATGTTCATTTTGTAAATTACTGCCCCGTTTAGAGTAAAATAGACGATAAAGCAGCGTATGCTTTAGGTTGTGGCTACCTGCACTAGGACCCTGGGGAGCTCCTCCACAGCTCTACACTCTCGCCCAAATATGGTCACTTCTCATCGCTTCTGGCTCCATAAAACGAGACTTCAAAATGTGAGTCTACAAACCAATGGGTGATGTCACATCACATCTTGTTTTTTGACTACCTTACACCAAACTATCAAGATTACGGGAATGCACCACAACTCTATCAAAACTCATTGAAAATTTGTCTGCAACAGTGAAATCGTGAAGTTGTTTGGTGTAAGGCCGCCATAAGTCTTGGCTAAAAAGTCTTGTGTCCAACTACAAGTCAACACAACCCCTAACCCTAACCACCCTAACACTAACCAACCCTAACCCTAAAACAAATCATCATGCACATTTTAACTAATTTAATGCAACTACAGTAAAGGTCAGAAAATCTTCTTTGGTTCGAATTTAGAAAACAGTCAGAAAACTGAATTTCTAGGTAGATTTTTAGACCTTTAGAGCAGGAAGCTGATATTTACCATTTCCCCCAGATGTATTGAACGCCTCAGTATCTCGGAGCACCCTCAGAAACAGGAAGTGAGGACTTCTCTTGGCGTCCCATTGAACCCTGGAGGTTTCACACTGGTTGAGCGTTCAGGAGTGTCTCAGGGGTCGCTGGGTCCATCAACGGCGGCAAGGACGTCTTGCCTTCAGTCCGCCACATGAAGTGTCCCCCGGTGGAGCCCACGCTAATGGTTCCTGGATGACATTTAGATAAAGGTGAGAGGGAAAAGGTTCAGCAAACCTGCCGTCGACCTTTAACCTCCCACTCGGGAAGTCAACCTGCAGCCAGTGAGCCTGACATTTCCTCTGCGGAGCACTTCATTCAGCTAATTAACCCGTTAGCCGGATGACCTGCAGCACAAAAGGAGGAGGGAAGAAAAGATGAGACGGAGAGAGAGACAGAGAGACAGTCAGAGTCAACTGTTGTTGGTTGGTCGTTGTTTAGTCATTCCTTTTTATTTATACGGTTGATTTTACCTATTTACACGTATTATTTTTCTCTTCTTGTATTAATTGTGTATTTTTTAAGTATTTATGAGTCTGTTTTATATGTTTTGTAACATCTACGTTCTATCTTCTATGAGCTGTTGCTGTCTTGGTCGGGACATTCCTCTGAAAGAGATTTGGTCCATCTCCATCTCCCGAGATTTGTCTTTAATACTTTTTATATTTCAGCCACTATTGGATGGATTGCTATGACATTTTTTTTTTCACAGACATCCATGTTCTCCACACGATGGATCCATCCGACTTTGGTGATCCCTTGACTTTTGCTTTTGTGCCACCATGAGGGTGACATTTGTGTCTTTGAGCGAAATGTTTTAACAATTGTTGGATGTATTGGCATGAAATTTTTGTTCCCCAGAGGATGAATTCTAATAACTTTTGGTGATTTTCACTTGTCCAAGACTTGGTTTTTGACGGAATACCTAGAAAACTGATGACATTCCCATCAGCCTCAGTTTTCCTTTGTGTTGCTGCTAATTAGCAAATGTTAGCATGCTACCATGCTCAGTGATGATAGTGAACATAGTAAACATTATACCTGCTTAACATCAGCATGTTAATATTATCAGTGAGCTCGTTAGCGTGCTGATGTTAGTAACACTGTGTCTGCTGGGTGTGTAAAAAGGTGAATGCAGCTTTACAAACTTCACATTATTATATCTCATAGTGTTGAGTTATTTTCCAGTAATCAAATCCAAAAATTATACTTGCAAAAGTCAGTAACTTCATATTTAATTTCCAACTCTTGTCCTGGGTTCGGCGTTTGAACAGAATACCTACAAAACACGACCAAAATATCCTTCATGATGTCCATGTTTGATTTTTCTGACAGTGAACCTCATCAGTACAACGCTGTTCAGCAGTCAACTCACAAAGCTTAAAATTATGCACCTAAAGGGATTTTTAAAAATCAGTTCCTGCTTTTGAATTTGATTAAAAGTTCATGGATTATCTTGTTGCAGCGAGTTTCAAGTCTCTCAAACTGATTTTCAAATGTTTTTTTTGTTGTTTTTTTTTTCTTCAAAAATAACAGCTGCTTGGAAAGAAAGAAAATTAATTCATTCATTCTTTATTTATGAAAGGTGGTCCGGTGAGAGCAGAATCACTCAGCTTTTTTGAACATGTACACAGGACAATAATAACAAAACTGTCACAAAAGCAAAAAGAAAACATTTGGACAAACATTAAAACTTATAAAATGCAAATAAAAGATAAGGATGAAATGGTGAAAATAAGAACCAGAGTCAACCAGCAGCAACAGACAATAAATCTAAAAAGTTGTGCTGAAAAATACTCAGTTTTAAGAGTAAAAACACCAGAATGCTCCTTTAATGTGTTGAAGTTGCAGCTTCGACGTGTTAAATCAAAAAGGTACTGAATGAGTGCTATTTTATTGGCACAGTAACCATGGCAACAGTAGTCATTTCTGCAATGAGGGGTTCGTGTGTTTGGTAAAGGCACATTTAAAGTATGCAAATAAGCATTAATTTGTGTGTGGAGAGAGAAGGCGAAGTGGCTTAATTAACAGGGTCAACCAATCAGACGACAGGAAATAAAACAGCAGGGTGACGGTGGGCGGGGCTCATGTAAACAGAGGCAGGTGTAAAAATAATGGTTGACCCCCCCCCTTTGTTTGTCAGGTGACCTTGGATCCCTCTTAAATGCGCCCTGTTCACCGTCCCATTAGTACTGCAAACACTGGAAACACAACATAGACGCACGCTCGTTTATTCTCTCTGATGATCGCGACTGTAAACACACACGCAGGAGCATTTTAAAAGACATTGAATCTCTTTCTTCTCGTGGTAAGTGGGCCTGAGAGCCATCATGTACTCCCACATGTTCTCACATAAAGAAAATAATGGAACACATGAAGAAACACTACATGTTGTGGTGTCATTTAGCTTCATATTTTAAATGAAGCGTTGTGTTTATTCTGTTTTAAACCCATGTGCATACACAACACGATCAAAAAATAAATAAAAGAAAAGAGATAATTGTGTGCATACAGTAGAAGTCAAAAGTTTAGATGCATTTACTTATTCAAGGGTCTTTATTTTATTAGTTTAAATACTGAAGACATCATAATGATGAAATAACACACATGGAGTCATGCAGTAAACAAAAACATGTTTAATATTTTAGATATTTAGATATGTTTCATATTTGCACACATGGAGCGGTTTTCAATTAACATTTTCTTGCATGAATTATGACTAAAGTGTTTTTATTCTCCTTTAGGAAATGAAATGAAAAAAATATTTGAACTTCATTTTTTTAAACATTTTTCAAGGAGTTTTTCACATCCACTCAGGTAGACAGCATGCGTTTGAGTTTTCAACTTTAGGAGTATGCATTTAACAAACCAGTGAATAAAATGATATATTATTTGAAAACTATAATTAATAATTAATACTTATTATAATATTTTCAAAGCTGTTAAACTAATGTTAACATATTTCAACATATTCTAATAATGTTCAATGCGATGCAAAAACACTGAACATTGTTCCTGACTCCTCAGCCTCTCTGCTCTGTCTTATTGCATTTATTAGCACATGAGCTACAGATGACTTGAAATGCAGAAGATCCTTCTTTTCTAATCCAGACAGTCTTGCCGGACATTCACTCAGCTCCCTCAGCATCCTCAGCATCCTCAGCTCCCTCAGCTCCCTCAATATCCTCAGCTCCCTCAATATCCTCAGCATCCTCAGCTCCCTCAGTATCCTCAGCATCCTCAGCATCCTCAGCATCCTCAGCTCCCTCAATATCCTCAGCATCCTCAGCATCCTCAGCTCCCTCAGCTCCCTCAATATCCTCAGCATCCTCAGCATCCTCAGCTCCCTCAGCATCCTCAGCTCCCTCAGCTCCCTCAGCTCCCTCAATATCCTCAGCATCCTCAGCATCCTCAGCTCCCTCAGCTCCCTCAGTATCCTCAGCTCCCTCAGTATCCTCAGCATCCTCAGCTCCCTCAATATCCTCAGTATCCTCAGTATCCCCAGCATCCTAAACTTCCTCAGTATCCTCAGCATCCTCAGCTCCCTCAGCATCCTCAGCTCCCTCAAAACTGCAAGTTACATTTTAATAACATAAATCAATTGATTTACAGTCAAAAAAAGATACTGCAGATGAAGTATTTTCAAGAACAACAAAGTTGCAGTAATAGTTTAATTGTAGTTAAAATATAGTCAGTGATGCATGTCGTCCAACTTAGTGGACAGATGATTAATCGTTATTTTCTCCCAACATACAATCAATACTCGGAAATTTTAACAATTGTATTACTCCTTAGTTGTTACAAAATTTTACTTACCTGCAAGGATCTATTACTATAGAAGGACTGGCAAGATATTCCTGAGCTGCTGAGTTTTCCGGCCGGCCGGCGGCCATCTTGGTTTTGAGTAATTTGTGTTGCACTTACAAAGGCTGGCCAGTGGATGGCAGCGTATGGGACGACACACTAGAGTCCACTGTGTTGGCTGATGTGCAACTATACCATTAAAACCCCATGCATATATAAGAAAACAGCTATTGAATAGCTGTCCACTGACCACTATGCATGAAAGGGTTAACAGGTGTGCCTTTTTAAAAGTGGCGAAAAATGAAAATTTGTGGGATTTCTTGCCTTTAATGTGTTTGAGACCATCAGTTGTGTTGTGTTGTGCTGAGGTAGTGCTGGTAAACAGCAGATAGCCCTGATCCACGACTGTAATAATCAATATTACGGCAAGAAAACAACAGCCCATCATTACTTTAAGACGTGAAGGTTCCTTCAATCCGAAAAATTTCAAGAACTTTGAAAGTTTCTGCAGGTGCAGCAAGCAAAAACAATCAAATGCTACGATGAAACTGGCTCTCCTGAGGACCGCCTCAGGACAGGAAGAGCAAGAGTAAAATTAGGTTCGACATCACACCAAGTTAGTCTTCTACTTTCTGACAAGTCCTGCGAGTGAGAGAGGAACACCGAATAAAGGATCAGGAATCGCCTCCTTCTCTCTCTCTCTCTCTCTCTCTCTCTCTCTCGTCTGCAACTCAGTTTTGACGTGTGACACAGGTGATCAGATCAATACCTATCAGCAGAAGGATCACAGCTGATACACAGTCGATACAGTTAACTAGATGGGACTGTCAATAAAGATTCTGTCTCTGTCTACAGCTCTGTCACACACAAACACACACCGAGGACTCAGCCAACATACAAAATATGTGTGTGTGTGTGTGTGTTTATTTCTCATATATATGTGTGTATGTTTTCAAAATACATCTAAATGTCTATGTGCTTATATAAGCTGTTGAAACAAAGGATATTACTCGAACTAAGCTTCTTATAACTTGAACTAAAGCTGAACAGATGCACTCTAGTTAAGCCGGTGAAACATCAACATACACAGATGAATTTTACACTCACATATTGATGAAACAGAAGACAACACTGGAGGACAAGTACACTGTGATTGAGAGTCACGTTGCTATAGGCAACCACCGAAAAATTCCTGTGCAAACACCAGTTCTCCTGTTTGACGGTAACAAAACAGAAAGAGACATCTATCTGTCTAACAGTTTGTCTTGTTAATTTTATGCTGACATCTGTGTGGAGAAGGAGAATAAACTGAAGCGAAATGTTAAATTCAGATGAAGAGATGACTGTAGAGAAACTGGACTATAAATACACAGGGAGTGATTGCAAATGAAACACAGGTGAGGGGGAAAACGAGACACAGGTGAGACACACATGAAATCATCAAACACAGGAAGTAAAGTGGCCAGACACAAGGAGGAAATATTTCAAAATAAAACAGGAACTAAAGTAAATAAACAGGTGACACAAAAAAAAACACAGGAGGAACAGACAAACCAGGAAACAAATGCAACACAAATGAAGGAGTCCCTCAAAAAGTCCAACTAAAAACAGAAAAAGTCTGAAGGATAACAAAAACCAAGTCCCAGTAGGACATGACACTATCATCAGTTTTTAAGTTGATATGTTGAACTTGTTAGCAAACAGTTGCTTATTTCCACATCCAGTAGTTACGGAGCAACATTATCATTCATGTGGAGTCGTGTTTCTGTCCACCTGGTGAATGTAAGTCCAATATTCACTCTCTTTTAGCTTCTGTTTTTACTCTCTACCAACTCCTGAGGAGAAATATCTGGCTCTTTAGCTGCTAAATGCTCCACTATGTTCACCAGCTAGTCTACAGCTAACTGTGTCTGTTGTTTGGTTCTTTATTTTACTCTTTGGGAACATTTTTTGGGAATGAAAACTAATCCACAAACAGAGCAGAAGAGGTCGCCTTCTGTGGACGTTTTAGAAGTGTTGATGATGCTGTTGATCACATCTCAGGAATGTTCACCTGCTCGTTAACAGGTGACGTTCATCAGGCTGAGAAGAGCGATTTACAAGAAGTTTTCCAAGTTTGGAGAGTTTGTTGAATCAGACTAGGAACACTCATATGAGCAAACCTCACAGAAAAAAGTCAGAGTTTCAGGAGAACAATAAGAAATGTATAAATGCCATCTGGTGAACAGACACTGATCAGATGAAAGTCATCCTGCACCAGAAACAAAGTGATTGGTTGAACTGACACAGTTGGTGGTTGTCCTCTTAACATCACTTGTCCTCAGCCGAGCCAAGCCTGGGCGGACTAATGTTTACAGATTTTATCCTCTCTGGAGAGCGTTTTCCAAAAAGCTTCGTTTTCAGGTGTGATAGACGGCGTCGTGGTGTGAACAGAGAAACAGAAGAGACAGAGAGAGAGAGAGAGAGAGAGAGAGAGAGAGCGGAAGAGAAGATGTGTTTTAAAATTTAAAACAGCTCAGTAGATGTACTCTCCTTCTCTGTCTCCCTCTCTCTCTCCCTCTCTCTGTCTCTTGAACATCTGTTACCATGGCACCCATTGGAAAATATTGCCAATCAATCTGGCTGCTCCGCCTCTAACATGAAGCACAATTACACACACACACACACACACACACACACACACACACACACACACACACACACACACTAATATGCTGCCAGCTACAGAGCCCTTATGCTTGTCTAAAATGAAAGGAAACAAACACACACACACACACACACACACACACACACACACACACAGAGCTATTTAGCATCCTCTCTATTGTGTATGTTGTTGGCTCCATGGCCACAACAAGGTAAACCATCAACAGAGAGCTGATTACCATTAATTATTATTTATAATTCATCAAGAAGGCTTCATCCTCCACTCTATCTATCGATCGATTTATCTATCAGGCGTCATATGACGGCATCATCTGGCATCGTAATAAACTAATTCAGGGTTCCTACAGGTCTCGGGAATCCTGATTTATGTTATGCAGCTTCGTCTGGCCGCAGCGTTTGTCTGGCGGCACTGTGAGGCTGTAAAATAAATAAAGAAAGAATCAAAAGATGGTTAAAAGTTGAGGTCCAAATTTGCTCTTGATCCTTTATAGCAATCATTGTGGAGTAAATTAAAAAAAAAAAAAAAAACCTGGCCAGATGGTGATGTCAGATAAATGAGCCCTTTATCAAGAGGGTTTATTATGCTGTGAGCATATTTAACAATGGTGCAAGACGACAGTCTGTCTGTTAAGCCCCTTGTGGGATTTTATGATATCATCTGCAAAGTTATTACAATCAATTCAGTCGGGAACATAAATATCTGTAACAAATTTAATGGCGATCCAGTCAATAGATGGTGACGTTGTTTGCACCTGCCTGTGGCGCTAAAGGAAAAGTCAGGTGATCACCTGACTCCGTCCGTGGGATTCGTCCTCTGGGGAACATGAATATCTGCACCATAAATCGTGCCAGTCCATCCAGTTGTTGAGATATTTCAGCAGCTGGAACCAAAGAAGTGGACTGACGTTGCCAAATCTGTCACTAGTGTGCTATTTAACAACCTGATGTTTTTATTTATAGTCAATTACTTTCACAACTGATTTATCTGCAGAACATTTTCTCAAGTAATCAGTTAATAATTTGGTCTATAAACATAAAAATTTCTAAAGTAATGGCAATTGCAAGTTCCCAGAGCCCAAGGAGATGTCTGCAAATTGCGTCTTTTGTTGGATCAACAGTGAAGAACCCAAAAATATTCAATTAACTATCAAGTACACAGAAAAGCAGCAAATTCTCACATTTGAGAAGCTGCAACCATCAAATGTTTGGCTATTTGGCTTGAAAAATCACTTAATTGATAATCAAATAGTGTCAGTAGCTGGAATTTAAATGACAGGTTCATAATGTTTCCAGTAAAACAGCAGTCAGGTGTCCATATGAGCAGTGAAAGAGGTTTTTCCTCGCTGTAATCATTCCTCCTGTTCATACTGGATAATAAAAGATCCTTCAAATGTTCTTTCAATGTAAGTGATGGAGGCCAAAATCCACAGTGTGTCCACACAGTCATTTAAAAATCTGTGTGAGGCTTCTATTCAGCTTCAGCAGTCTGAGTTAGTCATATCAAGTGGATATCTGACACATTTACAGTCTTTTTAGCATCTAATTCCCTCTTTGTGTTTCCTCGGACAGTGTTTCCCTGTTGAGCTGCAGGTGGAAGTATAATAACAAAAAGAGGGACTTTGGCACTAAAAAGACTGTAACGTTGAAAGATATCTACTTGATTTGACTCATTTGGACGCTGAAGCTTCATATTAGCTTTTAAATACATTTTTGCACAAAAGGAGGACTGTGGATTTTGTCCCCCATCATTTCCATTGTAAGGTCATTATGAAGGGATCTTCTAATGGTCAGTATGAACAGGAGGAATGATTACAGCGAGAAAAAATTAAACATATCTATCTATATGTATGTATATATACATTTACACACATCAGTGTTCATTTAAAAGCTGCTGTCAAAGGTTAATTAAGACTATAACTCATCAGAGTGAAATTCATCAACAAATAAAATAAAATCAGCTGTTCTTTACACAAGAATTATACATTTCTTACTTCTAGCTCACTTGAGGTTGATCATGAGCCATTTTTCTGTTTTCTGGTGTGTTTTTAACTACAAATATGCAACAGAGCAACAGCACAGATGTTAGCTATAGCACACAGGGACTTTTACATGTTTCTAGCTAACTACGGCTAATGCTAAATACCACGTTTCAGCTTTTCATAATGAAAGAAATTGGACTGATAGAAAAAGAAAAACATCATCCGTTCTCATTCTTACCAAGAACGTCTAGTATTTCTCTGTGTTATTCATGCTCACTTTCATTTCAATACATTATTGATGAATAGTAACTGACCATGACCTGAATCAATAACCGAGAGCTCTCTTGAGACATTTTTTATTTATGCTTAGGCCGAGATCCTCCAGAGCATCCTTGATCCCACGTAAACTGTGATGAATCCTTCCTGATCTCCATGTGTTCATACTTCATTCATTCAGTCCGCTCATTTGTTTTCATGGCTAACATTTCATATGCAGCCACTCGCTCACGCCACGTTATCACCTCCTTCCCTTCACCTGGTTTGCCTCATTAGTCCCTCAGCATATATAGGGGAGAACGGGGTAAACCGAGCCACCCCCTTTATCTAGGTAACCATAAGCAAAAGTAATCATGTGACCACAAATTAAGACAGTACAGTTCACATTACTCAATCCATCATGCACTCAAGCACATGGAGAGAGGGTTGTCAGTAAAACAGAGTCATGCCAAGTGAATTCATCATGTTACTAAAGTTATCAGTCTTGTATCTTAGTTAAAAAAAAATGTTTTGGATATTATTACATGTTAATTGAAGTCAGTGTAAACTACAAAACAAGGTCATAAACTCAGCATAATTGTGGATCTGAGCCCCTGTGTGAAACAGTCAAAATGGAGGTAGTGGAGTAAAACATGCCAGTGATGTTGGGGCAAGTTGAGTCAATTTACCCCTCAAAATGATTTTCTGATATTCTAAAGACTAGAAACACTGTTGATCCCTGTTACAAGTGCTAAGATGTTGATGAATAAATACCTAGTTGTTGACTAATGTTAAGTTTAAGCCACAAACAAACATGTTGTACATACAGACGGGTGAAAAATTAAAGGAAAAACCAACATGAAGTGTCTCGGTAAGGCATCAATGTGCCTTGGCATTGATTCTACAAGTCTTGGAACTCTACTGGAGGGATGAACATCATTCATCCTCATCTGGTGTTTTGATGATGGTGGTGGAGAGCGCTGTCTAACACGTCAGTCCAAAATCTCCCATAAGTGTAAAATTGGGTTGAGATCTGGTGACTGTGAAGGCCACAGCATATGATTCACATCATTTTCATACTCATCAAACCAGTCAGTGACCCCTTGTGTCCTGTGAATTGGGACATTGTCATCCTGGAGGAGACCACTCCCATCAGGATAGAAATGTTTCATCATAGGATAAAGCTGATCACTCAGAACTACTTTGTATTGATTTGCAGTGACTCTACCCTCTAAGGGGACAAGTGGACCCAAACCATGCCAGCAAAATGCCCCCCAAAGCATAACAGAGCCCCCAGACCCCCTCACTGTAGGGGTCCAGCATTCAGACCTGGACCAGATTTTCCTTTAATTTTGAAAATGACACAAACATATAATTTTACTTAAAAGTTGTTGCCTTTATTAAATTGATGGCATTAATAAAGTTCAAAATTATTTTTAATTTTATAATTAATTTGTTTGATTTTGTGTAATTTTTATATCAGTATATAATGGTACCACTGCTCATTTTACCCCTACTTTGGGGTAAATTGTGCCATTGGACTGACTTTTTTTGATGGCTCATTGGTCTTAAACCATAATAATTAGATCACTTTTTTTAATTTCCATGGGTACACAACAACCTGAAGTATATATAGTAACTATTATTTGAAACAAATACACTTTTACTTTGCAGTAAAATCATCAAATGTAAAAAGTGGCTCATGTTACCCCGTTCTCCCCTACCGGTCCATCTCCACAAGATCCAAGCTTTCAAGCACTTAGTACCTGATTCCTGAACTTCAGCCTGGTCCACTGGATCCTGGTTCTGACCCTTTCCTGTTTACCTTGTGAGCTTTGATTTCTCACCTGATCGTTTCTGTGTCGTGACTCAGTGAGAGTTATAGAAACCCCCGTTTTCTGCTTTTACTTTCACAAAAAAAAAAACAATGTACTACACTGATGTCTTTAACCGTAGTGAATGAAATCATTCAGCCTTTATTCTATAGTCATCTTAGGAATGAACTGTACTCACTGGCGATCAATAACCATCATGTTAGAAAATTCTATCCATCTACAGTGTTATTCGCCGGTGTCATGTTGTCATCGTTGTTCCTCCTGGCATGAAATCATTTAAACATCACAGTCTGGAAATGTAACATGTGTGCTGCATGCTGGAGAGAAGGTTTTATTTGAGATACTGATACTTTATTGTAACTACCGTATTCCCCCAAATATAAGACTAAACTAAATATAAAATAACCTCCAACACCTCTTTGTAAAACTACATTTTTTTAAGATACAACACACTTTCACACTCGTTCTGTTGTCGTCCTCCTCAAAGACTTTTCTCTCGTAAAAGTGAAATACTTCCATTAAAAGCATGACGTAAATCTAGATTCATGTGTGTCTTGTCACTCACTCACACTCTCTCCTGTCGACTTGTTTTTGTCTTTTTGAGCTCCTCGTCATCTGTCACAGCGGTACAGAATCATCAGTCTTCATTCAGTCTTCAGTCCGTTTAGACGTAAGAGGATGTTTTGGACTCATTTTCACTTGTCATGAATTTATTTCCTCCACAGCACAAAAAAAAAACATTAAACGAGCCTTCAAAAACTCTTGTAGGTTAAATTGAGCTATCAAAACACTTTTAGTGCTGATTGACTCTGACAGACTCAATGTAAACAGACTGGAAGAAGCTCGCTAGCGTAGCAACATGAAGGCTACAAACTGTAGGAGCCTCCATTCAAAGAGGATCTCTGATCTTGTGGACATGTATGTTTCTAGTCCTCAAACATATTTTTTCTCATATTCGGGTCAATACAGTAATTTTTAGCCATGCTAGCCGTGTGGCTCCGGGTAGCAACATTGGTCAGTTCACCACTTTGGTGAAGACCGAAATATCTCGACAACTATCAGATGTGTTGCTATGAAATTCACCTCAGACATCGATGATCCTCAGAGGATGAATCCAACTGGACTTTGATGATCCTCTGACTTTCCCTCTAGCGCCACCAGCAGGTCAAAGTTTATATTCATGCTGTGATATATCTCAACATCTACTTGATGGATCGGCACAAAGTTTGGTTCAGACATTCATGATTCCCAGACGATGTGTTCTAACGACTTTGATGATCCTCTGACGTTTCCTACAGCGCCACCATGAGGTTTCTGATTTGATTTGATTAATATCCAAATGGCGTCATCATCTGGGGATCAAGAATACTGATCCACTTCTGATTACAGTTAGTTGTAGTTATAGAAATATCCGTCTATCTGTTGCTCGGCCCAGTGTAACCGGTTGACTCTGCGTTGTGTCGTAAGGAGGAGGCTCAGACGAGGGTTTCGTTGGAGGCCGCCAATTATTTCGGCAACTGACAGAAGTAAATGAAAAGAAAATATCCTCCGGTCAGTTGTGACGCTAACTCAGGCTCCTCTCCCATGAATTATGACAACAAAAGGGGAGAGGTAAAGGGGGGGGCACCCACAAAAGTGAACGTTGGGGTACAATGAACTGAGCCTTAAATGTTCCACCTGTTGACCCTGGACGATTAGCACGTCAGGATTTAACTATTTACAAATTTTGTGTAATTATAATACATATGCTGCACAGTTGACCCTGTTACACTAGCAACAACCTGAATCCATGCCCCGTCTGTTACCTCTGCACTCCATATTTTACTACATATTCGCTCACGTAGCGTTACCGTTATCGCAAAATTCAAAAACTCAAACATCCTTTTTTACCTGTTATCCTGCAGCTGGTTGCATCTTCAGAAGTATTTTCATGATCTGACAGACGTCGACAGTCCAGCTACAATCATGTTTTCATGATGTTGACAAGGCAAATAACATATCTTAGCAGTTAAGACATAGTATTTGTGTGGTGCAGCAACCATTGACCAGTGATGCAGACTGTGTGTTTCCATTCAGGGGGGGAAAACCTGCATTCAGCATTACAGATTTGGTGCTGTGAGCAGGATCTTTTGGTTAACAGGTGACACATACTGGTGGTTAACAACACGCATCAAAACATCTATTTTCTCTTCAAGAATCCAAAGTGAGTCCAGTGTTGTCCTTGACTCAGCTCTTTTTTAGATATTAATAACAGAGATTTACATGATGGAGTCATAACCTTTAACTCAGTTTGATGCTGAAAGAAAAAATAAAACATTTTTGAGTACACACACATACACACACATTTCTGGAAGCCATTTTGTTTCTTTGGGTCTCCACTGACAATATGGCTGTCAAGATGACTGACAGCTCTCTGTGTGGTGGATTGAGGCATCAGGTGACGCTCTGAGACAAGCTGACAGTGTGTGTGTGTGTGACTGTGTGTGTGTGTGTGTGTGTGTGTGATACCATCAACAAGTGTAAGTCTGTCAGGAGTTGACATGTCAAGATGCTCTGACAGCGTGACACACTGAAAGCTCTGTGGTCTCTGTGTGTTTGGTGGTTACATCATCCGGCTGATTCTGTATTTTTATTGGAAAACAGAAGCTTTGCTGTTCAGCTGCAGGAAACTCAGAACAACATGAACCAAAAACACGAGGAGCAAGACTTCTCTCTCTCAGGATTCTCACCTCCAGATTTACAGATTAAAACATAGATGGAATCTTATTAAGCTGCTACACAAATGTGAATTTAGGATGCTTTTCCATTTACAATTTACCCGACATCTGGGTTCTGTTAGATACTGCGTGTCTACTAGGGATGTGTAGAGATCTCAGTATTTGTATCTGTATTTGTTGAGGCAGCGAAATTATTTGTATTTGTTTTTGTATTTGAATAAAAGTGGAAAGAGACTTAAAAATCCTGTTTTTGTTTTTATAACACTTTTAATTTTAGAAAATTATTATGATTACTGAGCTAAAACTTTACTCATCACCTCACTGCAGCCAGACCTCTACCTATTTATACACCCATAACACAGAGACAGCACACCGTGTAACATGTAGGGAGGAACTTCAAAGGCGATTATTGCTTTGCATTTTTCATTTATTGTCTAATTTTTACAACCTAACTTTGTGGAAAGGAGAAGGGGAACAACACGTTATGGAGAGTCTCTTGGGAGCACTTTGCTTGTGCCAGTAGCTCAGCTTTATGTCTGGGGAACAACTCCAACAGATAACTTTTAAGATATTTGTATGAAACAAATATTCGTATAAAACCCACTATTTCTGCTTTGCTGAATAATGTATTTGTATTTGGGCACAACCCCTAGTATCTACATTAAGCCGGCTAAATTCTAAAATGCTGTTTTTGTGCAGAAACAAAACCAGTTGTATCAGCTTGTTTCTGCAAATACCTCTGTCCACTGGGTTCAAATTTTTACCCAGTTTGGGTCAATATGTAGCACAGATACAAACTATGCTTTAACTTTACTTGACCGGTGTTACACACAACAAGCTTGAGCTAAAAACTGTCACAAATGTTTTGTTTCTTGTGCAAAATGATGTACGTAGGACATTCAAACAATAACAAACTGTGACATGTACATTTTTAAAAAAGTATAGTGAATTATAACAAGGTCTAGTTGTTTATCTAATGTTTATAGTGTAATGTTTGCAGATTAAAGGTAAATATTACTGTGAAAGTTTCAGCATAATGGTTTTATACTGATGTTTTATGTTTATATCTGGATCCGATTTAAGTGTTTAAAGTCCATCATTTCAGCTTCAAGTACAGCTGAGTGTTGCTGTAACTTTATCATAAAGTAGCCTTGAGTCACTTATATAGAGGTGATAATATGTACTTGAATGATGCTTGAAGGAGCAAACTGTAATAATTACACAAGAAATGTATATATATATATATGTGTGTGTGTGTAGAGAGAGAGAGAGAGAGAGAGAGAGAGAGAGAGAGAGAGAGAGAGCTATGAAGACATTCTCTGAAATGTTGTAGAGCAACTGGATTGTTAAATGGATGTTTTAGTCACAGTTTTGGGCTGAAACAGAGACTGACACTCAGAGAAATGTTGTGTATTGAGTGAGGTGCACTTCCCAAAAACTGAGGCAATTATCTTTATCATCCAAAAGAGGAGCCAATTCAAAGTTTTGGTAGTTTTTGGTAGTATTTACAGTCTAAATTTGTGTGTTTTTTTAATAGTATGGACCATTTGAAAGCCAAGTCAATCTATGATTTTTCAGAGAATTTACAAATGTAGCCAAAGTGCATTTTTCATTTATTCATCATCCACAATGAGAGTTGAAGAGTACTTTCTATTGTATTTATTGTCCTAAAGCTGAACCCAACAATCAATCAATCAAACATTTTTTTATTTGTACAGCACCTTTCATACAGGTTAGTGTTTTTCACAGCACTTCACAGATGACTGACAAGCTGATAATAAGACAGCACAAATGTAGACAGTAAACAGTAAAACAATTTGACACTAATGCACAAGAGAAATAAAAAATATGAAACTCTGATAAAATAAAATTGATATGAAACTATAATAAAAATAGAGTGAAATAAAAATGTGATTTATAAAACTAGATAGATACAGATAAAATTGATGAGGGAAAAAATAATATTAATTGTAATAACATACGTAAATTGTAATAAATTAAGTAACATTAGCTGTAATAACATAAGTAAATTGTAATAAAATAAGTAACATTAATTGTAATAACATACGTAAATTGTAATAAAATAAGTAACATATTAATTGTAATAACATACATAAATTGTAATAAAATAGTAACATTAATTGTAATAACATAAGTAAATTATAATAAAATAAGTAACATTAATTGTAAAAACATAAGTAAATTATAATAAAATAAGTAACATATTAATTGTAATAACATACATAAATTGTAATAAAATAGTAACATTAATTGTAATAACATAAGTAAATTATAATAAAATAAGTAACATTAATTGTAAAAACATAAGTAAATTATAATAAAATAAGTAACATATTAATTGTAATAACATACATAAATTGTAATAAAATAGTAACATTAATTGTAATAACATATGTAAATTGTAATAAAATAAGTAACATTAATTGTAAAAACATAAGTAAATTATAATAAAATAAGTAACATATTAATTGTAATAACATAAGTAAATTGTAATAAAATAAGTAACATTAATTGTAATAACATAAGTCAATTGTAATAAAATAAGTAACATATTAATTGTAATAACATAAGTAAATTATAATAAAATAAGTAACATATTAATTGTAATAACATAAGTAAATTGTAATAAAATAAGTAACATTAATTGTAATAACATAAGTAAATTATAATAAAATAAGTAACATATTAATTGTAATAACATAAGTAACATTTTACAACATGAATACATTAGAATAAGTGGATATAATAAAGTAAATAATGTCTATAAATCATTTATCATCATTCACTCATTCATTCGTTTAAAGATTTCAACACTTCCAGCTGCTGTTCCAGCTGCTGTTCCAGCTGCTCGCAGCATAAAAACCTAAAAGCTGCTTCGTCAAATGTTTTTGTCCTGCACTTTAGAGCAACTAATGCCGACCTTACACCAAACAACCTTCAAGTGATTTCACCGTTGCAGACAAATTTCCAATGTCGGAATAAAATCCTGAGAGTTTTGCTGGAGCTCTCATCATCTCCATCGTTTTAAACTCAGTCCGAGCTGTCTGAAGTCTTTTTCTCATCTTGATGTTCCGATTAAATCAAACCTGTTTAATATTATTGGAAGATTTTAGTCTTGGCTCATGTAAATAGTGAAGTTAAATGACGTGAACATTGTCAACAACCAATAGGTGTGCTCTCTCCGGCACCAAACAGGAAGCAGCAAAGCGGGTAGATTGTAAACATGGCGGGGACAAGTTTCGGTTCTCTTGGACTGTGGAAAAGCAGGAGAAACTGGTGAAGCTGTGGAGTCAACAAGACTCTTTGATGCGTCGTCCCATTTGTACCACGATAGAGTGAACAAGTGTCCACATTGTGCAATGTCTTCTCTATTTCTTTTTCTGGCTGGTTTTTCAAAACAAACCACTGCACACACAAGCGGCTTCTGTTTCTGCTCCATTTTTCCACCAGGAGCAGGATGGAAAATTATAATCTCCAAAAGGAATGTAGTTGTAGTTTTGCAAATAATGACCCTGCAAGATCTCCAGTCTTTGCTTCTGTGATTAAAGACTCAGTGACTTCTGACACATTGTCTTTAGATGTGAGACGGTGTCAAACTTCAGTCTTTTCAAAGTCTTTTCAAAGTCTTCTAGTGTTTGATAGGAACTTGTTCCAGAGGACCTGAGGGCAGCATGTGAGCAGTGGTGGAAAGTAACTGAATACATTTACTCAAGTACTGTACTTGAGTACAGTTTGGAGGTACTTTTACTTTACTTTATACTTCCAGTCTACTACATTTATTTGACAGCTTTAGTTACTTTTCAGATGAAGATTTGACACAATGGATAATATAACAAGCTTTTAAAATACAACACATTGTTAAAGATGAAACCAGTGGTTTCCAACCTTTTTGGCTTTTGACGTCTTACAAAAAGCAGTGTGTAGTCGGGGTCACATTTCACATGTCTATGAGTTGTTAACAGCTCCACCAAATAGTGATTTTTCCCTCTAAACTTCTCACATGCTTTCATTTCAATAAATGTTCAAATGATCCAATATTTCAGCAAAAATCAAAGATTAGAGAAAAAGTCCAAAAAACTGAAAACAGATTTGTGTATCAGAACTTTGTTTTTTCTTCTTTCCTCTCCCATTAATCATCTCACCACCCCTCAGATTTATCTGCTGACCCTTTGGAGGGGCCCGACCCCTAGGTTGGGAACCACTGGACTAAACTAGCTAACTGTATATAAAGTAGTGTAAACTAGCTCCACCTCCAGCAGCTACAACAGTAACATGCTGCTCTAACACTGATGGTTCACTATTAATAATCTAATGATGTCATATATAATAATATATCAGTCAGAGGGACCAAACCACTACTTTTACTGCAATACTTTAACTACATCAAGCTCATAATACTTATGTACTTTTAATGCAATACTTTAACTACATCAAGCTCATAATACTTATGCACTTTTTTAACATTTTGTTTTGTCTTCCTTCCTCTTTCTCTCCATTGGACTAATCTATCTAACCATATATAAAGTATTTAACTCCACCTGAAGCTGCTATGATATGCTGCTTACATACTGATGCTTTAGTATTAATAATCTAACAAGAAAAAGAATTTTAAAATCAATACAGAAACTGACAGGCAACCAGTGTTAAGACTTTAAAACAGGTGTAATATGTTCTCTCATTCTGGTCCTGCAGAGTAATTTCTTGTAATATTTACAGAAAGCTGAAAGACATTTTACTCACAGGAAACTAGCTTTTACCATCTCTCCCAGGTGCCTTGAATGCAGCTTGAGCCGCAGCTGGATGAGGTGCGAGGGTGGCATGATGGGAGATGGAGGCCTTTCTGCCTGCGGCCGTGTTAGAGCACAGGTCTGTAGTCCGATTCCCACGAGCGCTCATTAGACACAGCCGCCACTCAGAAAACACACCTGCCGGCAGCCAATGAGATTCTGCCCTGCAACCCACACGGGTCCCGCCTACACACGAACCGACGCTAACACGCTCGCTAACAGAGCTAAAACACACACACACACCTTCAATAGCTGTGAGCGAGGTCTGCTCAGAGTTTGGCCTCCTGGTGCTAATCTGGTTTGTCAGCGAGGTAAAAAAAAAAAAAAAAAAATCTATCTATTACAGACAGACATGATGGATATCTTCATCCCTAATGGGGGAGAGTCTTCCTCAGCGCAGGTCAGGCCATCAGGCTGTTTCCACATTAAAACAGCTCATGCACATTTATATCTTAATGTTCAGTCGCCTACGAGCTGCTGCATCCGCACCTCGGTCCATCACCGGAGGACAAAGAAGAACAAGCTGCTGTGTGTTCGCCTCACGATATAAAGTCACATTTGAAAGTTTATTTTTAAAGTAACATCCAAACATTTTGGGAAATCCTCTCGTTCTCTGTTTTCCTCACAGTCAACAGTAATCACATCAACTCACAGGCCGATGCCACACGCGTGGAAAGATGCAAAACCTCTTGTTTTTTTATGTCAAAGATCATTTTTTTCTTCTTTGGTGTTGAAGAGTAATCTTTGGAGCTGCATTAATCAGCCAATTGAGAGAAAATTCATCAGCAACTTTTTTTTATAATCGATTTAATCATTTTGAGTCATTTTTTTTAAGAAAAAATGTCCAAGTTCTCTGATTCCTGCTTCTCAAATATGAATATTTTCTGGTTTCTTTGGGTTTGTGTGTTGTTTGGGACAAAAGGAGACATTTGAAAACGTCACTTTGGGTTTTGGGGAATCAACATTTTTCACCCTCTTCTAACATTTTACAGACCGAACAACTAATTGACTAATCTGTTGATTGTTTTTTCAATTAATCAATAATGAAAATAATCGTTAATTATAGCCTTAAATTGATAAATTATATCTGTAAAACACCAAAACTATTTGATGGTTTCAGGTTCTCAAATTTGAGACTTTGCTACTTTTCCTCGTCTTACATGATAGTAAACTGAATATCTTTGAGTTTTGGACAAAATAAGACATTTGATGACACCTTCATCATCATCACCTCAGGCTCTAGGAAATTGTGTTGTTTTATAACTGAAACTATTAATCAGAAGATTAACCTAATATTGAAAATAATTGTTAGTTACAGCCAGAGGAACCTCTATAGTCTCCCAGACTGTCTGGCAACTGTTTGAGCCCCTCAGTTGTGCTCTCCTGTTTCACTGTGGACGTATAGACAGACAGAAATGAATGAATAAATACATGACAACAATGTTGTTTCTTCCTGTTTACCCCTCATGGATCTGTGATGATGTCTGGTGAGTCCATTCACAGCTTAAACAGCTGCTTTCTAGTGACATTTAAACAAAATCCCACAAAATCAGTAAATGAAAATGTTTCAAAGGCCAAAGAGCAAAACCTCCCATCTGAAAAATGCACTTTTTTTTGAGAAAACTAAAAAAAACTTTTCTTGCAGAGTGCTATTTGTTAAGGATACCCAATACATAATATATTTTGTGTTAACAATACTGACTAGATATTAGTGCCTCTGAAAGTGCAGATACAAGATTTTTCCCCACTTTTCCTGGATCATTTTGCAGACAGGAGCTTTTGCATTTGGTGCAAGTTGGAAGAAAATTAAAAATAAAATTAAGTTTGTTTTCAGGTAAAAAGATGGGCCAGTAGGGATGTGCAGAGAGTCCAGTATTTGTATTTGTATCTGTATTTGTTGAGGCAGCAAAAATATTTGTATTTGTATTTGAATAAAAGTGGAAAGAGGCTTAAAAATCCTGTTTTTGCTTTTTATTACACTTTTAATTTTAGAAAATCAGTGTTACAATAAGTGTTCATGAATAAACTACCTTATGAAGGAGGTCCCCACATCGGGTCTTGAACTGGAGTCTCCCAGATCATAGACGACTGCACTGATTACTGAGCTAAAACTTTACTCATCACCTCATTGCAGACAGACCTCTACCTATTTATACACCCATAACACAGAGACAGCACAGCATGTAACATGTAGAAGAACTTCAAAGGTGATTCTTGCTTTGCAGTTTTCATTTATTGCCTATTTTTTACAACCTAACTTTGGAGAAAGGAGAAGAGGAACAACAGGTTATGGAGAATCCATTTGGGACTTACCCCTGATAGATATAACAACAGAGCAGAGGAGAGAGACTGAGATAACGATGTAACCGATCTGCAAACTGGTATTTAACATGTTTGTTTTTTTTTCCTTTCCGAGTAATGTATTTGTATTCGGGCACACCCCTATGGGCCAGTGTAGTAAATACTCAGCTCGGTCTGGTGCTGATGCAGACAGGAGGTTTTGTTTTGCAGGATTATCTTGCAGACAGACTAAATATGAGCAGCCTTCCTTGTTCTCATCATCCAAAGTGAAATCTGCAAATCAGAAAATTCTGCAGATTGGAGGTTTTACGCTTCAGCCATCGATTGGCACTTTGTCACATTTTGTTTTTTACCAATGCACCGACTTTTCTGACATTTCCACTCTGGTTTCTCTTATGCTCAAATTGAAAATATGAATAATACACATAATCGAGAACACAAATGAGTTTTTTATTTACTGTGTGCAGGTGGAGTATAATTGTAAGAATGATACACTGGTGTCATATATGTGTAAATGATATGCAGACAGCAGCCAGATGCAGCAAAGCATCATTTCAGACACGCCGGAGGCACTTGAGGATGTTTTACCGTGACTTTTACACCTCTGACTGACGAAGGGGCGGGGCGGCAGACTCTTACTTTGGGAGGAAGATGATGATGATGATGATGATGATGATGATGATGATATCCTTGCCTCAGAGGGAACCTGTAGTTGTGATGAGGAAAGAGAGAGAAGAGTGAATATGAGGTGGAAATAGAGAGAGAGAGAGGGAGGGAGAGAGACAGGGAGGAGAGGTCAGAACTCCTTTCATCTCTCCATCTCGACTTCAAAGGTGACATCGATGCTGCTTTGATTCCATCAGCACCTCCAGTCTGAGGATGAGGAGGAGGAGGAGGAGGAGGAAGGGCAGAGAAACAGGTAAAAAAAAAAAAAGGCAGGAAAGAGACGACAGCATTGATTGCTAATATCTATCTATATTGTTTTGTATTTTATCTGTATCAACGACTAATTAATCTACATGTTGACATCCATAATAAACCAACCTGATGTTGATGGAAAACAAGCTCTCATCATCCTCTGACTGATCTATGATTACAGAAAAGAATAACAACTTTTCAACAAGCATCATCAAGGCCACTCACTCAGAAACCTGCAGCTTCTGCCTGCTCTCTGCTTTCATTTCATTTCATAAAGCAAATTAGCAAAAAAACATTTCTGAAAGTAAAACAAAGACATGGATGACTTTGACTGGAGTCCTTTTAATGAGAGAAAAAAAATAATGATTTTCATTTGAAGAAGATATATATATATATATATATATATATATATATATATATATATATATATATATAACAATATCATACTATTACATATAACTCCAAAACTTTGCACCATATATTTATCTGTGGTTGTATAATTGGGCAGCGTCTAAAAACAACTGCAGTAATTTAAGCCTGCACTGCAGAGCGGCTCTGCATTCGTCATAGATGTAAGAAATACTTGAAGCGTTCATTTGCAAAAACAGATAAAAGCCATTCTTGAAATAAATAAACAAACACCTGTTTGATTGATACTCCCTGGAGTGCACACACACACACACACACACACACACAAAATATGATTTAGGATAATATGTGTGTGTGTGTGTGTGCACTCCAGGGAGTATCAATCAAACAGGTGTTTGTTTATTTATTTCAAGAATGGCTTTTATCTGTTTTTCTAATTGAACTCTTCACTTTCTGTCATTAAAAAATGCAGAAAACATCATGAAGCTCATATTAAAAAGCACACACACACACTCTGTTCGCCTCACAGTGAAGTCACATATGAAAGTTTATTTTTAAAAGTAACATCCAAACATTTTTTTGGGGGGGAATCCTCTCGTTCTCTGTCGTCCTCGCAGTTAAAGGTTATTACACATTGTTTTTAATAGTATTTTAAAGGAAAAATATATAAAATCAGCCAAATCTTTTAATGTTCTTGTACAGACAAGCTAGCAAGGCTACCAGGAAGTAGCTTACTGACAACCTTGGCTGTCTACTTCAGTCATGTGACCCCCGCTTTGCAGGTCGTCGCCATCTTAAGTCTCACACGTTCAGAAAATCAACCTGAAACTGTAAAAGTAAATGAGGCAAGATTAAGATTTTAAAAAGTGGGAATTACTCTCTTGATGGCAGGAATCCAAATAAATAACATCCTTTCAGTGTTCATTTCAAAATAAGTGTGTTAAGAGAAGTCTTTACTCTAAAAAACCTGCACGCTGTGATGTCACTATGATGTCACACTTCCTGTGCAAACGATCCTTCCTGTGAGTCAAACAAGCTTCTTCATATGAAGTTTGCTCAGCGTCTGTTCAATACGTGAGCGTTATTATTATTTCAACAATAACGATCCAAATGACAACATGTGTCGTCTTTTATTTTGTGGATAATTAAAAGTAAACTGTTAGAAAAACAGACCTGAGAGAACAGATGTTTTTTTTTCTATTTCGGTCCTCCGTACTGTTTGAAATGAGTCAACAAGGCGAATCCAGCGCAGTAATAGATTTTCCTTTATTAACTCAAACAATCATCACAGATATATTTAGCCAGAATAAACCGAATTCATTTCCAGAGTCTATGTTCAGGCTGCAGAGAAGATTGTCTTTTTTTTCCAGCTGCTGTTGATTTTCTGTCTCTCGATGAGTCCCGAGATAGAAACCAGGAAGAGAAAAACATTAAAATGACTTTGAGGGTAATTACATTAAAGGCTGTAAATGGTCATCTGAACCAACGTCATGTGAAAGTTCAATAAGAAACATAATATTTCTCTGCAGTTTTTTTTTTTTTTACCTTTTCACATCCGTCTGTGTGGGCTGATGTTATGTCTCTGTCTGCCGTCTGTCATTCTTCACTCCCAGACTTCTGTCAGTCACTGTCATATTTCTGCTTTCTCACGCTGTCGACGCTCAAAGCATCATCGTATCTGACAAAATATCTTTTTGAGTGATGGATGCTGATTGTACGTGATATGAGAATTTAACAATGAAAGGTACAGTGCAACCCTTTTATTTCCAGGCATCTCCAATTTTGAAACAAGGATAAAGGAAACCTCCTAGATAAGAAAACAAGGAAGGAAGAAGTGTGTCTTAAAACAACATGAAACCTGTTTTTCTTGCTGTAATCATTCCTCCTGTTCATACTGACCATTAGAAGATCCCTTCATAATGACCTTACAATGGAAGTGATGGAGGACAAAATCCACAGTCCTCCTTCTGTGCAAAAAATGTGTTTAAAAGTTTATCTGAAGCTAATATGAAGCTTCAGTGTCCAAATGAGTCAAATCAAGTAGATATCTTTCAACGTTACAGTCTTTTTAGTGTCAAAGTTCCTCTTTTTGTTACTATACTTCCACCTGCAGCTCAACAGGGAAACACAAAGAGGGAATTTGATGCTAAAAAGACTGTAAATGTGTCAGATATCCACTTGATATGACTAACTCAGACTGCTGAAGCTGAATAGAAGCTGTGTGGACACACTGTGGATTTTGGCCTCCATCACTTCCATTAAAAGCACATTTGAAGGATCTTTTAATATCCAGTATGAGCAGGAGGAATGATTACAGCGAGGAAAAACCTCTTTCACTGTTCACACGGACACCTGACTGTTGTTTTAATCCTCCTGTTGTCTTCCTGTCGACCTTGCAACTTTTGTCCTCCTGCGTCAATTTTGACTCAGATGGACAAGAGTCCACAGCTGCTATAAATTTTAATAAAACACCCAAAATTCAGTGAAAGTAGTGATCATTACTTTTACTTGCAAAGTGTGTGGTATGGAACCATCCATGTGATTTTCAGGCAATTAGATGAAAGAAATCCATATTTCTGATATAAAAACATTTGAAAATGGGTCAAATTTGACCCCGAGGACAACAGGAAGGTTAAGACACTCTGGAAAATCATGAACCCGTCCTCTAAGCAAATGAGTAATTACTTTGGTGGTCAGACATGATTATCTCTAAACAACAAACTGCTGCAAGGTCTCTAGTATATCCTCCTAAGACACACTCGAAACATTTTGAACCCATCCTTTAAGGAGAGAGGAAGCACTCCAGTTACCACTTCATACCAAAATAATACTTCTGTTTCATGCAAAGTAAGGCCAATATTAATACAATTTATTAAGGGTGAGTCTATTTTGTGTAATCATTTTTGTTTTCATATTACATTGTTATGGTTACCATGATTTTTTTGAAGTACAGGATAGAGACAGCACATTATATTAATAGTTAACTATTAAAACATGTCAACATGTTCCACAATTCTGAAATTCATATTTTAACACACACACACTAATGACAATTCCCACAGTATTTACATAAATGATTCATACAGGAAGTTGTATCCTCAGCTGGTTCCAGTATAACAGTTACACATCCCAGTAAACCAAAAGCAGCAGCAACTGAGTTAAAAAATGAGTAAAAGTACATAAGTATTATGAGCTTGATGTAGTTAAAGTATTGCAGTAAAAGTACATAAGTATTATGAGTTGATGTAGTTAAAGTATTGCAGTAAAAGTACATAAGTATTATGAGCTTGATGTAGTTGAAGTATTGCAGTAAAAGTACATAAGTATTATGAGCTTGATGTAGTTGAAGTATTGCAGTAAAAGTACATAAGTATTATGAGCTTGATGTAGTTAAAGTATTGCAGTAAAAGTACATAAGTATTATGAGCTTGATGTAGGTAAAGTATTGCAGTAAAAGTACATAAGTATTATGAGCTTGATGTAGTTTAAGTATTGCAGTAAAAGTACATAAGTATTATGAGCTTGATGTAGTTAAAGTATTGCAGTAAAAGTACATAAGTATTATGAGCTTGATGTAGGTAAAGTATTGCAGTAAAAGTACATAAGTATTATGAGCTTGATGTAGTTAAAGTATTGCAGTAAAAGTACTTAAGTATTATGAGCTTGATGTAGTTAAAGTATTGCAGTAAAAGTACATAAGTATTATGAGCTTGATGTAGTTAAAGTATTGCAGTAAAAGTACATAAGTATTATGAGCTTGATGTAGTTAAAGTATTGCAGTAAAAGTAGTGGTTTGGTCCCTCTGACTGATATATTATTATATATGACATCATTAGATTATTAATAGTGAAGCATCAGTGTTAGAGCAGCATGTTACTGTTGTAGCTGCTGGAGGTGGAGCTAGTTTACACTACTTTATATACAGTTAGCTAGTTTAGTCCAGTGGTTCCCAACCTAGGGGTCGAGTCCCTCCAAAGGGTCAGCAGATAAATCTGAGGGGTGGTGAGATGATTAATGGGAGAGGAAAGAAGAAAAAACAAAGTTCTGATACACAAATCTGTTTTCAGGTTTTTGGACTTTTTCTCTAATCTTTGATTTTTGCTGAAATATTGGATCATTTGAACATTTATTGAAATGAAAGCATGTGAGAAGTTTAGAGGGAAAAATCACTATTTGGTGGAGCTGTTAACAACTCATAGACATGTGAAATGTGACCCCGACTACACACTGCTTTTTGTAAGACGTCAAAAGACAAAAAAGGTTGGAAACCACTGGTTTCATCTTTTTATTAATTTATTTTTTAAATTTTATTTTATCTGATGGGGACGATGCAATTTAACATAGTTCCAATACAGAGCATGAAACTGATGTACTGCATTTATAGCTATTGCTAATCTTCAACTCTTGTCCCTAGTTGGTCTTTACATATTCAGTCTAATTAAAATATATGGCTTTCATCATCATAAAAACCACAGTGCACCACAGATATGGAAGTACAATAAAATGCAGATACTGAAATACAATGATTGTGATGTACAATTTGAAAAAAAAAAATTAACAAAACAATACAATTAACTAAAAATGGGTACAGCTCTGGTTTGCTTTCAGCCAGCGCTTAACCTTTGTTGTAAAAGATTTTATATCTGGGATTAATTTGACTTTAGTTGGTAATGTGTTCCAGACGGAGAAGGCTGATTGTCCAAAACAGTTGTCATCATGCTCCTAGTTACTCTGGTACTGTCTTGTCTTCGGATATATCTGGAAAGAGGCTCAGGGGATAAACTGTTGACTAAACTAATTTAAGAAAACAAAGATGAGTAAAGCTTTCAAAACTAAGTAGATTGTATTTTTTCAGTATGTGACAGTGATGCCACCGGACAGGCTTTTCATCCATTATTGTATGAGGATGTGAGGTGTCTGATTGTGGATGGTGATGCTTGAGTCCATACTGTCCATACTATATGAGAAATGAGAGAAAATCATAGCGTGCATAAATAACTGACCTGCCTGAGTTGTAGTAACTAACTTTAACAGTGTGTTGTATTTTAAAAGCTTGTTATATTATCCATTGTGTCAAATCTTCATCTGAAAAGTAACTAAAGCTGTTAAATAAATGTAGTGGAGTAGAAAGTACAATATTTCCCTCTGAAATGTAGAAAGTAGCATCACATGGAAATACTCAAGTAAAGCACAAGTACCTCAAAATTACATTAATTATATTAAAGTACAGTACTTGAGTAAATGTACTTAGTTACTTTCCACCTCTGGTGCAATTTAAAATAGTTTTATTTATTTTCTCTGTATTTCTCTATATGAATAGTGTCTCAGTGTTCCAGAGATATAAAAACCATGTTGACATTCTGAGTCTCTGTAAAGTCACTTCTATTGTCACTATGTCATCTTTTGATGATAAGAAATATATTAAAAATTGATTGATAGACCTGAAACTGAAGTCACACTGAATCTAAGATGTGTATCATGTCTGAGTTATGATTGCTTGTTAATACAAAATGCATCCATTGGATGCAAAAGGGTTAAAAGTATTATGTATTATTTACAGCAGTTTTGACTACAAACACTCAGATCACAACAACAAATACACCTATGAGAAAATTTTACCAGTAAACAAAGAAATCATAAAAGTCAAATCAGTTTTGACTTGAAAAACACCGATAACAGACGGAAGCTAATGCTTTAATGTAAAATATGTAGGTTAACAACAGTATTAATGTAAGTATGGTAATATGATAAAACTAAATAATCCAAACAGAAGTATTTATGGATTTCGTGGCAGAGCTGAGATGTGCAGTAATCCTGCAGCGCAGACAGATGTCGACCCCCCCGCCCCCCTTCAAAAACATCAGGTTTATGTTTTAAGTCATTTATGATCTGTGTTTAATCTCCGCTGACGGACGTTTTTATTTTCATCAATTTATCAGAGAAAAAAAGCTCAAACACTCGTTTACACAAATTTACTGTTACTTATAAAATGAGACGGTGTTAATTCAAGATGCTGTGACCAATAAACTAATCACACAGTGTTTTATACTCATTTTTATCTGTGTAGTTAATAATAAAGTTACTGCAGTGTCGCTTTGACAGTTGATACGTTTCCACAAATGTTCCCCAAAATTTTGAGTAACTTTTTTTTAAAAGTGTTGTGTATGTTTGAATCAAGCAGACTTGGTCCCAGTGTCCCCTCTCACAGATCAGTGGCAGAGAGTTCAGGACCGTCCCGCTGTGACAACACACTGCTGCAGGGCTCTCAAACTTTTTTCAGCTTTTCATGCTCCTCACTTTCTGAACTCCTGCAGCGCTGCACACTGCGCCTGAGGGGCGACGCTGGGGAAAACAGGGGAAGTCCAAATAATATTATATAAATATATATATATATATATATATAAAGTAAGGAGAGGTTTGCAGGTAAATATGAGTAAAATATATTTGTTTTTATTCCATGAATACATGCTTTTATGTTGAAATTTTGCAAGTGTTATAAATTTAGGACCAATTTTTTATGTGACAACCCGACAAACCAACACACGACATGACACAGTATACTCTTGAAAACAAACAAACAAACAAACAAAAACATAAACCAGAGTTATGTGTGCTGTACTCAATTTATGGTGTATGTAACACTGTACTGTATACTGTCTATAAATGCACTTTTCATTGTATATAAAAGCACTGGTGGCATTGTAATCCACATCTACATTTATATTGTAGCGTCTGGATGATAACATGCTTACAGCTACAATGCTAACATGCTGATAGTTAGCAGGTTAGCATGCTAATATTTGCTAACACAGCTAAGCTAATGTCATTAGTCAAACCAAACGATTGGACAAATTACAATCTTGACCCGATGATGGCGTTAAATGCAAAGTCGGCATACGTTTGATGGGATTGAGGTTCTTGTCCGAACCACATTTTGTGCCAATCCATCAAATAGAAGTTGCAGCATAAGTGAAGAGTTTGACCCCTTGGTGATGCTAGAGGAAATGTCTGAGGATCACCAAAGTCGGCAGGATTCTTCCTCTGAGGAACGTGGATATGTGAACCACATTTAATGGAAATCCATTAAATAGTTGTTGAGATATTTCAGTTTGGACCCGAGTGACGGAGCAACCAAAAAGGCGGTTGCTGTGATCCTTAGAGCCAAAAGTAAAGGAATATTAAATTTAATTTAAAAAATACGTACTCTGAGGGAACTAACAGTCTTTATTTACCACTGTGACCTCTGCCAGAGACCCAGGAACCACTTCAGAGACTCGTTTTGACTGGAAGTTTAGTTCGTAAGTCAAACACAGACGTCATGGCTGCTACAATTTATGTACAGCTTCATTCACACTGTTAACGTACTATAATAATAACCTGTCCCTCCATAATAAACTGAAAGATCAGTAGAATAACTGTGTGAGGCAACAACAGGACACAAATGTGAAAAAGGAAATGTTCCTAGTTTAGATCCTGTGGTTTCATAGTTTATGAATATGAATATTTTACTGGTGTGACAAACAATGAACCAGTAAGAGCTCTGTTATTGCACACTATGTAGGGGCCCAGATGTAGACAGATGAGCCTCTAGCCTGAGCCTCTAGAAATTTCCCGTATTTCACTGCTGCTTGTAGAGAAAAGAGAAAAAAAAGTTCACTTCTTCCAACTTTTCTGACGCACAGAGAGGATTAGAAACTAACAACATCCATTTCCGTCCGTGTTCTCTGTGAAAATGAATGTTGAAATCAAACACAGGGTGGAGGGTGTGAGGGGGCGGGACCCCGGACTGAAGGTTAGCGATGTGAGCTAACCTTTAGCCTCGGGGGCAACGCTGAGCCACCAGCTGAGTTTGTTCTGTGTTGCTGTTGTTCTAATGAGAGCAGCCGGGGTCGAGGTGAGCCGCTGTTTCTATGGTCAGCAGAAAAAAAAAAAACACACACACATTAGTCCGCGTAATGGATTTGGGACACCTCGCTCACATTTACAGTGTTTGACCTCTGACCTCTGAGTGCGCTGAGCTGCGAGGCCGGGGATCATCAGATGAAGGGAGGTTTTTCACAAATGAAATTCTCGGTTCGGGGTTTCATTACTGCGGCAACCTCAGGGGTGCAACTGAGGAGGCGGGGCCATGGGGAACCGCCGCATGTTCCTCCATCTATCTCTGCCTCTGAATGGATAAATAATTATCTTTGCTTCCTCTTCTCTTCCTCCCACACAGGGTTAAAGCCACCGCGCCTCACCTCGCTCAGCACAGAAGAAGAAGAAGAAAAAAAAACTGAGATGCATTCAGGAAGGCTGCGGAATTACAGCGCCGCTTCTCTGTCCTCTCTCATCCTCCCTCACAGCTGACCCTCATTGGAAATGGACAAGCTGGGAATCACAGAAACACACAGCAGCTTCACAGGCGAGAGGGCAAAAACAAAAACTCCAGCAGAGGAAGAATTTGGAGTGTTTTCTACAGATGTGGGCGGAATTTCCTTCATCACCAAAACACTCAAACGGTTCCTCCGATGATCCGATTGGTCGTCCGTTTCTCCCGCTATCACCGGACTGACTCTGTGAGCGGTCGATGCGATGTCAAACAGCCGTTCAACATTTTCACCTCCACCGGCTCTCCCTCTCTGCGCTTCACAGTAATCTCGCTCGCCCACTGATGCACAGACAGTGACCACAGACAGAGATGGAGGCAGAGAGCGGCTCACAGTGGGAGTTGAACCCTCGGCATTTGCTCTGCTCACCAAGATACAGAAAAACTGTTTAAAGTCTGCTGAAATATTCCAGCTGCAACAGGCCTCTCTCACAACACACATTCTGACTTATAATAGTAGTTTTGTAAAAATGTCTTCTATTAAAACTGTATCTTTTATGTTTGATGCTTTTTTTAATAAACAAACTATCTTATGTTGGTAGTTTTTGGTAGCTTCCTTGTTTGGGATCAAAGGAAGGAGGAAGTAAGGAAACAAACTTTCTCTTACAGGAGTAAAGTTGAGGAGGGACGACCTTGCTTAGGAGCAAAGACACTTTTCTTGTCACAGGGCAAAGAATCTTTTTTTGAAAAAGTTTCCTCGTTGGGAAGAAAGGATAAAAGAAGTATCTTATGTGAGGAGAAAGATAAGAGGAAGCATATAAGGAAACAAGGAAGGGAGGACGCTTCATAGGAAGGACATCCCTCGTAGGAACAAGGGTGAATAAAGGTTCCTAGAAGAAGAAGAAAAGAGAACAGAAACACTTTCTATTTAGGAGACAATGACAAAATAAGCTTCCTAGTCAGGAAACAAGGATAAAGGAAGCATCCTAGATAGGGAGTATGTTGAATGAAGCTTTGTAGCTTGGAAGCAAAAAGAGCGTCCTGTTTAGGAAACAAAGACAGCAAAAGCTGGGAACAGGGATAAAGGAAGCATCCCGGGTAGAGAGCAAAGCTGAAGAAGGCTTCCTTATGTAGGAGAAGGACACTTTCTCGTTATGAAGCAAGAGGAAGGAAGCTTCTTAGTTCCTAGAATAAGGAAGTTCACCAGCTAGGAAACAATAAATAATTAAGCTCCCTTGTCGGAAAGCAAGGAAGCTTTACAGTTATGGAACAGGATGAAGCTTCCTAATTAGGGAGCAAGGAATAAGTGAGCTTCCTAGTCAGACACAGGATAAAGGAGGCATCCTAGATAGGGTGCAAGGAAGAGGGAATCTTCATTGTTTAGGAGCAAGGACAGTGTCTTGTTATGAAGCCAGAAGGAAGAAGAGTCGTAGTTATGGAACAAGGGAGAGTGAAACTTCCTAATTAGGGAGCAAGGAATGAGTGAGCTTCCTAGTCAGCACGTTAGGAGGAAGGAAGCTTCCAATTTAGAAAGAAAAGAGGACTTTATACTTAAGAAGCAAAGAAAAGGAAAACTTTTTAAGGCTTCTTATTTAGGAAGCAAAGATGGAGAAAGTCTCCTAGTTAGGATTCAAGGATAAAAGAAGCATCCCAGGTAGGGAGCAAGGAGCAAGGAAGTTTCCTCGTGTAGGGGAAGGAAACTTTCTTAGTAGGAAGCAAGAAGAATAAAGCATCCTAGTTAGGGAGAAATGTTTAGCAAGTAAAGAAAATCAAAGCTTCCTAGTAAGGAAACAAGGATAAAGAAGCTTCCTATAACTAGGAAAGAAGAAGAAGCAGCACACCTTCCTTATTTGGAAGCAAAGAAAGGAATAAATTGGGCTTTCTAGTTAGGAGCAAGGATGCTTAACGAACCAAGAAAGAATTTAGGTTCCCGTTTAACAAACAAAGAAGTGACAAATTTCCTCTTGTTGGGAAACAAGGATAAAGAAAGCTTCCAACTTTGGAGTGAGAGTGGGAGATAAGAAAGGATGAAGTTTCTAAGTAATAAGACAGTTAACCTTTGGGGATCCTACGCCATAAAAAGGTCGTGTTTGTCTATGATTCAAACATGTGAAGCTGGAAGTAGGAAACACGTCTCTCTGATTCAATCTGACGCAGGTATTCAGCTATGTAGGTGAGATCAATATATTCAGAAAGCCACCAAAGCATGATCCTCCTCCATCAATATTTAATCAGGAAGAACAGCGTTGGCGCGAGCTAACATTTCATATAACACATTAACTTCATTCAGCGAGCCCGGCAGATTACAGTGGATAAACAGAGGGGCGAGGGGAGTCGATAAATTGGCGCTATTGGAGCAGGTAATGGGACAAAGTCTTCACAGAGGTAGGTGAAGGTGAATAAAGAAGATATAAAAATGTAATTAATACCATTTCATCCATTTATAAAGGAAATACACAATGAATCTGATGATGATCAATTGTGTGTCTAAGTGAAACGGTGCAATGATCGGTGTTTTTAGTGACACCTGCTCTTTTCTCATCTTTTTTGTAATAGCAGGAAAAGTCTATTCAGAGCAATCATTTCCTCCACAGCCAGCTGGAGCTGACACAAGAGCCGCAGGTGGGAAATAATTACAGAAATTAAAAGAAAGCAGCTCCAATTAATAGATGAAAGTAAGTCCAATTTCAGTTCTGAATTTGGAAGTTGATGCCTCAATATGATAAAACTCAAGCTGGCTTCTCTGGCTGATACTGCAAGCAGAAGAAGAATTAGCTGCTAATTAGTAAATAGTACAACAGGATTTATCATGACAATTGAACCACTAGTTATTGCAGTAAGAACCTGTAATAACATTTCAGGAATAACCATAGGACAGCAGGAGCACCGCCTGGCTTTATATGCAGACGATGTCATTATCTTTCTCAGAGATATAGTGAAATATATCCCTGCCCTCAGAAAGATCTCAGGCTATAAGATAAACACATCTAATACCTCTATTATGCTACTGAAACATGCAGAAAGGAAAAAAACAGACCTGAAGAAGCTGCTCAACTCAAAGTTGCTGATTGTTTCACATACTTGCATTCAAATTGAACCATGTCTTGAGAATATTATAGAAGCTAAAAACAGACCAGAGGGGCATGAAATATCAAATTTGGTGGATAGATGGACATTAGAAGGGAAAATAAATATTCTCAAAAAGAACATACTTCCTAAGGTGCTGTATTTCAAAATGTACCACTGTGGCTACCCAGTAATTTATTTTCTTGCTTTTCATCATATTTTTATGGAACAACAGACGTCCCAGGTTGTGACTGTCACTGCTGTATTTACCTTAATGTAGATTAATGAATGAATGCTCTGGTATTACTGGGCAGCACAGTTGAGAACCCTATTGTTCTATTTTTACAGAAGAGGACGCCCCCCTATGGAGGGAGATGGAAGGCCACCTACTGAGTTTACAGTGCAAAGCCCACCGAGGATATGGGTGATAGGAGAGAATAGAGACAATATACTTTTGCACTTTTTTATCTTCCCATAGGCCAACCTATTTTCCATTCCCTCCTGAGTGTATACATCTACATACCCACAGTCACCTACATCTTCAGTACATCATAACTGGAGCAAAGTGTAAATTAGTATCAGTGGGACATGTATCTATGGGACACTTTAGCCTGTATATAGTACCAAGGTCCACACTTTATACACGAGTAGGTGAACCTTTCTCTCAAAGGGAGAATAGTTACTTCTAGCCCGAGGAGTTTTTAATGAAAAATGAGAAGGGAAAAACCATTTACCTAATGAGATGTTGTCACGGTCAATGAAGAAAAGTACCACTTCTTGATGAAAGAGAAATAGTCTCTTTTATTTGAGTATTACAATATAAGTGCTATTCAAAATCCAAAACCAATACAGAGTTTCAGTATATCACTCAAAATTATCTTAATCTAACTGTCCTTCCCCGAAGAGAGAGAGAGCCTATTTTCCTTCTTTTTCTTTTTATACCCATCCGACATGACCTGATCTTATGACAGTCAGAGATAACAGGATACAGAAAGCTCATATATGGACATGGGCTCTCTGGAAAGTGCTGGAAATAACACACACACACACACACACACACACACACACACACACACAAGGTAAGCTGTGACCTTGAATCAAAGCAGGCTGTAACTGGTTTAAACACATCCACTTTTCTTCAGAGGAAAATCACTCAGAGCATAAAGCAGGGTTAATAAAGTTCAACAGAATCACTCGGAGGATACAACAGAGGTATTATAGTTTACTAAAAGCTAAACTAAGTGTGAAAAACATTTTATTCAACTAAAATAAAAATAAAAACTGACATAAAAAAATATACAAAACCAATAAGTCTGGCATAAAGTACAGTTAGTCAGGACTTTTAACAAGGCCCTGGCTTCGAGTTCATTGTGGTACAAGACATCCAGCTTTCTTAACAGCCTCTTCCCATTTAGTTGTGCTTGGCTCATGTTAAAAAGCTTAAAAAGAACATGATTGATGTGTGGCACCAAGTCAAAAAACATCTATTGGAAACTGCTTCTTTCTCACTGTTTAGCCCAGTATGAGAAAATTATTTTTCCACCCAGGAAGGTCTGATGTGGGATTTCAAATTTGGGCTTAAAAGGGACTACTCTTTGAAGAAATAGCAGATAGGTAAAGCATATCCCGCGATCAGTTCTGACCATAGACTGTATAAAAATATGGACGTAGTTACCGTGACGTCACCCGTTGGGTTCTGAAGAGCGGTTTTGAAGCTCAAAGTGAGCTGCTCCGGCCGTCGCCATCTTGGCAGTGCGTGACGCTGCCTAACTCCCAGCCAATCAAAAATGGGTAAAGAGGCGGGGCTGAATGACTGAAACAAGCAGACCTGTCACTCAAAGCAGCCATGTCCTTCATTATGCATAACTTTACGGCTTAATAAAATTTAAACGGGTGAGTTATAAAAAAATTCACCCCCGTACAGTTGTCATGAAAGAGGAAATTAGCTACAGAGACCAAAACCGTTTTTTATACCAGCCCGTAAACATGTTTATTTCTGCTGTAAAGTTGGATATTTTAACATGGGGGTCTATGGGGATTGACTCGCTTTTGGAGCCTCAAGTGGCCGCTCAAGGAACTGCAGCTTTTGGCACTTCTTCACCGGCTTCCAGAGGTTGCCGCTTGGTTCTGTAAATACTTACAACTGAGAAACCTCATCAGAACACAACAACATCAGTCACTATCCATCCCCCCTTATCAACAATAGAGAAGGTAATGGTGATGGACTGTTTCTCCAACATATATATATATGACCTTCTGGTAGGCGAGTCCTCAGAATCATCTGTAAAGAGGGTAAAGGCATGGAGAGAGGACTTACATGAAGACATCATCATCGAGGATCTGGAGAGGTCACGTACCAAAGGACAATCACAAACAATCAACACATGCCTTAAATTTCTGCAGTTTAATCAGCTGATCCAAACGTAGCCCTATACCTGATATATGGATCAAGTAAGAAAAGGAAAAAGGTACACTTTTCCTCTGTCTTTGGCAGTGCAATCAAATAAAAAAGCGGGAGGCAGTAAGATAGTGTATCCAGGACATATTCATACAAATACCTCTAGACCCAAAGCTTTTCATACTAGGATTATATCCAGCAATTTGTAACATTAGGAGGAGAGATACATATATTTATTTGCCAAAAAAGTTATTGCTCTATCAAGGAAAAAGGTCAGTAGGCTGAGTATAGGTAAATGGATTTCTGAATTATCTACAACTCTGCCCTTAGAAAAAATTAGATACGCTATCAGAGGTAATCAGTCTCAACATTTGGCGACATGACATGATGGAAGCACCTGGAGATATAGAAGGAATCCTCTGCAACATCCAAATCCATCAAAGGTTATTTCACCATCTGTATATTAATATAAGATGTACTTACACTGAAGTTTATCACCCTAATACCATTTTTTTGAGGTGAAGTGGGGTGGATTGTATGTATGGGTGGAGGATACTGTGGTTAAATCTTCGGTTGCTGTATTGGAGATTCTGTTCGTGTGTTCTCGTGCGTATGTGTATAGATATATATACATATACTGGTACCTTTAACTCTGCGTGGAGCAGCGGTGAATCCTGCAGTTGTTGTCATTAGTTACAGTGATCTGCTGGAAAGAAGAAAACGACAGAAGAGCAGGACGCCAGGAACCACAGAAGAAGAACAAAGAGCCGTGGTTAATGCTAGCAACCGTCCCTTTGGTTGGTGAATTAAAACGCCGCTTCGAACATGACGTGTCACAGTGAGTCAGACGTTTGGCAGCCGGTGGGAAAACACTAAACATGACTGGTACTGTGCATATAAAATATGTTGTAAATACACTTCTGATTCATCATCTCGGACATTTTTTTAAACAAATTTGATCTTTGATTTTTGTAGCTTTGTTCTTAAGAGAAAGGCGAAAGCAAACTTTCTTTTAAAAGATTAACATCATGCTCCTATAAGACTGTTGATCTCAAGATGGACAGATTTTTTATTAAATGAACAAAATCAATGCAGCAAACCCAGAGAGATCAGGTCTTTCTCAGTACAGAGTACGTGAGTTCGAAGTTGGAAAGTTCAACTCAGGAGTCCAAACTCCCAAAGACGGGAGGACGCAGCACGTTCAATCTGCTATTGCGCTTTGGCGATACATATACAGTACAATAAAACATAATGTAATCTCTCATAATACCTTGAGGTTTTCGTATATGTATATATTAATTATATATTATATATATATAGATATTTATATGTATATAGCCTATATTAAGTATTCCAAGATCTGTACATATAAAAAGCTAGTGGCGGGAAAAAGTTGTGGAAAGTCTTTGTTGTTGATGAATGAATGAAGAGTAACAAGATAATATAGCAAATGTATAGAAACGGATCACATGCTGGTTGCTGTTGGGGTTGATATGTTCTTCCAAGAAGCTGAAGAGGAAGCTGAGCAACTGAGGAGATGAATCCAGGAAAGAAGAACCAGGATGTGGCGTAGGATGGACAGGAGATATTAGCATCTCTCTAGCTTTGTATGTTTGTCTAAACATTGATCTATTTTGTTAACCTGTCTATCCATTTATGTGTAGTGTGTATATTATATACACATATACTCACTTGACAGTTTAATAGGTACAGCTATATAAAAACTATGCAGTTTAATATTGTATAACATCTCTATTTAATCTGTTAGAGGTGTTGATTTTATGGTCACTTTGTAGTGCTGTTGAACTTTGAATGGTGTTTTTCTAATATTTAGTCTATCCTAATGTGTATAAATGGGATGTGACAAACACCGGAGGCGCATTTCTGAACGTTTACATCGGCAATGCAGGATCTGTTCATGACGCGCTTGTCCTCCTCAGATCTCCAACGTACAGGCAGGCCCTGAATCCAACGGCTGGGTACTTTCTTCTGGGAGATGAAGAACGACTGCAGGGTCATGTTGCCATGATGACGCCATACCGCCAGCCTATAGCGAGTAAGAACACTCTCTGTTTTCTACATGAATGGTGATGAACAGGCAAGGTTGAAGGTAGGTACAGAACAGATGTCACACGTAGACTAAGAACATTATTGATCGCACCTTTGAGATATTGAAAACGCGTTGGCGGTCCATCTTCCTGAGGGACATTCAGCCTCTGTTTGCCCACCAAAGGTGATGAAGGTACGCTGCATCCTCCACACCATGTGAGTGGCAGCAGGTGATATCATTGAGGAGGAGGAGGAGGAGGAGGAAGAGGAGGAGGAGGAAGGCTAAGGCCTAGATGACAGAAATGATGACACGGACAACCAGGCAAGGTCCTGGTTTCTGCACGTCTGAGTGAACATGACTACATCTGGATAGTAAACCTCTCCAGATAATAGTCACATTCACTAGAAATATTTACATCAGCATTTCTCCTGTAGAGTCAAAAAACCTCATTTTTACATAAGTTTGACAACATCATCTATATTATTACTATTTTATACATAAAACTTAACTGTATGACTGTAAATACTTGTAAATAATTGTAAAATATAGCAAAAATGTGCACAATACACCTTTGTTTTTAAGAATGAGTTGCCTGTTTATTATAAGCAGCCACAATATAGATAGAAATAGGGTTTTATTTCAAACTCAGCAACATTTATTTAGAACTTATTGACAAGCGTCTTGACACACAGACAGACATCACTGCTGTTTTCTCTCCTCTCGAGAACCCGACTGTCTCTGAGCCTTTTCCTGCGTGGTCCCGGCCGGACCCGGGTTCTTCTTCTGCAGGGGTCAGAAGACCACCGGTGTAGTAATGAAAAATTTTTCTACAACAGCCAGAGCCGGACTGATTGAACGCCGTCCCTGGAGTGCAACATCCATTTAGACTGTAATTATATGACTCTTTCTAGACTTTTTAAAATGTTATTGTACCAAACGGATCGACATTAAACTCAGTCTGACTGTTGTCACAATATTTCACTCAGTGTGAGTCTCGGAGCAGCAGGTAGAGCCGACTGTCAATCACAGCTGTCAATCAAAGCCCCAAAGAGAGGACATCGAGGCTACTATAAGTCTTCAAATCTTATTAACGGAGCAATAATTTCCAAAATAAAAGGCCTGAATTTAGAGATTGGGACCATAATGACTCATTGAGGAAAATGGGTGACATCACTCGAGGCAATTTCACAGACTTCAAGATTATATTTTTATCTTTCAGGGCTTTTAGTGACTCTGTTACATGTTCTTATGCTGCATTTATGTTCTGGTGAGTTCCTGTGGACAATAAAGTTTTTCTATTTATTCACTTATTAGGTATAATTCTCTAGACATTTCTCACAGGGGCTTAACATCACTTTTCAGGTGTATTTACCTACTTAAATTATATGGAAATCTCTCCTGCATGGAGTTATATTCAGAGATCTAATCTCTCTTGTTAGGAAGAAAAAAAAAGTATCAGATATCTGCCCTGCTGTGACTTGATCTGTGGATCAAACTTTATGTATATACAGGTGTTAAAACACAAAGGTGTAAAAGTTCAGTGTGTGTGTGTGTGATGATGGTGTCAAAATGTTTCCTGCTGTCAGACTGAAACTACAGGTGCTGTCTCGTCACTCATTCTCTCACACACACACACACACACACACACACACGCAGAGAAACCTGATGCTTTCTAAAAATAATAATCTCTATTCATTATACTTCATTGTTTCATTAGTTTTCTTGGGCTCAGTGTGAACAAATGTCATTCTACATTTGACATATAAAGTACGTGAACATGTGACACAGTCAACCACATACTAATATTCATATATTCATACTGATATATAATATTCATAACAGTGTCTCTGTGGCCTCTATGGTTCATACTATGTCCTTTCTGTTTAATCTGTTAATAGAAAAAAAAAAGAGGCACAAATGAGTTTTTAAAACGATTAAGTCACCACTTGGGTACTCTATATCGTCTGCTAGAGGGTAACAGCTCGTACTCAGAGTGGAGGGACATGGGATGGATCAGCCGGTATTCTCTGTGCTCCTCTGATGTAACATACTGATCAAAACTGGGAAAGGGATAGCTCGAGAGTTTTCAGTGGTTAAGGTCACCCAAAATTAAAATGAGGGGCCTCAGGTGTACGCTGCAGCTGATGGTGAATAGTGGTGAAAAGGAAGGTAGTTTGAAGTCAGAATTCTGAGTTTAATCTTTTCACATGTGGCCTTTATCTTCTTCCACACATGTGAACTATGGAATACTTGTAAAAATTTAATAAATGTTAAAAGTTCACAAGCCGCTGTAGTTACAAGTCGTGGACAGACAGCACGTCGCTAACAGGGATTTTCGAAGAGCAACGATCAAACCAGCATCTAGCGGGTCTGAAGTGACGTCTGCAGGTATGTTTACAGGCTGTTTGATGTGATGCAGCTGAGCAGCTAATTAGCATCTAGCTGCTAACTGATGTTAGCGGTGAATGTTTGTTTGGTGGCTCGTTCAACAAGCTGCAGGACGAGACGTGTTCATATTAGTAAGTTATTATATTTCTTCATTCACTACCATGTTTGAAGGAAGAAGGCATCAGGTTTTATTTAAACATTGGACATCTTTAATGTTTCCAGTGGTAAAAGTTTCTTGCATTAAGTGTTTTACAGAATAAATGAAAAGCAAAGTTATATTTGTTTACCTTTTTTTTTTGCTGATCTGAAAAATGATCCGATCCGTGACTCAAAACCATGATACGATCCAAACTGTGAGTTTTGTGATCCGTCGCACCCCTGATGGTGAACACAGCCTGCTCTGCGGGCCGCAGCTCTCGCCTCATCCCTGCCGGGTGAGACATAGACCGAACCGATGATAATGTTCCCAAACTTCCTCGGGAGGTAAAACGATCTCACACAAAGAAGTTCCACATCAGAGTTACGGACTGTTTCTCTAACTGTGTATTGTTTGTTACAAACAAAACACACTTATTTCTGTCTGCACAGGTGAGAAATAAACCCTCAAGTCCCTCCATTTTGCCTCTGACTGACCTCGATGTCGTCAGTATCATGAAGGGGCGACGGAGGTCTGATTCGTCGTCTGAGGCGCTGCGTCCTCCAAAAACAATCAGCATCATGAGGAGAACTTGTGCAAAAGTCTCCATGAAGTCCTTAACTTAATGTTGCTCTCACAAAATCAAACAAACTATTGCAAGCAATCAAATATAGCACTAAAACACTCAACTAAGATGCAGCAGCACATAAGCCTGGGTTGCAAGTGGAGCAGAGTCACCAGAAGTACTTACTGATGGAGAACCTCGCACATTAGCCTGAGACTTGTCGGGGTATGCGTGTCTGACGAGTGGTGTTAATTGGCAGCAGAACGATCATGAAGAATTCATGCTGGAATAACAGCGGATTTCTCTGGTTTAATTAAAGATGCTGCGCCGCCGTGGCTGCATGCATATTTAACGAGCAACATCACCAACAGAAACTGATTACTGAGCCTCCCAACATGTGACGACGCGCGAGCTAACAGCTGCTTTTAACACACACAGACACACACACACACACACACAAATACTCTCTCTCTTTCTGTCCACTGGACCAGTTTCCATCCTGTAATCTGTTCATCTGTTTTCATGTTCACTGCCTGATATATTACTGGTGATATCAGCCTCTAAATATTAACACTCACAGTGGCTGCGTTTACAGAAATGATAATCAGTGTCAGACCTCATTGAGATGAAACTGTAAACATCTTCATCACAGTAAACTGGTTCAATCTGACAGAAATGAAGTTTAGAAAGATCAAGTTAAACTATACAGAAACTGTTTAAAGATTAAACCGACTAGTCTTGTAAAAACTCGCTGTGATAACTTTGTATTTTCTGTTTGTACTCGCTTTCTGATCACGCTCACACACCTGAAGTCAGACTAAAATGTGTCTTGAATGCCACTCTTAACCACTATTTGTCATTTATATGTTCTCTGTACCACTTTTTCTGATACAAGTTGTGCAAAATGGCCCCATCACACATTGAATCATGGTGAAATATGTGGTTGTCAACTCAAAATGGTGGTCCTGACAGCTGAATTGGAGCTTTGGCACAGGTTGAGGCAAATTTTAGTACCAAATTCTCACAGTGTGACTGCTGCTACAAATCAAACCGATCAAAATACAACACAAAATGATGTAGAACACACTGGCTGGTGCAACATTTTCTTCAGTGTGATTTGGTGGAATAGCGGTGGAATATGGTGAAATAAATAAAGTTTGTGGCAAAGAGGGAAACCTGTTGCTGCAAAAACCATGTTTGTACGATCCAGCTGTCGTCCAGCTGCAATAATTACAGGACAAGAAATGATGCAGCGTGCGAATGAGTTTTGCAGGAAAGTGTCAAATATTTCCTCCTGAATATTACTGAACATAGAAACTCAGGACTCTCCCGGATAATGCTACGATCCTATAAGTTTATATTATGACTATTTCAGTTTCAACTATTTCAACTTTGTTCCTGAGATATCTGAGATAATACTACAGCACCCTTAAGCCTCAGCCTCAAGTCAGAGGTGTGATTCAGAGTGGTAATTAATTCAAAATGCTTTACTAAATTTGCTGAATTCACTCAAAAGTGACCCTGAACTGAACTCAACTTTTTAATCTGCGGATTATAAAATATATTTTCAACACCATAATCTTAAGATTCCACCAAGCAGCAACCTGTAAAATGGATGTAGGACTGTAAAATGAAGCCAATGCAGAAGTGCCAAAAACTGCAGTTCCCTGAATGACCACTTGAGGCTCCAAAAGTGAGTCAATCCCCATAGACCCCCATGTTAAAATGTCCAACTTTACAGCAGAAATAAACATGTTTACAGTCTGGTACAAACAACGGTTTTGGTCTCTGTAGCTAATTTCCTCTTTCATGACAACTGTACGGGGGTGAATTTTTTTATAACTCACCCGTTTAAATGTTATTAAGCCGTAAAGTTCTGCATAATGAAGGACATGGCTGCTTTGAGTGACAGGTCCGCCAACCGCTAGGTGGCTTGTTTCAGCCGTTCGGCCCCGCCTCTTTGCCTATTTTGGATTGGCTGGGAGTTAGGCAGCGTCACGCACTGCCAAGATGGCGACGGCCGGAGCGGCTCGCTTTGAGCTTCAAAACCGCTCTTCAGAAACCAACGGGTGACGTCACGGTAACTACGTCCATATTTTTATACAGTCTATGGACAAACTTAATTCTAAACTCTGTGATCGGCTGTTTCTTGTTGAAATGCTCCTTAAGAGTCGTATTTAACTTCTACTTTTCTAACACAGTTGTTCATGTTTTGTTCTAATGATCCTCAGGAGAGTTTCATATCGTTTAAAACTGTACATGTGCTCAAACTGAGTCACGTAACGTTGTCTAAAGGGACGATGAACAACAACAGGAGTTTTGCTTACAGAACCAGAGGGATGCCTGAAATAGCTTCTCTTACTTTGCAACTCTATTGCATCAGGATGCACCACTGTCCTATTTTCTCAGCTTAAACACCTGTCAGCTTGTGTCTTACTTGTTCAACAACAGAGGCCTCAAACTTACTCACCAGAGGAAAAAATGGTGCCTCAGTTTAGCCGACTGAGATAAGTTTATGATATTATCTTTTTGTTTTGAGTCGGGATCTCTGAGGATATTTTTGAGATATGGCCTCCTTTTTTTTTTTAATTTGTTTAGAAAATAAAAAAGTGAGAAAAGGACTCATGTTATGAGCAGAATCCTCCCAGCTGGGGAGATGAAATGAACACTTCTTGTATAATACACTGTTGGGCTCTTGAGCTGAGCATTTTGTCTGTGCTTCTTTGTATTTTGGTTAATTGCTGATTTATCCTTTTAGAGTTTGATTTGAACAAAAAATACTACTAATAATAGTCATTTTTGTCAGAATATAAGTGACTGACATCCATGTTTTAAGTCAAACTGCTGCAATAATATGTTAACATGATCTAGTTAACGAGTTTAGATGTTTACATGCAGTATTTTCTTATAAATCAGCCTCTTTGGAAACTTTAGGATGTAGCTGCCTTGAATCTTAAACTATAGTTCACAGAGTTTGCAGGGAGTGCGGACGTGCAGCATGTACAGCGATGGAGCCACCGGTGGATCCGGAGAGAGAGGACAGAGATTAACCGCTAACGGCAAGAAAACTGACCTGAACCGGGGCCCCCGAGTCTCCCAAGGACACACACGTACCTGAAACTCATATCTTCTGACTCAGTGCTCATCTCAGTGAAAGAAGTTTTCCTAAAAGCCTGATCATCCCAGCAGCAACAGCAACCAGGCAACCAGAGCTGAACCCCGACATCCCCAAAGCTGCTTGAAGTGAACCGTTAATTCTGCAGTTCGCACGTAATCATTTCACGTTAGCAGAAGAAGAAGAAGCTGTTCACAGTCTTTCCCCTTTCTCCTGGTTTTGTGTTTGCAGCTGCTGTTTGTTCACACGTGGAGCAGATGGTGGATTTATTTTTGGGTTCACTGAACTGCAGGTTTCTTTTGGCTGAAAAATGTTAAAAGTTTAATAGATGAGAGCTGCATCCCGATTCCACAGTACAGACTACTGCACTGTGTGGACGTTTTCATATTTGAACTGTTTATGCAGATAATATACAAGAAACTAATGTGCTTTACTGCCTTGAACTAACAGATGAAAACTTTCAATATCTGAAAAATAAAAAATATATCAAAAAAATAAACAAAAACAATTAATTGATTAGTCGACAGATAGAAAACTAATCAGTTGTTCCAGCTTCTCAAATGTGATGATTTGTGTCATTTCTGTGTTTAATATTGTAAATTTAACTAGTTTGGATTTTGGACAAGATATCTGAAAACCTCAAACTTGAGCTCCCAGAACCGCTGATGGTCATTTTACACTTTTACAGGTTTCTCGTATAAAACAAGCAAGGCAGTGAACGCACCACGGGGGCGCAGAAAGCATGTAGCCACAATGTCCTGATAGCTTTTATAATTGTTTTCAGTATTTAGAATTAAAACAAGTTGCTGGAAACCATTAAAAAAAAAAAATACTGATTAGAGGTGAATTTGTATGCGACACTCATCCCTGCGTTTACAAAAGCACAAACCACCTTTAACAACGTGTGACACATATTCCAGTGAGAAACAGCAGCCAGTAGCGGTATTAATGCTAACACAGTTAGCACACACGCAAATATCATCAGTATGGAAACAATAAAGTAACAGAAAGCAGAAAGATACATAATACAAGAATATAAATTGAAAAAATATTCAAAAAAAAAATACATCATTAAAACATTTTCATCATAAAAAATATATCATAAAAAAACGCTACAAAACCACATAAATAAGATTTAATTAAAAAAACATACAGAAAGTCATTAATTGTGAAATCTTCATTTATGCTCCCCGGAGATAAACTTTGGAAATAGGAAATCCAAAATGCTTCTCTCCTCTTGGGCTTAATCACTTCTATGCCTGTGAAAAATAAAGATGAGATGTTGCCCCCCCCCACTTCCCTCATCACCTGCCTTGACGACATCCAGAGCTGGATGAGCAGGAACTTCCTGAAGCTGAACGGCAATAAAACCACTGAGGCCCTGCTCATCGGCTCCAAATCCCAACTCAACCCAGCTACACCCATCATCATCATCGATGGATTTCCTGTACCCTTCGCCCCCTGAAGTCAAGATCCTCGGCGTCATTCTGGACAGCATCCTCTCATTTGCACCCCATATTCAAAACATCATCCGGGCTGCATTCTTCCACCTTCGGAATATCTCCAGACTCCGCCCATCACTGTCCCGATCCAGCACCGAAATCCTGGTTCACTCATTTGTCACATCCCGCATCGACTACAGCAACGCCCTCCTCACCGGACTCCCCACCAAACTCATCAACAGACTGCAAATGATTCAGAACTCGGCCGCCCGGATCATCAACCGTACCAAATCATCCGACCACATCATCCCTGTTCTCATCCAACTTCACCGGCTCCCTGTACAACACCGCATCTGCTACAAAAACCTCCTCCTCCTCACCCATAAAGCTCTCCACATCCTAGCCCCGACTCACCTCCAAGACCTCCTTCATGAATACACTCCCTCCCCCGCACCCTCCGCTCTTATCCATCCCCACGTCACACCTCAGTACCATGGTTGCCCGAACCTTCAGCTGCTCAGCACCCAGGCTCTGGAACTCCCCCCCCCCCCCCACATATAAGACAGTCAGACTCCATCACCTCATTTAAGTCCCACCTCAAAACTCACCTGTTCAATCTGGTATACTCTCTATAACTGGACACTGTGCACCTCACCTGTTTTTATGCTGATGTTTTGTTTTAATTGATGTTTTTTTGACTATTTTATGCTTTTATTTCTTGTAAGGTGACCTTGGGTGACTTGAAAGGTGCCTCCAAATACAATGTATTATTATTATTATCCTTTCTCTTAATAGATATGCTCTTTAAGAGAACGAGATGACTCACCTATATAAATTTTACCACATGGACACTGTATCATATAGACATATTCTGTTTTACAGGTAATAAAATCGTCAATTTTGATTGTGTTTCCATTGGTAGGATGATTCAAAGACTTAAGGTTTCTGGTATATTGGTAATTTATGCAGGATCCACACTTACAGTTGCCTTGAAGAGGTTTAGTTGTGAAACCTCTTCAAGTTACCAAGTTACTCATGTAAAAGTTACCATGAGTAGATCTTGCATCCTGGTATTAGTTCACTTCCTGCCGCTGACGGCGCCGTTAGCCGGAGAGAGATGATCACATTGGATGTTAAAGACGCTGGTACGCGTCTGTTTAAACAGGAGTTTAACCGACTTGACTGTATTTAAAACCAGAGCTGAAAACAGGAAACAGTCACTCAGCATCGTGCTGTCCTCTTGTTTCCATCACAGTTATATTTTTAGGTCATTCAGAGACAAGAATCTGTAAAAGCGTACAGTCTGTCACGCTGCATTACTCTGTGTATAATGACACGGCAGAAAAAAAGGGCAGCGATTCAACTGATAAATGCAAGTCAACTGAAGCCTTTATCGACTGATGCATGGACTCAGCAACTTTTAGGGGGGCAGGCCTAGTTTGCACCAAAGAGACAACTTGTAAAAGTATGTGAGAAAAAGCCAAAAAATCATCTTAAATCACTCGTTTGTGCCACTTAAGAACACGGTTGCTCCTTGCACGAGGCCCAAACTGTCAAACCATTTAAATAAAGACGTTTAATTACAAAGAAACTGAACTGGCAAAGACATAAACCAGAATTTCTAACCAGTTAATAAAGAACGACACCAGCATAGATCATCTGTTGTCCACCCGCCTCCCAAATACACCACGTCCAGATACACTGCATGTGCTGATTGAGATGCATTCTCCATCTCGTTACAGCTTCCCGTCAGTCCTCCAGACCGCTGTCACTGTGTGTGTGTGTGTGTGTGTCTCTCTGTGTGTGTGTGGACTCAGTAGGTGGTCTTAATGGCGGCAGCATATGTCATCGTTAATCTGATTTGGGTGATTCACTGGACAGAGAAATGGGTGGATGGAGGGAACAGAGAGAGAGAGAGAGAGAGAAAAGAACATACATAGAAAGAGAGGGGAGGGTATTATGGATGGATGGATAATAAAGGGATGAATGAAGGGATGGAGGATGGACGGTGTTATGGATGTAGTGGTGAGGGGGTTAAGACAGATTGTGTTTCTCTCTGATTTGCAGGCCGATAAAGTGTAATGTGGGTCAGCTCTCAGTCTGGTGGCTGAAAGGATCAGACACGCTGACACGCACGCACACAGACAACACGGCTCTGGAGTTGTTGGAAGGTGTATTTTTTTTTCCTCTTCGGATGGAGCTAAGCTAGCAGTTTCCCTTTTTTGCTAAGCTAGGCTAAACAAACATTGGGTTTCTCTTGACCAGTTGCAAATTAAACGACCAGACACCTGGTTTGACCACGTGACGCCAGAAGAAGATGATGGTTTGGGTTAAAATGATCACTTTAAGGTTAGAGAAACATGTGGTGTGGGTTAAAGGTACTACTTCCTTGAAGTTAGGTGACCTTTGTCGTCATGGCTACAATAATAACAACGGGGTTAAGGCTAGGGGACGATCATAGTTGGTGAGGAAATGAGTCACCTTATATAGACGTCGTCTGGTCTGCTTCACTTCTCTACAATACAGGAAGAAATGAGAAGGTCTTTTGTGGAAATAACAATAGCACAAAGTAGCATGCTGCACTACAGGAAATTAAACAAAAGAAGAAGAAAAAGAAGGTCTAATGGCATCACTTATTCATCACATTCTCTTTTTTTATATAAAAACTTTCCTTCCCCGGCTGAGACGAAAAAGATTGAAAAATATGCTGTAGATCAATTTTTCACTTATAATTTTTTTTTGCTAAAACCATTATTGAACTCGGTTGACGAGTCACTTAAGTTCAAAGTACAAAGAGAGAAAACTGAAATAAAAAAAAGCTTTAACAGTAAAACCTGACATGAAATACTTCAAGAAAGCTTTATTATCGTCTCCTACAGCACAATGTTCAATCTAAAAGTACCAAATATCAAATATAACAAGAAAGACATACAAAATACCATTTAGATATATTCAAATATAAATAAAAAAAACACTGTTGTAGATAATCATAGTGAGCTGTGAGAAATAAATATGTGGCTGAAAATAATACATAACAGTTCACTTGTATTATGTCTGTTTTTCTCTGCGGAATAAAATGTAAATAGAAACGGCTTCCTGGTGATTTCCCTGCTGTTATTTCCTGCCCCGCTAATGTTTAACCAATATTTTTCTGACCTGTCTGTCATCTCGGATATCGTTGATCCCCACCCCCGACAACCCCTGACCTCCAACAAAATAAGCATCTGGATTAATCATCCCCGTGGCAGGCAGATGAGGTGGTAATCCGCTCTAATCCGCCACATTAGATACCAACACACTCGTTTTTTTTTTTTTTTTGGCAGCGACGTGGCCATTCTGCTGTAATGGCCATCGTGAGATTAAGTGAGAGCGTTAAGCCACTTCTCGCTGACAGAGCGCCGTCAACTGCAGCGTGAACAACAGCGGTTTAAGACCTCAGTGGGAGGCGGCAGGAAAAAACAGACATTTAGATTTAATAAGGTGACACAACAGGAAAACAGACAGTGTTTACAGTTGGAGATTGGGGGGTGAGGTGGGGTGGGGGGGAGGTTAAGGTACAAGGCGTAATCCTGCCACAACAATACGGCTCACACAATTAAAACTACAACACCGTCTGTCAATATTAGTATGAAGACAGATAGCAGCCGTCATGTCTCTTTAATCCCTGATAAACCTGCCTGTGTTAATCCCTCATTAACTGCCGTCACTCCCAATACACAACACAGCCGTCCACATATGAGTTTATTTACTTTTGTTGTTAAGTCCAGAAAGTTTAGTTTTAAATTTAAATGTTTCTGTTTTTCTTTACTGGAGTGTTTTTTAAATTTAAAACAGGTTAGTTTCATTTAGCCAGGGCGCTTTGTTTTGAAATTCTGGTCAAATCTAGTGTGTCGTTCGCAAACATTTGTTCTTAAAGAACGGATCTTTTGGATGAACGGACTGAACTGAACATGTGAGTTTATTTACTTTTGTTATTAAGTCCAGAAAGTTTAGTTTTAAATTTAAATGTTTCTGTTTTTCTTTACTGGAGTGTTTTTTTTAATTTAAAAAAAACCCAAAACATCAGGTTAGTTTCATATAGCCAGGGCGCTTTGTTTTGAAATCCTGGTCAAATCTAGTGTGTTGTTCACAAACATCTTTTGGGTGAACGAATTGAACTGAGCATGTGAGTTTATTTACTTTTCTTATTAAGTCCAGAGTTTTTTTTTTTAATTTAAAACAGGTTAGTTTCATATAGCCAAGGTGCTTTGTTTTGAAATTCTGGTCAAAACTAATGTGTCGTTCACAAGCATCTCTTTGGTGAACAAACTGAACCAAATCACTTCCTGAAACAATCTGCTCATTTCTCAGTCAGCTGCGAGCGAACGTGAGTCGTTGGCGGGGATACACTCGATTAATGAGTGATTCAAGTCATTTGTTCGTAGGAGGAACGGCGTCTGTTCAAGACAGCAAATACACAGCTGATTCAGGATGCTAACATTTAGTCGCAATGATTCAACAACATTGGTCTTGGACTGCAAGAGCTTAGCTTTGTATTTTGTATGGTGTATTCTGAGTGGTTTTTTTTTTTTTTGTTTTGCTTTGTACTGTTTGTTGTTGTGCTGTTGTATGTTTTGATTATGGGGCGCCACGGATGCAAATTAGCTTCAGGCTAACTCCGGTGCAGTGCATCTTTTATGCTTAAAACTGCACACTGTCCCAGTCAATAAATCAAATCAATCAATCAATCAATCAATCCAGATATATGTCATTATCTGGATTGATATATGTGTTGCAGCCAAGGACTCAGCAGATGCAGGACTGTCTTGCAACTAGCAACATCTTTATTTTTGCTTTTAACAATGAAAACAAAGCAGTATATGCTAACTCTCCCAGTCCAGCAGCAAACTTTCTCTGCTGCTAAAAACGATTGTCTTCTTCTCTCGGCTACAAAGGACAACAACAATTTTCTTCTTTTCGTTCACAACTCGCTTTTTTCCGACTCAACAGCGTAACCTGGTGGCGGGAGCCAGACAGCGCATCCACAAACAATACTGAATGAAATACAAACTCACAAACACTGTATCCTGGGAAGACTTTTAGGATTATCTACATCGTCTGCAGTTTAGATTTAACCCATTAGATTAATTAAATTCTGCAAAATAACCTGTTAAACTCTAAATTACAAAAGAAAATAAATTGGGGGGGTCTCTGATTTAACAGTAGGGGATGCCCTCGTTAACAAATATAAAATATCTAACTGATATCCATTGACCCCTCACATATGCATAGACTAACACTTAAAGTTACTGCACGCCGTGTTGCTTGTGGGTGCACACAAACACGATGTTACTGTTTTGAAAAGAGGGCAGCTGTAAGCACTAGGTAATATGAGTTGAGATGCTATCTACCTTGTTAGCAAAACGTCTGAAATAACCCCCCCCCCTCTCCATCCCCTAGTAGCAGAGAGAGTGCAGAGGCAGAGGGGTTGTTTAGTTGAATATGTTGGTCTGCTCTGCCTGACTCATTGATCCTTTATCTGACTGAGGTTTGTGCAGGTTAGAATCTATGGCTCTGAAATATCAGTAGCCTAACTGTGCTGTGTATTGATAAATCCCGCCTGTCTGTCAAGTTCTTCTTGGATCTATAATATTCTCTAAACTATATGCTATAAATACTGATTTCTGCACTATATTGCAGCCTATACGCTCTATAGAGTGGTGTCACCTCTATGATCAAAGTGACAAGTAGCAACGTGTCGTCGCAGAAGAGCGAGAGGATCATAGAGACGCACTGCTGCTGCCTGGTTTTCACAGAGAACACAAACTTGTTGTTTATTTATGCTGCCTGCTTTATATTTGATTTTTGATCCTATGGTTGCTTGTTTGCTTATTTTTATGGATTACATGACTTTTTTTGTATTTGCTTATAATATGTGTTCGTTCTGTGAGGCCTCTAGGGTTTTTTTTTTTTTTTTTTTTCTAAATCTCACCTGCACAATTTGCTTCTTCTCTTTTGTTGTTGTTGTTTCTGCTGCTTTGTTTTACAGTGCAAATAAATAAATAAATATTCATGGATTACACTCCCTTTGCTGGTTATTTTAGGGGTGTAAATATTTCATGTTTATTTTCAGTAATGTTCAAGTTTTTTTTTTTCTGAGAAGAGTTTTTTTTTTTTCCTGACCTTAACTAACTTTAACCGGCTATATTAGGCTATCATGTTCTCTTTTCTGTTTTGCACAGTGTCATTATGTGTCCTTCAAGGAATTTAGATGGTAAAATATTCCAAGGGGGTCATGTGGGTCATGTGATTTAAAATAGCCCTGCTTGTAGTGTATTGTGAGAAACATGAGAAAACCCTGGCTGGATAAACTCAGTCTGTTGAATACAGTTTAAAGGTATATTTACTCATTATGTTAATACACAGTTATAGAAAGACAACTGTAGTAGAGAAAGAAGGAAGATAACAGGATAAAATGGAAGAATTAGAAATGTCACAGTTATGGTTAAGGCCTCCTGCAACAATGTCCTTTGGGAGACGTCTATGGGTGTGTGTGTGTGTTGGTTGGTGGTGTGGTGGCAGTTGGGCGCTCCCATTGGGTAACCCCCCCCCCCCCCCCCCCCCGTTAAAAATGAACAAATCACCGACTGGCTATAGAACAGTGATTCTCAACTGGTGGGTCACGGACAGCTGGTCAAAAATAAATAAATAATATTCAATGCATATCTGATGTTGGACTTGTCTTTTATTTTGAAAAACACACAACATTTTTTTTGACAGGCATGCGTGAGAGACGTGCAGCAGTCTCGCGCCGTAGCCATGGTAACCATCATTTGAAATAAAAATAAGAAAATAAGAAGAAAAAATAAGGCATAAATTATTTAAGATAGTATAAAATAATTTAAAAAGGTAGATTTTTTTTGTTTTGCATGTACAGGTTTAAGGCGCTTGGCTGATCATGAGTCTTACAGCTTGTGGAAAGAAACTATTGCAGATTCTGGCTGTTTTAGCTTTGATGGAGCGATATATATATAAGTATATAAGTGAAAATATCTAAGTTTGTAGCCTTATTTATTTTGTGTAGTTATGATATGTATTTTAGTGTACATGCAGTTGTCATGGTCCTCCTCAGTTTCTTAATAATGTGCTCTGAAATGCATTTTGTACATGTAAATATATATATTTATGTTAAAAAAAAGACACTTAGTTGGTTTGAATTCTATAAAAGTGGGTCGAGACCAGTTGAGAAGCCTTGCTATAGGATACACTCACTGCTAATCTGTATATAATAAACAAAAAAACTTTTTTTTCAGAATAAAAGGCAACTTGGAAGTAGACCACAAGCCGGTCTCAACACGCTCCTTGTTCAGCTTTAGGCTATGTGAACTTGTCACCCCTTTGGTGATTGTAACAAGGTAGGCAGTCAAGGTTGGTGGGTACTGTAGGTACTTTATCGATTGCTTTTCCACAGCAACAACACAATAAAACACCTCACGAGTAGCATATAGAACCAAATCATAATAGAACAAAATATGAGTATATGAATGTCAGAACACAATATGAATAGCAGAGCAAAAAAAATGGCAAAAACAGAAAAATAATACCAATCAGGTACAACATAATTGTTCTCGTCTTCAGTCAGAGCAAAAAATAAAACAATTTTAAGCTTTCACTATACTCCTGAAAATGTATTGCAGTATAAACTGTATGCACTTCTATATAACAACTTTTTGTTTTCTTGAGTTTTGTTTCTGAAACTACTTGTCACCTGGTCAGCCATTATTCAGGAGGTGTTACCACACACACACACACACACACACACACACACACACACACACATTTTCATTGACTGTTGTCAACCCCCCGTCCTCCCCAGGTAGGCTCAGGGCAGGAGGAGCACAAGCCACCCTCACTCATTCTGTGTCGAGGCTTATTGACCCGCTGAGGCAAAGGGCATCGGATGAGGTGCTTGCAAGAATAATTGCAGGGGATGTCGTTGAACACACACTCTGTCTGGCCGAGTCGGAAAACATTGTCCAACACAATTATTCCAGATTTTTACAGGAAGACACGAGAAGATCAAGAAATGAGTGGATAGAGGTGAAACAGTGTGTCTTTCTACAGACTTCTGGACATCCATAACCACAACTCCCTCATTTCATTGATGACTTTAAGATGGTCTTTGTCCTGCTGGGGTGTTTTGGGTAACAGGCACAAGGCTGACAATCTGGTGGACCGACTTTTAAAGGTTGCAAAGGAAGTGGAACATTGCAGATGAAGTCGCTGCCTGTGTTTCTGCTGTCAGTGCTGTAAAAGCCACTCAGAACACAGGTTGGCTCCGCCTATTCTGCTACCTTGAATGTAATGGTTCACAGCGGCGTTGCTGCCATTAAACCTACGGTGGACAAAGTAAAGGCATCGGATGAGGTGCTTGCAAGAATAATTGCAGGGGATGTCGTTGAACACACACTCTGTCTGGCCGAGTTGGAAAACATTGTCCAACACAATTATTCCAGATTTTTACAGGAAGACACGAGAAGATCAAGAAATGAGTGGATAGAGGTGAAGCAGTGTGTCTTTCTACAGACTTCTGGACATCAATAACCACACCTCCCTCATTTCATTGATGACTTTAAGATGGTCTCCGTCCTGCTGGGGTGTTTTGGGCACAAGGCTGACAATCTGGTGGACCGACTTTTAAAGGTTGCAAAGGAAGTGGAACATTGCAGATGAAGTCGCTGCCTGTGTTTCTGCTGTCAGTGCTGTAAAAGCCACTCAGAACACAGGTTGGCTCCGCCTATCCTGCTACCTTGAATGTAATGGTTCACAGCGGCGTTGCTGCCATTAAACCTACAGTGGACAAAGTAAAGGTCATAGCTGAGTACATGCACAAGAGCACAGTTGCCTCTGAGAAACTGCTCAAAACCAGTTGGAGTTTTGCCAGAATTATGTCTCAAGCAGGATCGTCCAACTTGGTGGAATTATTACATGCTCTGGTCACCGTATCTCCGGAGAGGAGCGGGAGGAAAAGCAACAGGCCTGCGACACGCTGAAGCCCTTCGAAGAGGTCACAGGTCAAATTAGCGGTGAAGGGAATGTGTTTAATGTTATTATTGCATTGTATTGTGATAATGCTGCGATGGTTTTTGGAGGCCTAGTAGTTTTCATTTGCACAGTCACATCAAAACAAATTCATAAACCTGTCAATCAAGCTTTAGGCCACTGCTTGTCTGGCTTGACCTAGGCTGTTACCATGGGAACTTGACTTCAGAGGAGCTTCATAGGCTTTAACTTACTGGTTCCCAGTTAAGATGTAATGTCTTTGTCACTGTAATTAAAAGGAAAATAAAACTATCTAGAACTTGTGCATTGCTATGCTTATTGTATAACATATAATAATTAGAATAACAATATGCATATCATTATTAAGAGGCCTAATCTTTCTCTTTCTCTCAGTTATGTGACTGCTTCAAAGGTGATTCTTCTTGCAAGAGGTCTGCAAAAATGTTAACTGCAAACCTCCAGAGAGCCTGTGAGAGAATCGGTGGACAACATTTGCACACAAAACCGAGTCCCATGATTTGTTCCCAGAGGCAGGAAGCAGCAACTGGACTCCCCCGGGGTTCAAGAAAACAACCTTCCGGCAGGACGAGGTCACTGCCGAGGGCCTGTCGACGCCTCTGCAACGCTGCTGCGGCGAGGATGACGACGAGGGAGAGGAAGAGGGAGCAGCAGCTCAAGAAGCGAGCTCCACACAGGAGAGTGCCATCTGGAGAAACTTCCAGACTTTGCAATAACATTGTTCAACTGGCTGACGTAAGCTGACCTGCCTGCTACAGTCAGGTTATTTTCTTTTTGATAGCTTATTTAAGTTAATAATCTTGATATTTATTAAATGTACAGTGTTGTAAATAGTTTCTATTTGTATTATATCTCGCCAGTTATGCTCTTGATTTAATATTTGTTTTTCCGCTGCAGTTGTAGTCTATATTTATTTTTATATTGTCTTGATGATAATGTTTTCATTTGTCATTTATATTTCCTGCTTCACTCAACAGGATTTTTTTTTTTTAGAATACTGAAGAAGAGTATGTCAAACAGGATGAATTATTTTTTCCAGGAGGTATAAATTCTTTCTTTTTTTTTTTTTTTTTTACATTTTACCATTTCAGGTCATTGTAGCATGTGCCATCCTCCACACGACATCTGCCTCGGAGCTGGTGACATCACAGCCCTGGAGGATGAGCCTGAGGAGGATGAGGAAGAGGATGAAGATGAGGATGAGGGGGCTAGCTGACCAGCTGTCTGCAGAGGTGTCTGCCCTGGAGGAGGTATCCTCTTATCATGACTATTTTAACAGGTAAATAAAAGAATGGTGAAGCTATGAGTCATATGAATTTAACATGTTTTTGCCTGTTGAAGTATTTTGAATGTGTCTTTTATTCTTGCTTCTTTCTTCTTTGCAGCCCTGCAAACCCAGCCGATGGACGATGTGGTGGACGGTGGAGAGATGCATCCCATAATTCACTCTGGAGACGACCTCACCACTGACAGAAGACACCAGAGTCCTTATTGTGGCAGCAGATCCTGGTCCAGCAGCACAACCAAGAGACTCTCTGCTCAGAAAATGCAGCCTGTTTTAGCATGAAAGGTTTTTATATTTATCCATTTAATGCTTAAATTGCTTTGATTTTTTCTTTTTTTTTTGCACATAAATGTACATATTTTGATAAACGATTAATCGTTCTGAGTCATTAAAGCTGCGTTCAAGAAGTTCCTGTGTATTATTGCTTAAAAGGTTCATTTGAAAAATATATTTCCCTCTTCAGAAGAAAGGTTTTACTCTTCAATAAAAAAAAAAAAAAAAAAAAAAAATCATTTATCGGTGTCCCTAGTGTGTAAATGTCTTTTTCGTCTCAAAGTGCACAAGCTTTTAGTGCAAATCTTTTGTGTTTCTGCATATTTTGTACTGAACATTTCTTTCTTTATCGGTACAAAAGACTCAGTCAGACATGAAACCAACTGTGTCTGTGGCCTCTCTGGCAATGAAATCAATGCCACATCCAAATCCTCTCTCACTGTACTTGATTTGTGTTGTAATAGTTGTAAAGATGAAATATTAGATGTTTTAAATGCATTCATATACAGTATTTATGTGTGTGTGTGTGTGTGTTTTAACTAATCTCTCAAATTGAGAGAAGAGTCTCTGCCACCTCATGTCTTCCTTCATGAGCTCAAGAAGCTCATCATCTCTTCCTCTCTTTCTCTTAATCGGTTCTGGCTTGCTTTCCTTCTCTGGCTGGCTCTCCTCCTCCTCCTCCTCCTCCTCCTCCTCCTCCTCGTGGTCATCCACTGCTGTACTTGGCCCTGGTTTATCCTCAGGGATGGAGGCAATTAGGACGGGGGATGTGGTGAAATGCCTCCGTCACGACACCTCATCCGTGAGGACGAACCGCGGCCAAGTAAGCAGCGGTGGCTCACGCCGCCTCCCGACCCCGGACCCCGGCAGTCCTACGGCAGAGGAAATCAATCATTTAACAACAGCAGCAGCAGTGGTAGCAGCAAAACAAATTTCAACAATTTAAAATCACATGTATGTTTTTTTGGGTTTTTTTTTTAAATTGTCCCATTTTTTTGGCTTTCAGATGAGTAATTTTGTCCAGCAGGTCTGTTTCCTCTTCATCACAGTGAAGAGAGAAAAGGGAAACACTTAAAAAACAAAATCCAACAGAATCCATTTACTTGATGCCTTTTTTTGGCTTAAAGAAAAACAGTGACAGTCGCAGCTCGCAGGTGACGGCGCTACAAAAAAACCATCTACTGGTTGTTTATTATTATGGGATTTGTAGAGGATGAGGGCTAATTTAATGTCAACTTAAATACAAGACGGACAAATGGAGATTTTGTTGTTTGGGCTATTGTTGCGTTAGCTCTAAGCTACGCTAGCTCTAAGCTACGCTAGCTGAACTTTTGGTCCTCGTGAAGAAATGATCTTTTCCCTTCCTCAGTTTAATAAACTGAACACTATGCTCCTTTCTCCCTAAAACAACATGAAACGTTAGAGAAAAGTTTAACTTCAGACCATCAAACAAAAGCAGCTCAAGTAGCAAAATAACCAGCTTCAGGTTGATGTTAGTTATCAATCCCAACGTTTGACTGGACTTTGAAAGTTATATTCAACTCACTGAAAACCAAGAAGAGTTCACAACCTGTTTAAACCTGCTCATCTTGTTCCATTTATGTATATAATATGAAGTATAAATTATCTATAAGATCTCCACCATCTCTGTAAGATACAAGTCAGCCTGTGAAGCTCTGGAGTTTGACAGCGAAGCCTTTAAAGGCTTTAACATCACTTGCAAAGGACGCAGCCAGTCGAGCTGCTGTAGTAGTAGACGTCAGTTAAGATCATGATTGTAACGAAAATTTGAGGTTTTAAGGCCCTTAGTTGAGTTTTTTTTTTTATATTCATATTGTTAGCTATTTGAGTGAGTTGAAACCTGATATTTAGATTTAAAAGTGTAACTGTTGTTTGCAGTTAGTGACTTTATTTTCTCTTTTTGGAAAAGAATTCAACCAGACTGAAATGCATTCTGGGAAAGGCTGAGCTGTGAAGGATCTATCTGTTGCATCCTCCAAATTGGGGAAACGAATGAGTTTTTGGACTGTTTGATGGATGAAATAAGACAGTTGATGATGTCATCTTGGACGCTAGGAAACTGTGACGGGTATCTTTCACTGCTTTTATGTTTTATAAATACAAATGATTGTTAATTGCAGCCCTAAAAAATATCCGTCACAGTGTTTTGACCCCGAAGTGTCGTCATTGAGAGTCTGGTTTTGTTCAACCGAGAGCAAAATATTGAGTTTACAGTGATATAAAAACAGAGATAAGCGGCAAGTTCTCAAAAATGTTGTCAAAATAGTTTAGCCAATTCATTCCCTGTCAGTCGATGAATCACTTTAAAGCCCTACTTGATAAAAAAAATAAACTAATCTTCTCTGGATGTGACAAGTTGCAGCTTTTCTCTGTTTTACGTCATTATAAAGTGAATACTAGAACTGCAATGATTCATCAGTTAGGTGATCGACAGAAACATCAGCTGCTTCAAGGCTCTAAAATGTGAGAATTTGTTGCTTTTCTTGATCTTATTTTAGTGTAAAATAATATTTTGGGGTTTTTGACTATTGGTTGAATAAAATAAGATATTTGATGATGTCACCTTGGATCCCATCTTCTGATGCTTTATAGACCAAATATTTAATTGATAAATCAAAAAAAAATAATTGTCAGATTATCCGATTATTGAAAATCGATCTAATGAATAATTAATTGCAGCCATAGTGAATATCACTGGGTTTGGACTGTTGGTCAGACAAAAGAGAAATTTAAAGAAATAAATTTAAATTTAAAGATGTCACCTGGACTCTACTTTATATTTATTGGTCTAAACAATGAAATCAGTGAGAGGTTAATCAATAATGAAAATAATAATCGGTTGCAGCACTAATAAAGTTTTTCAATATCGTCACCTTCCTAAAATAATGGCCCGAGTCATTTTTTGACAAAAATGGGTTTTTTTTGCCTAAATTCATCTCCTCATGATGCCACCTCTGGTAAAATCACCCACATCCTCAGTTGAACAGATCATGTGATTCTACCGCTGTAGTATAACGGCCTACATCAAGAGTGTGACTAAATCGTCACATTGAGTAGTTATTTAGTCTTTTTATTCAGCATTTTAGTTAGCAATGACGCTAGCATTTAGCAAAGAGTGGAAAAGCTCCAGAATCTGTGGCTGTTACAGGTGATAGTGACAGTGATAGTGACAGTGATAGTGATAGTGACAGTGACAGTGATAGTGATAGTGATAGTGACAGTGATAGTGACAGTGATAGTGACAGTGATAGTGATAGTGACAGTGATAGTGATAGTGACAGTGATAGTGACAGTGATAGTGACAGTGATAGTGATAGTGATAGTGACAGTGATAGTGACAGTGATAGTGACAGTGATAGTGACAGTGACAGTGATAGTGACAGTGATAGTGACAGTGATAGTGACAGTGATAGTGACAGTGATAGTGACAGTGATAGTGATAGTGACAGTGATAGTGACAGTGATAGTGACAGTGATAGTGATAGTGACAGTGATAGTGATAGTGATAGTGACAGTGACAGTGATAGTGACAGTGATAGTGACAGTGACAGTGATAGTGACAGTGATAGTGATAGTGATAGTGACAGTGACAGTGATAGTGACAGTGATAGTGACAGTGATAGTGATAGTGACAGTGATAGTGACAGTGATAGTGACAGTGATAGTGATAGTGACAGTGACAGTGACAGTGATAGTGATTGGTTAACTCTTTTCTGCCTTTTAAACAATATTTCATCACAGTTTTTGTCTTGTTTTTTCCACATTACATGATCTAATTAAGAAAGATTTGAATACCGTATTGTAACAGCTAGAAATGATGAGTATAACTAAAAAACATTACAAAGGATCCTCTTTACTGTTGTGTTTTTATTTAATGAAAATCTCACTTGAACATAATATTAGTAATCATAACATCATTTGACCGGTGTTATAGTAGCCTGTTATGCAGAGTCTAGAGGCAGCTTGTGCACAATATGATAATTTTTTTGTGTTTTCTGAGAAACCTGAAAAAATGACTTGGGCCATTATTTTGCAAAATGTTGCTAAACGTTAAGTGTTGAACTCTCCTGACAGAAGATCCCTTTTGACATTTCACAGCAGGAACGCTGCCTGTTGACAAAAATCATGTGACCTCGCGGTGAAGCTTTTTTGTCAGCTTCTCTTACCGAAGTCAAAACTGAACTTTAAATCTGAACGTAAAAACCTCCGGTCGGGGGGGGGGGGGGGAGTCATAACGAGACAGTCACATGAAAGAAGCAGCGGCGGCGTCAGATTTCCTCCGACTGACCTGATCCTGCAGGTACTGAGGTCAAAACTAATACAAGAGCCGCTCTCCTCCATTAGAGGCCGTCGAACAGGTAAATCCTTAAATTGGACAAACCTCGGACAGAAACCTGCATCCAATTGGTCTCCCAGTCGCTCCCTCGTCGATTCCCAGACTCCTCTGCTGCTCTCAGTGTGCGTTAATGTGACAGCCACTTTGAATTTAGGCAGCGGATTAAATTAGGGCTTTAAAATCCTTTTGGAGTCGCTCATTCAGACGTGAAAAGATTAAGGGGCGACGATGAAAAGGGATTCTAGTTAAGACCTACATTATCGCAGACCTCAGTGCCCAGACAAAGAAAAAAAAAAAAAGTGTGCGGTGCATTTGAAGCCATTTGAGGATCTGTGTAAATGATTTCTTTGTGGACGAGTGAATGAAATTATAGAGCAGGGACCAAGCGCCTCTCTCCCTCTTATCAACCTTGCAAATGGACAGGAGCCTGTGAATCAGACACACTTTCATTTCTGACAAAAAAAAAAAAGGCTCAGGGGCAGACGAGCCGAACAGCAGGTGAAGTTATTCACCTCAAGGTAATATTTATGGAGGCGAGGGAAGAGATGGAGAAGAAAAAAAAAAAGAAAGAGAGAGGAATTCAACCTTACCAGGAGCGAAGGATGATGGATGGAACAACAAACTGAGACTTCAATTAAAAATAAATGGAAATATCTCATTTCCCCTTTCACAGATTGGATTTATATTGCCGGAGTTTGTTGCCTGGTTACCTCTCATTGCCCTGCTCATTTCCAAATGTTGATTAGTTTGGAGACAATAAATAAATCGATGGCTGTGGGTTTCCAGGCCTGATTGTTTCCGGGGGAAAAGGCAGAGCGTGGTCCTCCTGAGTAGGAACCGCTAGTCTGCTCGGAGGAAATGGACCTGAACCGGGGGAACGTGACCGCCATCTTAAAACACTTCAGTAGGGTTGTTCAAGGGCGTAGGTTTGTGTGAGGGGATTAACAATTTAGTTAAGAGTCAAAGGGTCGTCCGACATCCAAAAAAACATTTTTAACAAAACTACAAAGTTGTCACACTAAACACGTCCTCCAAGGCTGCACAGTACTCTGACATTATCTGTTATTTTAAAGTAGAAGTGTGTGTGATGCCTGAGCATCCGAAGCTTGATACATCTCACTGCAGGGTTTCTGCAGAGTTCACAGACTTTTTAAAGCTCATACAAGGAATTTTAAAATGTTTCATCACCACAAAATGAAAGTATGATGGAAAACCAGGAGGGACGATACCTACATCACATGTTTTTCAGTGATATAAAGTGAATTCTTCATAATTGATTAAATGAATGCGGCCAGGAAGCAGATAAGCAGCAAGAAATGGATTAACCAAAGAAAAATGAGGAATTTGTTACATATAAGTTTTTGTTAAAACTGACACTTGTCCAGTAAATGGTAAATGGACTGTACTTGTATAGCACCTTTCTAGTCTTCCGACCACTCAAAGCGTCTACGAATCACATTCACATACATTCATACGCTGAATGGCTACAGGGGCTACCATGCAAGATCCCAACCTGCCCATCAAAGGAAACTAACCATTCACACACAAGATACTTAACAATTTGGGGTTGAGTATCTTGCCCAAGGACACATCGACATGTGGACTGGAGGAGCCGGGAATCGAACCGTCATTCTTCTACGTCCTGAGCCACAGTCGCCGCAGCCGCAGTGTGAGTGGTTGAGCCTCTTAGCTACTGTAGCTAGCGGTACTGACTAGGGGTGTGCCCGAATACAAATACATTACAAATAGTGGGTTTTATACAAATATTTGTTTCATACAAATATTTTAAACATTATTTGTTGGGGGTGTTCTCCAGAGATAAAGCTGAGCTACTGACACAAGCAAAGTGCTCTTAAAGACTCTCCATAACCTGTTGTTCCCCTTTCTCCTTTCCACAAAGTTAGGTTGTAAAAAAATAGGCAATTAATGAAAAGTGCAAAGCAAGAATCGCCTTTGAAGTTCCTCCCTACACGTTACACGCTGTGCTGTCTGTGTGTTATGGGTGTATAAATAGATAAGTCTGGCTGCAATGAGGCGATGAGTAAAGTTTTAGTTCGTAATAATCGTAATAATTTTCTAAAATGAAAAGTGTAATAAAAAGCAAAAACAGGATTTTTAAGCCTCTTTCCACTTTCATTTGAATACAAATACAAATACAGACACAAATAATTTTGCTGCTTCAACAAATACAGATACAAATACAAATACTGGGCCCTGTGCACATCCCTAGTACTGACAGCGTTGGAGCCGGTTTGAAGTTGCAGCTTACGGTCAGGCGCCATCTTTTCCATTTGGAGCCATGAACTTACAAATAAGGATGACGTCCGGCTACCTTGGATCCAAGCTAACTAACCTTAGCTACTTTAGCTAAATTGTGCTGACAGGGCAGGTATCGTAGTCGAGTAACATGAAACTAAGTGAAATATCGCGACAGTAGTGCAACTCAGTGTGAGCCGAGGAGAGCACAGCTGTCAATCAACGCCCACACGGCAGACATCAAAGCTACTATAAGTCTTCAAATCTTATTAACGGAGCAATAATTTCTAAAATGACCACCAGAAGACTGATTAGAGGTCCTGAATTTATAGATTGAGACCGGAATGATTAATTGAAAATTCTTTCTAGAGAGAAATTGAGGCTTTTTGAAGTCAGTGGGAGTCAGTCGGCCGTCGGTGACACTTTATAAGGTGCTTCCACATCGGCTTCAGCCTCAAGCCGTGGAAACCCCGCAATAAAGAATTAAACAGTTTCCTGCGGCACGAACCGTTCTCACACCGGTCTCTCTTGTAGTTTATAGATGTAGAACGTCTCCTGACAACCACGTGCAAAAAAAACAAATTTATAACTAACATTACTGCCTAAAGCAGGCAAGAGGAAATATTTAAGACTGAAACTTTATATGGCTTTACATTATTTTGGATGTTTTACATACTAAACTATCAATAAACTGATCAATAAGAATTGTTGTAATATCAGTTACGACCTTGGAAAACATATTGTTGATGATAAATAAAGAGATGGATAGAAAGATGCCTTTATTAGATGATAGATAGATAGAAAGACAGTGGAGTGATATGGAGATACTAAATCTGTACTGGAGGCTAAATGCACTCCGTCTGCTGAACTGTACAAAGAAACACATTTAAACTTCATATTTCCATTTCCATTAGCTGACACTCTCATCCAGAGCGAGTGCAGTGAATTCCCTCTTCACTTTTTTTTACATTTGATGGAGGAAAATGTCATTACACTGAGGAAAAAAATTATGAAAAACCCTCTCTCCATCCAAACATTTTCCGCTGTGTTGCCTTCACTCGAGTGTCAGAGAGCTGTTAACATGTTAATATCTGATCAGCGGCAGGTCTCGCGGTCCTAATCTCACTCTGACATACATCATTAAATAAAATAGGGAAAAAAAATAAAATGTAAAAGCAGCTGTTACATATTAAACAAGTCGGAGGATTAATGAAGGGAAATTGTCCCCTTAAAGTATCATCTTTGATTAAAGCTGCTGAGTTCAGAAGAGAAGAAACACTTCAGTCCTCATGAACTGCTGCGGAAAATCAAGTCCAGAAGCAACAATAAGGAAAAAGGATGTCCAAATACTACTACTACTGCTAATAATAATACTAATAGCAGTAATACTAATAGTACTACCAATAACTTTATTTGTAAAGCACCTTTTAAAAATAAGTTACAGCAAGTAAAAAGTACATAAAATCCAGAACAGAAGAGATAAAAGATAAAATAATTAATTAAAAAGGACATCGATGTCTTCATTAAAAAGGTTTCTTCACTTAGTTGTCAGACTTTCGTTGGCTGAGTTAAAAGCCTGTTTTCAGCTGCGTTAGACTGATAATCAGACTAAATTTCTAACATTTCATTCTCACTTTGTTTTTCAGTTCGTGTTATTTTTGCCCCAACGAGCCGGCGACTGATGCAGCTTTAAGGTTTTTGCTCACCGAGTCTGTTTTTTTTTCGTCCAAAATTGTCGCACGTTAAAAAAATAAATACGACGTCACGTTGTGTCGATCACGTTTACACACCGACTCGGAAAGTTTCGTCCGTGGTTAAAGTTTTCGGAGCAGGTTCGATTTTCTGCGTTTTTTTTGCATCTGTCAAAAGCGTTTACAGTTGTTTGACCGCTCAGAGCCACCGTACATGCAAACAACACAGCCTGGAAGCACTGATACTATCAGCTCCAGCAGAGAAGTTAAACACAGACTGATCACAGGACGACTGTTGATCGTGATCTTGTCTGTATGTTGCAGCGTTTTGAGGCCGTGCCCTGAATATCACAGGCCGATCACCTGTGTGTGTGTGTGTGTGTGTGTGTGTGTGTGTGTGTGCGCGCTGCCAGCCGCTGTTCAGGATCAACTGGATCATGGATATTGGTGATCTTCTTTTAACTGTGTGGTTCTTTCTTTTTCTTTCAAGACTTTAGAGGACCACAAAATCATCCTCACTGCTTGACGACACCATTTTGCCTCGTATTGCAAATTTTCACAACAAATATAGAAAAAACGCATCGTACTCGGTGTGCGAGGTTTCTGTTCGTAACGATTTTTGTCGGATGACGGATTAAAAAAACACACAAAAAAACGGACTTGGTGTGCAAAGACTGTAAATGTCATATATTTAGAACCTGCACAGCTTGTGGATCTATTATAGGAATTTGATATCATATATAAATATTGTTCAGCGAGCGCATCAATTGAAAAAAGTTTTCTAGCTTCCTGGTTTGGGGCCTACTGCACATGCTCAGTAGTGTTTCTCCCACTTGGCTCATAGACTTCACACTAGGATGACAAACTTTAAAAATTGCTTTTATAGGCTCTGGGAATATTTTACAAATATAAAACCGTCACGGTTTCAAAATTCATAACACAGAGTAATAATTGACCTTGTTTACAGTTGGAGGCGTCGGTCTGTGTGGAAAATGCACTAAATACGTTTATTTACGGTTCAAGTCTATTTTTCTCTGTTCTGAGCGCTTCCAACATACGAATGACCCACGCTCCATACTGCACCTGAACGCCTCCAGTAGTGCTCACTGCTGCTGCTGCTGCTCTGCTAACGTGCTGCTGACGCCACGCTTCCTGTCTAGAAACAGTGTAAGGATGTATTCACCACAGAATGAACTATTGTGGATAAAGCAGTGTTTTTCAACCACTGTAGTGTGCTGTGATATATTGTCAGATGTGCCGTGGGAAATTATCCAATTTCACCTAATTGTTCTAAAAAACATTGTCTGTGTGTCTGTGCTGTCTAGTGACCGGCAGAGTAATCATGTAATACTCTTCCATATCAGTAGGTGGCAGCAGGTAGCTAATTGTACTTTGACAAGACAAGAGGATTAGTGATGCATGGATGCGACAGGTGGCGGTGACAGTGGCGTTGTGGCTAGCGAGACTATACGGTGACAGTGATGGAGAAGTTTTTGAAAAGGAAAAATGCAGAAAAACTCCGAACTGGACCCTGGACAAAATCCGGACCCAGATGAAGACCCCAGTATGAGTGGAGGTCAAAAGAAAGCAAAGACGGTTTCACACTGAGTGAGTAGAAATATGAAAGATTATAAAAGACTTTTTTTCTTTGTGTTTATTTGATTCCTATTCAAGACGCTTTGACGAAAATGACTTTATATTGTTATTAACAGTTTTGGCTGGTGGCGTGCCTCGTGATACTGGGATAAAGGGTAAGAACGTGTTTGTCTACAGTACATTAGCTTAACTACAGCTCAATAACTATTTACGATATGAATCAGTAAAGGTATCCATAGTTTCAACCTTTTCCTGGTTCTGTAGTAAGTTATGATGAGAAGTAAAAGCACAATGTCTATTATAAAACTTCTCTTGATTAATTTGACGTCATTAAGTTAAAAGTTTTCTTCTTTAAAGTTTCTTTCAAACCGATAAAAACCTGTTGTTCTTTCTCGACTTTTCATTTGATGTTTTTTCTCGTTGCATTAAAACCTTCCAGCCCTCCAGCCTTCTTCTCACCGTCTGTGGTTAACGAGCTGTTTCCCCTGTTGATAGATGATGAGCTAATTAACACACAGGTGTGACAGCGGACTCAGGTGCTCTCATCAGCATGTCAATAGCATCACCACTGATCCATGAAGACAAGCTCCGGATTGTATTTTAAGAAGAAATTAAAGACTTTTCCCTTTGTATCTGACATTTAAAGTACTCTTACCTCTGTGGTTTTCAAAGTTTAGTCTTCTTTTTTACTCTTTTCCACCAGTGCTCTTTTGCTTTTTACTGTTTAATAGTTTACAAAACATTTTATTGACTGATTATTTATCTGTTGTAATGTTTTGCTGAACTTTCCTGTCATTTTTATACTAATATTCAACAGATTTTTGAGCCGCATCATTGCACAAATAAAGTATTTTCTTCTACATTATGGTTTAAAAATTACATGCAGTGTCATGCAAATCCATACAGATAAACCTGTTATCTAAGGATAACTCTTTGTCAATTCTCTAATCCATACATAATTACATGACATTTATCTGGAGACATTCAGCCAGTCATCAAACTCGCTATAGTTAGAACTTTTTTTTTCAGATAATTGATTTATTGATTAGTTTAGAGACCTGCTAGCTAACTGATAGTGAAAGCTTTTGCCTTCCTGATGTCTCTTCACAAAGTCAAACACATAAAGTTTTCACTGACAAAATAATACTGAAGCCCAGTCACACCAGTTCAAACTGATTACGGCAATTCCATTGAAATAAATAGATTCATCGCGCAGTTTTGCAGCAGATTCACTCATAGAGTGGAAGTAAATTTGCACTTTAATCCTCTTACGTCTTGTTGAAGAGGCACAGCAAAGTTCCTCCGTGTGTCCTCGTGAAATGAATGATTTTTTAGGACTTTGTGATGTAGTGACTTCTTGCAGAACTAATTGGCAAACTACAGTAACTGGCTAGCAAACACGCTAGCAAACAGGCTAGCAAGCACGCTAGCAAGCACGCTAGCCAGCCAGAAACATGCTACCGTGTCACAATAGAGAGCAGACGTGAAACCAGAACTTCCAGTTTCTGTTCCAGAAGTAAGAAAAACCTCATTCAGAATCACATTAATACTTATAGTGTCATAAATAACTAAAATTCCAGCGTTTAAACATAAATTTTCTCAACGGTATGTTGTGTTGTTCACTCCAAGGATAGTATTTCCAATATTGTTTTTATTTAATATTTCTGTTTTTTATTTTCCCCTTGACAAACAACATTTCCCACAACCCCTATCTTGGATTAATTATGGCTTTCAAACCTTTCAAAATGTTATTGTATTATGTCTCCTTTATGTATGTGCCTATGTGCTTCTAGATAACTTGGTTTAATGTTTTGTATTTCTCCTCTCAGGTCTGACTGTAACTGTAAAACTGTTTTTTTTAACCCTTCTCTGACTCCAACAAATCATCTGAGCTCGATTGTACAATGTGCAGTATTTTTATTTAAGCGAGTGACGGGACGTCTTTAATAATCAAGAGTGTCTCAGTGAGCTCTGATAAACCTTCACATTCTTGCAGTCTTAACAGATACTTGCGCACTGTGAGCAGAAATATGTCTCACAAGTAGCCACTTGACTACCTGCAAATATACAAAGTTAATGGATGAATGCTGCTGTGCTGCTCACTTCCTATGCGAGCTGCAGTTTCCGTTTAACTTCTAAAAATTCTAAAAAAAACTAAAAATCACAGTTTAACTATCAACTGATGGCTATAGTGCAGTACTGGAGCCAATTATAGAATGGAAAGTAAACCCCAGGAATAAACTTTTCAGAAAGACCAATGAGAGAAATGCTGAATGACAGATGCATTGAGTCAAAAAAGTTAGTTTTTTAATTTTTTAGTTAAAGAAGTTAGTTGCACAGAGGCTCGCCCACGTGTGATGTCATGACATTGGCTTCCTGTAGCCCTTCAAGCCGGCTTTACTCTCGAGTATTTTCTACCATCGACCACCTGTCAAGTAACTGCAAACCATGTCTTATTTGTGGGGATGTTTACTCTCCAACAGTGGAGGTTAAATAAAGTTGGATGGTAACACACTGCTAATAACTTCCTCTGGGCTTTGATTTCATGGCAAAATGTCGACATTTTAAATGAAACACAACAACAACAAAACTCTTAAAGGGGAACTCCACTAATTTCACACATTAATCGTATGTTTCCGTGTGTTGGGGAGTAAAACTGCATATGTCAAAAAAAGTTTATAAAGCGTTTTGTGTCTCCAGAGGGAGCTGTGTAAAATCTGATTGATTGACTCAAGTGATGTCACTTGAGTCAGCGTCGGTTGGGGCCATAGACTGTAAAAAATATGGACGTAGTCACCGTGACGTCACCCATTGGTTTGCGAACTGCCGTACAGAAGCCTCGAATGTGACGATTTGACCACCGCCATCTTGGATTTGGCCGTCGCCATGTTTGATCTTTGGAGCCAGAAGTGACCATTTGAGCTGACCATAGCGCTAGCTGCTAGCTTGGTTGGCACGATGCATTTATAAGCCATGGTTAACAGTGATAAACAGGCTTAAAACCGTTAAATCATCATCTGATCATCCGAGTCATTGATGGGTCTTTTATTACAACCAAACGCTGAACAAGACTGTTTTTAGGCGACCACAATGTTAAAATTAACTTTAGTAAATTGAAAACTCACTGTGAAATAGCAGCAGCTACGCCTACACGCAATGGTTACGTTACGTAAGCAACGTTGTCACCATGGTGGCGACTTGTCAACCACAATGTAGCCACGTCCTAAAGCATACGCTGCTTTATCGTCTATTTTACTCTAAATGGGACCATAATTTACAAAATGAACATCATGCTGTATTGAAGAATACTTGAAACTAGTGATTGAGACTATAAACTCATTAGGAAACAGTTTACTGAGGTAATAAATCAAAAGAGACGTAAGACCATTTTCTTATAGACTTCCAAACAATCAGACTTCTTTTTGCAGCCTGTGGAGTCGCCCCCTGATGGCCGTTAGATAGAATGCAAGTTTTTGGTACTTCCACATTGGCTTCATTATTCAGCCCCGGAGGTTGCCGCTTGGTTGGGGCTGAAACATTAACTGCTACCAGCATAACACACCCAAATCTCCAACTGACCTGTCTGCGCACCTGTTGCATTGTGGGTAATGTGCTGAATAAAAAAGATGATATCTCTGGTTCTCAGGGATGCAGATTACTTGCGAGGCAGCTGGATTTGCGAGATCACGACATTACGAGATATGGAGATTCTCGTGTGATCTCATGAATCCTGCTGCCTCACGAGGTAGCGGATAGACGGTGATGGACAGCTGGTTCATCCAATCACCTGCAGAGTATTCCAAACAGTTTCCGAGGATGACTTCTCGGATGGTTGTAAGGATGCAAAGTCATCGGGAGTGAAAAAGGTGACAAAGATGCAAACCCTCTAGGGAGATCTGAGGGCATGACCCCCCCCCCCCCAGGGAAGAAAATTTATTAAATATCTGCTTTAAACTGTGGATTTACAGTCGATTTTTCATGAAGATATAGAAAGAAATTCAGGGCACTTAAAAAATAAGAAATAAAAACAGTCAAGAGTGAAGAGACGGGTCCAAAATTGTACAATAAAGTTCATCAAACAAAACAAAAACACAATATGCACAACAACTGACAAATCAAATGGAAAACACAGCTTGTTATATTTTGGTAGAGAGAGAGGGATTAAAGCAAAAAAAAATCTTTTGACTGAACTTTATTTCATACAGCGAGGTCATATCCTCCCATCTGTGATGTGTAAAACATGTTAAAGGTTACATTACTTGACATCTGCTAAACAAATAACACGATATGTAAAATGATGAGATTTCAGCAGAAACCATCGCTGCTGTTCTCTGACGCAGCCATCAGGTTAAACACTCGAACGATATCGTTTGAAGGGAAGACGAAGCTCTTGAACAGCTTTTCTATCACCGGTTTTCTTTTTTGTCATTTCAATCCATTTTCAATCTACGATATGAAACTGATACTTTTATTTTTTGCAAAGTTTGTCTCAGTTTTTACTCAGTTTTTACATACTTTTTCATTTTACTTATTAATTAATTATTATTATTATACACATAAGATTAAAGGAAGTAAACACACCTGAAATTGTTATATTTGTTTTGACTTATTTCATGAGTTTGTCTAATTTGCATAATTTCATGATAAAAAAAAAATGAAGGTTATAATACAGAAATGTATTATTAATTATTACCACTTTATTAATAAGTCTCATTCTGATAGAAGAACAAGATTTATTTTATCCCTGTTCGACTATGTTGTCTGACCTTCAAACACACACCTTCATATAGGGTTAGCTGTGTTGCAAATTGGTCTGACGTGTGCAGAGAAAATAGATGATATAAAGTAGGGATGTCAATGATTCATTGATTATCAGTTAATCACTATGAATAATTCAACAAATTAAAAATATATTAAATATTAAAGCAGAAAAACGATGAACGTGTGATGTAACTGTGAGAAAATGTTGTGTAGATCTGCTGTAGTATGCAGTTGCATTTTAGTCTGAAATGCAACATGCAACACATTTCAACTCACTACTGTATGTAGGTAGGTGGTTATATACAGTAAATACAGCCTGATCATACATCTGCTAAGTTACGCCAACAGCCTACGGGACACATTTAAACGTCTATCTGCAAGTTATTTCCTTTTAATAAAACTTGCTAAACGTAAGGCTAACGTTAGCTGGCAAGCTAATATCTGTAGCAAACAGTTATTTATCTGTTTATTGTTTTACTTGTCTTACTGTTGTTATTCCATCATGTGGACTTCTGATGTTTGATCTGTCGCTCAGATCGATGAGCTACAGCTGAGCGATGCTCTGTGCACGCTGTAAACAATCTCATTGGTTCAAGAGTGTGACGACATGTGAAGAGCATCATCTGGTTGGATGCATCTCTCATCTTTTTTTCTCAGTGTTGTTATATTTTTTAAAACCTGTCCACCTTGAGCCAAACAATGTTAGAGGAGAGCAATGCTAAATTATTACTGTCTTTTATTATTATTTTAATTATTATTATTTTTGTAACATTGTTATTACTTATTACTTTTTCTTTCTCAATAATCTGTAAAATATAAGAAGGTTGTGAATAACTGACATTATTTACACCAGCAGGGATGTGTAAAGATGTAAATCGATGTGTCAGTCTGTCTTTACTGTGAAAGCAGCTCCTGATATTTCCTGATTAGTTACCAGAACGAGCAGTTCTCAACATGATTTATGTTGTTGGGGAATGAAATGAAACTTGTGCTTTAGTTTCCTTCCAGCAGCTTCAGGCTTCAGTTTTCTGGTTTATTATTCACGCTCTCCACAGAGAACAGCTTGGACATGTTTGTGTTAAATCTGTGGCCCCTTAAAAACTTTGGGGGTGGCCATGGCCGGCGGGTGGCTGACCTCATCCTCTGGACTGGAGAGATACCAGCAAGCCCCAAGGATTGCGGGTAAACCCCAGAGGCCTTCTGCTGGCCGCTACAAAGCCGCTCTGACAAATCAGCCGGAGGGGAGGAGGAGGAGCCGAGGCTGCATGGAGGACCACGAAGGCCAAGAGGCCCCGGGCGATGCAGAGCAGTGCTCGCTCTGCCAGTCTCTCTCTCCTCCTCTCAGTGCTGTTATTTTATTATCATGACTGCTGACGAGGAAATCCTTTTTCCAAAACAGCTTACAGAATAAAAAACCAACACTTTATCAGGACTGCAACTACGTATTCATTAAAGATGTTTGATTTGAATACCAGATGACTTTTTCAGTCAATTAAATGTCCAAAATATTGATAAATTTGCATAATGTGTCACCGGGGATCAAAGTGATGACTTCAAACTGCTTATTTAGTCTGACAGTCAGAAATTACAGTGATATGAAGCAGAGAAACTGCAAATCATCACAGTGGAGAAGCTGAAAGTGATGGATAAATGACTTCAAATTGATTGACTGATTATCACAATTATCATTAATACACTGACCACCTGACGAATCCTTCTGGCAACACAGTTTACAGTCTTTTTATTTTTGGGCTGTATTATCACCACACACATAACAGGTATTAAAAACATTCAGATTCACAGTTTTAAAGTGTTATTTTTTTATAGTTTTGCCCATTCCGATCAATAATAATTCTGTAACATTGTACTCGCTGAAGTCATTGCTGAATGTGGGAACATTTCGTTCTTCATTAGGATCCCAATTAGCATCAGCTGTTCTTCACACATACACACTTATACATAACCACTATAACCACAGAAACACAGGAAACTAACCAGCTCATCTCACAGGATTCAGAAGAGAAACAAAATTATAAATCAATCACTATTCCCCCCCCCCATCTGAATAAAGAGTTGACTTCTTTAAATTATATATTTATCAGTCCTGCACTTTCGCACATGAAATTGCAAGAAAGGTATAAAAAATACATTGATGACATACATGATTTCTACTTTCACCCAGGTTTACTTTTTATTTTTTACACCAGTTTTCACCAGTTTACACACACACACAATTCAATTATGGTTCCTGCAACATGAAAACATCGCTACAAAAAAGTTTGCAGGGTCAAAAAAACAGCCGGAAGATTAGAAAGGTTGTTAATAAAGTCCCACGTCAGTTAAACTTGTTTGGAAGAAGAAAAAAAACAAGCCGAAGTGTAAAATTATCACCCAGACTGTCTGTTTGGGTGATAATTAGGATGTAGATGTTCGTTATTAGCATCCATCACAGGGGTACAGACCGATCTCTCAACTTTGATTTACCGTAGAGAGTGTAGGCGTTGAACTTCAGTTTGACCTGCAGATAATATTTTAGATAATGTGGATAACTATCGACTTGTTGACAGGCTTTGTTACAGCAGTGTTCTGAGTAACATGGGAATGAAATAGAAATGAAGTTTTAATGAACTAAAATAATCCTTTCCGGGCTGCACACACCTTTAGTACACATCGGATGCAACACACAGACAAGACGTGGGTGAAGATGCGTAAATGTGTCTGTTTGCCGTTTGTTGGCTTTTTAGAGCTTTTACTCTGAAAACAGCTGCCTTGCTGCGGCCGAAAACGACGCTATGAGAGACGCTGAGAGTGAACCAGAACAGTAAAGTTGCAGCCGGACAGATAAACAACAAACTGAAACTCACTATAAAGCTCCGTAAAGCCGAGAGGAGCTGCAGAGTCACTGCGAGCCACAACCAACACGTTACACTGTTAGCTAACACATCGTTATTGTGGAAAATATCAATTATAAGCCACTTTATGAAAATAACCCAAGCAAACAGATGCATCACATACAAGTGAGAAACAAAACATTTTAACTATTTTGACAAACACGATTTGAAAATGTGGAAAAAAAAACAGTAAAAGGACACTAAAAACTGACAAATATGTCATCAATTTGTTATAAAATGCGCTAACAATGTTATTTAGTTTTATCATCATCAGCTTTTACTGTTCCTGCAAATATCTGTTGTGTTGTAAAATAGTTTATTTGCATTTTGTGTATTTGCTTGTGCTTTTATGCATTTGCAGAGCGTGTCTTTATGCTGCATATGTGTTGTCAAATACGTTTATTATTGGATCACATGACACAAACAAACAGTCAATAGAAAGATGCAGCGGGAACTCTCCATCTGTTTGATCACATGACAAACCACCGCTGGGTGACTTCTGCACCTTATTTTAGCAGCTAAATCTGTCAACCGCGTTACGTTAACGCTCCTCACAGGACCAACAGGTGAAAATGTGTTTCTCCCCCGGAGTCGACACATGAACGTTTCATGGTGGAGAAACCTAATCTGAACATTACTCCTCTCTCTCTCTCTCTCTCTCTCTCTCTCTCTCTCTCTCTCTCTGTGTTTCTCAGGTCAGCCGGTAGCAGATCAATAAATCAGCAGATCGATACATCCTTATCATTTTCCTCGTGTCAGACGCAGCACGGAAACATCGGAAGAGAAATGCCGAGTTGACATTTCACAGAGGAAAAGCATTTTTCCCCCTGACAGCAGTGATATTATACTTAAGTATGTAAACATGTAGAGAGACACAGACTCCTTTATCGACGTATGAACAGTCTCGTTCCCCCGGTGATTTGAAAACACTGACTGGATTATGACGGCTATTTGAGTGAAGTGCATTATGGGTAACTAGACTATTTAAGATCATTACTGACAGGAAGATTCTCCAGAGACGAGTATGACGAGTGACACTAATGAGGGTGAGCGAGATTTTTTTTTTTTATAAAGAAACGTTTATATGTTTATTATTGAGTCGTCTTTTTTTAAATTCAGATTTCAGTTTCTAGTAGAACTAAAAGCAGCTCATCCATCAAACACATCTTACACGCGGCTGATTAAGTAAATTAGTGTTTTCACCTGAAAACCACATACTCCTTAATGCGACCCTCACGCTTACTTTAATTTCTCCTTAATTAACACCATTTATCTTAAAATAAGGTAAGAGGTTTATTAATGGCCGAGGACACCAAACTTACACAACCAATTAATTTTTTTACCGCTTTTTCAACATCTTTGCTCCCTCCATCTTTTAAACATGATGGAACTAAAGGATAATAAATATATGTATTATGGTTGTTAAGTTGAAAGGTATTTATTATTATATCACAGATTAAAAAAAAAAGACACTTTTTTTTGTAGTTTTCATCATTTTATTTATTTTTACACATCTAGAAAATGTATATTCAGACACATTTATGTTCAAAATTCAAATAAAAATATATTTCCATCTGTTTTTTCTCCCTCTTTGCACTATGATTTCACTTTTTTAATCATGTCTATCGTCCAGCACATTGTGCATAAACTACAAGTAAAATCCATCATTTATCCGTGTGTTTAGTTGTGATGGTTACCGTGGTTTCACGAGACATTTGTTAGACTTGCTGCTTCTTCTCATTGAAGGTAAAAGTGTGTTTCTACAATACAGTATATAGATGCCCTTGTGTACAACACACAAAAAAAGAAATTCATCTATAAACCAACCATCTCAGCTGATGAAAAACACTGTATAAGACCTGCATCTCTTTTCCTGAGGTCACAGTCTGGTCCTTGACTATTTGCCACCAGGTGGACCAGTTCCAGATACTCACTGTTCCAGTACATGATATACCTGTGAGAGGTCTTGGATCACAGCAGCAGCTCTGGCTGTTAAGTAGTCCTGCTGTAAAGCTGCAGCATCCTTGTCTGCTGTAATGTCTCTCTTCACCTCTGCAACTCTCCCGTCCTCTGTGTACACACTTACCTCTGCAGCGTGATTGTTGTTTACAGACTGTGAGCATCGGATAAGTCCTTTCAAAATACGCTGTGGAACGTGTAATATTTGCAAATGCATCCTGAGCTCAGGAGGTTTTGACCCTGTGACTGACCTGTAATATCTGCATTTGGTTTCTCATAAAATGCCACATTGGATATTTACAAAATTAGAGGCGATCCGCAATGAAAAACTGTGGTATTATTTAGGAATAATGCTTTCAGGGGTTGCTGTTTCATCACATGGAGGTCAGTCAAAAATATAGCTGACACTATTAAAAAAAAACAATTTCTAAAAAGTGTTTTAAAACTGCTGAGACGTTCATATAGATAAGCTACAATATGAGCATCCGTTACAAGGTCTTACAGCTTCCTTTACTCAGACTGTGTGCAGTTAGATCGGTCCAAAGCATAAATATGGCATTAGTAGTAAATAAATAATAAATCGACAGATGGATTAGTGCTGTTTTGGTGGGAGTTAGCACCATATTTATACACCTAAATACCTTTAGCACCCAAAAAAACTTGACACAGCTTACCTTCTTCAAGAATAATGTGTTAGATCTGAACGTTTTGCACAGCTCAAGACGCAGTTGTGATGTCTGGTCACTTTAGTGCAGAATGAAATATCTTGAAAACATATTGATGGATTGCCATGTAAATTGGAAGAGACATTCACAGGCTGCACAGCTTGACTTTGGTGATCGTCTGACTTCTCCCAGTGCCACCAGCAGGTTTACTTTGATGGTTCAGGATGTAATATTTCAGTAGTTAGACATTCATCACAGAATGAATTGTAATAACTTTTAATGATGCAGTGATGCGTTATGGCTAAATAGCAAACATTACTAACTTAGTACACTAAACTAAGATGGTGACCATGGCAACCATTATAAGTGCTCATCATCAGCATGTTAACACTGTCCTTATGGGAATGTTAGCAGCTGGAAACCAATCCAAAACAATAGAACCACTGGGGCTGCTTTCAACCTGAAATTCACTCTGTACTTACCAGGAAGTTTGTGTGCAACTGCAATCATGTGTGTGTGTTAGCATGTTGATTAGCATTTAACTCAAGGATAGCTTTTAACATTCAGAAATACATTTTAAAAACCGGTGACATTATGGGCTGTTTTTGTTTGTCACCTGAAGTTAATTTCACATTTCCTTGGAATTTCTCCCCTTTACCTTCCACAAATAAACTGAAGCTATTTTCTGTGTGTGCAACTGCAATATTGTGTTTAATCACACCATCCTCTATCCCAATTTCTTCCCGTGAACAGGGATCATCATTAACTCTTTGTGTAAGTTTCTATCTCATCACTCTCGCAGTTCTCTTTTCATTTCTCTCCACGGAGATGAGAAATGAAGAATGTGTAATTACCTGGAGGAGCGAGGCGACCAAACTGTCCGTTAGCGGCACAGAAATCCTGCAGTAATGAGAAAAGATAAGCCACTTACAGACAAAAGCTCTGCTATTTTCCTCACCTCACTTCAACAGCTAATGACAGACGCTAACACGTCGGCTCTCCACCGCTGCTCTGCAACACCTTCACCCTCTCCACAAGATGTAAAAAAAAAACCCAACAGAAAATCACACAGAACACAAACAATTAAAAACATGAGTGAGTGAAAAGTACAGTACTGCTGAAGCTTTACGTGCTCATAAATAGTTTTAACTCAAACCATATTGTGATAAATGTTATTCCAGAGGCTGATGAGAAGATGGAGTTTTAGCTTAGCACAACTAGCCTACATGCCAGTGTCCTATAGTTGTTGCTAAAAAAAAAAATCCCCCAATGCTAACTGCTAATAAAGACATAACGTCTCGTTCTTTACATTTCTGTTTCTATAAAACAAGATACATGTTACATCTTCAGAGATTTTGGGAGGTGTTATTTTTCTCTTTGGGTGGAGCTACGCGAGCAGTTTTCCCTTCCTTGCTTCCACGCTTTGTGCTAACAGCTAACAAGATCATTTCTGCAGTAGTTTAAAAAATTGCACTCAGTTGCTAGTTTATTAGGTAAACCTAGCTAAAGTAAATGCAGTGTAGCAATAGTTTTTTTTTATCAGGTATGGATTTTATTGTAGGTAGAGCTATTGACAGACGAACGTATTGACAGAGGAATGTAACAAAATGTGTAATAACATATAGATAAATTGGGGTAAATGAACATGAAGATTAATAAAACTATTTACTGTAGCTCTTTAAAACACAAGTAGGCATCATAACTCTTAGAAAGCTTCATGTAAAAATCATTCGAAGGTAGGAAAAACTTAAAAACTTACTCCACAATACTACAGGAAAAATCTTCTGCTCATAAACATATTTTAAGATTATACAACTGTAACCACATTGGTCAAAAGTAAAATAGCGAGCATGTGGTGCCCTCCATGCTGATCAGGTAAACTTTATACAAGCCTGCACCCAAAAATACTGAATGACAACTTACATTATGTTCATTCACACACAAACAGTAAAGTTAAAGCAAGTGTGCAGACTTTCCTCCTCTGCTCTACATGCAAGTCTATTTATTCGTATAACCCAATATCATAAATCATAAATCAGCCTCATGGGGGCAGCAGATAAAGACGTCGACTGTCTCTGCTTGTTAACAAGGCCGATCATAATATATGTACAGTATGTGTGTGTGCAACATTTGCTCATACTTATTCCAGTATATCTTACAATATATTGATAATTTACAGTAACATATTCTGTGAAAACTTGCAGATATTTTTTTAGTTACATTACTGCAAATTATTGTTTTGAATTTGTGTCCATACCAGTTTAATCTAGATTTGGTTAAAGTTTTATGGTTTAAATTCAGGTAAAAAATTAAAGTTGTATTAATAGTTAATTAATAGAGAACACAACACTGACAAATCACCTTATAATGTTGTTACGGTGAACGTATTAGCAAACAAGCTGCTATGTACACATCCAGGAGACATTGAGCAACAATTTAGATCGACATTTGTCAATCAAAGTCGAATATTCACTCTCCTTTTAGCTCTGGTTTGGTCTCCATCAACTACTAATACAAAATATCTCACTCTTTAGCCTCTAGATGTTTCACTATGTTCACCAGCTATTCACTAACTGTGTACAGTGGGGTTTTAGTGCTTGTTTGCTGAAAACAGCTACCTGCTACTTCTGGAAATGACTTCAGAGATGAGAGTGCAGTTACAACGGTAAACGTGCTGTAAAGGCAAAAATATGAGATGAAAGAGGCTAAAACTCAAAATTATATATTATATATAGCAAGTTTCAGCTCTTTGTTTATCTGTCCGGCTGCAACTTTACTGTTCTGGTTCACTCTCAGCGCTCTCATAGCGTCATTTTCAGCCGCAGCAGGCAGCTGTTTTCACACTACCTGCTCAGCACCAAACAGCAAACAGACACAGTTAGCTGTAGACTAGCTGGTGAACATAGTGGAGCATTTAGCAGCTAAAGAGCCAGATATTTCACTCAGGAGTTGGTAGAGAGTAAAAACAGAAGCTAAAAGAGAGTGAATATTGGACTTACATTCACCAGGTGGACAGAAACACGACTCTAAATGAATGATAATGTTGCTCCTTAACTGCTGGATGTGGAAATAAGCAACTGTTTGCTAACAAGTTCAATGTATCAACTAGTTTGGGAAACTGTTGGGTCTTTTTTTTAGTGTTTACTATTGAACAGCCAGCCAAGCTGAAGCCCCACCCATGCTTCTTAGCGAGGATGTTCACTAATCAGACACTTGAAACAGACTAAAAGTCAAAAATGAGGCAATTAAAGCTTCATCTCCACCTGTAGCGATTTAAACTCACGTTTTTTCCATCATGGAAATTAAAAGCATTTCCATCACTGCTACTGCACAACTTTCAGCTGCACACACACACACACACACACACACTGCTGTGTCCGTTTGGCTGTAAAGGATTACAGCAGTCTAGCAGTAATTAGTTGTGGCATAATGAACATTTGGCCCTGTGGCGAGGAATAATTAAGCAGCACTTTGCGGTGATCGGTAACGAGGTGACGAGGCCAGAAAACCTCCGGAGTTCACCAACACTCACACTTAATGGGATTCATTACACTGCTGAACTTCTTTCCTACACACACATAACATGAATAATACATACGTACATGTATTATATGTAAATAATTCATCCCTCCTCTGTGTCGTCTTCAACATGCATGTGTCTTTACTGCTGGAAACTCTCAGTCATTAGTGCTGAATATTAGTTTCTGGTTTTGTGTTTTATTAAATATTGTTTGTTGAACAGGCAGCAACATCATCCAACCTCCTTCATTTGTAAGTTTCTGTCATTGTTTCTCTTGTCGGATCAATACCAGATCTGGTGTTTTTTTTACTGTGGTTGGTCTGACTCAGTGGTTCTGCTGAGATGTGTCTTTCCCACCAAATATCCAAAAAAATGTACATTTTAAAGGGCGGATATGTGGTAGTCGTAGCAATATCTTCATGTCATGATTTGCTTCAGTTTAAAACTGATTCTCGGATGAATAAATAAAATGGGGGGTAAACTGTTCACTCGCGTCTTTATTCCTTGGAAATGCAATATGAAACATAACTGACAGTGAAGCCAACTGGTCCTGATGAAGGTCGTTGTCTGACGACCAGAAAACAGCAGAGGAAAGTGTGTGAGAGTGCTCAGCTTTTTGGTTTAGACAAGTAAATTGTATCCATGTGGAAGCGTCTTCCAGCCTTCTACCTGTATGAGAAGAATGAAATCAAAGTATCGTTTACTGACCGACATCACCGGTGTAAGACGGGAAAACAAACAGTGGAGAGCAGCATCTCTCTGCCGAGGAAAACCATCCTAATCTAAAATGAAACAGCCCCAGTGTTGGTTGACGTTTTCTAAAGTATTGCTGTATGTGTCGGTTGTTACTCCGGGATTCCACCGGGCGCGTGTGCGTCGCGTTCCGACTCCGACACGGTTTTGCACCGTCCTCTGCACAGCGTCCTATTCCACCGGGAGCGTGTCAGAAGCGGAGCGTCTTCTCTATGGGGAAGCCTTCCGCCGTTTAAAGTCAGTTGCACTCCTACTACAGTAATTACAGCAGCCTAGTCAAAGCTGATAAAGTCCCTTAAAGCTACCGTAATTACTGGAGTAGCAGGGCAACTAAACTGCCCAATTTTGTTAACTTGCTCAGCTTTCGTTGATTTGGTCATTTTCCTTGATTTTTGTGCTTCTGCTGTGGTTAAGTAGGCTGCGTAGTTATATGGTTTCTTTATTCATCTGTTTTAATTGCGTTTATTGTTGATATACGACCAGGAGTCTGCATGGGGTGTTTTATTTTGAAAATTGACCGGATGCTCAATACTGTTTCTGTGTCTGACTTCCTGCCCAGCTCGATCTTCTCTGTGCTGCTTGATGCGGCATACGTAAAAAAATAGATGAGGCACCTATCTTTAGCGCAGCAGAGCGGAGAGCCGCTTCTGAGACTCTTCTGAAACGCGCCGCGGCACGCCCAGTAGAATCGGATACATTGACTAGAGTGGCCGCGATCAGCTCCGGCAGCTGCGTCGGAGCCGGAATGAGGCGCACACGCGCCCGGTGGAATTTAGGGGTTAGACTCGTTCGTTAGTGCTAACCATCCCTGGGTGATTACATATTATGCTTTTTGTGATATTCTGTTATTTAAATACTATTAGGATGTTAAACATGGTTAAAGTTCCAAAAGTTGAGGTGAATGTATATAAAGATGCTCCCTGCAAGTCAAAAGCCAGGGCTTCAACCTGCTCTGAACGCTTTGTTTGCAAAGTTATGTCTACTTCCTCCTCGTGATGACATCAGATTGTTCGTGTGTGCCCACTAACAGTCGTTCCTTCTGTAGCCTTTGTGTTTAAGGTTTTTCTACATGTTCTTCACATTGTCTACTCATATTTTGCATTGGATTTGGCCTCAAACATGTACGAATATATTTGAGAAGTTTCCAGTTCGAGTAAAGAATGAGAAAAATAAATGAAATCCTACTTCCTGAAGCTGACCAATCAGAACAGAGTGAACTCATCGGGAGGCGGGGCCTTAAAGAGACAGGAGCTAAAACTGCCTGTTTCAGACAGAGGCTGAACTGAGGGGCTGCATAAAGGACCAGTAGAAGATAAATAAGGAGTTTTTAACTGGAAATCATGTAAAGATAATCCAGTAGAGCCCCAGAATATAAATATACACCTGGAAATGTGCAGAATAATAATGATGATCCACAAGAATCACCTCCGCCCAAACAAATGCATCAGTGGATAACACGTTTACCACGCAGCGGGACAATGATCCTCAGCATCTTTAAGGTCAAACAGTGGAATGTTTTTGACTTTCCAAATCAGTCTCATGACCTCAGCGCAACCAATGATGTGTTCACTTTTAAAGACCAGACTGGAGGCAAAAAATTCCCCCCCGAAACAAGCAGGAAGTGAAGATGGCTGCTGTCCAGGACTGGCAGAACATCATCAGGGAAAATAAAGACAGAAGTGTCGGCTGATTTCAGACTCAATGACTGCAAAAAGTGTCTGACGCCAAACGTTAAATATGATGACTTTATTTGTGTTTATCTCCACTCATCCAATTACTTTCTGCTCCTTTACACTGTGGCAGTGGATGTTTAATAAAATCTTAATGTGATCTAGACATAAAACCCTCAAATTGAGAACCACTTTAAGTCATTGTGTAGTGATTGTGCTGGAGGCAACACAATGAAAAACTCTTGTCACCGTCCAAATACTTTCAGAATGTACATATCCGCCTGGCAAACTGCATTTAGTTTTAAGATTGAGAAAACGGTCCAACCAAGCAGCAATTTGCAGCCAGAAGAATGTGACACCCGTTTATTTTATTCAGCGCTGCCAGATAGGGCTTTTTTTTTTTTTTTTTGGCAGGGTTGTGATTGTTTGGGGCAATTTTTTTGTACAATTTTAGTGGTTTCCACTGACGAAAAGCTCGACTATATTCCAATAAATCTGCCCTTTTCCCATCTGAGCTGATTGAGACTGAAAACTGATGACTATCAAATCCATAAGTCATTTCAGTTTATTACAACTATGTTGAAAGTTGACTTTCTCTTATTCTAATAATTATTCAGTCATCAGTTATGTGATAAAACAGTTGTAACATCTGTTGATATCAGTGAAAACATTCAACTTTTAATGTTATATCATCTGAAAGGCTTTTATTGTTTTTGTTGTTGCTGGGCAGATAAATAAGAAATAAACTTTAATCTCCTAAAAGAAAATTAAAAATTGTTGGGTAATAAGTCGGCGTTCCAGTTCATCCCAAAATGTGTTGAGTTGAGGTCAGCGGTCTGTACAGACCATAATAATATGATGACTGTGTATAAAGCTGGATGCAGCGAGATGTGACGTCACCTGTTGATTTGCATTGAGTTGCAGCTTACGGTCGGTGGCGCCGCTGCCGCTTGGTGCGGACCAGTCAAGTTCTTCCACATCAAACTGGGGAAAGCATTTCTTTGTGGAGATGACTTTGTGCTGTTGACACAAACTTGGAAGCACATCTCAATCCTAATACATAAGTTTAACTTTCTTTGCTCAGTGATTATCAGCACCCATGAGAGACAGGAGACAGGTCTTGAAGTCATTGTGGTTTGCACATTTCATGACTGATAGGTGACAGTTGGTTTATTGATTTGCAGGGAAAAACAAGGAAGACAATATGGGTGAGAGAAAGGATTGGGATACGTGGTCAGCAAGGATTGTCTGTTCTGCAGAAAGAGTTGAAGGTAAATAAATATTTTTGCAACGGAAACATAAGTAGCTGATTGTGATAGAAACTATATTATTAACAGCAGAGGAGTTGCGCTGTAGCTCATTGCATGGTTCCCCCCGACACAACCGGATATTTAGCCTGCTTGATATTTTTTGGGCATCGGCGAGCTCTCAGATTGCATCTTTGAACAGTTCACACATAAAGCAATAAAGCAGTGATTTGCGAGTGGAATATCAGAGCTAAAATCACGTACTGTGAACTCAGCTTTAGGTGACGGTCATCGATCTCCCCCCCCCCCCCCCCGTCGCCGCTGTAATTAGCATCCTTTTAGTACAGCGTGTGTTTAAACTCCGCCGCGCTCACTTTCATTACAGCGGGCCATTATCAAAACAATGCAAATGAGTGAGGAGGAGACGGGGAAGACAGGGAAGGAAGAGGAGAAGAAGATGAGGCGAGTTAAAGCGATAAAAGCAATCTTGCAGGTTCATTGCATGTCACACTGTGCAAAATGTATCTTAACAACATCTTGGTCTGTGTCACACTGTAACATATCAATTTTGAGGCATGTCAGATTATGCGACGAACGCCTTGTGAATCGTAGCGCTGAATACAAAGAACCGGTTGATCTGTAGACGTTTTATGTAAGAGGAGAGAAGAGGGATGAGGAGATGGAAGAGAAGAAGAAACCCACTGAAAATAACATGATTATGAATAAAAATGTGAATATTTAATGTAATTTTTTTTTAAAAAAACATTTGCCCAAAGTGCTCCTGTTGCATTAATATGTATTTTTCATACTAAATCTGTTCTTTAGCACCTGGTTCGTGAGGTGTTCATGCTCCCATGTGTCGGTTTGTTCAAAGATTTTCAATAAAAGATTCACTGTTGTACTTTCATGTTTATGTCAATTAAATAAAATCCTTGAATCCCAATTAATCAGCGTTGGAAATGCCAGAACAAGCGCTGTTTCTGTTTCTGTTTTTTGTTTTTTTTTTTCTCTCTCAGCGTCTTTTCACTTGTTTTCTTCCGGATAAAGAAGCTTTTATGACTCAGTGCAGGATTAAACGACTCCCTCATGATGGATATTTTTTGTAGTAAATGTCGACTTTTCTCTGCCTCTAATGTGCTTTACCTTCCTTGACATTGCACCATGCAACCAGTCAGATTGACTTGTGAATTATGTCAAAAAAAAATCCCGCAGATGAAAGAGTCCTTTGAAAGCAGCAGTAAAAGAAATCAAGTCTTTCAGCCTGGCGTTTGAATGCAGACGAGGCGCTGCCAGATCAAAATCCGATCAAACAATAACATTTTTCTCTTTTTTGATTGTGATTAGGCCTTATTTTCTGACAGCCACTAAAATAATTGTGAAAGTAATGAGATAGTGGCAGTTTTTTTTTTTTTTTTTTTTCTTCTCCTCACTTTCTCTCTCCTTTCAAATAATGAAAAGATGATGAAAACAGCCGTGACTCCAGGAAGGAGCGTTGCTGGGTGGGAAAAACGACTTCAAAGAGAATGATAAGCAAATGTAGCCGAAGCTTTCATTCTGAATTAAGTCAACCAGCCACTTTAATCAAACTGTTTCAGAGGAATCAAACTACAGAGAAACACAGAGAGAGAGAGAGAGAGAGAGAGAGTAACAGAGAGAGAGAGAGATTGATTTCCAGCCTCTGAACTTCCTCTCACGCCACAGTTCTCCAAACGCACTGACAACCACTTCCTTCCATTTATAGTGATTTTTTTATGTTTTGACTCTTTGTGTTGACCTCAGGGCCTGTCAATCGCATCTGAACACAAACAACAACCGTGTGAATTAGACCCAAAAAAAAAAAAAAAAGCTGACATCATACTGAATTATGCTCTTTCTTCCCGTCGGCTTGGCATGTTGACGTGATGTAACGCGGCGTGATGCGGGATGAATCTAAATCTCTACCCTTCAGACGAGGCTCTTCTCTGATTCTCTCATCTTGACCAATGAGAGGAGAGAACGTTCTCACCTGGCTGTGATGCATTTTGTTCAGTTCGCTCGAATTATTTCTGTGTGCAAAGAAACTGAACCGCAACGCGACAGGATTACCAACCGACTCGCCCGCTGATTCAGACCAGAGCAAACACACCAGAGGTTTGAAAAACACTCTTATATGCATTCATGAATACATCGACCAAATTAGGTTCACTTTCCTCCGCTTGATTAATTTCTTCACTAACGTAGAGTCTGACCTGGAGAGATCTGAAGAGTTTCATTTTACAAGGATATATGTATTCTAAAGGTGTTCAAATGTGGGTGTGATGAGGTGGTGGGAGAAACACAACTCACTGAACAGAATTAATTCAATGATGAAGCTTTAGATCCTGATCCAAAGCCACAAACATTATAATAATAATAACTTTATTTGTATAGCACTTTCTTAAAATGATGTTTGAAGTGCTTTACATCCAATACAACACCAGTGATGTAAAACTACCACAATTAAATACATAATAGAGATAAATAAAAGAAAGATATAAAACAATAACTGCATAGAAATAAAATGTCATACAAGAGATAAGCAGATCCAAATACAAACAAACAATTAAAAACATGATGAAACAGATTCTGTCATGTTTGTATTAGAGGCAGTCACTTCATAAGGATGTATAATATAGAAAACAATATTGTAATATTGTTGTGACACTAAAAAAAAAAGCTTTCAGATGAACAAGATGCAAATATTAGAGGTGATGCAATTTCATGAAAAGTCCAATCCGGATCCAAACATCCATACAAATGTACATCTTCTCTGTGATTAAAGTATGAAAACAATGTCATACATAAAACATGTTTTAGATGGTAAACAAAAGCCAAACTCATGTATGAAAATCCTCTGTTCAGAGACACACACACGGTGTGTGTGCAGTCTGAATAGATCGTTTTCTTTCGAACACACCTGGATTTGATGCAGCTGCTGCTCCTCGCTTCCCGTTCAGCCTTTAAACAAAGAGAAAGCAGAGCAGAAGAGCTGCAAAACACAAGCCAAATATCTGTCTGTGAGAAAGGCAAACTGATGGCCGAGCATTAGTCTGCTTCCATCCGAGCCGGTTAACCGGAGAGCTGCCATTACTCATGTCCTAACAGCCTATAATGGAATTTTCCTCGGATGAGCAAAAGGTTGTCAAGCTGCTCGCTGCAGATCAGAAAAGCGGCTCAGCGGACTGGAAGTCGGAACAGGAAGCATGGAGAACAAAGAAAAAACCAGCACACACACACACACACACACACACACACACACACACACACACACACACACTGAAAACCACCTGATATTTCCATTAATTACACGAGAGCTTTAAGGACACAAAGGCTGCTTAGAACATTGTTAACAATTGTCTTTACAAACAAAAGTGAATCTGTTTGTGTTCTTAACATCAAATTTAATTTGTTTCTCCTGAATCAAAACCAATTAACATGAAAATCAGTTAAAGATTCTCTTCAGACATGTTTTAAGAGAAGACTGATTAATAATATTGTGTGTTTTATATGTTTTTTTTACCACAAAAAACTTAAGTTACCTTTTTGAAACTTGTTAAATGACATATTCTCCTTCTGTCGGACACAAGATTCACTGTAAAGTTCATTCTCAGTGTTTGTGCTCTGCAGGCTTCAAGTTTCCACATCACACTTGTGTAAGTTGCAGACTGGACCACGAGTGGCTCCAAACTACTTGTGATGTCACAAATCATGCTCATAGGTAGACACTTTAAACAATGAGCCTCATGCAAGAACGACTCACGTGAATAGATTCGTTGTTTGTGATTTAAGAAAACTTGTGGAATTCATCAATTTTCTTGTACTTAGTACTTATGAACCTAGAACTTACGAGGTCCTGACTTGTTGTACGAGTCATGGACAGTCTGACTTTCTTCACATGGGGAGAAACACTTGTTTGACTTAGAATTATGTCTTAACCTGAATGAATTTGCAGTTTAATTAAGCATAATATTCTGTTCATCATATCGCCGTCATGGCTGACAGTTTACCTGGAGGTTTTTTTTCAGTGTGATGATTTTTATTTCAGTAGCTGCTGTAAACTAACCGGACGCACCAGATGGTTTTTTACACAGAATCATCCGAGAAGTCGTCCTTGGAAACTGAAAAGGGCAGAAACTTTCCAAAAAATACTTGCAGGTGATTGGATGAACCACCTGTCTATCACCGTCTTAACTTGTGAGGCAGCTCACGACATCACAAGATCACACAAGAATCTTCATAGGACGCCGATTGGTCCGAACCAACAACTTGAATCCTGACAAGACGGGTTCTCACTTTATCTTGTGATCTTGTAAGGTAAGTGGTAACAGCAGCCTCAGGGTGTTTATGCAGGTCTCTGTCCAGTATCGTCACCTACTGTAGGCTATAATATTCTCTCCTCTAAGATCTCTGTGACTGTCACATGACCACCTTTTCTTTAGAAAGACATTTCTCAGCATCTAACTTCATGTCAAAGCATTCCCTCTTTATTTCTGTCACAGTACAGTGCTGCTCTGATGACTCATCATTGGTAGTTGGACTATATAATAATAATTGTTTCCCTGCTAGTGACACTGACACTAAATCTTTTATGATTTTGTCTTTTGATTTCTGAAGGCAGGACTTCTTTTTACTCTTTGAGAACAAATTTGAGAATGAAACTTGCCAACAAACAGAGCTGAACAGGTCGCCTTATATGGACGTTTTAGGGGCGTTGACGATGCTAATGATGAAACGTCAGGGACGTTCAGTTATTCATGAACAGGTGACATCGATCAGGCTGAAACCACAGATTTATGACATTAAGAGAGTTTGTTGAATCCAGGAGTTTTAGGAGAAGAATATGAAAATAGTGTCGACAGTCATATGACTACAAATCCTGTCACCGTCTGTCACTGTCTGATGCAAAGCTAAGACCAAAGACGGAAACTTCAGCAGCTTTAAAGAGTATTTCATCTCACTGAGCAAGTTGAGAAAGAACTGGAGGTGTGAGGTTGTTATAAACCAGCACCGACTTCACCTTTATGAGCCTTTCATGTTTTCCTCTCTGCATTATTTCTAACTGATCTTTTGAACACAATTCGTTGCTCCAAATATCTCCATATCTTGTTATGTTAACTGGTTTTTAGCATCACTTACAAAGTTCCGCTAATTCAATGAGGAAAGCGTTTCATTTCCTGTACATTCATCATAATAAAAGTCTCCCATTATTTAGTCATTTAAAAGCTTTTCATATGAAGCAGTGAAGCAGGAAATGTTGGGTTCGCATCAGCGGTAACTTAATACGACTCCGATATGGCTGCTCCTCAGTTTGTTGAATCCAACTTGACTGAGCAAACCTCATAGAAAAAAGCAAGAGTTTTAGGAGAAGAATATGAAATATGAATATGTTCTTGCATGAGGCCTGCTGTGTTTTGGTTCAGAGTATCGACAATCACACGACTACAAACCCTGTCACCATGGTTAAGACCAAAGACAAATTTCAGGAGCTTTAAAAAGTATCTCATCTCACTGAGCAAGTTGAGAAAGAACTGGAGGTGTGAGGTTGTTATAAACCAGCACCGACTTCACCTTTATGAGCCTTTCATGTTTTTTTGCGTCTTTAAGATTTTAAAACTTATTGTTCTCTTTAAAACATTGTAAGCTCCAACATAATAGTGTGTACAAATTTGAATTAAGAGGCTAAAAAATGCTGGTTTGGTCCTTGAAATAAAAGATAATTCAGTGCATCATACGTAGCATTCTTCACTCTGCTCACAGTGGATTTACTCAGCAGCAGGAGGAGGGGTCAAAGGTCAGAGGGAGAACACCAGCAGCAGTTCATTGGTTCAGCATGGTGGTGGACATGTTGGCCTTTCCTTTGATCAAACGCTGTGACCTTCTGATCTCTGGGAGAAGCATCATGCTGACATTCAGGCTAATTCACTTCCATTATAACCCACACACTTTATCACTGAAGCACCTCGTGTTGGTGAATAATTACTGATGTCATCCTGACTCATGTCTGGATGAGTCAGCGCTGGTACCTGCTGTCAGGTTGCCTCCGTCATTAAAACACTGCATGAACTTATGTTCAAGAGGACCTATTATGCTTTTCCTTATTTTCAGTCACTCACAGGCCACTTTATTAGGTACACCTGTGCAATCTGATGCAATCCGACACGACAGCTCTGCTATAAATTCTACATTTACCAAGCTGAGACATTTACAGTTTTTTGTTGACGTTGTCAGAAAGGTGATAATTCTACTTTATGTTTATTATTGAGGTCGTTACGGGCGATGGTGGTGTACTGGAGTGCATGTATTCATTTGAGGAACTTTATTCTCTTCATTGCTCCACACAGATCTGATCATTTCCGCTCCAGTGAAGAATGTACATCACGATTTAAACACTTCATCTGTTTCTGTACTTTGTCTCATTTTTCACCAACTTTTCTCACCTCAGCCAAGCATGAAATTTATTTTGCAACATCTCAAGATTTTTTTTTTCAAAATTTTAGGTGATTTCACTCAGGTTTTTTTTTCATGCATAAATTGAAAACATACTTCACAGCACCTTCTCTTCCACTCTCCAATTCGCCTTCCATCTACACCCTTTGTTTACTTGTGTTCCCTGAAATATGGTTGTGTCTGTAATGTCACACAGAATGCATTATAATCAAATCAAATCAAATTTATTAATAAAGCACATTTAAAAAACAACCACAGTTGACCAAAGTGCTGCACAATAAGATATCAAGAATAAATTAAAACAACACAACAAGGTAACATCAAACAAGAAACAAGAACAAATAGAAAACAAATAATAGTTCACTGGGTTTTAACGACAGTCAAAGGCCCGAGAGAACAAGTGAGTCTTTAGTTTGGCCTTAAAAGTGTCTAGGGAAGGGGAACACTTAATTCCAAAAGGTCACCCTAACCCCTCAGCCGCGATGGAGGGACAGCGAGCAACAGTTGGCCAGAGGATCTAAGAGATCTGGTGTTGTGAAGGCGGCAGATGAGCTCTGAGATGTACTGAGGCACCAGGCCATGTAGAGCCTTAAAAACAAATAAAAATACCTTAAACTCAGTCCTATACTTGACTGGTAACCAATGCAGGGAGGCCAGTATATGTGTGATGCTGTCTCTCTTCCTTGTGCCAGTTATTAGCTGAGCAGCAGCGTTCTGCACTAGTCGCAAGCGAGACAGTGATGACTGGTTAACACCCAGATAAATCGCAGTAGTCCAGACAGGAGCCAAACGCATTATTACAACTTGAACATGTCCCTCAAATATTTTAGCTTCCACTATTATTTGAAATACTCTAAAAAAAAAAAAAAAAGATATGAGACCTTATAAAAATATTCTACCTGTTGCAGTTGAGATCTTCTTCATTATGCTGCTGACATTCAGCAAGAGGTCACAGTTGTGTTTATGTGAGTCACAGGATCTTCATCTTTATGACCTGCTGATGATACGAAGCTGAGATTGTGAAATATTTGTTGTTTGTTCTCCGTCACAATAAAGTGTAACGTTGTGAGGACGTCGGCTTCTCCTCTGCGTCACACATGAGATCAGTCTCAAAACTTCTTTTTTTTTCTGTCAAAACAGTCTTGCAGTGATCTTATTGTCCTCAAGTCTTTCTAAAACATCTCTCCTCCTGAGGAACATCACGTCTCCCGGCGGCTCCTAACAGGTTCAAACTCCTCTGGAGCTCCTAAATATCAGCACAGAGACGAGTGAAGTGCTATATTAAGAAATTCTTTGTCATTTGAAGGTTTTTTTTGTCCAGTTAGGAGTGATTTCCTTCTCTTAAAGGTTTGATAAATACAACCCCAGGAGATTTTCTATGTTGAAGAATATTTTGGATAATTCTCACAAAGAAAACTCTAAACTGTGAAAACACTCAGCATTTTCTCCCACTCTGCCTCTCCCAACGTGTAATAATATAGAATATGACTATTGCTGTGATCTGAGGATGATAATTATGATGACGATGATAGAGAGGAACTCCCTGTTGCCTCCTCAAATTGTTTTCGGTATTAAAAACCTGAGACCCTGGAGAAAAGGAAAAAAAAACAAAAAGAATCAAATCCTCTCATCCGAGAAGAAAGAAATGTTGAGCCTCACTGCCGCGGTGAAAGCAGAGACAATGAACGTACGGTGAGGTGAAATGCACCTTTAAACCTCTCCCTTTTATTCGGAGCCATTTCCTATTGACGGCCTGCTGGGACTCTGAATTGAAAGGGCATGATCTTTTCTGAAGGCAGACAGGGGATTGTACTGATACTATTTTCGGAATCACATCAAGCCAATTAGCGCAGCAGCAACTAAGCTGGTGCATGCTGGGAGCCTGTGAATGTATGAGAATGTATGTGTGTGTGTATATGTGTGTGTGTGTGTGCATCTGTTTTATGTAAGCTGAGCCATATGTTCATATTCAGACTGTATGCGGTCGTGCTGCACGTCTCTTCGCAGCCACAGTGGAGGGTTAAAATTATCCCGGGCTCGTTAGCTAAAGCGTCCCAAGCGTCTGCTAATTAGCACATAATAGGACAGGCGCGTCCGCCACAGAGGGGCCTGTAATTTAAGAATAAAGTTCATTTTCCTTCTAGAGACATTCCTCACAGCCGTGACCAGGCGACTACAATTAGCCTCCTCTCCATTAGCATCGCTCGTCAGCCGTGAACCATCAGTTATTATTAGCAAACAGTGATGTTATTACACTACATGCAGCACAGGAGGGACAAATCTCAGGGCTCCAGTGCCTTTATTAGACAAAAGTCTTTTTTTTTTTTTTTTCAAGCTCATTTTGGTCTAATTTGTCATGTTCTGGGAGTTTTCTGTGAAAGGAAAGTTGGGGAAGCTGCTGTTTAGTTTAGTGGAGGGGAACATCAGCCGGAGGAGCAAACAGGAAACTGGAAATGTGGCCGTGTTGAAGGTGTGAGGAGTGTGAGAGAGAGAGAGAGAGAGAGAGCAGCAGCAGCTGGAAATAGAAAGTAGATGAATCACATTCGGTTTGTTCTGTAATTGCAGCCTGAGAGAGAGAGAGAGAGAGAGAGAGAGAGAGAGAGAGAGAGAGAGAAGACACATTCAGCCATCTGGAGCTCCAACCAGGAGGACTGAGAAATTATCACAGTATCAACATATGCAAGCAAGAGTTACAGAATTAGTCACCGCCAGCTGAAACGTACAACACCTCTAATGAAGGAACACATTGATGACGCTTAGTTATTTATTTTCTTTTAATCAATATTTATTTTTTTTATTTTTTAAGCAACAACAACAAAAGAAAGAGAAGAAGAAACAAGACTGATGGTTTACAACAAGCATCATTTCCAAATCTTTAACACAGTTTATAAAGGGATCCCCAAATATTTGCTCTTATCTTTTAGTGTATAAATTATTATTTCTAGCAGGAGGTTTGACATTATTTGTCTTATCCGATGATTAATATTTGGGAGTTATCTGTGAGTTTTTCTCCAAAACAATGCTGTTAGCTTTTTGGCATTGAGGAGGCTAAAGTCCAACAATATTCGTTCATTTTTATTATAATTATGTCCTTCTAGATATAAACCAAGTAAAAATAATTTAAGGTCCAACTGAATTCCTTTAGAAATAATTTTCTCTCTGACCTCGTCCCCAGAATGTTTTAATCTTTCTACTCTGCCAGACGTGAAACTGTCACATCCTGCCGGGACTTTGTGTGTTTTTTGGTCTTTTTATGTTCTCGTGTTCTTTGGGGTCTCCTGGTTTGATTTCTGTTTAGTCCGTCTGGTCATACGGGTTTTCTTGTTATATTTGGGTGGTGGGTTTAGACTGCCTTTTGTTGTTTAGCCTGTTGTGTTGTGTACTTTAGTTTAGGTTCATGGTGGTTCTTGGACAGGTTGGGTTGTATTTAGTTGTATTGTGTTTTCTGGGTTTTGGTTTTGTTACTGTGTGTTCATGTACTCCTCCTCACCTGCCCTCCTTCACCCTCGTTAGCTCTGCTCTGTGTCTTCCCTACACCTGCCCTGCTTCCTGTGTTTCCCTCAGCCAATCACTCCCAGCCTGTCCTCGTGTCTCGTCACCTGTTCTCCATTCCCTCATTATCTTAGCCTGTATTTAAGGTCTGGTTTTGAGTTGAGTCTTTGTTGGATCATTCATTTTGTTTCGTCTCTGTTCATGAACATCCACCATTAAAGGAGATTTTTTTCATCATATCTGCATTGCGGCCTCTGCGTTTGGGTCCCAACCTGACAGAAACAGTGCTTTTCCTTTAACCTCTGTGCACATACATCTGGTATATTTTTATCATAACGACTTAATTTACCTAATTTAACACAAAGCATGTCACTTAAATGTCACTCAGAGCAGCTCAGAGTATTTCGTCTTGTATCAGAAACACTTCCTGTCAGTGTTTCACATCGACAGAAAAAAAGCTCATTTCTTGTGAATGCAGTGTGAACAGATACTGAACATTTTCTTTCATATCTGACTACATTATTACTTTGATTTTTTCAAACACAGACATAAATATATATATTGAAGGTAAAGTTTCCAGCTACATTTTCATTCACATAAATACTTTGTTTGATTCTTCTTTGTTGTATTATATACCACATAAAGCAGCCGAATACAAGAAGAATTTCAGCTATTTAAAAAAAAACAACTTTTGAAACAGGTGGCAGTAAAAGTGTTGATTGCAGAAAAATTAAATCTACGTTTTAGATATTAAATTTATATGTTTGAATTTCAGCCCACTGGTGAAAAATGAAATGAAAACATCTCTCAGGTTGAAGCAAGGCACCGACCCCCCCCCCCCTCCGTGTGCAGGTTGGCGGTTCGCTTCCCTCCCGTATCGACGTCTGGATAAAACAGCCTCCCATTTGTTTCCGCTAAGCGACAGCTGATATTTAAAAATCCGCAGAAACTGTAAACTTAACGGCAGAAGACGGAGGGAGCCGCTGATGTCGGCAGACAGCCTTATCGATCAGCGAGCCGGGGAGAGTCTCACGTTCCTCCGGGCCCCGCCCACCCTAACCTTTACCGCCACTGGTCGACAGGTCCATCAATCAAAGTGACTGACGGCTGCGGCGGCCCCCTCATCCCGCTGATCAATGGCGATGGATTTTCTCCTCTCAGACGCAGATATTATGACATCTGATGGTGAGGTGGTTAATATTCCTCCATCTGACACACACACACACACACACACACACACACACACACACACACACGCAGAGTGAGGAGAGCGTAGGCGGATATCAATCTCAGTGTCTGTTGTCTTATCAATAACACTTTGAATGGAAGATGAGAACAGGAGGGAGAAGGCCACCGGGGCCACACATTCGTCTTTCTTGTCAAAACCTGCTGCATACGTTACCCACAATGCAATTCAGTTGGAGATTTAGCCTCCAAACTCACTTTCTTTCTAAATCCAGATTCATTTCATTGTCTTCAGCATCAACCGACGCTGACTCGAGTGACATCACTTGAGCTCCATCTGTGACGGAGAAAGATTTTACCCCAAAAAATTTAGATTAAAAAGGAAGATTTTAAATTTATGGAGCCTGAGAGAGGCTTTTCTAACAGCTGTCATTGAACACAACACACAAATCTGAGATGTGGGAAGGCTACCCGGGCTCTGTCGGATAGTTCGTCCTCAGGAGCACAAACTTTTTTTTTTTTTTTTTTTTTGGGCCTTGAGTCACAGAGAGGCTGTCAGAGCAGGAGTAGAAGTTAGTTTGTTGTCAGTGGAGTTGGTGGAGTGTCTACACTGTAAACTGCGAGGCAAACAGAGCTGTGTGCAGCGACAACTCGTCTCGACACTCTCCATACCGCAGCGTCTGACTGTAGGGAATCATTATGAGCCATCTGAGGATGTTTATTAATGACCTTGGCATGGTCGGAGGTTGGCTGCCATGCTGTTAATGCTATTCACTGGCACACAGCGAACCATGGCAGCGCACAAAGAGAGGCAGGGAGAGCAGAGGACAAGGCGCCTGGTGGACATCCATATTAATGCCAAGCTCAGCCTGTGTTCTGCTGCCATGAGCCCCAGCTGAAGCCCAGACAGAGCAGCCTGATCCCTCAGGACGCGCTCCTTTATCTTCATACCGGCACATCCGCCGCGGCCCGAACTGTCACGAGACGTCTCAAAAGATGTCTGGAGATGTCCTCAAAACGTCTTCAGACGCCTTCTGATGTTTCAAGAAGTTCCTGTGACGGCAAAGTTTGCGGACGTCTGGAGAGAAGATTCGACTTTACTTTCAAAGTCGGGAACGCGGAGCTGAAGGTTTTACGCACAAAGAGGAACGAAAACAATCATGTTAGGTGAGTATATACTCTCTTATTTATAGTTATTTATAGGTGACAGTGACCTTTGGCACTAAAAAGACTGTAACGTTGAAAGATATCTACTTGATTTGACTCATTTGGACGCTGAAGCTTCATATTAGCTTCAGATAAACTTTTAAACACGTTTTTGTCCCCCATCACTTCCATTATAAGGTCATTATGAAGGGATCTTCTAATGGTCAGTATGAACAGGAGGAATGATTACAGCAAGAAAAAAAAACAGGTTTCAACGATCATTTGGGCTCCTGACTGTTGAAATATTGTGAACTCGTCCTTTAAAAATACATAGTAGAGCTAAAATCAAAGTAAGAGGAGTAAAAACTGTAGAAAATGTATCAGAACTCTTTGTCCCAACAAACAAACACAGTCAGAAAGCTTTAAAACACTTTATATATTCTCCAGAACAAATTCAGTAAAAAGGCAAAAAACAGTAAAAGGAATCACTTCATGTATTATTATTTTTTAGATTAATTTAGCTGATTGGTATAAAACACTATAAATAAGTCAATCAATTAAGAGATTCAACATAATTAATAACATTTTAAATTTAATTGGGAAAATTCACACAATAAAGCAGCACAAATAGAAGGAGCAAATATATTTACAATGAAATGAAATAAGAAGTTCTAGTCATAATATCTCACTGTACCTCCTACACCTCAACTCCGCATGTCAAACAAGCTGCAAACTGAACAAACATGAAAGAAAAGAGTCGTGTAAACATCTCGGAACAACACCTGTGCACGTTCGCTTACATGCACAGATGAGGAAGAAGCATGTTTTCCACCTTCCTCTTCGTTCAATGTGAACATCACAGACGTAAAAATCACTTCTACAAACGCTCCTCCTCCTCATCATCAATCATGAATCAAAGCTGAGCTGCAGCCATCAGTTGATTAACTGAATAAAGAAAAGAGAATTAATTGGCAGCTTAGTTTCAGTTAATCGTTTCAGTCGTTATTCAAGTAAAACGCATAAATGTTCAAGTGTCTCAGATGTGATGATTTGCTGTTTTTTCTGTCACACGTGACAATAAATTGAAGAGATTTTGGATTTTTACTCTGACGAAAACAAACAAATTGCAGACACTTTTTAAACATTTCATTATCTACATAATCTGCATATTTAACGATAATGAAAACAATTAACTACGGCTCTAAATTAAAGTGAAATTTACTGTCGAACTTCCTGCTATGAAGCCGCTTTAAAGAATACCAACAAAGATCCAGCTGTTTTTATTTTCATAACATTTTCATTCGTTTTCGTAACATCGGCGGTCAGACGGAATCGGTTTCACGTCGACGGTGATGTGTGAAATACCTTTTTTTTTTTTTTTTTTTTTTTTTTTTTTTTTTTAAAGCAGTTCTAATCCTAATCCTAATCTGGTTTCACAGGTGGATCCTTTTTTTTTTTTTTTGTGCTGCTTTTTGACCTTCTGGCTCATTTTCAAATCCACTTTTCTGATGCAAACTGGATGAAACGCCTCAACAAACCTTCCGGCTGAATATTTTAAAGCCCTACATTCACACACACACACACCCCGGTGTGTGTTTTATTCACTGTTTGCTCATCGACAGCAGCTGTATTTTGTTGCTTTTTGCGAGCATCGATTTCACCGACAGCAGTGTGTTTTTTTTTTTTTGTCTGACAGGTTCAGGAGAGCTGCTGGTCAGCCAGAGAGGCAGAAATAATGAATCCATGCAGCTCTTCACGTCACATATTAAGAAACAAAAAGGAACGTCGGGGAGGAGAACACGTCTCGACCGCTGCGGCGACAAGCCGTTGTGTTTTATCCTCCGCCTCGGTCCTTTAACTTCTGCTGCGTAATTGCTTGTTCTCAGCCTTCCTCCACAGTGAGGAGGAGGAGGACTGTGTGTGTGTGTGTGAGTGTGTGTGTGAGAGAGAGAAAGAGGGGGTAAATATTTCTGGATGTGCAGTTGTTTATGTCTGAGAGGTAGAACTGTCTCACCGGGAGAGTCACAAAAATACAGAAACAACACAGTGAGTCACGGCTGCTGTCTGTGCTGCTGATAATAGAACACAAGATTTCTATCTGTCTCTTTATTAACAGAATATTTAAGATGGTGTTTTATACAAGAAAAATGTGTTTCTACTTGTCAACAAACGCTGTGAAAAGTCTGATTAGTCTCATTAATAAAAAAAATTTAAAAAAGGCTCAATGATTTCTTAAAACAGCTGGAAGCTGTTGAGCATCGCTTCAAACACTTCACACTTTATTCTAACCTAGAAAACTCTAGAAAACTGTCCCGTCTCACTATGACGAGAAGCACCTTGCTTTTCCATCCTCGACTGTGCAGGGAAACACTCGCGTCAGGCTGACCGAGAGAAAACGCCGTACCGCCGGGGAGCGAGCGAGTGAGCTGGGCTGATGAGACTCATGGACTCAGTCGATGGAGGCGGCGGCGTTTCTTCTTCTTCTTCTACAACTTCAACAACAACAAGAAAATAACACATTAAAAAAACTTTGTTCAGCCGTTGTTTTAGCATTAACGTCACATTACCTGGAAAAACTAGCTAGCTAGTCGGCTGCACATGTCAGAACCAGACAAATAATCACATTCAGGAGACTTTCTATGACTTGTTTCAACAGTTTTAATCAGAAGACGAATTCAACACACGTCAATAATAAATCAATAGTATTTATTTCCTTATATATATTTTTTGATATTTATTGTTACAAAATGTGTATATGTGTATGAATGATATGAGGGAAACGTTAGCATTTGGCTACTTTTCCTCAACATCTGTTGTTTGGTTTCTTTTCCCTGATATTCATCCATTGTGTTTTTTTTTCCACTTTCACATTGTTTACAGTGTCAATAAATCACGTGTGGAACAAATATTATGAAGCCACTTGGCAAAAAAACCCCTCTGACGTCCTCTAGTTTCTCTCTGGTTTGTAATCCCAGATGATCTTTTACCATCTTAAACTGTCGTAGAAAAACACAAAATAACAAATTTATCACATAAAAATGTAAAGATCTGTTATAACCATAACATTCACACTGAACTGGACGTTTTTGGTTAAAAGGCTTGTGATGAGAAATGTCTGTATGAGTCTGATTTGATATGTTGGGGTGTAATATTAAATACTATATGATTCAACTCAATGCAGAAGATTCCTTGCTCTCTTTTTTTAAATTTTGGTCATGTGTGAAATATTCAAACCATCCATGTTTTTATTTGGCTGCATTATTTTATTATGTCTTGTGCATCATTTTAAAATTCCTCCTGACGGCTGAAATCTTTGCAAACTTTACGATCTTCTCTAGAGTTTAAAATAAACCTTTGTAGGTTTTAACAATGTTTTGTACATTCAGCAGGAATGAAGTGATTAAATGAATTTTCAGCTTCTTGCTCTCTTGGAAAAAACACATTTGCAGAGTCACAAGCACATTTTGGCTGAAAATATACAATATTCTGACAATCTCACAGCCGCACATTGGCTCTCCTGCCGAAAAAAACACTGAATATTCCAAATCTCTGTCCTGTGGTGTGTCTGCAGGCTGCTGCCCACAAAACTCCAACACTACAATTAGAAGAAGAGGAGAAACAACAGGCAGCGGGAGTCTTTATCGACATGGCGCAGGAAAACAGCAAGGTCAAAGGTCAGGGGCACAATAACTCCCATCAAACACTGCTGATTAAAGTCAGGCAGAAAGCAGGGCGCTGCTCCATGACCAGGCAGACAGACGACTCATCAGCCACCACCACAGAAAAAGAAGAAGAAAAAATATAACCTGGAGGACTTTGTGTTGGAAACTAGCACACACACACACACACACACACACACACACACACCTTCCTTTATGTCCATCTGAATGTGCTCATTGATATGCGAGGATGAAGGTTAAAAGTGTTGAGTGGTGACGTGTGATTGGTCCTTTTCATCAATAAGCGATCTGAGACGGAGAGAAAGACCGGCGAGAGAAAAGCTTCAAGGCCTCGCATATGTGTATGTGTGTGTGTGTGTGTGTGTGTGTGTGTGTGTGTGTGTGTGTAATGGCGAGGAGGAGCAATAGCGGCTCTTCATCATCACCTTGGTGGTGGTGGGAGTTGAGCGGAGGATCATGAAAGAAATTGAGCATTCAGAGCGAGATCCTGTCCATGACTGAAGAAACAGAAGGATGCTGACACACACACACACACACACACACACACACACACACGCACACACACACACACACACACACACACACACACACGCACACACACACACACACACACACACACACACACACACACACACACACACGCACACACACACACACACACGTAACCGACTTTAATTTTTATTTTATTTTTAAATTCTGGTTTTCTGTCAAAGACTTTTTGATTTTTATTCTCAAAATGTTGATGCTGATTGATTCCTTTGTGATACAGTTGTAGTGTGATGTTAATGTGGTATTTGGTTTTAGATGTGTTTTGATGTGGTTTTTTAGGTTTAGGTCCAGTATAAATGTGGTCTCAACATGATTTAGATGCAGGATAAATACAGATTTAAAGCTGAATAATGTGTATATATAAGAATAATGGAAGAAGATACTGTGACATCACCAATTGGTTTGTGGACTCCTGTTTTGAACCAGGATGTATAAAGAGAACTGGATACAGCGTCGGAGCTCTGTTCATTCCAATGAATGCTGCTCAGTAGCACATGAAGCCAAAAAAGCCACTTCCCACTGTAAAGAAATACCTGGATGAAAACATACTGCACACACTCTTTGAGCTGATGGCGTTCATGGAGCAGGTTCACTAGAGACTAACTTCAGGTTTAGCCTAAACGATTCAATGGTGCGGCTCTTCTAGACTTTCAAAATGTGATTTGACAGTATGGATCAAATTCTGATAGTGAAACGAGTCGTTTCGTGGGGGTTGTGATGCTCAAAAAAAAAAAAAAAAAATGTATCCGCTGATTTACAGATGAATCTTTCACAATGTAAGTCTATGGGAAAAAGTCTTTTTGGGCCCAGTAGTACCACGTGACATTACGGCTCCATTTCCACCAAGCAGCAACCTCTGGGGCTGTAAAATGAAGCCAACAGGAAGTGCCAAAAACTGCAGTTCCTTGAATGACCACTTGAGGCTCCAAAAGCGAGTCAATCCCCATAGACCTCCATGTTAAAATGTCCAACTTTACAGCAGAAATAAACATGTTTACAGCCTGGTACAAACAACGGTTTTGGTCTCTGTAGCTAATTTCCTCTTTCATGACAACTGTACGGGGGTGAATTTTTTTATAACTCACCCGTTTCAAATTTATTAAGCCGTAAAGTTATACATAATGAAGAACATGGCTGCTTTGAGTGACAGGTCCGCCAGCCGCTAGGTGGCTTGTTTCAGCCATTCGGCCCCGCCTCTTTGCCCATTTTTGATTGGCTGGGAGTTAGGCAGCGTCACGCACTGCCAAGATGGCGACGGCCGGAGCGGCTCGCTTTGAGCTTCAAAACCGCTCTTCAGAAACCAACGAGTGACGTCACGGTAACTACGTCCATATTTTTATACAGTCTATGATTGAAACGCGTTCTTGTTCTCTCAGTTGTGCCTCCATTGTGATTGGATCTCAATATGCACATCAGCTGGGCGGAGCTGTCAGACTTGTCCAGACATGTTGAATCCAAGGTTAAAGAAACTGCTGCAACTAACAGACGTCATTCATTTCAAAAGACTTCTAGCTACTGCTACTACTTATAGTTTTTGCGTGGCTTGCTTTAGCTGGCAGGAAGAGGCGGAGCTAGATTACCTTTTATCTTACGAACATGGTCTCACTGTACAGATTGCATTTCAGATCCGACCACCTCCAGATGTGGTCTGGCTGATTCAGATCATAACGCATGCTGTCCAGACATCGGTGTGAACGGTCTTTTCGTGGTGCTGTTGGGTTTATCGGGATGTTTGAGTGTCTGTGGTGAGAAACAAGCAGCAGTCTGGCAACTCCAGACTGAGACTGAGAGGTTTCATTAACGATGAGGGGGAGTGAAGTTGTGGTCTTATTAAAACAGTTTGAGACTCAGAGAACCGCCTGACTGATGAAACACTGCAGGAAGAAGGAAGCAGAGAGGTCACAACACCTCCTCCGAAATATTTAATTGGTATTTTCTCTGCTCCTTTTTCTCCTGCCTCTGTAGCTCCTACCTGCAATTTAAGACAGAAAACACTCTACATTACTGACTGCTGCACAAAACGCTGCAGGCCTGTCGTTTTGTGTGAGACACTTATTACAGGTTTTCAAAAAAACATTTCAGTTGTGTTTGTGAAACTATTGCAAAGGACAAAAAACACAAAACAGCCCGTCCTGCAAAATGAAAACGACACCTTCTGTACCTGTTCTTAAATATAGAATTAACCATCAAAATAATGTTTTATGTTTTACACTTGAATGCAGATCATTTGTTTGTTTGATTATTGTCTTAGTTATGCTGCTCTGATGACAATAAATTGACATTTCAGTAGTAGAAACAAGTAGAAAAAGGAGACTCTGCTGATGTTAAATGCTTCAGGTTAACTTCCGTCCTTTTAACAACTAAGTGTCTACAGCCACGCTAGCGGCTTAGCGTCACAGCGGCACTTTGAGCTAAATGCTAACGTGAAAAGGTAACGTTTAGCATCCTAGTATGATAACACTTGATAATATAACGCACAGCTGAGGATGATGGGAAAGACATTTATTTTAGCTGAAAATGTTAGTTAATCAAGTAATTGTACAATCAACAGAAAATGTATCGTCAGCTATTTTGATTATTGCTAATTTTTTTCAAGTAAATTTTCAAACGATACTGAATATTTGCAGGTTTTAGCTTCTTCAGTGTGACTGTTTGCTGCTTCTCTCTGTTTTTTATCGGTGTGAAACAAACCCAGGATAGTATGTATCTGCAAGTTACAGATTAATGCTGGACCTATGGCTAAAACAATGAACAAGCATGGTTAAATTCATAAGCTATGTGGCATTGATGGCGATAAATGATGTATTCTCACCCACCTTGTCACAGAGATGTTTAGTAGGATACATGAAAAATTTGACCTGCTGAAAGTCATCAGGATTCTTCTTCTGGGTACCATGAATATGTAATATTCCTGAAATATTTCAGTCTGGGCCAAAGTGGTTGACTGACTGTTATTGCCTTTTTCACTGCAGACCTCTTTACTTGTCTAAAGGAGACCTACTGGTCATACTGGGATTAAAACGGCAAATTCTACTGCGGTGAATCTTGATTCATACCATTAGAATCGCCATGATGCGCATTTTTCACATTGAGTTGAGAGAAGTTCCAGTAGCGTTTGTGACGGAGTAGCGCTAGCCCAGTCGAGTTAGCAGTTAGCTCACCAGCTGCCACAGTTCATCAACATCAAGCTTCCAGACGCCATCTATCGACCACGACTTTAGTAGGAGAATCACAGGTGTTACTAATAACTAATACTATTACTAATAATTCTTTTTTTCTCCCAACTTTATTGAAAATAGACAAATTGAAAACACACTTCACACAAGTATAAGAACAAAAAGAGGAAACAAAGTGCCATTTAATGAAATTATGACATAATAGAAATAAACATTTGGTAAAAGGACTGTGCTAAAAGCTTTTTACATTCAATAAAAATATAGAATGTAATTTAATAATTTAAGGGGACATATTATGCTTTTTTTTTTTTTTTAGGTTTTCTGTTATTTAAATACTGTTCTAATGTGGGATGTTAATGTATGCACGGTTCAATGCAACATTTTTTTCCCCATTGGCCCACTTGGCCAGTAGACCAGTAGTTTTACTGGCCCCCCAGCAGCCAAAAAATGAAAATAACTCTTTTTTTTTCCACATATTATAGTGAAGTTCCCTTTAGATTTGGCTGTTTTCCTTTAGTTATGGATATGTCATGTTGGTATATCACACAAATATCCAAAATATATAAAATTAAGCACATATCGGATCAGTATGGAGTACATAAGGAGAAGAAAACAGAGTTTATGATAATAAAGCGGGTGTTTTACCTTTCGACTACATGAGGATCTGCGCGGCATAAATTCCATCGTCGGAGGGTGAACATGTAGACTCTATGCGGACGTCCACACGCCTCCCATTTGTTGTGATGGCGCCGTCACAACATACGCCGATCTACTGCACGTGTCTAGAGGGAGTCCTCCCATATGGACTCCAGAGAGAAGTATAAACAGAACTACTACACGTCCTTGGTGTCTGCAGCTGTCTGTATATGTGTCCACTTGGGAGAATATTCGTGGTTTAACATTTCAGCGGGTATGGACGACCTTGATAATAAAACCCTCGTGCCATGAACTGAGACGACGCTGAGAGATCTACAGAAACGTCCTCATTAAGATAGAACAGTGAGAGAAAGAACATAAAGGCATTTGTTCATGTGTGCGTGTTCACTTCAAGCTCCTTCTGTTTGTTTCCACTACAGACATGGAGTTGAACTGTACTGAATGAATGAAAATAAAAACAGAAATAAAACAGAAACTAAGAGCGTCTGTTTCCACAGTAAATCATCTGCTGAGTGTTTAACGGTTGTGTATTTGTGCTTTAGAACAAAACTGCTGTGAAACAATTTTATTTCTCTCATTCACCGGCTGCTAGCTCCCCTCGCTCAACCGCCGCCGCTGCTGCTATCTCTCTCTCTTTCTCTCTCATCTTTTTTTTAAAAAAAATGAGTCAGGAAGTCGACAGCAATGCTTAACTTTACTTTTAATGTTATGAAGCGAAGAGAAATGTCCTCCCCTCCCCACATCAACTTGCCCTGCATAAACGTTTCATCCTGGTGTGTAGAACAGCTGCCTGCAAGTCAAAATCCAGGGCTTTAACCTGCTGAATGCTTCGTTTGCAGTGTTTTTTTTCTACCTTGGTGACAGGCTGACGTCGGCTCTGTTGAAAAAATTTCTTCTTAATGACCGTTAAACAATAGAGACCGGAGCCGAAATATCAAATTTAACAGTATTTATTTTCTTGTAGAAGGAGCGTATCACACTGCAACATGCAGGATGAGGTCCCAGAGGAGCGACTACAACAGGGTTTTATACACCTTAAGTGGGCGTTACAGTTCTTTTCTTAATCAATTACATTACATTACATTTCATTCAGCAGACGCTTTTATCCAAAGCAACGTACATATGAGACTGATACAACACAAGCAGGGATCTAGTCAGGAGACAACAACACCAGTAAAGAGCCATAAAGCTGAAGTTTGGGCCTGAAAGGACGTAGACGCCAACAGGCAGCGCAACAAGGCAATGATTAATGATTAGAGTGCAGAGGTGTTCGTGAAAGAGCTTGGTCTTTAGTCTTTTCTTAAAGATTGAGAGGGACTCTGCAGATCGAACAGAGTTTGGTAACTGGTTCCACCACTGGGCAACTTAGGGCCCTGTTGTGGTACAAGGCGCCTTTCGTTGGCAGAGTGTAGTGAGCGGGAGGGAGTGTAGACCTGAATGAGGGAGTTCAGGTAGGCAGGAGCCGTTTTAGTTGCTATTTTGTAAGCAAGTGTCAGTGCCAGTGGAGGGATATGAACTGAGCTGTTTTGGACTGATTGAAGACCAGATGTGCTGCCGCGTTCTGGATCATCTGCAGAGGTTCAAGTGTACATGCAGGGAGGCCTGCCAGTAAGGAGTTGCAGGAGTTGTGCTTCATGCCCAGACAGGAAGGGTCTGATCTTCCTGATGTTGTTCAGGGCGAATCGACACGATCGAGCGACTGAGGCCACGTGAACCTTAAAGGTTAGTTGGTCATCAATCATGACACCCAAATTTCGGGCAGACCTTGTGGGCATGAGTTGGGTATTAATTAAAATACAGACTTATAGATAACGTCATGTCTGTTTTCAGTTCTCACCCTTTCTCCTACATCTTCACTTCACTCTTTACAAATATAACACTGAACTTCCTTTAACCTCAGCTGATGAGTCTGCTGATGTTGCAGAGTTGTAGTACAAAGGCTGAACTGAGGGGCTGCATAAAGGGCCGGTATACGATAAATAAGTAGTTTTTTAAAAGTGTAAATCATGCAGAGATATTCCAGTAGAGCCACAGAATATAAATATAGACTTGAAAATGTGCAGAATACATCCCTTTCTATGTACATTCAAGTGTCAGTGTAAAGCAGCATGTGCAAAACCCTGAAACTGAATCATTTATTTTATTATCTACACTTGTTCTTTAACTGATATGACATGACAGTGTTTTCTGTTTTTTTTCCACCTCATATATGTTCTCATATGCATGTGTGTGTGTGTCTGGAGGATTAATGTGTGTCTGCTTTGTTCTCGTGTTCATTACCGATGTGAAGGTGTTTTCTGAAGGCGCCGACCAAGCCGGCTGTCAGTCAGAGGGAAGAGTGGGCGGGAACAGGAAGTCGGGCTCTCTGAGGTCAGGTTTGCTTTCGTCCAAACGGAGCGAGTCGCTTTGACATAATGAGGACACGAAAACATCTTGTTAGGAACTGCCAGCTCTGATTAAACTTCATTAGCTCTGTGTTTCTCTCTCTGTTGCAATTTCTTTATCTCTTTTACTCGGCTTGTTTCTCTCCGTCTCTCTTGTTCGTTTTTGTTAATCTCTCCAAGTTTCTCCTTTTATTGTTTCTTCTGGTTTTGTGTTTTGTGGTTTTCTAAGTGTGGTTTTTTTTAAAGTTTGTGATTCTTTGTTGTTTCTTTTTTTTTTTTTTTTTTTAAACTTTCAATGTAATATAAAACTATTAACAAAATGTGTAAATGTGCCAATTTCTCTCCCTTTATCTTTTCATAACTTCTTCAAACTTATTTCTTAAATTAATTCATCAAACACCAGACAGGTTGATTGTCTTTACCTTTACTTTGCACAGATATAATATGCAATAATTTATATTACATTTAATTCATGATTGATGCTGCATTGCTGTTTTTTTTTGTGGCACAAATATTTCTTTTTTGTTTGAATTTTGATGTATTTAACCAATCTAAACTTTCTACTAAACTACTGCTTCTTGACTTTTTCTGCCACATCCTGTTTGCTGATCTGTTTTTAAGTTGTTAAAGTGCAAAAATTAAATTACTAATCCATCTCTTTTTTTCCCTCCTTCCTCTTTTATGGGATTTTGTGTTATTTTCTTTTATTTTTTTCTACATTCTTGTTTCTGTTTTGTCGTTTTTTTTTTCTGCATCAGCAGAGCAGATTCTTCAAGTGAACTAAAAACTTGCTGGAACAAAAGTCAAAAAGAGCTCAGGATGTACAGTTGGTCATCTACTAATCACAGGGTTGGTGGTTCAATCATCTGTCCAGATGTTGAAGAGTTGTTGAAGACAAATGGCGTCCAGTGGTTTGGCCAACATCTTGCATGGTAGCTAGCTCACTGCCATCAGTGTCTGTGTCCATCAGGCACAATGTAAAAAGAGTTAAAAGCAAGACCAAACATGTTTTTAAAAAAGCGTCTGCTATCAGTGTTTCTCCTGAAGTATAATATAAATAATATTCTCAAGTATAAAGTTTAATCAGTATGTTACCAAAACGAAAACTTTCTAGAAACTCTTGTTCCTCCTGAAGGCAGGAAGTCAACCAAGAGGACATCGTTTCACACGGAGAAAACGCTCTAATTGGGCATATTTTTATAAGTTAAGGTCACATTATGGAGGATCATGTGACCTCTGCGTGGGAGTCACCTGACCCTGCCTCTCTCCACCAATCAGAGCAGATGGGTAGCTTTATGCGTCACGGCGGGTCCGTGTGAGTGACCTCCTAGTCGGCGTGGGCCCGACGGGTTCACAGTGGAGAGGCTGGCTAGAGCTTCTGTCGGCCAAACGCAGGGAGTAGGAGGAGTGTTACGTGATCCAATCGGTGGGAGGTTGTTCTGCAACGGCGCCAAATAGAGCAGCAGAACGACATGCAGAAGACTGTTAGTTAGCAGGAAAATTAAGCTTCATCAGACTAAGTAGAGAAGAGATGATGGTGTTTACAATGGACTGCATGTCTCCCTCTTAAGGGAATTCTCCGACAACTACATTAGAAATATCTGATGTTTGGTATCAAGTTGAAGACAAGACTGTGGACATAAAAACTTAAGGCAAGAAGTTAAGTACGACTCAAGGTACATTTCGAGAAGAAACATCCAATCACTCAGCTTCTTTGCATCTTGATTGCATATGGAAGCTTAAGTTTTTGGTATTTGGTATATTTGGTAAAAAAAAAACATCTGCTTAAACCAATTTTCATTCAAATTCTGGGCCAATTTTGGATACATACAGTAATTATGGCTTCTGGATCAATAATTATGATGACAAAGGACTTGGATTAACTATTACTGTCCTGGTCTTGAAGGATTTGGCAGGTGATTGTATGTGTATCCAAAGCCTGATATTTCTTATTCCTCTGTACCATAGACCTCCGTTGTTGTCCAGAAACTATTAAATACATGTCAGCGAGCATGTTCCTTCATTATGAAAAGTTTGGTCATGTTAGAAACGGCTCCAAAGACTAATAACGGCATCATGTTTTCGGTCTCTGGAGAGTAGTTCTGTGTAAAGCAGACGCCACTGAGCATGTGCAGGGAATGTGGCTCCATTCGTGATGCTTTGGTAGCTTGTTGTGCTACATTTCACAACTTGAATATCACTAAAGTTCGTAGTAAACTTGCAGCTTAGAGGAAGTTTAATCAGGAAAAGTAATTTATGCTTTAACTTCCCACAAATGTCTGGATTCCCTGTCTTGTTAGCTAACAGGCTCGTCACCGATCCATCCAAGTCTTTCTGCTGCAAAACCACGATATCTTCTTTACAGATTTCTCTGTTATAAACCTGTTCAAAACAACAAGATGCATGTAAATCTGACAGTTTTGGAGTTGTTGGAAGGAGAGAAGTGTTCTCTAGACGAGCAGTTTCACCTGTTTTCAGTCTTTGTGCTGAGCTAGTCTACAGACATACACAAGAGGGATTCCCAAAATAGCTTTGAGCTAACTGCTCACAGACTTAACAGAGCGAACACAAGTGTTATCTTTCACTTTACCGGTGCTTTACTTTATTAACATGCTGAATGAAAGGTTATCAAAATACAAATTCTCTTTTCTTCTTCTTCTTCTTCTGTCCTCTTACAAACTCTCCTTCACCCTCTGTGAATATTTCACAGCAAAACGAACGTTAAGACTCCTCCGTGACTTAATGTGAATTCATAACTCGATGTCACAAAGTGTCTGTCGCCTTTATCATCAAGCTGTTGTCAGAACAACAAACCGCTGCTCTCTCCCGACGCCACTCTAGCTTCATCTTATCCAGGCGTCCCTCTCGACTTCACTTTTAAAACCTCTTGTTGATTTCCTTTTTAGACCAAACATCTCTTTTTTTTTTTTGATGAAAAGGAAAATGTCACATTTAGCTTTTATTGTTTTTAGAGTTTCCGTTCCCTCTAGCGGTGCCTTGTTGTCTCTCTCTCCCAGTGGTCTCCTGACAGGAGTCATCGCTCTGTGTTGCGTTATTCAAAGCCTCCGGGATCGTCAGTCTTCAACAGCCTCGGGCTTCTGCAAACCTGGTTCTCCACATTCACATTAGTACACAAACACACACACACAAACACTCCCAGCGCCCCCCCAACTGCAAAAAAACTGAGACCATTATGTGGTCTCCTCCATGTTTGATAAAGCTCATAACATGATGAGTTGAAGGCAACATGCACACCGCTTTCTTTATCTCTTTTGTGGTGCAGAGAATCAATTTCCCTGAAATATCCAATTCCAAAGAAAAAAAATGAACGGAGTCGGATGTTTCAGTCACAAGAACCTTTCACGAGACGTATCAATCATAAAGTGACACAATGGTTAAACAGCCTGTAACTGCATGATAGTCCACAGCTGTGTTGGAGGTGTGTCCATGATCACATACAACAGCTTATTTATTCAAGATTCAACTGTCAAAACATACAATATCTATAGTGGTACACATTCAAACATTTTTATCAGGTTAGTGGTATATATATATATATATATATATATATATATATATAAGACAGTCCAAGTCTATTGTATACATATGTCCCATGGGGTCCTATAACTTTTGATAAGTGTGTGCAGGAATTGACTTTTTTCTTTGGAAAAACTCATAAGAGTATAAAAATCTGAAGTCATGATGTCACGTCCTGTCTAGCTGCTGTTCCACCAGCACCTGTAACTCAATATAATCTCTCACTGAGTCTTTATGAAAAAAAATGAGCATGTTCATGTGATGCACGTTTCATATTCTAGGATGCACTACAGCAGCTGCTGATTAGAAACCTTTGTGATTTTGACAACAATTACTTTGTGAGTACAGTAAAACTACAACTCCCATGAAAAGTTTGTCCATATTCATAAAATTCACCACTATCTATCTATCTGTGATAGATGGTGTTTGTGCAGTTGTTCAGCCATAATGTGTAATCCATGATGGGCTGTGGGTTTATGGGAAATGCTGTTTGTTAAAGGCTTTGAAAAAAACAGAAATATTGAATAAACAATATTAAACTTTTTTTAAAAATGCACCGTTCTTATCTAAACATTTTGAGTGAGCAACACAACATACTGTTGAGAAAAACAGTTTTAAATTAGGTTCACTGACAGCAGAAGCTTTAATACAAGTATTGAATTTGAATTTGAATTGGATTTTTAGGTATTCAACAATTAGCTAACAAAATGTGTTGGTTCTGAATGAAAATTAAGTTATTTAAGCTTTATCCTTCCAACATATTAAATTATAGCCATCAGCTACACAAAGCTGATGACATGAAAGTATTTTACTTGATTTTGTTGTGATAATTATGTGTTTTTTCTTTTTTTCTTTCTTTTATAACAGAAAATGAAAAAAAAAATCTACCAACAGGTATGTTTGTTGTATCATGATGGTAGCAGAAATGATAATGCAATTACAACAAAGTTTAAATGAATATGCATAACAGTTATTAACACTAACATGCATGAAAGTTGTCTTAACTATCAGCTGAACCGCAGCAGCAAATCTCATCAAACTCTGCAAACGGGATTTCAGGGACGGTTTCGACGCAGCAGCCCGTTAGCTTCCGTTAGCTGCTGACAATTATCTCCTCAGTCAGATCAGTTCATACTGGTGCAGTCGTCATGACAACAGATACAACAAAGATTTATATCATTGTTCTTCTATGTGATTGTTCTCCGTGACGGACTGAAGATCATCAGGATGTCAGTGACCAACAGTAAGTTCTAAATGTGAGTGAATAACAGTTTAATAGTAATATGCAAAGTTTAATATGTGATTATTTCATCTATTAGAGTCTATTATTTATGTTCATGAAGGATTGTGTGAACATAAAGTAGTAAAATGTGAGTGTGTGTAAGTGTGCTGCAGCCGAGGCCTCAGGAAGAATTCCTGGTTTCTATTGAACATACTGTACATTATTGATCGTCTTTATCAATAATTCATCTGCTGCTGAGTCTGCAGGCTGAGTTAGAGTTAGTGAGAGTGAACATTTTTTTACATTTTAACATTTTCAGCCACAGTTAGCGAACACTTTAATAGATACGTAACAATATAATGGAAATGTGAAAACAGTCAATTTCATTTTGATGGGTAAAAATTAGTTCTGACTGCAAACTGCAAGAAAAATGTTCGTCCTTGTTGGAAACTTTGTGGCTAAAATACTTAAATCAGCATTTATTTATAGAAGATATTGATTCATGCTGTGTTTCTGAAAGTATATTCTGAAACTCTACATGCAAAATGTTTAAAAAAACTAAACAAAAGTAACATTCACCTGCTTTTCATTTTAGCGTTCCCACTAACGTTAACTAAAACATGCTAATGTCAGCAAACTAAGACCTGAACCAGGTCCAAAAGACCCAAACCAGCTGAATCCGACTTGTACTATCAAATTTGACACAAAAACCTGACCTGAAACTGAAGGTTATCTTTTAATTTTCTTTTTTTTAAATTTGATTTCTTACTGACTGTTAGCTTGTCGGGCTAATTCAACACACTGACTAAACACTGCTCGTCTCCGTACTGCATATCTACTTTTCACACATGATCATGTGGGTGCAGATGAGATAAATAATTATTAATTAACTACATTTTAAAATATCCAAACCTGGCCGAAGTCAGAAGCTTTACGCATCAACACTCAACAAGTAAGGTTGCTTGTAACGCTGCAACAATGCTAGTATTTGATAATCAATTAATTGTTTTAGTCATTAGCTTGTCTCAGCTTCTCAAATGTGATGATGTAATGCTTTTGTTTGTCATACATGATAGTAAGCAGATGAAACAAGACATATGAATATGTAACCTTTTACCCTGGGCATATAATGGGCATTTTTCTCTATTTTTTTCAGATTTTAAAGACAACATCGAGAAAATAATCAGCAGATTAATAATGAAAATAATTGTTATATTTGCGGGCCTAGTTGCTTAATTTCACCGTGCTTTCAAACTGACTTCCATCTCCAAACACCACATCAGGTCATCATAAACCTTCCGTATGGTGATGTAGTTATTGACAGGAGACGTTTCTTAGTGTGGAGTTACTGGACATTATCCATTAAAGGAGACATTCTGCACATTTCCAGCTCTATATTTATATTCTGGGGCTCTACTGGAATATCTTTGCATGATTTCCAGTTAAAAACTCCTTATTGATCTTCTACTGGTCCTTTATGCAGCCCCTCAGTTCAGCCTCTGTCTGAAACAGGCCGTTTTAGCTCCTGTCTCTTTAAGGCCCTGCCTCCTGATGAGCCCACTCTGTTCTGATTGGTCAGCGTCCAGAAGCTGTGTCATGATTGGGAGGCTACGTAAAAATTTTTTAAAAAAATATGAAACAAACTATAGTAGCAGGGTTTCACTACTTTTTCTCCTTTACTCAAAATGTCAGCTTCTCAAATACGTCCATCCTTGTTGGAGCCAAATCAGATCTGAAATGTGAGAGCGGGCAACACAAACAACACATGGAGAAACCTTAGCAACAACCTTAGCAACCAAGGCTACAGATCAGACCACCGCTCACTGGCATATACAATGATCTGACATCAGCTTGTTGACCGGGTAAAAAAACAAGCATTCAGGGCAGGTCGAAGCCCTGGCTTTTGACTTGCAGGCAGCATTTCTACACACGTTAACCTCAAGTTTTGGAACTTTGACCGTGTTTAGCATCAATATCCGAAATCATAACAGTGTATAAATAACAGAAAATCCCAAAATACATAATATTGACCCTTTAAATTAATTTAATAGATCATGTATTATGTAAGTCTTCAGTCAAAACCTGCTCCTTTGCTTTTCATAAAAAACATATTATATTAATGAATAACAAATAAATAAATGTATCACCTCGCTGTGTTTGCAAGAGAGATGTTTTATTTTCCATCTGGCAGGTTTTTAAATAATTTCAGCACCAGAGACTCCCCACAGAGTGACTCGATAAAAATGATGATTGATGGAATTATCCATCAATAATAACACAAAACGTCCACTTACTAGCTTTTTAATAAACTTTCAAACCGCATTTCAAAACTAACGAGTAAACCTTGAGTTGAGATTTATTCTTCGACTGATCCTCAGGTCAAGAATGAACTTAGATGCTAATAATGTTCTCCAGTGGGTATTGATTGTCAGATGGAAATTTGTGTCATTTTCTGTGGGATTTAAATAAAATTATATTGTTTTAATACATTTCTAAAAAATGCCTGAAAGGTATTATGTACCACAAAACCATCTAAAATATTCGTATTTCACTGAGAGGCAAAGAATATTACCAGAGGATAAGATTTGGCACAGGGTCTTGGACTTTTATTATTATTATTATTATTATTGTTTTTTATTTTATTACAGTATTTGCAGGTTTTCTATCGGCTCAATCTCTGTTCCCCAAACATTCAGAGTCCAGAGTGATGCCGGCTGATGATCGAAGCGCTCTGTGAAAATTAAACGGCATCCAGATGATAACTGGCTGTTGTGGTGGGATTGATGATGGAGGGAAGAGTGATGAGTGGGAGGACGGAAGGAGAGATGCTGTAGGAGTAAAAACACTAAGAGGGGAGGGGGGGGGTCAAAGGTCAACACATCACACTACTCACATGTTACCCTGAGAGAAACAAAACGCAGGAGGCTCCGAGGCGATGTTGTGTTTCAATGTGAACTGTGAGGCTGGGAGGAATATTAGAGGAAACTACTCCAATAAAAATGTCCTGATTCACAGATTTATCAGTTTTTTTTCTTTCCACTCACTTGTCAGTTTCAGCTTCTGTTCTGGGAACAGCCGCGGTTTCATGTGAGAACTCAAGAGGAAGAAAACAAAAGAGGGGGAAAAAACGCCAACATTTTCAGCTCGATACGTCTCGCCTGGACATTTTGTACTTATACAGTAATAATGAAAATCTTGTGTGAAGCTCTTCTCAAGACACAGTGAGCAGTTAGGAGTGAAGAAAAGAAAAGGAAAAAAAAAAAGGGCCTCAAATCAATACGAGAAAGGAAAGAATTTATAAAGCAACACATGGTATTTTTTTTATTTTATTCTGCTTTAACTATTGTCAAAAGTTTTCAACTCAATACAAAATGACTTCATTCATCCCTCAAGGTATATTTCAAGGTGAAACCACTCAGCGAGCAGACCACGAAATAAAACAATAAAACATTAAAACACATCAGGAGTTAGAGTGCAAAAACTAAGTGGGGGAAAAAAGGCTCTAAAGCAGCAGCAGGAGATGAAATATCTCTATTCCAGACGCCGACTTCGCAGCAAGAATATTGGTATATATTACTGGCATAGCACGTGGATTTCAACAGGGTAGTGTCATCTCAAATCAAACACGGCCGTTGTGCACTTACCGGAAATGACGATCGCAAATTAGCATTAGCTAGCGTTAGCATTCACGTTATCGTTTGTGCCACCAAATCATTACAGACTGCTAAATTAACCCAAAAAACATACTGATGGCTTATATCTGACAACAGTATAGTGGTGCTTAGTGCTAAAAAACACATGTATAACTTACATTAGTATAATGTGGAGATGTTCACCGTAGTTACAACGTACCCCGCCGCCATTTCCAGTTTGAAAAGTGGTCCCTCACCTTCCGCTACGTAGCCAAGATGGCGACCGTTGAGGGCGAGAAGCATCCATAGTTCCACACTCAACTTTTTGACTGTTTTGAGTGAACCATCTGGGTTCTCACAGTGCACCGCATTTCCCATAATTCTCAGTGTGAACGCACTTACACACTCAAAATGTTAAGTGTAAGTACAGAAGGTAAAAAGTTTTTTTTTATTTCTGAAAATTCTGAAATCAATTTTCCATTTGGACTGTTAGCTGGTTGTTTAGCTGTCATGACAGCTGTTTGAATAAAAAATGAAGACTGTTTGATGTGTAATTTCCTCCCATGCAGCTTTGATTAATTTATTAGAGATGATTAATAAGTCATTAAAGTGTGGGTGAACTGTGAGAGATGACTGACAGCTGGGACACGGGTTTGTTGTTTACCAACCAGTACGCTGCTGTCACAGAGAGTGACAGACGCGGAGACCTTTTCAAAACTTTGAACGTTTTGATAAAAATCTGTGAACTTTGTTTCAAAAAATTAACTCTGTTAACATCCACATCATCCTCGTGTGACTGAAAAATTAATACAGCTGTTTTGTTTTTATTCAAGTCTTTATTACATATGCACTAAAAATATCTTAGAAATCATCTTAAGAAACAGACAGTTTTAACTCCCATTAAGTTAAAGTGGAGCTTGGTATAACAAACACTTGAACAAATGTACTCTGATCATATTCCTCTCCTTCTTTTGATGGTTTTGGGCTCACGTCTTCTCCAAATGTGAATAGGCTTGATGAGCCTTTTGAATTTGTGCTGAAAATCTCTCATGCATAAATTCTACTGCAACCTCCTTAAAGACTACATGTCATGCCTGTATTTTTAATCTGGAGCTTCACTTGAATCTTTGCACAATTTACAGTTAAAAACTCCCTATTTATCTTATACTGGTCCTTTATGCAGCCCCTCAGTTCAGCTTCTGTCTGAAACAGGCCGTTTTAGCACCCTTCTCTTTAAGACCCCCCCCCCCCTTCTGAAAAAGGCTACAGAACAGACGGCCGTTTGGTGGTCACGTGCGACAAGCTGACATCAGCTCAAACAAAGTTGCAAACAAAGCATTCAAAGCAGGTGAAGCCGTGGATTTTGGACTTGCAGGGAACAAGAACTTTGACCGTGTCTAATATCCGCCATCATAACAGGATATAAATAACAGAAAACCACAAAAAGCAGAATATGTCCCCTTTAACTTTCCTCCCAGAAGAGGAAGAAGAAACCTGTGCTTAAATATCTCCATTTACTGCTATCCATAATGTCATGTGGCGGTGGTGTGTTTCAGTCATGTTTTAAGTCGGCCTCTTTAGCTTTAGCACTTACTTTTTTAATTCCTGTTACCTTCAGTCAAATTGTAGACTTTTTAAAGTCTCCCTCCACTCAAAAATGCGTTTCTCTTCTTCTTCTTTCAGTCGAATGTTGTTCTCTTTTCTGTGCAGAATGATGTATGTGCAGAGTTTGTGCAGAACACGTGTTCTTACGAGCATGATTTGTGACATCACAACTAGTCTGGAGCCAATCCCAGTCCAGTACGCAACCATGTGACCATCTTACTGGTGTTCTGTCATGTCACTGTTTCTGCGTTACAGTGCAGAGCTGTCAGATTCGACTACAGTCAATCAGGCATCCATCCTGTTTGCAAAACGAGGTGCATATGGGACTGGTTATTCTGACACATGAGTCACAAGCTCCTGTGTGTTAATGTGAAATCGAACCCAACAGACTAAAATAAACTATATGAGACAGACTGTAATGTAAATATGGTTTCATATATGAAGTGTTATGAGAATAAGTCTGGCAAACATCCAGAGAAAAAACTTCAGTTTCAGTGTGTGTGTGTGGGTTTTTTTTTTTCTGATGCATTTCCCAGCGGCATCGACCAGCACAGATCAGCTCTTCACATGTGAGAAACACTGAGCTGCTGATTCACACGAGACCGATGTTATTATCAGATGATGTCTGATAATCCACGCATTCACACTGAGCAAAAAATTCAGACCTCCAAACCACTAAAATACAATTTAACTGAGAATAGAGCTGCAGCAATATGTCAGAATGATATGTAGGATTAGTTTGACAATTTCAAATTTGGTACTAAGATTTAAAGTTTCATGAATGTTAAGATGTTCCTACATTTTAATTAGTCAGTTGATTTTACTTGCTTGATAAAACGACATTTGAAGACGTCACCTTTGACTCTGAAATTACAACTGCTATTTATTTTTACTATTTACTGACATTTTATTGACAGATTATTATTCTTTTATTCTTCTTTTTGGATCACTGTGGCTTCTACAAAGTATTCACTGGTCTTCAACAACACAACAGCAGCAACAATAAAACAAGAAAAAGCAAAACAAGCCAAATATAGAGATCAGAAAATACATGAACTAACTGAAAAGGTAGACAAAAACAAAAACATCACGACAGAAACAAAAGTAAGTAAATTGTATTTATATAGCCCTTTTTTTAAACAACAGTAACAAAGAGTTTCACAGTTGATAATAATACACAGCATGAAAACAGAACAGGAATACAATTTATAAAATGGAAACAGACATTCAACCATAAAAGCAATATAAACAAACAAAACAAAATTAAAAGACAAAGAAAACAAAGAAACAAACTTATAAAAACGCCAGCCTATACAAGTGGGTTTTATAAAGTTTTTTTTAAAATGTGTTACAGACTCAGCTGTCCTGACAGTGAGGGAGAAACGACTCCATGATGTTGGAAATTAAATAGTAAAAGCACAGTCCCTCTTTGTTTTGAACCTGGACTGTGGGACAAGCAGTTGGTCGGAGGATCTGAGTAATCTTGGTGCAGAGTACTGGGTTATAAATGGACCAGAAGGGGAGTAATATGTTCTCTTTGTTCAGTGTTTATCAAAAGCCTGGCTGCCATGTTCTGAACCAGTTGAAGTCGAGCAATTGCAGACTCGATTAAAAAAGAAAATATGGAGCTACAGTAATCCAGGTGGGAAGAGATAAAAGCACGGATGATTTGCTCTATGATGTTCTTAGGCAGTGCTGAACTGATTTTGTTAATATTTCTGAGTTGTAAAAAAAAAACAAGAGTGAACCAATTTCTTAATGTTGTCGTCAAAATTCAGATTCTGATCAAACACAACACCAAGATTTATTGCAGATGGTTTTATATTTCTTGCTAAATGCCTGAGGTGTGGACTAATACTCAAGATTTTTGTTCTGTGTCCATATTTAGCTGTAAAAAAAAATCAGTGAAATCCAATCTTTGATAGCAGTAAGGCAACAGCGTAGAGTTTCCTGATCTTTAGGCTTGTCAGATTTGAATGATACATAAAGCTGGGTGTCATCTGCATAACAGAGTAGTGGGCACCAATCTTAAACATACGAATAATATGACCAAAGGGGAGCATATACAAGCTGAACAAGATTGGACCAAGGATTGAACCCTGTGGGACCCCACACGACATATGAGAAAATCATCAATAGTCACCCTGAAAGATCTCTCTGTACGATAGGACGAAAACCGACCCTGTGCTTTCGTCTTTCCAGCGAGATGGTATGATCAATGGTGAAAAAAGACATCAGGCAAGTCTAATAATACTAAAATGGAGTGATGACCAGAATGTGCATTCATATGCATATTGTTAGTGAACATTCCCTGCTTAACTCCTGAGGTATAGACTAATACTCAAGATTTCTGTTTTGTCCGTACTTAGCTGTAAAAAAAAAAAAAATCAGTGAAATCCAATCTTTGATAGCAGTAAGGCAACAGCGTAGAGTTTCCAGATCTTTAGGTTTGTCAGATTTAAATGATACATAAAGCTGGGTGTCATCTGCATAACAGGGTAGTGGGCACCGATCTTAAACATACGAATAATATGACCAAAGGGGAGCATATACAAGCTGAACAAGATTGAACCAAGGATTGAACCCTGTGGGACCCCACACGACATATGAGCCGACATTGAGACAAAATCATCAATAGTCACCCTGAAAGATCTCTCTGTACGATAGGACGAAAACCGACCCTGTGCTTTCGTCTTTCCAGCGAGATGGTTTGATCAATGGTGGGAAAAAAAAAAAGATGTCAGGCAAGTCTAACAATACTAAAATGGAGTGACGACCACAATGTGCACTCATGTGCTTATTAGTGACTTTCAGCAGAGCAGTTTTCAGTTTGAAATGGGTTGAGAATGTTATTAGTTTCCATTATTTCCGGTAGTTGTTTAGCAGCAGCCTTTTCAGTGATTTTTTGAGACAAAAGGTAATTTAGAATTTGGTCTATAATTATGAGAGAGTGTTGCATCAAGGCCAGGTTTCTTTAAAAGGGGCTGAATACAGGCGTTTTTGTAATAGTCTTGGAACAAACTGGAGGACAGAGACTCATTTACAATAGAGAGAAGATGAGGGACAATGACTTGTAATACCTCTTTGAAAAATATGGGGGGGTAGAGTGTCAAGGCTGCAGGAGGATAAGTGTATGTGTGACACAATACCAAGCAGATTATTCAAGTAAATGGAGGCAAATTCACTCAGTAATGTAGGGGAGGCATCTGGAGAAGTTATACATGAGGTAGGGGATGTTATAAAGGCTTTAACCATCTCAACAAAATAAAAACTCACCACAGTCTTCAATAGAAGAAGCCGAAACAGTTGAAGGAGCAGGATTTACAAGTTGATCAATGGTGCTTTTTTGCAGCTACGAGGTTTGTTAAATATTTAAGTCTCTCTGTCTTGATTAAATTATGAGCAGACAATAACTATCTCATATTAAGGAGGTAGACTTGTACGTTCTTCCATCTTTGTTCTGCTCTTTTTGGTTGGTGAGTATCATCTTTTACCCGAGGTGATGGATTTGACTGGAGCCTTGACCTTGCCCTAATGGGAGCAATGTAATCTAAAAGTGATGAACATGAAACATTAAACTGATCAACCAGGTCATTTACATCATGAAATAGAGGGGAAAAAATTATCAGCAGATCTCTCATTAAGGGAGCAAGAGTGAACTGTACATTTTGAGGAAGAAACAGCTACTTGAAGGGCAATATCGAATAATATCGAATATGACAGTTTTGTAAGTAGAGACAAAATCTTTCAAGGTGAGGGAGTTAAGAGATAAACCCACAGTAAAAACTAAATAAAGAGTGTGAGAGCTTTGTTCATGTGTGGGATGTGATACATACTGTTTCAGGTTAAAAGATTTACAAACACTTAAAAAATTCAGAAGCAAAGCTATTACTGGGGACGCCCACACAAATATTAAAAATCTCCAACCAATAACATTTTCTCATAGCTAAGAAGAACGGAGGAAATAAAATCTGAGAAATCAGATGAGAGTCTATGATTGGGTTTAGGGGGACGATAAATAACAATACAGCAGACGGGGGTGACACAATTGACTTCAAAGCCAGGATGTTTCTCCACTGAGAAGAGGCTACAGCTAGTGAGTCTGGGAGAATCACCGGACCTAAACCAGGTCTCTGTTAAAAATAGAAAATCCAAATTGTAGGTTGTAATAAAATCATTTAAAATAAAGGTTTTACTTGCTAAAGATCTTGCATTTATCAGGGTTATATTAACAGGCGTGGTGAGACTCATAGGTTGAGGAGCAGATGTGACTGTCTGGAGATAACGGATCCCTCAGATCTTTTTGATTAACCTTTCGGTTATAGTTATTGACAGAGGGTCTCATATTTGTGAGAGCCGGAGTAGTGAAAGCCGAGGTTAGAAAAGGGTGGGATAGTGGATCAATATATATATATCTGGAGGAGGGTGTGAGTAACTATTGTGCCCTGTCCTCCCCACCGGTCAGGGGGCTTGCTAACTGTAAGTGATATTTGTGTTTAACAGTCTTGTTCCCTTATGGTTAAAGTGGAGATTATCTGGCTTGTAGAGATCCTCCCTAGTCCAGAAATATATAAAACAAAGACCAGCAGCAACACAGAAATTGAGAAGTCAATGATGCATGTTGAAAATTCTCACTGGATTTCCTATGTGTAGGAATGGGTCCAGAAAAAATGCATATTTTTTCTGAGGCTCTCAATCATTTCTGCCAGTGTCTAAAAGTAGTTTAACAGACTGTCGGAGCCTAGTGGCATTCATGTCGACGTGCACAATAATAGTGAAGGCAGTCAGTGGGCAAGTTCAGTATCCAATGTCCAAGATTTTCACACCTAGTAAACAGTAGGAAATTTCATTTGGGACTTCACAAATCTAAGTATGGAATCACCAACCAGGCAGACCTCAGGCTCTCCATCTGCACAGCCACCGTTGTAGATGGAGAGACTGACCGGACTGAAGTTGAGGGCTGTATTGACTGTGACACCATGCGTGCTTCTGACCACTGGTGCAGCCACACTAGCAGCTAAGACATGGTCTGTTTGGTGGCTGGGGCTTGCCCTCCGGAGATATGGGCAAGTGAGTCAGAGAGTTAGGATTTGGAGCCAAGCATTTCTTGACCTGCGGCGCAGCTCTATATTCATGTGCAGGCCATGATGGGAATGGCAGAGCATCCTCATCCGTGTTTGGATTGGAGAGAGGAGAAAAACCCTCTTCTTGTTTCCTTTTACTACTGAAGCCCAGGAGAAGGCGTCCCTGTGAACTGTGAGACTGGGCCAGGTGGCTCCAAAGCAGCTGGCTGCTCTTGAAACTGAAGACTGTTGCTGGAGAAGGTCAATGATGAGGCTTTCAGAGGATAAAAGTTCAGACTTAATGTCTCCTCATCATTGTCCCCCCCCCCAGTCCCTCAAAGAAAGTGATAAAAAAAATCAAAAAGGTTCCAAAACTGCAATAAAATAAAATAAAGTATAACAAATAATAATATAAAACAATATAATAAATAAAAAGTAACATTTATGTAGGATTCATCAGATTTTATTTGATCTTTTTAATCAATTAATCGAGACAATAAATTAGAAAATGAAGTCTTTCAAATGTAAAATTAATAAAAATGTAAATGTACTCTTATTGAGGACTTAACTGTCAATGATTTTTGTGTTTGTTGTCTCTCTGATTTCTTTTTTTTTATCCTCCTCTCAAGCCTTCAGTACATTCGAGTTGTGATCTGCAGCGAGGGGGAAAAAAATAAGACAAAAAAATCTAGTTTACATTGTATGTTACACCCTTGAAATCCTCCACAGTCAGAGACAGGAGCTGGCTGGCGGTGACTGAGCCGGGCCCTCGGGGGACATTGGTTGCCAGATGCTCTGCCAGGTCGCGGCAACGCCACCTCGACAGCAGCAGCAGGTGGCGGTTAGCGTTTGCCAACAAACTGCTGGCAGCGGCGGCATGCTTACTTAGCCTCTGCCTCCAGAAAAGGCTTGGCAGCGTGGAGCCGCTGTGTTAGGAAGCTGATACGCCTACGAATAATGAGACAAAACAAAGCTCCTCTCTCTGCCTCTCATCTCCTAATATTCCTTTTTTTTTTTTTTTTTTTTTTGTTCGTCTCTCTGTGTGCTTCACAGGGTGTCTGATATTCAACTTCACAAATACCAGCACATAAAAGTCATTACATTTTAGATTTATGATGTCTTCATCATAAATGCTTGTTTCCTAGAAAAAGTTGATCATTTAAACAGGCAGAATCACCAACCAGTCACATACAGCTCTACACTGAACTACATGAACAGACTAGGTTCATAAGTGTCCTTAAAAAAGTCCTGTAAAAATGAACATTTTGACCAAAATGTTCATGAAAACATGAGTGGTCCTGGAGAGAAAATATCATGTGAAGTACAATCATCTATTTTCTCATTTCTACTTCACTGCAGATTGAGAGATATTTTATTTTATTATTCTTTTTTGTAGCAGGAGTCACGGGCCGTAGCCACAACTGAGGACAAATTATGATTAAACTGATTATTATTATTATTAATAATAAAAAATAACATTTTTGAAATGCAATACAAATAGCTGGATTATTTTAATCATTTAATTTCAGCTCTACAAAACAGATGTTAGTATGCCAGGCCACTATGAGAAACACAAAGTGGTTGAAAAAAATGAATGAAATTACTTACAGTTTTTGCTTATCTACTAGATCTTTTAGAGATCTATATATCTATCTACATATATGCAGATAGATATATACTGTGGAAGTCTTTGGGTTGATACATAAAACAACAGTGGACACATTTATGAAATCTTTGCAATTAAAGATACTTTATAATAAAATGCCAAAGATTTGGGGCATTTATAAGTCGGATGAATGCCGTTTTTTGTTTTGTCTGAATAATACTAACACTCATTTTATTTGTGTTGTGTTGCAGAGATATCTACCGAGGTTAGCATGCTAGCCTGCTAGCTCGAGCTTGTCTCGTCTCGTAATACCGCTTTGTACCTCGAGAGGCGATAGTGAGTCATTGTAGCGTCCGGTCTGCCCTCAGTCCAAAATGACAGGAAGAAGAAGTAGCGTTGCCCCGGCAACCAGGGCTCATCGTTTATGATTGGTTTGCGGAATTTATTGTGCAATTTTTATTAAAAAAAAAATGTACAAGCATAACCTCGTCCAATTCAAACCTCATATCAGGAAAGTTTACAAAAACTTAAAACAATATTTCAAATGTGGATCGAAACTAGTATCTAATACTTTTTAGATGTTTATTATTATGTACATAAGACCCTAAATTACATAGTTAGAGGGTTATTGTGGGGTTTGGGTTTCCAGTAAACTAAAATTCTGGCCAAATCTTACATATTGCACCTGTAAAGTTTAGTTGAGTTCATAATTGGATTTGTTTCTAAAGGAATTTCCATCAAAGACTTCATTCAGAACAGTATAACATATATATGTAATATAATATAAAATATCTTCCTTTTTGATTTTTGGGGGACTTTTGACTCATGACTTTAATATTCTGTGGTTGAAGCTATAAAGTGTGTTAAACAACTGGCTGCATTTCTCTGAATTTGACTATTTTTTTTTTATGAAAAAGCTTTGTTTGCATGTTGATTTTCAAAAATAAGTCACACAAGAAAACTTGAATCCTTTAAGTCAGCCTCTCTCAATAAATTACAGTATATTTCTAAAACAAAATCATCCTGCGGTCGCTTCAGTTTGTCCCACCTTTGGGCTGAAATTTATCCTGCATCATTTGATTGAAATCTGGTTTTAAATTTCTTCACATTTGGTCCTAAAAAAAAAAGCTCTGAACTCTGGTGTCTGCAGAGACCCAAACGCACCATCATGCTGCCTTCAGGCTGCTCAGATTTCATATCACAACCAGGCGCAGTGAAGCGCGCAGACGGCAGTCCACACATATAAATTCACTTTTCAAGGAAAGAAAACAACCCACCCAATAATTCAGCAGTGTCATAAACACATTCATACATATGGACGAATCGCCCACAACGGCTGTTCCAGCTCAATGTTTTTTTCATGGACAGAAGCAGCAAACGGCCGTCTCTCGGTTATTGGCTCTGCTTATGGGGCCTCGGGGTGCCATCAAAGATTTAGGTCAGCCGTGGGCAGCTTCCCCCCCCCCCGATACAGGAGCAGTCAGTCTCTGCGAAGACGGGGTCAACTGCTCGCTGACCAAGAAGTCGAGCCGGTCGGACTGGAAAAAATAAAACTCGAGACATCCCCATCGTCTCCGTGAGGATCAGGACTCCCCGGCTGCGACTCTCGCCTCGAAACTTTCCGTATTAATTTATTCATGGGTTGAGTGATGAGGGACCTGCACACAAACACAGGCCTGCAGTCAAAGACACACATCATGGGACCGTAACATCTCACATTAGATACCGACTTTTATTACATCATCTTTCTTTCTCTCTCTCTCTCCCTGTACCTCGCCGTGTTTCCTGCCACAATAACTGTCAACTTCAGTAGTTTTTGCATTAAAACAAACATTACGAGTGTTTCTTAAACTCTCACTTAACTTCACAAACTCACCACAAGTTTAATTCAGAAGCAGTTTTATAGACTTTTAATCGTATCACATGAGCTTCCTCAGCAGATGGAGTTTGCACGGTTGTCATGGAACTATAGATTTTGAAATTTCTATTTTTTTGATGCGATTTGTGTAAAAAATTCTCACCCCTTTCATCTCAAAATCAGCAGCTCCTACACTTTACAAAGACGGTTTCTCTGTACAGGATCAGCATCGGTAAATCCACTTTGAAATCACAGAAAAAATAATTTGAGATCTTGGCTCATAATTGTCAAATTTCTGGACTTTTTTCTCCAGTAAAAGTTGTTTTTACAGCTACATCCAGACCTGTGTGTGAACCAGGAAGTGTTGAGAAGCAACTGCAGCGTGTAACTCGGTCATGTGAACAAATAAAACATGACATCACAACTTTTTATCAATCAGAGTGATGTCACACTAAACATATGGATCCTTGCTGGCTGATAAAGAACAAATCAGTATGTATTTATACATGTTTTGGTGTTACTAAAGCTCAGAGTGTCTCATCAACATGGTTCTTATATCCCTTGAACTCTGACCGTCTCCTCTATACATTCATATGTGGAGATTTGTGCTGGTTTGAAAACTTTTTCAGGGGTTTTTTTCTCAATAAAAAGTCTCTGAGAGCATTTATAGTACTACTCACATGCAAAATGATGGTATTTCTGAAAAGTTGCCTGGCCGACATGCATAGTGACTTTATTATAAACCATAAGTATAAAAAATAATAAAGCCTTTTGTGTTTCCAGAGGGAGCTGTTTGAAATCTGAGATTGCCTTAATGATGTAATTTGAGTCGGTGTCAGATGAGGCTGAAGACCACAAATTTAAAAATGAAAACAAATCTGTGGATGTGGAGGAAGAAGTGAGCTTAGCAGACCTCTGTAGCTCCTCGTCTCTGCTGGAGGCTAACAGCTCCAGGCTACATTAGCTGCTACTAGCATAACGCTCCAAATCTCCCAACCAAGCGGCAACCTCCGGGGCTGTAAAATGAAGCCGATGCGGAAGTGCCAAAAACTGCAGTTCCTTGAATGACCACTTGAGGCTCCAAAAGCGAGTCAATCCCCATAGACCCCCATGTTAAAATGCCCAACTTTACAGCAGAAATAAACATGTTTACAGCCTGGTACAAACAACGGTTTTGGTCTCTGTAGCTAATTTCCTCTTTCATGACAACTGTACGGGGGTGAATTTTATTATAACTCACCTGTTTAAATTTTATTAAGCCGTAAAGTTATGCATAATGAAGGAGATGGGTGCTTTGAGTGACAGGTCCGCCAGCCGCTAGGTGGCTTGTTTCAGCCATTCGGCCCCGCCTCTTTGCCCATTTTTTATTGGCTGGGAGTTAGGCAGCGTCACGCACCGCCAAGATGGCGACGGCCGGAGCGGCTCGCTTTGAGCTTCAAAACCGCTCTTCAGAAACCAACGAGTGACATCACGGTGACTACGTCCATATTTTTATACAGTCTATGCTCCCGACTGAACTCGTCTGCTTTCATGTTGCATTGTGGGTAATGTAGGCTTCAAGTTTTGAAAGAAGTTTGTGGAATAAAAAATATTGTATCTCTGGTTCTGCTGCATCAAATTTGATTCTTATTCACAAAACTGTGTTGTGGTGGAGTTTTAAGTATATTTCATACACTCTACATGACACTATGTATCAAACACAGTACGCTATACATACTCGATCCAGCTCTTTATAGAAACTTTATAATGTTCACAAAATGAAATATTCAAACCTCATATTTTTTTAACGGCTGCACTATTCCATCACATCAACACACTGTATTCTAGACGTCTTGTGCATCATCTTACACATATTTTTCCCCCCCAAAAAAATTCAGCCTGACATATTTGGTGTCTTTGGATACTTCTTGACCTCCAGTAGAATTTGAAATCAATTTTCACTTTAAATTCAAGCGGAGGACACAAAGTTTCTAGCATTTGAAAGTGTAATGATGGACTCACCGAGCAGGAACGGAGAGGTTTAGTACAGAAACAGTAAAAAAAAAACACAGAACATAAAGTTATCATTTAAATAAGAGTAAAGACAGAATATTAATGGACACAAATACAAATTCAGACCCTAAAATATGGCAGAAAATTATACATTATATGAAAATCTGCTACATAAGTTCTCAAAGAATTCGCAGGACTACAGACGTCTAGAATATTATAAATACACTCTGAAGTGTGTCGTTGTGTTCTTATATTGATTCTGTGCATCCACATTTATTTACTGTACATGAGGGGGCAGAATATTTGACACAACATCTTCATCAGAGTTTATACTGTTTATAAAGAGCCAAAATACTTAATTTTAACAAACCTTCGAGTCAGCTTTAAGTCTTCATGTTGCATACTGAGTTCTGCTCTGAATTATAACTCTTTGGACTGTTGATTTCAACCGGGAACCAACAGCGATGTTCCTCTGGCTGATATTCAGAAAAGGCAAAGTCGATCTTGTTTGAGATGCTGCGGTTATATGATGGTGGTTGACTACAGTCTGTTTACTGCTACTAAACCATATCAAGTGGATATCTGACACATTTACAGTCTTTTTAGCATCAGATTCCCTCTTTGTGTTTCCCTGTTGAGCTCCAGGTGGAAGTATAGTAACAAAAAGAGGGACTTTGGCACTAAAAGGACTGTAACGTTGAAAGATATCTACTTGATTTGATTAAATACATTTTTTTTCACAGAAGGAGGACTGTGGATTTTGTCCCTCATCACTTCCATTGTAAGGTCATTATGAAGGGATCTTCTAATGGTCAGTATGAACAGGAGGAATAATTACAGCAAGAAAAACATGTTTAATGTTCATTTGGGCTCCTGACTGTTGGTTTAAGACACACTTGAAAAATGATGAACCCATCTTTTAAGCCAGGGTGGCTGTTTCACCTTTCTTCCAGTCTTATGCTAAGCTAGGCTAGTCGTTTCTCATCTAGCTTGCTACTTTAGACATAAGAATGGTATCAATCTTTCTTATTGAACTCTTGGAAACTAAGTAAGCATATTTCCCAAAATGTCAAACTAAATTGAGCAGCTGGAGCTACAGGATTGTGAATGTCTCTCTTTCTAATATTGCCTCTGTATTGTGACGCAGCGAGGCTAAACCACTAGCTTTCTTGTAACATGTGGAATGATCTCTCTTTAATGGCTTCAAAAAAAAAAAAAAAAACCCAAACAAAAATGTTTTCTGCAGCGTACATTTTTGTTGATGGATCAACGGAGCGTCTTCTTCTTCTCTCGTTCCCTCCTTCCTGTCTCTCTCAGCTGACAGACTCCCCTCAGTCCTCGGTATAATCATCCTCTGTCACTGATGACTGAGGCGTCATTTAGCCGAGCGTTTTCCGGGGAGATTCCCTGTGGTTAATTCCATCAGTCACACCGTTAGATTTCCCCGCAGCTCTCTCTTCTCGCTTTGGAGGAGCCGAAATATTAAGGCAGCAGCGATCAGATTCCATCTCTGGGGGAAACGACTCAGACGCTCTGCTGTGACCGCTAAACCTTAAAACCACAAACTGAATATTGGAATATTTTAGGCCGAACGGAGCAGCTTCTCTCTCTCTCCTCACGTTTTATAGGTTTAGCATCGTCACGAGTCACTTAAAGGGTAATTAAATACAAAACAGCAGAGTCAGACCCTCCTCGTGCACCCAACACGTCATTGCTGAAGAGGAAAGAGGTTGTAGATTCATTCAGACCTGAGCCATATTTTGCATTGCTACGGTCAAAATGTGTACATTTGGTTTCCAGTTCACTAAGTACATTTCATATGATAAGACTCAAAATACGTCATCTACCTCCACAGGTCTTAAAACAAGACCGAACAAACAAAGCTGCAACAATTAGTCGATTAGTTGTCAACTATTAATCGATGAATCGTTTGGAGTCATTTGTCCTCTATGACGGTACGTTGAATATCTTTGTGTTCTGAACAAAACAAGACATTTGAGGACGTCAGATTGGGTTTTGGGAAACAGTTATTGACATTTTTGATGGTTTTCTGACATTTTTTAGTCCAAACAACGAACACAGTGTCACAAATCTTTACTTGTTATTTGTTCCTGGGTAGTTATTAAGTGTTATTTCCTATATTGTTTATGCCTATAAAGTATAGAGAATGGCTGTTATTACCTTCAAACTTTGTTTTTATGACCTGGACAATAATATTTTATAATTGAATTTGTTATGTTTTATACAATGTTTGTTTTATTTCTTTAAGTGAAGTGTGATTTGCTTGTTTGCATTTATATAAATAGTAAGGACAAAGAAAGTACAAAGTTTGTGAATTATCCTGAATAACTTTTCTCAAAATACTTGTTGCTTTGTTTGTTTTATAGATGTGTTTTTTTTTTTCCAGTTTTCGGGCACCACAAATGAAATTCACCTTGATAATAGCAGGGCACAAAAAGAGGAATATCAATGAAGGTAAGTGAGAAAATGCCACTTTGTAATATAAATGACAAAATCAGATTTTTAGAAGCGAATAATACACAAAAATGTCTTATTGTACATTTGTAATTTCTTTAAGTATCAAAATCCAGTTCCAGTGAATCCAGTGAATTAAACTGTGGGCAGAATATATGATTTTAATGATTAATTATATATTTTTTTTTTACTGGTCACAACTGATATTTGAACCGTATTGAAATATTGAATTGTGGGAGCAACAGTTTGTATGTGAGGATTACAGAGTTAAAGTGGGTTTTCTGCGGTTGTACTCGGGGATTTTCTCTGTCATGTTAACGCTCTCAGATCACTACATCAGTGCTAACAGTGCAGTTGCTGATCAGCTCTGTGACGTCGCTGTTATCTGAGCCGCCGCTATATCTGCTGTGGGCTTCCTGACTTTACCCTTATCTCCTCGCTCTCCCTCCCTGCCTTTTTTTTTTTTTTCTTCTTCTTCTTCTCTAAGTCCTCCACTCCCTCATTTTTTCCAGATTACTTACTCTCTCCCGTCTGTTTCTGCCTGCTGTCAGAGGACGAGGCAGTAAATGAGATTAGTGATGGTGGTTGAGGGAAGCCCTGGCCTGAGGCTCTACGTTTTTTTTTTTTTTTGTGTGTTGTTTTTCGGATGAAGTGACAAAGCGAGGGTGACATTCAGTCAGTCAGAGAGGAAGACAAAAAGACAGAACAAGCCTTCCTCTGTCCGACTAGTCGCCGTACAACGATCGGTCACGCTCTCTCTTTTTGTGCGATGACGACTGGTGCAGAATCCAATTTCCTGACACTATTACAATCAAAAAAAAAAAAAAAATACCAAAGACAAAGCTTCTCCTCCGCCGCCATGAACTCAGCGGATGTCTTCATTTACCTCCCAGCAGCGGCGACACGGTGCACACACATTTGTGCCTTCATGAATAAGCGAATACATAAATAACGCAGATAGCATGAATTATTCAAATCCTCCAGCAACCATGTAGGTGGGAGTGGAAGCTAACCAGCTCTGACAAGAAACTCACACGGGGAAAAGTAATAAAGGTTCAAATAACCTCAGTGGGCCTGCAATCACTTTGGTTTAATCTGAAGATGCTGAGTGTGTTTCTCCGAGCAGACACGTGTTTATATGAGACCGCGCCGCCGCCGCCTCCGTCCTGTCACTTATTAAAGGGAAGTTCTGCTGTTTTTCAGCTGGTTTGGAACATTTTTCATCACTTTGATATCACAAAAACTTCATCCTGAGGTCAACAGTTGGTCTGTAGGTTATTACTACTGTGGTATGTGTGCAATAGTGTGTAAACACAAGTGGTGTTCGATATAAGTGACAAATAGTTTGCTATTTTTTTACATTTTTCTTAATTAATTGTATTTTATTACTCTTTCTAATTAGTATATCCATGTTTTATTTATTCATTCAAGAAACTAGACAAATATAAACTTTATAAACTTTATTGGCTGTAGGAGAATGGTGTTATTTGCAGTTTTTTTTAAACTTTTATTTATTCAGGGAAGTTTCACTCTCTTTTGCAGGAACGTCTTAATCACACTCACAGTTACAACAACCTGGAAGCTGCCCAGTACAACCAGTCCTGAACTTCTGGCTACTGAGCAAGATCCACTGGAGCAGTTGAGGTTAAAGGGGGGCCTTGATGGTAATTAGGGAAGGGGAGCAAGTGCTGCTTTTTCACTTTCCTCACCGAGATTCTTCCTATTTCACGGTATGAAACAACCGAAACAGGAAGTAGGGAAACTACGCTGTGATGTTTCGTTACTGCTACAACCGCTACTATGGACGGTGAACAGTGTATTTTCTCCCAATCTCTCCCTTTCTCTGCCAAAAATCACACGTTCATAATTGCGGGTGTTGTCCGTCTTGTGGACGAGGGTTACACATTATCTTTTGAGCAATTCGTTTTTGATTATCGAGGTATGCTATATGCTAGCTAGATAACATGTAAACTAATTTCCGGTTCAGCCTTTACCTGTTCAGAGTTAGGTGATCTTCAAAGTATGCTTTAATTTAAAAAAAAAACAACAACTTTTCTTGGCAACTATGTCTTTGTACACATTTCCAGTCTCAGATATATGAAGCAGTGAAAGTGATAAATAAGGCCAGATGCTATAGATCATTATGAAGGTGTGAGGAACCACATCAGCTTGAGGTTAATTCATGTAAATAGCTTTTGTTAAACGGTACATTGTTCCTATTAAACAGATGGTTCTCATTTCATACCTGTGCTCAAAAGTATTGTCTCAGTGTCCATGGCAACGGTAGCTATACAGTTGGATAATAATCACAGCACACATGTTATTAATGTTTGATAAAAAAAATAATTCATTACATCCATAAATTCATTTATAGATGTCAGTTTAAGGGGATACTACACACTTTACTGTGCCTTTCATGAAACTGACACATAACAGCTTTTATAATAAATGTTTCTTTTATATATATAAATGTATTCATATTGTCAGAGCATCACTTCAGAATCAGTGGATGAGCTTTTAGTGCGTACGCCTAAAGCCTCTTGTAGGAACTGTGTGCAGTTTACTCTGTACAAAGCATACGGAGGTCATTTTAATCGTAAAATACTAATAAAAACACGTCCTCACATACGGTTATTTTCAGAGCTTTCTCTGACAGTGATGTCATTGCTGGAGCAGCGTCCTTCATTTCCCTTTGACCGCAACCACTTACCGCCAGTGCAAAGATTGTTGATGAAACGTCTGCTGTAAGTATTTTTATTTATACACCACATTTAATTACAAGTAAGCTCAATGTGCTTTACATTGAACATAAGTAACATAAGAGTAGAAGCATGAAGCATACACACAACGCACATTAAACACACCCAAACAGCAGTACGGTTTGGAGATGTCCCACAGACACACACTTCCACCGTACCGTTTTGTTCCTGGCAGCTGTGCTGAACTCCTGCATATGCAGTCTGGAGGTGTCACCTGAAATGTCAAGGATCACTGAGGAGAGAGGGAACACACAGGATCAATCCAAAAAAGCACCCTCTTGATTAGCATGCGTCGCCCTCAGCTCACTGCAAGCAAGTTCTATGAAGCGGCTGACGTGAGATCAGAATCTGCTCTCTCTCTGCTAGTGTCATTAAAGGTGCCTCGCAGACCAAAACCATGAAGACAGGTTTGAAACCGGAGCCATAGGTTATTCAACGGTATGCAAGAGACCTTCGATGTTAATGTTCTCCCATGTGGTCTCATCATCCGCCCTGATGCGTCAGTCCGGATTGCAAAATGGTCGACACAAGCGAGGACTCGTCCTGTGGCTCGGTTGAGGTCATGTGCCCCTGATGTGAAAGACAACGGAGATGCGTCGCACACAGAGTTTGGTGAGGGTCAAATAAACACACACCTACCGCTGGCTGAGTCCAGGGTCAGCTGATGGTCAGTGGCGTAGCTCGGTGTGATCTGGTTACAGATACTGGGAGTTGTTTCACAGCGGAGAGGATGTGGAGAGATGAAGAGCTCATCAAGGCCACTACTTTGGCACATACATTCATGTTTTGCTGGGGAGAAAATAGATATGACAGTGGTGGAAGAGGTAAGATCTTTTATTTTAGTAAAACTATAAATACAATGTTCTAAAAGTTCTCCACTACAAGTATAAGTTCTTCGTTCACAATCCAAAAATGTAAAAGTACAGAAATATTTTTAGCTAAATGTAGTTAGAGGGTTAGAGTTAAAGGTAATAAAACAGTGACGTAATATAACATGGAGCTCCTGGTTACGCTCCCTAACTTCTTTTGGAGGCTTCACCTGCTGTTACTGACTGGCGAGGAGGGGAGGTGTCTGATGTGACTGGTGAGGGGAGGAGGTGTCTGATGTGACTGGTGAGGAGAGGAGGTGTCTGATGTGACTGGTGAGGAGAGGAGGTGTCTGATGTGACTGGTGAGGGGAGGAGGTGTCTGATGTGACTGGTGAGGAGAGGAGGTGTCTGATGTGACTGGTGAGGAGAGGAGGTGTCTGATGTGACTGATTGATGAGAGGAGGTGTCTGATGTGACTGATTGATGAGAGGAGGTGTCTGATGTCACTGATTGAGGAGGAGAGGAGGTGTCTGATGTGACTGACTGGCGAGGAGAGGAGGTGTCTGATGTGACTGGTGAGGAGAGGAGGTGTCTGATGTGACTGACTGGCGAGAAGAGGAGGTGTCTGATGTGACTGATTGATGAGAGGAGGTGTCTGATGTCACTGATTGAGGAGGAGAGGAGGTGTCTGATGTGACTGACTGGCGAGGAGAGGAGGTGTCTGATGTGACTGGTGAGGAGAGGAGGTGTCTGATGTGACTGACTGGCGAGAAGAGGAGGTGTCTGATGTGACTGATTGATGAGAGGAGGTGTCTGATGTGACTGGCGAGGAGAGGAGGTGACTGATGTGACTGACTGATGAGAAGAGGAGGTGTCTGATGTGATGAGGAGGTGTCTAATATGATGAGGAGGAGGTGTCTGGAGGAGGTGTCTGATGTGATGAGGAGAGGAGGTGTCTGGAGGAGGTGTCTGATATGATGAGGAGGAGGTGTCTGATGTGATGAGGTGTCTGATGTGATGAGGAGGTGTCTGATGTGATGAGGAGGTGTCTGATGTGATGAGGAGGTGTCTGATGTGATGAGGAGAGGAGGTGTCTGGAGGAGGTGTTTGATGTGATGAGGAGGTGTCTGGAGGAGGTGTCTGATATGATGAGGAGGTGTCTGGAGGAGGTGTCTGATGTGATGAGGAGGAGGTGTCTGATATGATGAGGAGGTGTCTGATGTGATGAAGAGGTGTCTGATGTGATGAGGAGGTGTCTGGAGGAGGTGTCTGATGTGATGAGGAGGAGGTGTCTGATATGATGAGGAGGTGTCTGATGTGATGAAGAGGTGTCTGATGTGATGAGGAGGTGTCTGGAGGAGGTGTCTGATATGATGAGGAGGTGTCTGATGTGATGAGGAGGTGTCTGATGTGATGAGGAGGTGTCTGATGTGATGAGGAGGTGTCTGATGTGACTGAATGGCTGCAGTGAGAACAGCAGGCCAGCTGTGCTCACTTTAACAGATATGTGACCTGACCTCCAACATCTGGAGGACCGTGGTGACTCTCCACCCTGCAGCAGCTGTACTGGTCTACTGGGCTGCCAGACTGGGGGTAACTGGTGGATCCTCTGGGCTCTGATCTCTGTGCAGTCACCAGTGACCGTCAGATTCGGACTAAACTGCTGGAATTTCACAGACATTGTTTGTCTCATCTGCTCCCGCGTCATCCAGATTTGAACGGATCCCAGTACAAGGTGAAAGTAATTGAACCATGTGATTAAAACCCGACTCACTGTAGAAACGCTCGCTCCAAAAATCTCTGCCAGAACCGTCTCCCGAAGGCGAAGCAGCGACACGCCGGCAAAACATGAAAAAAAAAAAGCTCATCAATAAGCTTTAAGCTTTCATCTGGGACTTGGCCTAATGACCTCTTTCTTTACCATGGCGATTCTAATCCTCCTTGCTTTGGACCGGCACACAATCCTGGATGCAGACGGTTCAAATAATCTCCAGAAAACAAACAATAAAAAGAAGACATGTTTGGATTAGAACCTTATACCTTCTCATCAGACGCACACCATCTATCCAGTAAGGGTCCAGACAGAGTAAGACCAGTTCTCCCAACTCCTGTATTTTTTCCAGTGCCTCATCAAGTACACCTAATTAAATAAATAAATAGTTTATGTTAATAAGTTACACTTGAAAAGTACAACACAAATCTTATCAGATCTTGTATTGTCAGCTCATAGTTGTTAATTTGGTAAATAATATTTATTCTAAGATGTAATACAAACACCCTGGACTCATACACCTTTCACTATTTGCACATGTAGATAATTACACATGTGTATATATGTACAGTACCACTTATTTTAAGCTGTTGTTTAAAAGTATCGTATAGTTTTTTTGCTCATTATCTTTGTCTTTTTTTTGCTGTAAGTTGCTGTAACAGTACAATTTCCAACTGGGATTAATTAAGTACTCTTATTTAGCAAAAAAGCCAGATTTTCTAGAACCCTAAATGAAAACTAGTTGAATTTTTTCTACATCTATTTCAGGAGTTAAACACCCTCATCTGCCATTGTTAAATAGTGGAAAAGTAACGTCAGGACATTCACTTTACCAACGTATAAATTGACATCCCTAGCTTGACAACTAGCATAACTGCTAGCATATGCTAGACGCTAAAGGACGGCAGTTGTAGTCGTGTTCCGGATCATTAATCACAAGTTCAAGTGATTGATTGGTCATGAATTTTCCTGGACACCCACTTGGCTTAATAACAATGAAACACATTGTTGGGGAAAATTTTTTCCTTTTTCTGTGAGCGGTCGACCACCATGATGTCAACAGTTCACTTTTAATCACTGCTGGTAGACAGGAAGAACAAAAAAAAGTACACATAAAAAGGGAGTTTTCTCTTTTAGTAATGGATATTTTTTCATTAGCTTACATGTACACTTTGACATGAAACCCTGAGAGGCTTTTTTTTTTTTTTTGTAAAGTAATTATGAATAAGGTTACGCAATAGTGATCACAGAATTTTTTTCATGCTGGCAGAGATAATGTAAGAACAAGGGTGAAGCTGTATTTCAATTTATCAATCTGAGGGGTTGTTATTCCAAAAGCTGATATGATGAATATCTTTCTGTTACAAATACAAATCACTTCGTTCAGCTCTGAGCAGCAGTTTACTCTCAAGGTCCCTGATGGCCACATAAAAGGCCTCTTCTTGCTTTTTTCTTCAATAATAAAGCTCCTGTTTGGCACAAAAATACACTCATCTACAATAGCACATATTGTGCAAACGGCCACTTGAACTCCAAGAAGAGTGCTTTTCTTTTTTTTTTTTTTTTTTTTTTTTTAAATATATTTCTCTCCCAATCAGTGGAAGCGGCTGTGAGCTGGGCTGTAGGCTCTCTAATGAAAGACAGCGTCTGCAGCAATCACTTGGACATCTGCCGCTGCTTTGAGGCGAGTCATTGTCTGCTCGGTGCGTCCGTCCACTCCAGACGATCGCCACGGGCTATGAGTTGGCCTCAGCTGTCAGAGATGCGCTCTCGTTGTACAAGGAGGGAACTGTTCGGCAGGGGAGGAATCTGCTCCGTGGAAATCGATGAAGAATGGGAAGGGTTGAGGAGGGGGGAGGTTGGGATAGAGAGACCACCACGGGCTCGCCAGATGATGATGCTGCTGCTGCTGCTGGAGGGAAGAGAAAACAACCGTCACTGGGAAAGAATGATTGCTTCTAATGGTGTCCATGTCTCTGATACAATACTGTAGAGTATGTGCTATGCTGTAACACATAACACACATAACACTGCTGTCACTAGATATAAGAAGGTTAAAAGGGGACATATTATGCTTTTTGTGACTTTCTGTCATTTATATCCTTTTGGGATGTTGGATGTTAAGTTTTAGAAGTTACAAAACTTGCATTTGCAACGTTTTTTCTACCCTTGCTGACAAGCTGAGCATGTCCACCAATGACTGTCCGTTCAGTAGCCTTGGTTGCTAAGGTCGTTGCTAAGGTCTTTCCATGCATTATTTAATACTGTCCACTTGAACATGTACGGGTGTGTTTGAGAAGTTGACATTTGGAGTAAAGAAGGAGAAAAAGAAAAAATAAGTGAAATCCTGCCACTATATAGTTTGTTTACATAAACTCTGGAACAGCTTCCAAGAGCCGGCCAATCAGAACAGAGTGGGCTCCTTGGGAGGCGGGGCCTTAAAGAGACAGGAGCTAAAACGGCCTGTTTCAGACAGAGGCTGAACTGAGGAGCTGCATAAAAGGACCAGTAAAATAAGGATTTTAATCATGCAGAGATATTCCAGTAGAGCCCAGACTGTAAATGTGCATAATGTGTCTCCTTTAATCTAAAATGTACTATATCTGCCTACTCGGTTATATCAGAGAGTGTTATTCTGTATCCTCATTTCAATCTCCTCAATGTTACTGAGCATAGAGACTCAGGAATCTCCTGGATAATGTTAGAGATCCTATAGCTTTAAACTTTATATTATGACCACCAGTTTCAATTTTTTTAACGTTATTTTGGTGGACATATAAGAATACTGCAATACCCATAAGCCTTGGCTGCTGTTGCTATGGGCGCAAAACGGAGCGTAATGAATTCCAAACGCTTCGTCGCTTAAGTTTTAAACTAAACTAAATTTAAAGTCATTTAAAAGTGACTCTGTAGATTGTAACATCATAATCTTTAGCTTCTTCCTGCTGTTGTTGGTGAACGCGGCTGAATTTTAAGCTCAGTTATCGGCTGTTTCCTGATAAAATGTCTCGTTTTGTACCGTCAACTTTTTACCAAAAAAACAGATATTTTCTAACACAGTTCGTCTTTTCTTCTCATGATTCTGATGAGAGTTTCATGTTGATCGAAGCTGTAAAAGAGCTCAAACTGTGAGTCACATAGCGTTGGGGAAAATGAACGTGATTTTTACTTTACTTACTTACTTAAAGATCCTCTCCAGACGTGCTCGAAGACAAAATACCGTCTGGATTTTTCAGTAGGGGAGAAGGAGGATATTTAATTTTAAGGATTTTAATGAGATAATTTAAATTCTTTTGAGGGAAAAAAAAACATTAGACATGAATTACTCAAAGCAATCTATGAATATGCAAATATTTTTCATTTCAGAGGTTTAACTACTGGACATGAGATATCTTTTCATTCACTGAAAGTCCGTTCACACTGTGTTATGACCCCTCGCTCATTATTGTGTTTTTCGCTCCTGCTGGTCATCTGTATTTCTATTTTTACAATAACCGCTCTCTCTCTCTCTCTCTTCCTCACCCCTCTAGTGTGTGTGCGTGTCTGATTGCGTGCAGGTGGTGCTCTCTGATTGGCCCGGGTGCCGGGACAGCTGATTGGCCAGAACGGACGATTTAAACACCAGCTGATGCCGGCTCCCGCCCTCTCTCTCTCTCTCTCTCCCACGTCCAACAACAGAGGCCCATCCTGTTAGGTGTGTGTGTGTGTGTGTGTGTGTGTTAGTCATGTATATGAGTGGTAAAGCGCTGCAGATTTAATGTCAGCCAGGTCTACTAGGCAAGCTCTTCTCCCTTGCATTGTAAATATTTGCACAAACTTTGGTAGCAGTTTAATTTGTAGGAGTAAGAACTTTTTTTTTTCCTGTTTTTCTTGATTAGGAGTTGGGTGATGCTTTGTCTTTTGTTTCTATTTTGTTTTTCCATAGGGAAGTTTAGTTTGTTGTTTTGGGCATTGCTCAACTCCGAAGTTCTACAAAATAAACTGTTACAGTGAACTTTGATGGTTGTCGGACTGACCGTTCTTGGGCCTGGGAAGAGCAGGGGGCTCTGAACATGTTATGTCCAGGTTTCCCCTCGACTGGGATGTAACAACTGTATGTGCACTGGAGGCTTCAAGCTCCTACATCACACTCGTATCGTCCCAAATCTTGCTTGTAGACACTTACAACATCCAACTGAAGGAACAAGAAGAGAAACATGTTTTTGAGAGTGGAAGAGGAAAGTTTTTTCATGTCCTCACATGATTTATAATGTGAGAACACACATGATTTACTAAATCAGAGGAGTGATTCAATATTTTAAATAGATTTTATCCCCTGAGAAGGACCGGTCTCCACACTTTTTAGAATCTATTTGGATAATCATTTCACTCAGTTGTACTTGGTGTTGATGGTTGCATTAATTAGCGGTGCTGTCGTCCACCCACAGCCGCCAGTAGAACAAGAAGGCATTTGAAATCAACAGGCAGCATCCAGCAGCGCCTACGTTCATTCCAACACTCATCCAACCATTTAAGCCAACATCACTGCCTGGTTAAAGATCCAACAGCCTGTTGAAATGTTAAATTACATTTGTTTATTGAAAACAAGTAAAGGCTTGTTTGGGGTTAAATAGGAAGGATTTAATTTGAAGCCAGAATCAGGAACAGATTTGCTACGTTCTTCCTCAAGGAACTCCCCGAGAAATTAAGGCGGAAATTAAAGGACCAAAGCTGCGTTTGAGCATGTTTGACTTCATTAACGAGAAACTCGTTACATTACAGCTAATATATTCCGAAGCATGCTGTCATGTTTGAGACTTTTTAATTTAATTTTGACTGATAGCTGATGACAGCCAAAAACCAAATGTCATTTCAGTTGATCACAACTAAATTATTTATTTCCTCTTCCAATTATTCTCTCATCAGTTACGTGATAAAATACTTCACAAGTTGTTATGTTCTTATGAGTTAAAACTTAGAGTTAAAATGAGTTCACAGTTTTTCAAGTCAGGAGCCCAAATGAACATTAAAACCTGTTTTTCTTGCTGTAACCATTCCTCTTGTTCATACTGACCATTAGAAGATCCCTTCATAATGACCTTACAATGGAAGTGATGGAGGACAGACTATGCAAAAATGTATTTAAAAGTTTACCTGAAGCTAATATGAAGCTTCAACCATCCAAATGAGTCAAATCAAGTAGATATCTTTCAATGTTACAGTCTTTTTAGTGCCAAAGTTCCTCTTTTTGTTACTATACTTCCACCTGCAGCTCAACAGGGAAACACAAAGAGGGAATCTGATGCTAAAAAGACTGTAAATGTGTCAGATATTCACTTGATATGACTAACTCAGACTGATGAAGCTGAATAGAAGCTGTGTGGACACACTGTGGATTTTTGGCCTCCATCACTTACATTGTAAGAGCATTTGAAGGGGATCTTTTAATAGCCAGTATGAAGAGGATGAATGATTACAGCGAGGAAAACCTCTTTCACTGTTCATATGGACACCTGTTGAGACAAACTTGGAAAACTGAACCTGTTGTTTAATTACTGTAACAGGTTTTGGGATTTTTGTCTTATTTGGCAACACTGATTGGAATTCAGGTTTGTACAGACGTTCATGTTCCCCAGAAGATAAATAGATAGGATAAGCTGTGGGGATGTGGAAGGAGTCAGTGGTGTAAAGCATGTCTGGATGAGTGGACGTATGTGTGTACTGTGGTATAAAGTGCAAACCTAAAGAAAATGTAGCATTATGGAGACCATTTATGAGTATGAGGATGCCCAGCAAAAGAGAAAGTGTGGCCTTTTGTAACCTTTGGCCACTCCCACCTGTCAGGTGCAGCCAGTTACTATGGCGACCCGGAAACAGAGCAGGGGCTATTTCATGAAAGGGATTGGCGAGAACTGGTTACACGCAGATCGGATCAGACAAATTTCCTACAGTCCTCTCTCATGCCCATGCATGTGTCGCAAGTATGTTGTTTCTTTTGTTTAGTTAAATGAGTTAAAATTAACTTGAGAGGAAATGATCTCATCTTGCAAGCTGCAGCTCGCATGTTGCAAATTTGGTGAAACGGGCCCCGGAGGGCTTGAAGCCAGGAGGGTGAGCTTGTCATGTTATCTTTCCTTAATGCGGGTTTGTTTTTGTTTCTGCTTTATTTTAAAAGTCTGCAGCTGTTTTGATTTTATAAAATATTTTTCAGAACAGATTTCCAGGTTCATGCTGTTCTGGAAAATGTTTCAGAGACAAATAAACGGTTTAGTGGAAAATGCATCGTTGAATCCGTTTATTTCAATTAACAAAACAGAAAGAGCTCCTTAAAATAATGAGATCATTTTTTTTTTAATTAACTGTGTGACGTCGGCGTCCTGCGGCTGACGACATCACGCTTCTTCCTGTCAGAGAGATGCAAATGTTCACATGATGCCTTCACTGACTTCTCGCACCGCGGGTGAAAACTAATGAAAGCCTTGCTGAGTGAATGGGGGCACAAATTTACTTCCTGTGATGTTCGGCTCACCGCCCGCTGCCGCTGGCAGCTGCTGATGGAGATGATGTTGGTGATGATGATGGTGGCGATGATGATGTAGCAGAAGGCCTGCAGGAGTTTATGATCCGTGCAAATGGAGGAATCTGCATATTGTTGCATATGAGTTTGCCTAATGGACGCCTACACACTGAGGTGATGATAATAATAGAACATGGAGTGCAAGCTAACTGCTGTACAACACACACACACACACACACACACACAAATAATCCTCAGTCCTGCTTAAACCATGGAGAGAGGAGAAGGAGGGAAAAATAAAGACAGAAAGGAGATGAGAGGGCCTAGAAAAAAAGGAGGTGAGGCAAAAAGAGAGGAAGAAAAGGGGAAAAAGGGAAAAGCAGAAAACAAAAAGGAAACAAGGAGATGAAAAAAAGGATATGAAAGGAGGCAGAGAGAGAAAGGAAACAAGGCAGAGAGAAGAATGAAAAAGCAAAGAGGAAAGGTGAGAGAAAAGGAGGGTTAAGTGTGAACAGGTGCAGGTGCAAGTGGTGAAGAAGATAATAGAGGAAAGGAGAATGAAAAAGTGTGACGAGAGAAGGAGAAATAAGGAAAAAGATGAGAACAATTTGCAGTGCAGAGATGAGAGGAAAAAAGAAAAAAGAGGACAAAAGAAAAGGAGACATAAAAAATAAAATAAAAGGAAAAATAAAGGAAAGGGGAAAGGAGAAACAGAGATGCTCGGGAAGAGAGAAAAGAGCAAAGCAAAGGAATAAAGGAGAAAACGGGTAAATCTCAAGTCTGTTAACCGCGTCCATGTTTCCTTCCGTCTTAGTCCCTCCCACCGAGGATACGTGGACAGACGTGAGAAAAACATGCGAGGAGAGAGGAAACGATGAAATATGTTTTTAGAGAAATGAGACGTGCTCTCCTCTGACGCGTCATGCGAAGCAACGTCCATTACTGATGACGGCGGCTGCTGATCACAGCTGGATCAGCTGTCAGACGGCTTCAACAGCTGTAGAGACTTTTGATGGAGTGTCTGCACATGTGTGCTGTGCTTATACTAATAAAAATGCACAGTTATTACTGCCAGGAACCATCTCTATGGGCAGACTGTGTTTGTATTATTTGCATTTGTACTTATTGATATTCTGATTGGGAATTAATTGTTTAACAACCCAGGATATGATTAGGGTGTGTTTTGAACACTGGAAATTATCATTAGGTTAAATGTTTCAGGGAAATGGACATATTGATAAATGATGTAAAATATAAATGTGTTTAAATTGTGTTTCTTGCTGACTGACAGACTCTCCCTGACTTTAATTTGATCCATAATAAAAGTTAACGAGGAAACGAGGACAGATCATGAAAAGAATAAATGAAGAAAGTTGTTTATGGTTCTTTTGTTGCTCCGAATGACAATTAACAGATTTTTAAGTTTATGGTGAATCACCAAACAAATAAAACACAAAATTTAGGAGTGATAGACTTGAGTTTAATGTGTCTGTGACTGATATCCAATATGTGGCTCCTCAGAGATCCCTCCTTGCTCCTCAGTGCAGAAATAAGAGCTTTGAGAAGGCCTTCAAAATGGCGGACCAGAACAACTTCCAGTCGACGAGTGAGGAAAATTCAAATAAAAGACTTGAGATCTATCCATGGACACGAGAAGGAAAGGAAAGAGGAGGGGAATAAATGGGGGGGAGTAAGACTCCAAATATTCAACACTCTTCAAGCCCTCTTGAGTTTGACCTTTGACCTTGCCTCACCAGTATGCTGCAGGGTTCAGCTCTCCTCTGTGAGACGCCTGTTCCAGCAGATATTTTGGTTTTTTACCAAACACACACACACAAAAACTCTGGATCTCTGCCAGATATTAAACCCTCTGCAGTGATGCAGATGAAGTAAATTATGTTGACTGTGAGAATTGGCCGACAGCAACTAGACGGTTTGTCTGCTGGTTTGTTTGTCTGTTAAAGTGAATTTTACAGAAAATACAGGATACATGATGACACTGTTGGATGTAGTTTGTATTATGGTTACATACAGCATATATAAACTGTATAATCTTAGTGACTCTACAACATACAGCTTGTCTTTTGTCGGTATCTGTAATGTTCGTTTTGTTTATGTTGACGCCTACAGGACTGCATTTTGTGTTTTATAGTTTTTAGTTGCTGTTTAAAGTCCAACTGAAATCACATTTAATCGTCCCTCTTTGCATTCAAATATAATGTCAATATGTTTTTCTTGAATTTATTGTTAATAGTTTTGTATTACAATAAAGAAAAAATGGAAAAATATCTGAGATGCTTTTTGGGCGGTGTGTCATAGTCTGTGTTTGATTGACAGCAGCTGGCAGGCTACCGGTGCTACATCATACAGAACAGAGACAAAGTAAACAAACCGCTGTAGCGACAAGGCATCCAACTACAAATCGCTAACTGGGATGTTGAAGAGAGATGACCAAACCAACATCTAACAGGACATTTGCAGGTATGTTTACATGCTGTTTAATGTGCTGCAGCTGAGCAGCTAATTAGCTATCTAGCTGCTAACTGTTAGCGGTGCACTTTCCTCTGATGAATGTTTGTTTGGTGGCTCGTTCAACAAGCTAAGGTGCAGGACAAGACGTGCGTTAATGTTTCTAAGTTAGATAAGAAGGAGACTTTAGCGGGAAAGCTAATGTGGGTTGTTGTTTAGAGTCTGTGGCTCTTGTGTTGTGTAGCAGGATGCAATCAGGCTCAGTGTGACCGTCTGTTCTGCCGATAACAGAACAACACGTTATCGCTTAATGCAAGATTTGATTTGTTGTATGGAAATAAGGTCTCCTGCTTTGTAAGAGGATGATGGAATGGTATTTCATTGAAGTAATGTAAATCTAGGGGGTGCCATCGCGAAATCAAAGAATTTAAAATACAAATTTCTCCCTTTTGGTTTCAGATTCTTTTTCTCAAAAAAGAAAAGTTCATACTACACGATTGTAGCCAGTTTTTGGAGATTGTTGACAAAAGCCCCAGATCAAAGACTGGACCTGTCAGGGAATCCAAATCCTGTGGTGTGAAAAGTGTTGTGTGAATGGTAATACTGGCGGCAACAAGCTACAGCCAATAAGAGCACAAGACACGGGTTGAATGGAAACCTAGGGAAGGGGTCGTAACACCTGCAACACGACAACATCAACAAGCATGGCTATAAGAAAAGTTCTGCTTGGACCCAAGAAATGGAGGAAAATTTAGTTGAACTTTGGCGGGAGCACCGAAGCCTTTCCGATGTTTCCAATGAGCTGCACCACAACTGGGTCGAGAAAGAGAAGAGTCAGAGAGAAACTGCCATTTCTCTTCAACAACCAGGCGAGCAAAATAGATTGATTTTTCATTAGTCCAGTAGAAGCTAGTTTATCATATTGTAATGACGAGAGATAGACTTCATGATGCCTTTAGGAGGTTAAGATCAGGGCGTTACTCCTGAGAACGCAGTACTCGAGGTTAATAAAATTTGAAACTGAGTGGGAGTGGGAACAAACCCTTGACAAACAGGCAAAGGTGGCTCCTCGGGGTCATGGCTTTATAAAACAATATACTGTTCACTGTGCATGTGAGACCACTGTAAATTATACAGCCTATATCATATTCTCATTTCTTGTCTTCTTCTTTTTAATATATTTCTTATTTAAATTCTGCTTTTTTTTTTTTTTTTTTTAGAGCGAGCAAGAATCTAATAAACTCATTCACTGTGCATCATCTACAGTACAACTATACAGTACTATACTATAAATACTATAAAATACACACAGTACATGTAATGGTGAAGTGCATCCCTGACTTTTATATTGCTTTTATGCAAAGAACTACTGAAATACATTAGTATGAGCTATACAACGAATAAAATACAAGTGTAATATTAAGGTATGTTTTCATGAGTAAAGTAAAATTTATTACACTGTTAATGTCAAAGTTGAGAATAATGATTTGCTGTTTCTATAGAGCTGTGATGTCCACTGGTACCATTTCTGTTTCACCTCTCTTCCAGCTTGATGTGCCATTCGGTGAGCAGGGTGATCTTTCAGGATCACTCCAACAGTGTCACGGACACGGCTGTCGAGAGCTGGCGCACCATCAGCTAGTGCATTACGTACGGGTTTTCCCCTTGAACACTTAGATGAAAGAGCTTCTCCAGCAGCTGTTGAGGAAGCTTCTTCACCTGCAACCAAAATTCAAATGCCAGAAGGAAGGTGCAAGGAGAGTCAAGTGCAAGGGGAAGTCAGAATCTGACATGGAGCTGCAGAAGCTCGTTATTGATGCTGACCCAAGTCCTGATGCATTCACTACATTTAGAGACCAGGCAGCATCTGAATTATGACAAATACAAGACCCAGCCAATCTCACTAGTTTGAAAAGGAACACTGCCAGCACTGTACATCAGTCCACCTGCATATCACATGAGGGCTCTTGATCTCAAAGCTGTTTGCAAACACTGCAAAACTACGATCCAAATGAAAGCCTGTAAAAACCTTTGCTTCTTCAGTTTTTTTTCCATTGTAGTGAAATTGCTACACCTCTGCATGTTTGATTTTGTGACATTCATATTTATTTTACTGTTGTAAAAGAAATAAAAGCAATGTTGACATTGCAGTGTTAAAAAAAAATGAACACTGGTTGGAATCTGTACAGTAATATGCAGGATATTATTTTATGCACTTTGTAATGCTATTTAATATACCTTTTCTATAAATGTCTGAAACATAGGTTAAAAAAAACTGTCTGAACATGCAGTTGAAACAGTTACATCACAAAGTATATGCGACTTGTAAATACAGTATCTTGAAACTATAAAAGAGTTGAATTGAAGTGTTGAATCAATAACAGACCACAATAACCACAATAATAATAATAATCTTTATTTGTACAGCACTTTTCAAACCACAAAGTCCTTAAAAGGTAATTTGGTAAAGACGTGAAAACATATATAAACAAACACATATTTAACAAGAAAAAAATGCTTAATTTACAAAAATAACTGCTGTGACATCCCTACAATACAAAACGTGTTCCTAAAATAGCAGGTTTTGTTGCATCTGTGCAGTGACTGTTGGGTTGCGCTCCCTTCTATGCTCCACCAGCTGTAAAGCCCCCCCATCCCTTGATTCCTCCAGGCTCCATTAACTATGTTGTGGTCAGCATTCTCCCAGTCTGCAAACTCAAGGCTAGGAATTAAACTTCATTTGGTACACGTGGAGGAAGCTATGGACGCATAGGGAGGCCATAGTTAACCATGTTGTCTGGCTCCGAGCATGTGGTGGATTATATGGTAGCTTAGTCTGCTTTGACTGTGGTCCATCTGCCTGAATGGATACGGCTTCAAAGGAAATGTATGTATATATGAAGGGAATGCATCACCGCTGTCAAACGCTCAGGTGGAGGAAAGTTCAGCAGGCTCCGGTCCATTGCTTTGCACAGGTCAGAGTGAGCGAACAGTCCAGCACTTGAGACCCTGACCTCTGGTACCCACACTTGTGTAGATGAATATATAATTTGCATCCACAGCAGCCATCATCATCACAGAGAACCTGTCCTTATAATTACGGTGCCACAAGCTGCCACTTTTTGCTCGAGGTTGTATGTTGATGTGTTTTCCATCAAGCGCACCGAGGCGATGTGCAAATTGCCATTTCAATTCAAAGTCTCGGGCTATTATGCACCATTCTGCCTCCGTTGATGGTGTCTAGCAATAGAAGAAAAGAACAGTCAAGGCTAGGAATTAAACTTCGTTTGGTACATTGATTCTTGCATTTGCCAGAGATGATTAAAAAATAATAACTGTCTGCAGTACTGTGAATATGAATTCATGACTTAAGACTGTGACTCTTACATTATAATTCAATTACATAAAAAATATCAATAGTTGCAGTACAGTAATATAGTTATAGGGCACAAAAATATAGGATTTTATTTGAATACATTGGCATACAGGCACGCTGGTGTTTCAGTATCTGTAACTTTGTTGTCTGTGCTGAACCACAATGCCTAAGATTTCATTGCAAAAAAGTTTATTTACCTCCAACGGACAATTGTAACCCAATCCATTCGTTTACCCATATTCTCTTCTTCTTCTTCCTTGTAATTATTCGCTGCAATTCAGCGCACAAACATCTTGGATCGCCGCTTTCTTGCAGACATCCATTTTTGGGAGAAATCCTGTCTTGCACGTGGTACCACGTCATTTCCTGTGTCATTTCTCGTGTATGTTGTCATGACCCGACAGACTCGTTGGGGATTCCTCCTGGTGAAAAGATCTTGTCATGTGTGACCCCCTCACTGCACGAAGAGTGGGATTTTCATCCGTAAGCGGCACTGCAAATCGCCGTGGAAGTTCAGGTTAAAGACTGTTCATGGGAATTTGTAGGCAGCACAGAAAACTGCCAGGAATTGACGTTTTCGAGCAGTTTTACAAGCTGAGAGAAGCTTGGCAGTTGAACCCCCAGCCCAAAACACTGAGGGAGGCTTTCACATGTAAATGCTGCGAGCTATACAAATGCAAATCAGGATAGTAGGGGGGGGGGTTTGACTCACTAATGGTCCAGAGGTTACATCTTTTTCTAAAAGGTATTAACTCTATTTTAAGAAAACATCTTGTGTAAATACATTAGGCTCAGTTACAGACTCATAAACTGCAGCTTGAATAGATTTGCCTTATGTAAGTAAGTATGCTATGATGAATTACCTTGTGTGCCACTAGCAATGGTCAATGATGTTATAAAAAAAGATACACAAAACACTTCAATCTGCACTTTATGGACTGGAAGTAGAGAAAAAACAAACAAACAAAAGAAAAAGGGCACTTACTCGTGTTGTTGTCTCCTGAATATATCCTCGCTTGTGTTGTATCAGCTCTCAGATGTACATCACTGTGGATAAAAGCTTCTGCTAAATGAAATTGTAAATTGTTAACCTTGAAAATATAATAGTTAAGATTAAGCAATTTCCAAACTTTCAAGACGTTCAAGATCCATGACCTCTACCACTGTATGTTTTTGTCTTTATTTTGTTCAAAATCTTTTTTTTTTTTTTTTTTTTTTTACACTTTTGTTCATTACATACAGGGGTTGAGTGGCATGACTACAATCACTTTTTCTCTTGTGTTGCTGAACTACACAGTGGATATTGTTTACCACTCATTTTCCAGCACTGGGCACAACAGGGAGAAATGATATTGGGTATGAGGTGTCTGTTCCCTGCAAGCTCCAAACTTCTACTGGCTTTCAATAAAAAACATCTGTCCAGATGAGGATGAAGGCCAGGAAACTTTTGCAATGACATGTCTGAATGCAGTACTTTTTGACACAGCATTAACAACTGCAAGCTGCTTTATAATGGCTGGTCTCGGTTCTGTTAGAGGGTCAGGGATGGGTTCCTCACACCACTTAGCATATCAAGCTGACCTCTCTGCTCTAAATCCATCTATGGAGTAAGTTGCATTCAGATATGTTATCCTTTTGCATTCCATGGCATTTTCAGTGTACATCTGATAATACATTGTCAACATTGCATGTCTGTTAAGCTCATCCAAGATAATCTGGTGGAACAGAGACAGCAGCACCACTGTACAGTTTTCTAAGAAAAGTCTTTTCTGCTGACATAAAAACACTTCACATAAAGTATATCAGCTGTGTCATTGCGTGACAAAGTCCCAAACATTTGTCCTTCAAAAAATACTGGTAAATCACATCACATGTCCATGGCATGCTAAACTGTTGACTCTGCTGAAATTGGCTCATAATCTGGATTTCAGTCGTCCTTTTGTTGTTATTGAACTCTCCCAGTACTCTTAGTACTATTAAAACGCTCAAATGATGAACACCAGAAAGAATAATTGGTCCTCAGTTCAACACGCACTCTTTCAAATAATTATGTAAATGCGTATTTGGGTTGCAGCAGTGCAATGGCCCAAACAGTTTGACAAATTTTGAGAGAAATGTCAGCAGGTTTCTATCCACTACTTCCAGTTTATTGATGGATATGACTGTGGAGCAGAGTATGATACAAGCCTGCACAAAGTCAAACCACATGTCATAGTGTCTGTTGTTGACAAGGCTCTTCATACAAAACACTGATCTGCTGTAAATCCTGTAAAGCCATATGAAATTCCTGAGGGAATTCTTCCAACCTCATAAGGTTCTTTGATGTTTTCCACTCTAGTTTGAAGTTCATCAAAACTCTTTGTTGTTAAAATTGCTTGTTCTGTCCACAGTCGGACAACAGGTCTTGCCGTACCAAGAAGGTTGTGCATCGGATCCATGACAACAATGACATAGATGAATCAGATTTGGTTATCTGCTGTTTCATCTGGAAAATATGCAAACTCCTGCATAGTGATGCATTAAATATTTCACAAGATCGGTGAATGATCAATCAAAGCCATAACATAACATAACATAAGCCATACCATAACAGTGAGAAGCTAGCCAATATATAATTTAATATTACCTTAAATTGTGCTGCTTACCATGAATTATCAGTTGGTGAGTGTATCTTCAAACATTGAAGGTCCATAACACCCACCGGTATGGTCCTGACTGGATGACAATAGGTTCTGTGCAGCATCTGATTTAGCTCGTTTGGATTTCCTGTCCTAAACTCTATTGCTGAAATAACGTTCTTTAGTTAATTGTCACAATGTTCATCAAGACGTCCAGGTTTTTTCTTCTTTTTTTTCTTTGGGGACTTCCGTCTTGTAAAGGAAGTGAATATGACTGCTGTGCTTGCATCTTAATATTTACTTCCTGGAAATGCTACATCACTAACGTCATCGTGTTAGAGGGTTTGTACAATCACATCTGAGGTCATAGTCACGGAGGGCTTCGCAACACAAGAGCATATAAACACAGTATGTTCTGCATTGTTCTCCATTTTAAACATCTTTGCTGCTTGAATCTCACCTTCAACACCCTAGAAACACCTCTGCACGGACATGGATCTGCCTCGTGATCGACCCCCTTTCAGCCAGTCCCACAAACAGACACAGACAAGAAACTGCTGAATGCTATCAGTGGGATGTCTTGCCAGATGACACAGTTTTCTGTTGAAGCAATTTACCACAGTAAACATCAAATCGCTATCCATGGAGGACAAGTTCGCTGCTGTGGAAACCAAAGTAAACTGTGGCGGGCACACAATGCCAAAATTGTGGTAAGAATATATTAGAATTGGGGCTTTTTTTTTTTTTTTTTTTTGAAGAGTAAGAACAGAAAAAAGTGAATGTGTAATGCGTTGCTGACTCTGGGAGTGGAGCAAATGGTAATTTTAGCTGGTTAGATAGTTTAAAACCACAATTAACCATCTGGTTTCTTCAACTTTCACTCAGGAGCAAAAATCAGCCTTTAAACCTGGAAGAAATAATGATTTGACGTTTATTATGTTAATATTTTTGGCCATATTATCCAGCCCTACTACAACCTGCTTAAAATTGGATATAATTGTTCACAAAAGTGACTTTTTTTGGTCTTTTTATGCAAATTTTGATACAAATACTGGTTCATGCCTTATTTATCTCCTCGTACCTATCTCGTATATGAAATTGGATCACATTCTGTGCATTACATTGTGGGATAATACACAGTAAATGTGTTGAATGTACGCTGCATGCTGGTATTTTCAACTTTAATTTACAGCTTTTCCACTGAGGATATTACAGACTCAAACCACAGAGCTACTAGCTACTGTATAGTGTACAACTGGGTCACAGGGCCAGATTCACTCCGCTTCATAACCGAGCTGTGTTTGACCTTCACTGAATAAATATGCACCGAGGACACCTGAGGACAGGCTGTGTTTGCATTCAGGTGAGGCTGAAATTAAACTCAAGATCTGTTTTTTTTGTTGTATTTTTTCTCATTCGACTGTCCAGCTGATGGAAGGAGGAGAGCGGAGCAGGATGAGGCTGAGCTCTGAAGGCAAACACACCAGGGAAAGAAAGGAGGGGAGAGAACAAAATAAAGAATAGAAATGAGAAGCTGTAATTACCCAGAGGGAAAGGTCAAGACGTTTGGGCGGGTTTTTGTAATTAGCTTTATTTCTGCGAGCAGAACAAACAGAGCAGTCTTTTGTGAAATTGTGTTAGAGAGGTTACACAGACCTTTATAGTTGGTGGATTAGCTGTTCACTTGAAGCCATGACTGCTGTCTGCCCAGAAAACAGCAGAGAAAGCAGAAACCTTCACAAACAGTCACTCAGAAATGACACTGTCACACGGTAGAAGTATCGGTTTTATGTTTCCTTACATTTTAATGTTTTGCTGTGGCTATTTTATATTGGATGATTTTATGTATTGTTTTAATTTGCTTTTATTGCTGTGCTTGGTTTTATTTGCATGCTTTCAGCTTGAAATGTACTTATTGGTTAATATTGTTTTAATGCATGTTTAACTTCCTGCCACTGGGCATGTGACCGGATTACCACTAAATACCTTCTAGCTTCCGGTTGAGCTCTTACCGTTTGATAGACATTGCTTTTAACCAATCGGACATGAGGGTGCAACAAGCCACCACAGGAGCTTGTGTCTGTTTAGCGTGAATACTGGTAGCATCTCGTTACCTTCCAGGAAAACCGTGAGTATCTATCGTCATTGTTTCGCAGCAGACACCGGGAAGGCTGGCTTCAGGGCCGAGCAAGGGGTGGTAGATCTGAGCTGGTTTATCTGCAGGATACCGGTAGCGTCTGTTTCTTCAGGACAACCTTTTTAGTGTCCGGCTCCTTGGTTACCAAATGTCGCTCTCTACCCGATCAAAAAACCCTTAAAATCTTATTCCTCCTCCCCCTCCCCCTTTACAAAATAATACATTTCAGATCAGCTGGGGAAGATTAGAACCAGGAACATTTAGGAGGTTTTAATTAAAACCAAGTCAAATGACTTGATGGATTCTTAGCGAAAGTAATTAAACTGATGAACTGACTGTAGAACGGAACTGTATCGTTAACTAAAGTGAAACCATCTCTGGCTGATCCCTTGCAGTTTGTAGGCAGTAATAAAGACTAAATATGTGCTTTCTATAGACACTGTACTACCAAATCATACAGGTTATACATCCCATTTAATGCCATATGACTTATCAGAACTGAAATAGTCAGAGTGCTTCCAAGACGATACATTATTTTCCATTGTTTCCCATTGTTAGAGGATATTTGGCTACATGTGAAAACCAAACTGAACTGTAAACTAAAGTGAAACTACATCTCTGCTAGTCAAGATATCCTTCGATCCTCTTCAGCAGGTCCTGTGCAATTTGTGGGTAGCAGCAAAGACTGTTTTATATTGTTAGTCAAAGTAATATAGTTTTACTTAGTGTAATGTTTCTAATGATACATTTTCCATAAAAAATTCATAATGTATCAAAAATGCCTCATTATAATTTTAACCGTAAAGCTGAGCATACACTGCATGGTTTCAGCTAGTTTTTGACCAGATTTTTGAGTCGCACTACTCCAGTCAGGCTGAATTTCAGCTTTGTCAGCCGTCATTTTCTGTGCAGCTTTCGGATGAATTTCTGGCGTGTCAGAATCTTTGGTCAGCTCTCGTCAGCCCCGTGCAAGGTTGAAGCGAACTCACAAATCGATTTTCCAAAGTCAGTGCCTTTTTTCCTCACTGCACCTGCGCGAAGAAGCAAACAAGAGTGTTTCAAAGCACCATGACAACACAACACAATCATGTGGACTGAAAACATGGAGGCTGGGTCAATGGAGCTGTAGTAACAACATACCTACCTCTTTCATGTTCTGTCACGACTATCACGAAAGGTTGGCAGGAAAGAGACACTGCTCTTCACCTGCTGATGCTGACAACACAACACTATGTGTGTGTGTGTTTGTGTGAGTGTTTGTGAGAGAGAGAAAGAGATCAAAATTTGAATTGAACTGTCTTTGAATGGTCTGCGGGGGCTGACGGGCTGTTTTTAGTTTCTGTTCTTCACATACAGTGTAAGCACTCAGGTTGTGGCTTGACGGTTGGACCGTACTTGTGCAGTATGAGTCGGAATTAAACGAGATTTCTAAAACCGAACAGTGTATGCTCGTCTTTTTGGGTGCAATCAGTGTGTCTGAAATCTCACAAAAAAATTTTAATTGGAAAACAATGTACAATGCATGCTATAACATTAACATTAGCTATGTCTGTCTTTTTGCCCAATAGACCTTTTATTTTGATATAAAGTATGCCAAATTACATCTAATTAAAGTACCACAAACTAAGATGCTGCCAAAGAAACTGAACTTCATTGATCCTAGAGGACAGCAACAATGAGCACACTTCACCTAAGCTACCGACTGTGTTGCCTGCCAACGCTTTGGGCGCTGTCTGAGGCAGCAACATTGTCATCTCGGAGAGCCGCGTCATCATCTGGGAGAGCTGCGTCGTCACCTGAGGCAGCCAACTAAGTGGGTGAGGACACAGAAAAAATACATGTATAAAAAAAAAAAAAAAATGAAATTCATTCATCCTAGAGGATAAGAAAAGAACAGCCAAGCACAACTAACCTGAGAGAGCAGTGCACTAAGTGGGTCAAGATACATAAAACATTCACATATTTTTTATAAAAAAGAAACTGAAATTCATTCATCATTGGGGATAAGAAAAGAACAGAGTGAGAACACCTAACCTGAACGACCAAATGTTGCCTGATAATGCTTTTGGGTGCTGTCTGAGGCAGCTGCGACATTGCCTAAGGCAGCTGCATTGTACACACACATATATATATATACTTCAAGGAAATTCATTCATCCAAAGGGATAAGAAAAGAACAGATAAGCACAACTTACCTGAACTACCAAATGCCTGCTAATGCTTTAGGTGCTCTTTGAGGCAGCCACATTGTCCTCTGAGACAGCCGCCGTGTCATCACCTGAGGCAGCTGCATTGTCACCTGAACGAGCCGCATCATTGCTTGAGGCAGCTGGGTTTTTAACCTAAAGAGCCGCCTTAGTAAGCATAGACACACAGAACACAAGCATGAGAGGTTGGACTTTGGGGGAAAAAACATCATGAGAATACTGAATCTGCCGAACCCTGAAGCCCTGAACTGCTCTGTGACTCCAAGTATAGCTTATACTTTGGCAAACTATGGCAAATAATACATGTATTTCAGGAAAAAAAGTGCTATACTGAGGAGACTGGAGAATTGTCTTGAGCTCTGTTGTTGTCAGCTTCATCATCAACTGGGGCATCATCCTAATGTTGAGCACGACATGAAAACAAATATTATACACAGGTTTGTAAGCCTAGTAAAACTAAGAGCAATGACAGCTCAATTACTACAACACAGTCTGAAGCTATGAAAAACAATGTTTGAATACTGTTATGGAAAATATGACATACCGTATTTGATGTATTTGTATCATCTACATCACTCTGTGACTCTGCATACATCCTCTTAGGCATGGTCTGTAACAACAACACATCAAAGTATATCACCATGGACCACATCATCATTTACCAGTAAGGCCAGTGCAAAATTTAGAGAGGAATAGCACTCTACTCTCAATTTCCTGTCCTGGAAATGTATAGCTAAATAAACTGAATGAGTGAATGGGAAACGATTAGAGAAACATTGCCGTTTTGAAGCCTCGAGTGCAGCGCTTTGACCCTCGCCATCTTGGATTTGGCCGTCGCCATGTTTGATTTTTGGAGCCAGAAGTGACCGTATTTGGACCAGAGGGTTGAGCTGACCATAGCGCTAGCTGCTAGCTTGGTTAGCACAGTGCATTTACAATCTATGGTTAACAGTGAAAATGCTAATGCTGATGCTAATTTTCGCTAGCGAAAAACAGGCCTAAAACCGTTAAAACAGAATGTACTCACAGGAAAAACTGATCACCTGACTCATTGATGAGTCTTTTATTACAACCAAACGCTGAACAAGACTGTTTTTAGGCGACCACAATGTTACAATTAACTTTAGTAAATTGAAAACACACTGTGAAATAGCAGCAGCTACGCCTACACGCAATGGTTACGTTACGTAAGCAACGTTGTTACATTTTCATTACAAAATGAACATCATGCTGTTTTGAAGAAGACTTGAAATTAGCAATTGAGACCATAAACTCATTAGGAAACAGTTTATTGAAGTAATAAATTAAGAGAGAAGTAGGGTCATTTTCTCATAGACTTCCATACAGTCAAACTTCTTTTTGCAGCCAGTGGAGTCGCCCCCTGATGGCCGTTAGAGAGAATGCAGGTTTTGGGCACTTCCACATCGGCTTCATTTTCAGCCCTGGAGGTTGCCGCTTGGATATTACGCCCCTAGTTACCAAACTTCCACCCCTACATGAGCAGTAACTGAAGAAAGGAGTAGCCTGAGTAGCACATGAAAGATTACAGACACAATATCCTGTCTGCATGATGACTTCCCAGACCTCCAGACAGTCTGACACTCTTTTTCACTGCTACCTCACAATGACGGATAAAGAATGTAGCACCTGCGTGCCCAGTTCAACACATAACATTTAATAATTACTAGCTACCACAAGAGGGAGAGGGCAATATAACTCTCCATAATAATGGCAATGTGAGCATATATAATTAAATGTGGAAATAAATGTGCTTTCATTTATGTAGCTAATTATTTGATTATGTAATTATGTTTTTTAGTATTTATTACTTTATTTTATGTGCTGTCAGATGAAGTGTGTTGAGGGTGTGTGTGTGTGTGTGTGTGTGTGTTATTACACAATTACACAACAATTCTATCTATTACTTTGTAGAACAGTCAGAAGTCATCTGCCGCAATGGCGGGAAAAAAAAGGCCTAGCAGCACTACTTCAAGAAAAAAAAGGCAGCAAAGAAAAGGACACCATTATGCACATCTCCTGTCCCGACAACAAAGAAAATCAGAAGGGAAGACTTCACTGACTCTGAAGATGAGGATGATGGTGGTGTAGTGCCTCAAGCCATTTATAAGGAACTGCAAAAAAAAAAAAAAAAAATTACAGCCGTTCCCAGAGAAAGACAAAGGAAATGGAAGATGAGCTACAGCACCTCAAAACGAAGTAAGTAATGACACATTTTAATGAAATATTTTCATGAGTTTGCTCTGCTCTGAGTACAGGTGGAAATGGTCTAAAAAAAGATTGTGCAATCACAAATAACAGGTGGAAATGGTCTAATAAAAGATTGTGCAATCACAAATAAGTACAATTTATAGTTGCCTCAGTAGTTTACATGTATATTTGTACTTTTTAACACCAACAACCCAGGTTACAATCTTGCAGTTGCACTTTTTAAGCAGCCAACATGAATACTGGTCAGTTCAACTGACTCTTATTTTTGTGTCAGCATTGTCGGTTTATGGGGTTTATCAGAGACTACCGCCAGAATTTGGGAGTGGAGAGGATGGAATGGCCTGCCAGCAGTCCTGACCTCAACCCCATTGAACACTTGTGGGATCAGTTTGGGCGTGCTGTTCGTGCCAGAGTGACCAACACAACCACATTGGCTGACTTTCGCCAAATGCTGGTTGAAGAATGGGATGCCATCCCACAGCAGTGTGTGACCAGGCTGGTGACCAGCAGGAGGAGGAGGTGCCAGGCTGCTGTGGCTGTGTATGGTTCTTCCACACGCTACTGAGGCTCCTGTTTGTTGAATGAATAAATTGTTAAATTGCCAATATGTCTTGTTTCTTCAAATTTCAATCATCCAATCCACCAAACACCAAACAATGTCAATGGCAGAATAAGCTGCATTGGCAGAGACGATATGGCATATTTTTCATGGGTACAACCCACATACTCAGCTCTGCTGCTCATCCCACAAATGCATGTTCCTTACAAATGCGGCACCATCTCAAAGGGAAATAAACAGGCTTTCCAACGGTATAAGATTTATTGCCAAGAAGCACTGTTAGAACAAATTTCCTTACTTTTTGTGCTATGTTTTTAATGTTAAAATGAATCACAGAAACTAAATTTGACCTGACAAAAGTCCTTAGTGTACTTGCATTCGCTTGATGCACTATGAGCTTGGACCCCAGAAGTTCTGCTTGCATCTGTAATCTTAAGTCTAACCTTAACCTGCTTTCCTGACTAATCTCTGCAGGAGGCTAGCAGCTCCAGGCTACATTAGCTGCTACAAGCATAACACTCCAAATCTCATGCTGTCTCAAATCTCATACTTCTGTTGTTCTGTTGTTCATACTTACACTTAACATTTTGAGTGCATAAGTGCGTTCACACTGAGAAGTATGGAAAAATGCGGTGCACTGTGAGTACCTGGATGATGTACTCAAAGCGGTCAAAAAGTTGAGTGTGGAACTATGGACGCTTCTCGCCCTCAATGGTCGCCATCTTGGCTACGTAGTAGAAGGTGAGGGACCATTTTTCAAACTGGAAATGGCGGCCGGGTACGTTGTAACTACGGTGAACATCGCCACATTATACAAATGTAAGTTATACATGTGTTTTTTAGCACTAAGCACCACTATACTGTTGTCGAATATAAGCCATCAGTATGTTTTTTGGGTTAATTTAGCCGTCTGTAATGATTTGGTAGCGCGAATGCTAACACTAATGCTAATGCTAGCTCATGCTAATTTGCGATCATCATTTCCGGTAAGTGCACAATGGCTGTGTTTGATTTGAGACAACACTACCCTGTAGAAATTTGTACACTAAGCCAGTAAGTACATAGTGTACACAGTGTACTACATGAAAGTGTACTAACAGAAGTATGTGATTTGAGACGCAGCTTCAGACTTAACGGCGATCGAGTTGCATTGTGGGTAATGTGGGCAGCAGGTTTTGACCAGGAAGAAGAATTGGTGGAATAAAAAAGATGAATATATCTGGTTCTGCTGCATCAGTTTAGATCCTTTTTAAAAACTGTCCAACAACATTATAGGAGTGTTGTGCTAAATTGGCAGAGTAATCTATGATGATGGAATTTAAATGTGACAGTTGAAGCCAAATGAAAAACATTAAACTGGGTGGAAAAACCTGTTCAAAAATGACTCATGTGGCACATTTCCACAGCACAAATTCTATCCAAACAGCAGAATCATGTTATATATTAACACTCTGCAGGTCTGGGTTCCTCTTTTAACAAAAGACTGCTCCCATTCACTTTCAGTCTTTCCAGTAGCTCCAACTTTGCAGGTTTTTTTTTTTTTTTTTTTTTTAATTTAAATTGCTGTTGCTGTCAGTGAAACTCAGCCCTTCCCGGAGATGTTTCAGATTGAGAGACTTCCAGGAAAGGCAGGGATAATCGAGTTAAATGACAGTAGCTTAAATGTGTTAGAAAAAACTGCAAAGTAGAGGCGATTTGTGAGTGAGAACAGTAGTTAGCTTAAAAAGACAATCTCAGATAGCAGAGTGGTAAATATTACACAACATAAAATGCTGTGGAAATGTACAATGTTCTGATTTAATAAAGACAACAGATGAATTAAATGGAATACTATAAAATATGTCTCTAATAAAAGCCTCTCTCTCATATAAAGGTCTTGTTTTTTCTGCAGCCAAAGGAAAGGTTTTGCAAATTTTTAAGATGGTCTCAAACATTATGCAAAATTAAACTCCATGCATAACTCCCTTAGCTAATCTCAAGCAGGTTTTTCATTTATTTAAGACAGAGTTCTTCTAAATATAACATTATTTTAAGGAACATGTGGCTTGAAAGTGGATGTAATGTTCAGTATATAAAGTATAATCTGGTTTGTGACTCAGCTGCTGTGTAAAAAAAAAAAAAGTATAAACTAAAATCTGATGCAGAACAGCAAAATGTGATGAAATATTAAAATATGACAAGTTCTTGAGTTTGCTGCTCTGCCTGCAGTCAGATGGTAAAGGGCATGTCAGAATTTAGTTGACAACATTACAGTCTTAACGCCGTCTCACACACACACACTCGGTTTTTTCTCCTTATTAATGAGTGGAGCCGCTGGCTGCTGTCAGGCCTCCATACACACCGTCACGACCATACAGCAAGATAATCATTTTTCAACCTGCTGGCATAAGCATTAAAACGCTTGTCTAACCCCCCCGCTTGTCTCTCTCTCCTCTCTCTCATTGTCTAACTCTCTCGCCCTCTGCCTCTCCCTGTCTCCTCAGATCTGCGGTTCTTATCGGTCCAGAAGCTCCAGCAGTGTCGAACCACACTGGAGCCTCTTATTAAGTTGGCTCGCGGCGATGGAGCTATCAGACACGCCATCGCTTTTTCATCGCTCTCACCGAGTGGCACGGCTCAGAGTGTGTTCAAAGGAGGGGAAAATGCATGCAAAAAAAATAAAATAAAAAAATCTGTAGTCTCATCCTCTTTTCCCCTTCGTCTTTCTTTTCTTCTACCCGATCATTAGCGGGCCTTTGACGGGACAGACACCCCTCTTGCTGAATCAGGACTTTTAAGTAAAATCAATCTTCAAATCTCAAACTTGCAACAAAAGCTGACAGCGGCATGTTCAGAGCTGCACTTATCTCAGAAGTAGTAGATTTCTTTCTTAGTATTCTGACAGTGATGGTAGAGCTTGTCCAACTGTGCAGAGCAGGGAAGTAACACACATGAAAAGCAGGAATCATAAGCTGCTGCTCCATCAAACCATTTTCTTTTCATTTCCTCTGACGTTTCTCTAATGACTCTTATTAATCAATAAAGAAAAATGGACAAGAAAATTCTGAGGTTGGTTATCTGTTGATCTGAAGGCTCCAACAAAGTTTGAATTAGTTTCAGGTTTACTTATTTTTAAAGTAATTCTTCCTCGATTACAGGTAACAGTGGATAAAGAAAACATAGCTTTGAATGTTTGGGTCTAGTTTTTGGCAGTAACAGACAGGTTCAAGAGTTAATTGTGTAATGAACTGCTCCTTGAGTAAATCAGGTGCTAAATACTTGTAGACTGTGACAGCAAATTCTTTGACAACCGACCTGTAGACTTTGTCTCAACAAACAAAATGTATTATTATTAGTTTATTCCAGTGTCTGGATCATTTCTCTATTCAGACACTTCACAGTCTGTACAACACCCTGAATAACAGACATTAGAGGTAGATTTAGATGCATAGAGATTAAATAATAATAGCTTATAATGTAGCTACTTAGAGTCAGTTAAGTTTAGTTTGATTTAATTGTCTTTATTTTTTATCTTGTATTTAGTTGTGTAATGTTGTAACTGATAAGCCAATTACGACATGACATCTTCTAGCAACATCTTGAGAGGGCTTTCGCTACTTTCCAGGCTGGCGATTTTCTATATTTTTTAATATTTTTTTCTTATTGTCAACAAATCACATGTGCAGAGCCAAGCTAACAATGAACTGATCCGCTGACAGGTATCCTCTGTGCTGTAGACCTCCATTGTTCTCCAAAAACTGCTAAAAACACATCAGTGAGTCACACCGTTGCACTGGGTGACATGTTCCTTCACCACGAAGATTACAGTCATGTTAGTTTGTTTAGAAACAGCTGCAAAGACTAACAAAAGCAATGATGTCTTCAGTCTCTGGAGAGTAGTTCTGTGGAACGCGGTTCTGTTCATCACAACCTCTTGACTTTGAACTTCTTGGAGAAATTCACAACGTTAGTACAAACTCAAGAGGAGAACTACATGGAGAACTACTCTACTCCTACGACTACTCTTGTCTTCATTTTTAATAGTGTTTGGAATAAGAGAGGAATAAGATGTATCAGGCTTTGGAAAAACACACAGTACTTCAGTTAATTGTTGACAGTCTTATCCTTTAAGGTCTTCCCAAAAAGTCACTAAAGTGATTGTAAAATTTCAAACACACACCCAGTTCTCCAAGTTCTCCATTGAGAAAGATGCAATCCTCTCAGTCTGAAGGAGATGAGTGTTTGCTGAGTATTAATGTTGTTTAGTTTTCTGGAAATCAAAGGGCTGCTTTTCCAGTGTTGTCTCAAACTGTTTAACGGGTGCGGGTTAGTGACTTGATTTGATATAAATTTGATTTGATTTGAGGGAAGCACAACAGCAGCGTCAGTTGAAACTTTAATTTCCATTACTGATGGAAGACGAAAGGAATGGAACATGAAACGCAAAACCAGTAGAACAACCCAAACCCGCAGAGACAGAGAATAAAAATAGCAAAAAAGTAATTAAAATCACACACATGCTGTGACGCTGTGAGTGTGAAATAATCGTGTGTTTATAAAAATCTGTTTTTATCAGAATCGACTGATTATTTTCCCTGCTGACTTCTTTGAAACATGAGAAAACTTGGTTTATCCCTTTTTATAGTCTCCCCTGTTGTTTTATTCTCACTTGACTTGTTCTTTATCATGTTTGTCATTTATACGATATAACTATGCATTTTGATGTTTCCCTTTCTTCTTTCCTAGAACATATTACTCAAGAACTCAAGAAATGCTGAAAATGATGTGAACCCGAACTCTGAGAAATTCACATTCAGAGAAAAATAGAATAAACTATAAACATAAATAGACAAATGAATCAACGGAAAATGTGTCCCTCCTGACCCCTACTTAACCCAATAATTTCCACTTTATATCTTAATTTTTTTTAAATCTGCTTCATCTGTGTTCATGACTGAGCTTCCTAATAGTAAAACCAACATCATAATGTCCATTTAAGCACCTTAAACACAGAAAGCAGCAGCAGATTATCCTTTATTTGGGTTAAATGACCACTGACACTCCAGATGTCGCAGCTTAAAAAATAACAGGATGCACATCTGTGTGTGTTTTAAGTGTGATAAATAAATAAACGGTCATGTTACTTCATTTATGATTAAAAAGTAAACATCTGCAGAGACCAGTTACTGTCTGAGGATCATTTTCTGATAAATATTTCCATCAAATGAGTAAAACATAGCAGAAATGATAAATTATTACCTAAAATGACTAATTTTAAATATAAATATACTTATTACTTTCCTTTAATTGAATAATTCAAGCTTTAAAATTGCAAAATTGTTCTCTTAAATAGCTTAATCTGGCCTCTCTCAACTCTTGACAGGTGCAACCTTGAAGTTCAACCGAAATTAAATTGCTTTTTTTTTTAAATTACAGAAAAAGACGCATGCTATAACTCCAGTACTTGCCTGAGTTAAGTCATTTTTTATTTGTATAGCCCAATATCACAAATCACAATTTTGCATACACTCTATACAGCAATACAACATCCTCTATCATATATTCTATATCAATCAAAGCCTATGTTCACTTGACTTTGGTAAGGTAACATCATTGCAGCTTAGTCAAAGTCTAACTGAAATTAAATTACATTTCTTTGCCTACTACAGCAACATTTCTGCTCTGTAAAGCATGTGTCCTGTGTTCTTTGAGAAAAAATCTGAAACCAAAAGGGAGAAATCTGTATTTTAAATTATTTTGATTTCATAATTGTGCCCCCTTGTTTAACATTAATTCGATGAAATACCGTCTATAGTCTTTATTTCTGTACAGCAAATCATATCTTTGCACAAAGTGATAATGTGTCGTCCCATCACAGGCAGAGCAGACGGTCACACTGAGCCTGATTGCATCCTGCTACACAACACAAGAGCAACAGACTCTAAGCAACAACCCACATTAGCTTTCCTGCTAAAGTCTCCTTCTTATCTCACTTACAAACATGAACAAGCAATTTGTCCTGCAGCTTAGCTTGTTGAACGAGCCTCCAAACAAACATTCACCGCTAACGTCAGTTAGCAGCTACATAGCTAATTAGCTGCTCAGCTGCAGCATATTAAACAGCATGTAAACATACCTGCAAATGTCACTACGGACCCGTTAGATGCTGGTTTGGTCATTGCTCTTCAATAATACTACTAACAACACACTGTCTTTCCATGACTTGTAGCTACAGCAGTTTTTCACACTGGTAGCCTGCAAGCTAATGTCAATCACACACAAACACTGACACGCCCCCAACAGCCGGCTGAGACAAAAAGGAGCATTTCTGATATTTACCCAAAGACCTTTTTGCTTCATTCAATAAAACAAAACTATTATGAATACATTTAAAAACATTTTTACATTATTTTTGACTGCAAAAGGGGACTTTAATGAAACTGAAATGATCAGGACGATATCACATCACTTGGGTTAGGTAAGGAAGTGTGTATTTTATATTTTTTCTTAATTTAGGTGATCTATTTCTCACAGTATCACAATCTCCAAACTCTGAAATAAATGAAAAAAATGAAACAACCTTTAACCTCTTGTCTCTGTTCCTCTCACACAGACAGACAATGACAGTGCAAGTCCACAGATGTAGCAGCGGTGGGATAACTATCTATAATTCATGCGCTGCTACCTGTAGAAATGACTGCTGTTTAATGGATCCGCTGCGACCAAACACTAACGCTCATTCCAATTACTCTGCGCAAAATTAAACGGCAAGGTTTTCAGAAAGCATTAATGCAAATTAATCTGTCAGAAGGTGGAGGCGATGTCGCAGTGTGTCTGAAGACGGTAGACTGCTGACGCCTTGATAGTAAATAATAAAATATACACCTCGCTGTTTTTAATGACGAGCAATTTCTAGTTTATTACTGACAATTGTTTGCCATTAATTTTTAATCAACTGCTGCTGCTGCTGCTGCTTCATCACTCTGTGGCACTTTTTTTTTTTTTCCTGAGGCGTTCCCTGTAATGATAATTTATATTTTTTTCTTACACGGCAGCACATAGCTGAAAACAGAAGATGGAGTATTTTATTTTAGTGGAAGTTGACCAGTTGAGCTGAACACAGGTGATGATGAATAGAGGTCAAACAAAGCCTCATTCACAAACATTAACTCATTTATTCTCTTCTAAACTTGTTAATTTGCAACTCTTACTCACTGATAATCATGTGAATAAAGTAGTTTTTTACTTCCTCTTATCTGGTTTGGAGTGAGCGACTACAGCCTTCACATTTCCTGAATACTTTTCTCACTCAAACACAACCAACAAAACTCTGTGGATCTGCAGCACATTTTATATTTACATCCTCACTCCAAAACTCAACATTTAACATGTAAAATAACATACAGACAGCCAAATCATAACCACATTGAAATCCATCTATATTCAACCAAAAAACAAGGAAATTTGTCAAAATTAAAGCCTGCTGAAACGTTTCTTGCTGTATTTCTATGACTCGTTCCTATAGAATACACTGTAGTATGTTCTATATGTAATTTTACTGTATTTTGTAATGAAAAGTTTTACACAATAAACACATTTCTTACACTATCAACGATTAAAAAACAACGTAAACATAATAAAAAAGTGATCTAACTTCACACTTATCAATAGAAACTAACAAAGACTAATTCACTCAGAGAAAAAGAAAGGTTACAACAAAGGAGGGAGATGCACGCCAAACTGAGCAGTAACAAACTGAAATTTATTAAATTAAATTACAATGACGATGAGTGAACAGAACTCCCCATGCACAGCCAATATTTGCAAACAGGTGCTGGCTGGTCACAGGAACATCTTAGGTGAAGATCAAAATTTAATTTTGGTTAATTTTGATCTTCTGATCACGTAAAATACAATGATAATTAAAGTGAGGTGTGCAAGTAGGGATCAGTGGTGTATGAGAGTGTTGTCAGTGTTAAAAGAAAAGAAGGCAACAAACAAAACGACAAAATAAAAGAAGACAACGCAAAAGACGGGTGAAGGGACAGACACACTGACATCTGGGCAGACTGGTGTAAGTAACTTGGGAACACTGGTCAGGTGTTCCCAGTAAGCTCAGTGTGTGGCTGTGTGAAGAGTTTTGAAGATGTGTACTCAGTATTGAACCGTGCATATATCATAAATACTGTAATACAGTTTAAATTGTATTTTTCCCTTCCTTTTAACTTTTTATCTCATTGTGTTTTTATTTGCATTTCCCTTTTATTGTTGAATCACTATCTATGAATCACTTTGTAACTTTATTTTAAAAAGTACCATACAAATAAAAGTTTTATTATTTATTGTTATCATCAGATCCAATACAGAGCTTAAAATTCTGTTAAGCTGAAGCAAAAGAGACGTTATGGCCTTAGCATCCCTATTTTTGTCATTCGCACTATTACTATTATACCATTATACTGTTATCACTGTTATTATTGGATCATAGTTCTTGCAGTTATTTCACCTGTCAGTATTTAAAGCTCGAGTGCAGGACTTTTGTCTCCCCCTTCTGGCAGTGAGAGTTATTACAAAAACACTGTCGACACGTGCTTACGTCATAGCCTTCGTCGTAGCCTACTCTGCTGCTACTCTTGGGGCTGTAAAACAGTGGATAAATTGCTTTAAGTGTCACACAACCTCCCTGAATGACTCGTTTCACTATTAGAATTTGATCCATTTGGTCCGATAACATTTGGAAAGTCTGGAAGAGCTGCACGGTTAAATAATTTTATCTCCATTCAAGTTAGCAGAGGGCTAACTGGAAGTTAGCTAGCTTAGCTGGCAGAAGTCTCTCGTTCACACAGCCAGAGTGGGAATGTCCAGTCTGACGTGAGATTTAAAAACTCCCTATACTGTGAAATGCAGAGAGATTTGTCTGGTGGTGATAGGCTTTTGCAAGGGCTTGAATGTAAGGGACATTCATTTATATGTAAAAGTTCCGCACTGCAGGTTTAAAGACTGCTGCCACTCTTACTCTCTCCACCTTCTTTTTCTTTTCCTGCGTTGTGTTAAAATGTTCAAACCCGTTGAGACGTTTCTCTGAGGAGCTCTGAACTACAATTTACCTTGTCGCAATCTTGAAATAAAACAGCCTGGAGGCCTTTGTCTTTCCCTCTAAATGATAGTGAATAATCACAGCTTCCTGATTTTCAAAAGAGCCTTCCAATCAGGGCTGACGTCTAATGACGGCAGGTTGACAGGCTGAATGTGCAGCGGCTGAAGAAAATCCAGTTCTGATGAATTAAGCTCCTCTCGGTGCTTTCATAATGCTTTCTTTTCATGTCGAGTTTCTGTCCAAGTCAGCCGCCGACGTTAAACTGCAGCTTCTGCTCCACGCTCTGAGCTGCTTTTAACTGTTGAGTCTGAAGATTAAAAGCTCATACAGCTGACATGTGACTACATTACAAGAATGTTCTTTATGAACTGCACGGTCTATGTTTTACCAGTTAAGATAAAACCCATCAGGATCCCAACAGCTTCTTCTCTCCTTGAAATGGAGTGTCTGTGATGTTGTTTTCTTTATATAAAAATTAAAACCAATAACAACCATGCCTTAAAAATGGCTGTCTTTCCATCCATCCATTTTTCCCCCATTTATCCAGCAGGCTAAGCAAGATAGCGCAGATGTCCTAATTACTAAGACATGTCCTCTGCAAAGGAAACTAACTTTAGCTGCTCATTTCCATGATTTCATCCTTTTGGTCGTAACCCAAAACTCATGGCCATACTGCCCGACAAAGGCAGTAACTACGGAAGCATTGAATTTGAGAATAAAAGAGATTAAAGTTCTCGGTCTACCTGGCAAGCGACGGAGTGACAAATACAAAAGTTGGAATGCATTGGTATTATGCCTTTTTAAGCTGATTATTTCACCCCAAACATTGAAGGACAGGTTCACAAGTTTTCAAATTTGTCTTAAAGCAATAGTTGGGTGCCCATATGAACACTGAAAGAGGTTTTTCTCACCGTTATCATTCCTCCTGTTCATACTGACCATTAGAAGATCCCTTCATAATGCACTTACAATGGAAGTGATGGAGGACAAAATCCACAGTCCTCCTTCTGTGCAAAATTGTATTTAAAAGTTGATCTGAAGCTCAACAGGGAAACACTGTCCGAGGAAACACAAAGAGGGAATTTGATGCTAAAAAGACTGTAAATGTGTCAGATATCCACTTGATATGACTAACTCAGACTGCTGAAGCTGAATATAAGCTTCACATCAACTTTTAAATGACTGTGTGGACACACTGTGGATTTTGGCCTCCATCACTTACATTGAAAGCACATTTAAAGGGGATCTTTTAATATCCAGTATGAACAGGAGGAATGATTACAGCGAGGAAAACCTCTTTCACTGTTCATATGGACACCTGACTGTTGTTTTAAGACACACTCGAAAAATTGTAAACCTGCCCTTTAATTGCTTCAGAACAAACATAATACAAAAAATTCCGATACTACACTCGCTTTTGGATAATCTGAACAGAAAACAAGGAACAGCATGTACTAAAAAAAGCTTATTCTGTGCATTTTCACTTGTTTGTTTAAGAAAATAAACTTTATTTTGATTATTTACAGGGAGTAAGTGTATGTTTTGCCAGGTGCCTGTCTTTCTGCTATTAATATTAATATTAAAATAAATACAGTCAGTTAATGTACAGTAGAGCTGCAACAATTAGTCGAATAATTGATTCGTTGATTGAAAGAAAATGAATCAGCAATCATTTTGATCATTGCTTGTCATTTTTCAAACAAAATGCCAACCATTCTTTGATTCCAGCTTCTCAAATTTGAGGATTTGCTGTTTATCTTTGTCATATTCAACAGTTAATTGTTAAAATAAATTGTTAGTCAGACAAAACAAGCAAATTGAAGACATTTAATCATCTCATCAACTGATAATAATTAAATCCGTCATGATTAAACAACATTTAATACCCTGAATTTTTTCATTAAAGACTAATTTTATTATTGGTTATTCCATTTGTTTTATTTATTTTTCATTTATTCCAAGAACAATTCATCTTAATTGTCTTAATAAATGTAATTTAAAGTGGTTTTGAATTTCTAATATAAAAGGATTTTTTCTCCAGAATCTCTGAAGAAATTGAGAGTACACGTTTGGTTATAGGTGACGAAGATAAAAATGTAAAATTAAAGACCCTTTTCAAAGAAGTATAAAGTCTTTTGGTTTCTGAATACATGTCTCCTATATGCCATGACACCGTATTTCACTCTGATGTCAAGCGCGTCGTTTGGTTTGACAACAAAGACGCTGATGAACCGCTTTGTCTCACAACCAAGGACGATCTCTGCCGAGTCTGATTCCAGGAAAAAGCACAAAGAGGAACTGAAAAGTTTGGAGTGCTTTTCCTCATTCAGAGGAGAGTGGTTTTAAAAGGCTGCGTGACCTCTGACCTTCACAGGTTGTTCTTCACAAGAATATAAAATGAAGAGGATTCAACACTATTAGAGACATATTTTTCACACAAATACTTACTGTGTGAAGAATATTTCAGCCTTCGAGTTGTGCTTCTTTAAAGCTCACAGCGTTAATATTGATTACCGTCTTGTTCGATAAAAAGGTCTTTGATTAGCTCAATATGACAATTGATTATTTTGGCATTTCCTTTATTGATTAGCTGTTGCGTGAATAATATTGATTCTTTTTTTGCCTTATTAAGTACCTTCACCATCAGTCAGGTCCTGGTTCCAGACTTCATTCACATTTCACTTCACTCAAGACAGATGTTGTCGCCTCAATCATTAATTAATTAAGCAGTGTTTGTGGAAGGTTGGGTTTTTGACTTAAAGCTGCTCTAATCATTGTTTATATATATATGACAGATCAAAAGTGTAAAACATATGAAAGGCCTCGCTCATAGTAGTGACATTTCACCCATGTCAGAGATTTTTAGCCTCTTTAGCACCCAGTTTTGGTCTAAAGGGGCTGTTATACTCCTTTAGATGTGCCTTTTGTTTGGTCATATAGCCCTGGAAACCCCCTTCCCCCCCACACTTTTTCCGACATTGCATGCATTCCTCGTCAGCCACAGCCTGTCGCAAAAAATTGGGCGGATAATGCTTGTAACACACTAAATCTAGCTATATTAAACGTAACGTCTATGGCAGGAAAAAATATTCTTAATCAATGATTTTATTGTCAAGCAGAATCTTGATTTTATGTTTTCAACTGAAACTTGTTTAGACCGAGATAACAGTGTAGCTGTGTTTATCGAGTCAACCCATCCCAACTACAGTTTTATGAGTGAAGCTACAATGCATGAGAAAGGAGGTGGAGTTGCCATTTTGTTTAATTTGTTTAATGATTCCCTCCAGTGCAAGAGAAAATTCAAGTAGTGTGGCACAATTTTATCCTATCAACCAAAACAACATTATACAAGATCTGAAATTATCCTTCTGCTGCCTTGATATTCTGCCAGCAGGCTTCTTCAAAACTGTTTCAAATTGCATGGCCTCAGATATTCTGCAAATTGTAAACACGTCTCTTCTCTCAGGTGTCTTCCACAGGCCCTGAAAAACCACTCTTAAGAAACAGCAATCTAGACACCTAACTAATGAGCAATTATAGGCCCATATCAAACCTCACATTTTTAAATGTGAGGTAGTAAAAGGATTGAAAAAGCTGTTATTCGACAGCTGAACGAGTTCGTGGCACTAAACAACTGTTTTGATGTCTTCCAGTCAGGATTTCGACCACACCACAGCACCGAGACTGCTCTTGTTAAGGCCTTCAATGACATCCACTTAAACACAGACAGTGGCAGAATTTCAGTATCAGTATGACTGGATCTCAGAGCCGCATTTGACATGGTCGACCACAACATATCACTAGACCGACTGGAAAACTGTGTGGGACTTTCTGGCACAGTACGAAACTGGTTTGAATCCTACTTAAAGGACAGGGACTACTTTGTGTCTAGGAGATTACACATCTGAGCGGATCAAAATGACATGCGGAGTTCCCCAAGGCTCCATTCTGGGGCCTCCTCTGTTCAACATCTACATGCTTCCACTAGCTCAGATTATGGAAAACAACAAAATACACAGTTATGCAGACGACACACAAATTTACATAACCGTATCACCAGGGGCCTATGGTCCAATACAAGCACTGAGTAAGTGTATTGAACAAATCAACAGTTAAATGTGCCAGAATTTTCTTCAGTTAAACAAAGACAAAACTGAAGTAACTGTTTTTGGAGCCAAGGAAGAGTGATTAAAAGTCAGTGCTCAGCTTCAGTCGATAATGCTAAAAACCACAAACCGAGCCAGAAATCTTGGTGTAGTCATGGACTCAGACCTGAATTTCAACAGCCACATTAAGACAATTACAAAGTCAGTCTACTATCACCTGAAGAATATATCAAGGATTAAAGGACTTATGTCTCAGCAGGATTTGGAAAAACTTGTCCACGGTGTCTTTCCAGGTCTCCCTAAAAAAATCGATCAGACAGCTGCAGCTGATTCATAATGCTACCGCTCGAGTCCTCACTAAGACCAAGAAAGTGGATCATATCACTCCAGTTCTCAGATCTTTATACTGGCTTCCTGTCTGTCAAAGAGTTGATTTTAAAATACTGCTGTTGGTTTATAAATCTCTGAATGGTTTAGGGCCAAAATACATTTCTGATCTGCTGCTACATTATGAACCATCCAGACTTCTCAGGTGGTCTGGGATAGGTCTGCTTTCTGTCCCCACAGTCAAAACTAAATATGGAGAAGCAACTTTCAGTTTTTTCAGACTTTCAACTTTCAGCTCCACATATCTGGGAAAAAACTCCCAGAAAACTGCAGGTCTGCTGCAACTCTCAGTTCTTTTAAATCACTGCCAAAGACTTTTCTGTTTGCCTTTTTATTAAACCAAATTTGAGGGTTAGTATCTTACACTGCACTGTAACTTTTATTCTCCTGTTTTATCTGTCTTTTTCTATTTTAGATTATTTTCTGTTTCTAATCTAATACTTTTACTAATCTAATACTAATATTCTTTCTTGATGCCTTTTATGTTCTATGTAAAGCACTTTGAATTGCCTTGATGTTGAAATGTGCTTTACAAACAAACTTGCCTTTGCCTTTTCCAACACCTGTTAGTCAGTTAGTGTAGTCATATAATCACTCTCTCTCCTGTCAGCTTGGCACATTCAGTCTGGGGTCCGTTTCTGCGGTGAAGACGCCAGACTTTGGACATCATGAATTAAAAATACGTCACACGAGTGTTCAGAAACTCCTGCAGGTTAAACTGGACTAATGAAACACTGTTAATTGCTGACTGACTCACCATAAACAGACTGGAAGAAACTCGCTAGCCTAACAACATTAATGCTACAAATAACCCATAATGCAACACTCTATAGAAGTCGGTTTTACTCTCTCTCTCAAAAAGAATATTCGATCTTGTAAACATTTAATTGTCTGGTCCTTGAATATAAGACAACGCTCACTTTTTCAAACATAGTTCCCAGAATGAAACATCTTATTATATTAAGGACAATACTGTATTTCTGTCACTTTTTATGTGAACAACAGAGTGCAACGCTATGTCTCCCCTGCTGCCCCTCCCCTCGCTATGACGGTCAGCTTTACACTCCATCTTTGAATGTGACAGTTCATAACTGCTATGAACACACTTGATTTGCAATGTGGTCGGACTACAAGTCATAAGAACCAGTTCTGATCGTCCATAAATCGAGCCTTACAGCACATTTGCACTAACATATGTGGTGGAACATTTAGCAGCTAAAGAGCCACATTGACCACATTGGGGGGACTGGAACATATACATATATATATATGCAATAGAGAAAAGTAAATATGTCTAGCAAAATTATAGGGAAACCCCAGATGTGACCAAGTGAGAAATATGAATTAAAACTAAGTTTTCTAATAGTTATGAATGTTAATTTTCATTCTGATTTTTGCGGATGCTTAATGAGACACTCAACTTTGATATCATATACGCATTTTTATGATTTCAAACCACGTTTCCAGAGGCTTTAAATATAAAAAGTAAAGCCTCCCAGGTTATAAGTGATCCTTCAGACTCTTTACATCTGCACTTTGAACTCTTAGCCTCAGGGAGGCGCTATAAACAGTTAGAGCCACCATGCACAGCCTAATTTGAATTTCACAAAAACCTAACCCTTCTCCTATTTTACTTTATCGTACTTTATTTTAATGTATTTATGTATTTTAAATCATGTTTCCTGCTGATGCTGTGTCCCTGCTGCTTGTCCTCAACATTGTCTTGTATTAAATCAATCTTTTTTTCTATTGTTTCTAATACTACGTGTAGTGAAACCAAAGATCATTTTTCCATAACGTGGACAATAAAGCCTCCAAACTGTCTTCAGCATCAACATGTTCAGTAAAGCTCTGTGGCTGCTGTGATTGGTCAGGATGGCAGACAGAAGGCGGAGTCAGACTTCTTAATCTCTGTCTCTCCTTTCTTCATATTTACTGTCCAAATCATTTAACTAATGCTGTTTATCCAGGAGAGATTACGATGCTCTGTAATCTTCCTGCACAAACGCTGAGTGTGTGTGTGTGTGTGTGTGTGTGTGTGTGTGTGTGTGTGTGTGTGTGTGTGTGTGTGTGTGTAGTACCTCAGTGTGTTTGTCTTTCCGATAGAGAGGATCTTCCTCTTCAAATCCACCGGATGAAAACTCCTGAATTTAAAGACTTTGAGTGAAATATTCCAAACAGCCAGATGGAAGCTTCAGGTCTCAAACTTTACAGACTTTCCTGGATTTTCTTCCCCTTCTCTAAATCATAACTTTGTCTTTTTAAAGTCGAGAATGTTATTTTTTGTTTTAGAAAAACATAGTAAAGACTTGAAACTCGCTGCAGATAATCCATCACAGTCAGCATCACGTCTGTTTTTATCATTGTAAAACACTCTGCAGACTTTAAAATCAATTTGTCTGTCTTTCCTTCTTTTCTCCCTCCGTTTTCTTTACTTTCTTTCTCTCTTACACTCCTCTTCCTACGAGCCATTTCAGTTACTGTTTATCGATTTGATTTATTCAGGGATCTACGCATCAACACATTGGGCCCTGAATGATTTTACAAATGTCTTTTTATTTTTTCTTTCTATTTTGTTTGTGAAAATACAGAAAATGAGGAGATTCTACATCTGTTTGGCTGTGTGTAGATGTGTGTCTGTATCTGTATTTATCATGGTTTCTTCTTTTGTTTCCTTTGTTACTTACATACAGTATAAACAACTTCTACTTATTTCTAATGGACCCTGGTCTCTGATCAATATTATATAATGTTCACTAGTCTCTGCTCCCACAATGTCCCACAATGATTCAATCAGTGCGATATTTTTCAGGAACAAACAGCACTTAACAAACTTCACAGTATAGATACATGTTTCAAAATGATGGCAACACTTCTACAGGTGATCAAACTGGAAAGTGATTGGTTGTAACCGTAGGCAACCATACAGTAAGCATGTCATGAGAAGACGATGCAGTGATCGTCAATCACAGGTGTCAACAACTGGAATGCAAAACAGACAAGATCGCCAAAATAAAATATAGACTTTATATAATTGATTCAAAGAACAAAGTACATACAGACAATAATATATAATCAATACAAACAATAAATACAATCAATAATAATAATAATAAAAAACCTAAAGAAAAAAGTAAAAAAATATGACATCTATAAAAAAGAAAAAAGTTAATCCATTAAATATTAAAAATTAAAAGTATAAAAATATAAACATGTTAAAAAATAAATAATAGTAATAAATAGTAATGTGTTTACTTAATGTTCAGAAACAAGAAAGACTAAATTAAGACAAAAATGTATAAATAAAATTACACAAATAATAAAAAATAATAATAAATAAAACAAAATTGCAAAGTAAGCCTTAAATATATATTCATATCACTAAAACACGACATCACACATCCAGTTTTGCTGCTGTATTGTCAGGAGTCTCACCCTCTGACCTTTGACCTCCTGCCTTCTTGTTATGCTGCTGATGTTGAGCTGGAAGCAGATTCTTCTGCACATCAGCACTTCCTTCTCCGCGGCTCTAAAATGTGAATGTGGGCAAGCGCTCGTCTCCAGCAGTAAATGACGACGCTGCGGATCGCTGTGGGAGGGACCGCTTTTGAATTCCCTCTCTTTTCATGCCTGGCCGCCTGTCACCTTCTCTTCTCCTTTTAAAGCCCTGCAGGACAGGAGTTTGGCAACTTTCAACACGAGGTGGAAGAATAAGAAAGAGACAAAAAAAATAAATAAATAAGAGCGTGGAGAGAAGAGGGAAGATGAGGGAGCGTGTGCGGCGGATCAAAGCCACCTGGGACGGAGAGATAGAATTTAAGTCAGCCGCTAAAAAATGATGTACACAGCTAACGTGTGCCAGCAAAAAGAGACAGAGACAAACTCACAACGAGGGACGAAAACAAACCTGCTATCAGGGATTAGAGCCAGGCGCTGAGCCTTTCAACAACCTCCTTTCAGCCCCAGAATGAAAACACAAAAGAGGAGAAACAGCGTTTTGGATGCTGAGAGTTTGAGCCTGAAGAATGGGCCATCCTGTAACAGATAAGTGGATGGTTGGAACCCTGCTGCAGCCTTTTTGTGTCCATCAGAAGCGAAATAAAGCACTCAAGTGTTGTTGAGCAAAGCACTGAGGCCCTGCAGTGTATTTTTTCATTGATAAGTTTGTTTCATTGTCTTTATGAAAAGGTTAAACATCAAATTTGTCTTCCAATTCTAAAATAAATGAGTATCTTAAAATCTGAGGACCTCATCGTTCTACAGCTCCTGTGAGGTTTGACTTATGAGAGCTGTAATTGCTCAACGATAACAAAATATTCACAGTTTAACCTTTGCTAAAGCTCTAATAATCAACATCCATTCTGGCACAGCAGTTATTTACAGGTCCATTATTTCCTAATAATAAAGAACTATGTAATTTGGTACCCAGCTGCTCTATTTAAAGAGCTGCTCCATACAAACCCAAGTACACATTTATTAATCATTTATTTTACTGGAAATTATACTCTTCACATATATTGAATGGTACACTTGACGAATGTAATATTTTTGCATGTTTAACTGACTTGCTGTGCACCAACTTCAAGACTCTTGGTTATGTTAGCTTAGCATTTAATAAGAATTCATTAGTGTAGCGTAAACACTGTCTCTGTTTTAGTAAAACTTAGTGCCAAATTATAGCTCTTTACAGGAAACAAATTAAGGAAATTACATGTAAAATACAGTCTAACCCAATATTTCTTACATCAAGGCTAAATTATATGAAATGTGAAAGTGTCTTATAGTGCTGAACCCACTGAGAATCATCATCATCAATCATCATCATCTCTGCATCACAGTTCAGCATTGAGCCTCTTTCAGCTCATTGATTTAGTTGTACTTCATACTATATAAATTAGGGCTGCAACTAGTGATTATTTTCATTATCAGTTCATTTCAGAATAATTTCAGTTTATATTATTTGCCTTTGAAATGTCAGAAAATAGTTGATGCTCATCACAGTTTCCCAGAGATCACATCTTCAAATTGCTTCTTTGTTTACATTGATATAAAACAGAAAAACCTTCAGATTTTAAAAGCTACAATTATAGAATATTTAGCCTTTTGATTAAATATATACTGTATATTCCTGCTTCAAGTTTCATGCTAGTCCACTGATTTAGCGTGCCAAGAAGCTTAGCAATGCACCAACATCAACAAAGAAGAAGACTAATTAGCAAAAATGTATGTAAACAATGCAGGACTTAAAAATATATGTTTTGCTAAATGTTGTATTAGGAAGCACATTCAACATGTTCATGTTCTGTTTACACAGAGTGCATTTTGGTGAGAAACACTAAATACATACTGTCACTAGGGATGTGCAGAGAGCCCAGTATTTGTATTTGTATCTGTATCTGTTGAGGCAGTAAAATTATTTGTATTTGTATTTGAATAAAAGTGGTAAGAGGCTTAAAAATCCTGTTTTTGTTTTTATTACACTTTTAATTTTAGAAAATTAAAGTGTTATAATAAGTGCTCATGAAGTGTGTGTCAGTAGTTCAGCTTTATCTCTGGGGAACACTTCCAACTCTGGAAGCGTAGCAGGTGGATGTGACTCCCCTCACTGAGACCTGCTGATAGACGTCACAGCGGAGCAGAGGAGAGACATTGAGATAACGATGTAACCGACCTGCACGCTGGTATTTGACACGGTTTATTTTTCTTCCTGAAAACAAATGATTTTTGAAATATTTGTATGAAACAAATATTCTTATTAAAACCCCACTTTTTGTGCTTTGCTGAACAATGTATATGTATTCGGGCACACCCCTACTGTACACTTTAATTGTTTGCAAGAAAACTCTGCAGCGTTTTTACGGTTTACTGATCTGATAGGAGTACTCTCTTTTTTCACAAATTTGAATTTAGTATTTCTCACAATGTGGAGCTCATTGGAATCACAATTTTATGTAAAAATATGAGGTCAAGGATTTCTACAGCACTAAAAACTGAGTTGTTATTAAATGAGTGTAATTGAAAATGAATTTTATAATGAAACTAACAATCTGTTATAAAAGTTGCTGTAATTTAGGCTATTTAATCTGTCAAATAATTGATGAATCAGCCATTGTTTCACCATTAGACTGTGTAAACTCACTATACACTCCCTGACTTACATTCAACAGGTGGACACAAACACAACTCCAGTGGGATGATCATGTTGCTACTGGTCTGCTGGATGTGTAAGAAGGCAGCTTTTTTGCTAACATGTTAGCTATAACAACTTGATAAAAATGACCCCTAGTGGTCAAACAGTTTTATAACGTAATATAATTTTAATGAGAAGTACAGTTCATTTTTTGCACTCCAGCAGTTCACATGGCTCCGAGTGGATTTATGAGGCTGCTGTGAGAGTTGATCCACTGGCAGTCAAGGCCAACACACACACACACACACACACACGCATACACACGCATTCACACACCCTCCTGTATAATTGCTTTCTTGAGGAGGTGACAGTGGTGAGCAAACAGCATTACCATGGCATGACGCCGCAGTAACACATTTTGATCATTAAAACTCCTGCTGTAGTATTTTGTGTAATGCTTGGCCGCGGAGTCGTCTCCTCTGACAGCCGCTAATTGAAACTGGCCAATTATGTGCAAAAGAAGGCCGGCAATTTGTAAAGCAGACAGCAGCTGATTTAAGGCGAGTATCAGCGGGCCCTCGCCTTCTCTCCACTGAGGCTTTAATGAATATTCACTCCTCAAACAGCCTGACTGCAGACACAAACTCTCTGAGAGGAAATCAAACAAGTTTCTCTGAAGCAACAGGAGTCAGCGCGCACACACAAGGTCTGATGGCTCATTAACTTACTGATTGAAAAGTTCGCGAGCAAGAAGGCTGCCTGTTCTATCTATTAAAATCTATTAGTAATCAATTAAACCTCAACGTCTAGTTTGTAAGCGCTGATCAGAAGGGTCAGAGCACAAAGTGACTGGACACTTTCAGTAAGAACACAATGGATGAAGATTAGTGCTAAACAACACTTGAACACGGAGTAGAAATTAATATGACTCCGTTACACACATGAATTTTACAACTTTTAGTCTCAAATCCTGTACTTGAAGCTGCGATAACATTTTTTTGGTCTTCTGTAAGAAGCAGAAACAAGTAACACTGACATATCATCAGCTTTTAAGTTGATATGTTGAACTTGTTGAATGGTAAGTCCTGGTGAATGTAAGTCCAATATTCACTCTCTTTTAGCTCTATTTTTGCTCTCTACCTACTCCTGAGGGAAATATCTGGCTCTTTAGCTGATAAATGCTCCACTATAGAGAGCTGCAGTGAAACCAGTACTTCCGGATTCTGAAAGAAGTAAGAAAACCTCATTCAAAATCTGCTAAAATCTAAAAATCCAGCCTTGGAACGGAGCCTTTCTCAACAACATGTTGTGTGACTTGCTTCATATGTACAGATATGGACAAGAGAGTTCTAAAAAACAAACATCTAATATGGTTGTTTACTCAATATTTATGTTTCTAGCAGCCTATAATGAACACCATTTCCTATGACTCCTGGATGAGGAGAAGAGGCGAGTTCATGTGCAAGTGGAGGGGTCGCGGCGTGTTGAGACAGGAGGGGAGCGAAGAGCAGAAATAAAAATTAAAGTTAAAAAAAAGAAGAAAAAGCTTATGAGTTTAATGGATATGGACAAAAACAAGTTGTTATGACTAGAGTACCCATGCTGCCATGCTTGTAGTTTTTTCTAGAGTGGCTGCTGTAGTGGAGCTAAGTCGTCTTATAGTATGAAAAGTGAACTCCAGGAACATGGTTCATTATTTTAGAAAGATGAAAGCAACACTGAATGAGAGTTTGCATTGAGAAGCAAGTGGAATAGAGGCTTGACAGGAAGTGACATCATGACTTCGGTTCTCTATGTTCACCAGCTAGTCTACAGCTAACTGTGTCTGGTTGCCGTTTGGTGCTGGTAGCAGGTAGTGTACAGTGGCTTTTTAGAGCTTTTCCTCTGTAAACAGCTGCCCACTGCAGCCGAAAAACGGTGCTACGAGAGCGCTGAGAGTGAACTAAAACAGTAAAGTTGCAGCCGGACAGATAAACAATGAGCTGAAGCTCCGTAAAGCCGAGAGGAGCTGCAGAGTCTCTGACAATTCTCTGTAGGTTCGTCACTACGAGCCACAACCAACACATTACAGATTTCATACACTGTTATTACAGAAAACAGGGATTATAGCCAAAAGTACCAATAAATTAAAGGGAACGTATTGTGTTTTTTCTGGTTTCCTGTCATTTATACACTGTTATGATGTGTCCCAAAACAAATACAGAAATACTCCCAGGTTTCAGGAAGCCCTGAACGCTTTGTTTGCAATGTTTTCTTTTTTTTTTTACCATAATAAAATTCTACACATTATTATAGTCTTATGTAACATACTTGTTTTCCACCTTTACATCCGTGGGTGTGCAGTGAGAGGGGATGCGAGGACAACAAGACAACAAGAGAAGGAGGAGATGAGGATTCCTTCTTATTTTTCTTTATCTATTCACTTGTTCTTTACCCTTCTCCTCCTCTCTTCCTTCCTTCTCTTCTCCTGCTGCTCTTACTTTGATAGCTGACTCAGCTTTCACACGTTTTCTTCAGAAAACAGCCTTTTGTCTTTTCCAGTTCCCGCTATCAATTTTCTCCTCAGCATTGTTCTATGAGCTGGGCGTCTCCATGGAGTTTTGTGTCTGTTCGTCACTGAAGCTCAGGGACGGATGAGTCATTAGTCTTCCTGTAGGTTTTTGCTGCAGACTGAATTGCGTCTTTGTTCCTATAAATCTAATAAAGAGCCTGATTGCTTTTGCTAATCATCCTGCGTCTTCCTGCTGCTGCTTATTGCTGCCATTAATTTCTGAGATAACTGGCCCTCTGCTGGAGCACACAGCCACCAATAACAAGACAGTCAGTGTGTGGTGAGGAAGGGGAAGTCCTCAGTGTTTGTGTGTGTGTGTGTGTGAAAAGATATTATTTTTCCTTGTTGAGTAGAAGAAGAGGTGCTGTCATGGTGTTTGTTATTCTGTGGCTCGCTTAAAGGAGTCCACCTCACCCTCTCTAACTCTTCAGCAGGGCTGGATTAACCTTCTATGGGGCCAAAGGGCAAAAGTTTGTCACTGGGACCCTTATGACCCCCATTAAACGTGGTAGTACTCTCGACTCTAACAATACTGATAATTGATTTTGAAGCATGAATGCTAAATATTCTCTGGTAGCAGCTTCTCAAATGTGAATATTTGCTAGTTTTCCATGATTGTAAACATTTTTGTGTTTTTGACTGTAGGTCAGACAAAACATTATGTTTACTTGGGCTTCAGGGAATAATGATCATCATTTTGCACTTTTTCCTGACATTTCAAACACTGGAACACAACTTTACAACAAAGGAGCTCAATGTGAGAATAGCTTCAAGGCCAGTATGGAGAGTAGAGCAGCGACCGGCATCCATTTCCACGTACATGATGGCACGTCGGTGTTGTATGAAGACAGACTTGAGAGAACACGAGCCTATCCTTTAGTAAAAATTTTCAGTTGAGGTTTGTGTTGTTTTTATTATTATAAAAAAAAAAAAAACAACCATGACTTATTTTGACATGTACTAAAGATACATCAAGTTGTCTTTTTTCATCAAAGTACAAAATCGAAGAGTCAAACAATGCATGCTGGGAAATCTGCTGACATGCTGACGATGATTCTTTAAAAACTTAATTTGAGTCGAGTGAATTGAGTCAGCAGTTCACTCATTCAACTCATCATTTGAAGTAAAAAGTAGTAGTTTTTTTATAAGATCTGAAATTATCTGAAAAACAAAACTAGAAATTTCCAGTTAAATGACTTGAAATGAAATTGCAATTAATAAAACTTTGACTAAACTTAATAAAATTTATATAAAAATTAAGAAAACTTAAATGTTTATGTTGGTTTAATGACAAAAGATTATTTCAGTTTATCAAATCAAATGTAAAAAATCAAAGTATAGCAGTTAAATGAATGTAGTACAATGTTTTTGACAGTAATTATCTGGTTTGGCTTCTATGTTTATGATCAAACCACCTCCCCATCGGTAATTATCTCCAACTATATTTGAATGACACTTATTAACACTATAATGCATTTAACAGCAATACTGAACAAGAAAATGTTAGTGAGAAGACTCAGGGCTAACGTTAGCTGGTTAGCTAACAAGCACTGTGGATAATTTAAAGGCTCCATGAAATGAAAAATACATTTTCTGAGTTCTAATCCCATGTTCTTGTGTTAGTTCATCTCATTATATACCAAATATATGTCTAAAAATCAGTATCAGAGTATTTTTACATCAAAATGCCGGTCTTTTCTCTTTCTGTAAAATGGTTTCAAATGTTTGATGACTCATCCTGCACTCAGGGACATTAACAAAAGTTAACCTCACCGTTTGTGGGTCGTAGTAGCTAACAGAGCAATATGGAGACAGATAGGAGGAGTTGTGTAATTGGATCAGTGGGCAAAAACTTTTTTTTCATTTCCAAAACAATGTGGCTGCTGAGGTCTAATTCATTCATCTCTCCCTTGTCCTCCTGATCTAACAACAGGTGAGGGAGGTGTGTGTGAGGAGCCAACAGGCCTTTGCAGCTCTGCATGGTGCTTAACTCTAAGCCCCGCCTACTTTTTTAGCAGTCTAATCAAATGTGAAGGATTTGATTTAAATCCCTCTTGTTACTGTATATCACTCAAATATTCATGCCAAGCTTTGTCCACAGTAACATCACACAGTTCAACAGTAGAGCTTAAGTCTCTTAAACTTTTTCAAGTCATTAACGCTACGGGTGTAATTCCCCCTCCGACCACCATGTTGGCAGAGTGGCGCTGTCTGTATTTCTGCTCGCTGACTCCACGGGCAGAAGAAGAAACAAATCAGCGTTATGTATGAGGTATTTTTATATATTTCTCAAGAACCGCTCATCCAAACTTCGTCACACATCAACATCGCACTTCCTCGTTTCCCCGGCGATCCACCTGGCAGGTACGAAGTAGATCAGATTAACGGTTCTTGAGATACGCGAAGGACAAACACACATACAGACAGAGAGATGTAAAAAGTCCACATTGCAGGTTTAACACATGTGTAGCAGGCAGGGTTCAATACAAATGAAAACATACAGAAAAGCAACGTTTGTTTATACACTATGTTATGAAAACTAATTAAAAACACATATTGTGAAAGTAGTATAAAGTACTTTAAATTGGAAATACTCAAGTTAACCACAAGTACCTCGTAACTGTACTTGTTACTTTGCACTACTGGCCGACGGTAAACTGTGTCAAATAGTGGACTAAAAGTTAAAAAAAAAAGTTTCCAGAAATGAAAATACTCAAATTAAGAACCTTTAAAGTGAAATGGACTCAGTTACTTCCCTCCTCTGGTGATTTCTGACAGAGTCCCAGAAGGCAGAAGAAATTCTCCCTCATTACTAGAGTCTCATGTGAATTGAAACGTGCAGCCTTTGGTGACCCGGCCGCTCGCCGCCACCGCCGCCTCATCCAGCAGCAGGATGTCCGGACCGAATCTCCATACAGCAGCACTTCCTTCCCTCCACTCCGCTAATTAGCCAGAGTCACAGCGCGCCAAGCTGTCTCCGGTCTTTTATTTAGTCATGTTTTTCCTTCCATCTCTTCTTTGTGACAGTTTGTGTGTTTTTTTTTATTTCTCTCAGTTTTTTTTAATGAAAGCTCTGTTTTCACTACAATCACCTTCTATTTTGTTTTCCCGTCTCGTCTCTTTTCTTCTGTCATTTTTTTTTTTTTGCTGAAGGGACGGTGTTGAAAGCATCCGCGCTCTCTGATAACCTGAATAGAAATGTATTGATCCATCCAGAGTTAGGGAGAACTGCCACTGATGGAAAAGCCTCTGCCTAACATAATTACATTCATCAGTGTGTGGCCTCATATACACAGGAAATGAAATAGTTCCTTTAGAGCTGGAGGGTACATCCAAACATGTAGGAATATAATTGTACTCTATTAAAAAGCCCATTAATCTCTAGTGTATTGATTTTTTTCCTCGTGCTAATGGATAGTATTGTCTCTCAGCTCTCTATGAGACACGTCCACAAATAAAGGACATGGCTTTCAAACACTTTAGTCTCAAACCTAATTGGTCACAGAGAGGGTTGAGCTCTTTAACACGACACATCAAAGACTGTCCTTTAAATCCAGTCCAGTTGAAAGTGAGATGAGACCCAGCGGGCGGGTCAAAGAGGCCACCTCTGTCTGTATTTCATAATGTGTTACGAGCCTCGGCTCACACACGTCGATATCTAGATTCACTCCTTAAAATGGTCCGACTAGAATTAAAATACCTGCTTTTAACAACATCAGATGATCGAGTCCACAGAGGAATAAATCAATCTTAACTAAGAAATGTACATTATCGGGTTTATGACCACAGTCTGTGCATTCAGGCGAGAATTACTTTGCATATAATCAATGGAAATATGTTATTTTAAATTGTACTTACATAAAGCATGAACAGTCACCCTCCTGTTATTGATGTGATAGTGAAATGCCAGGCAACAGAATACAGACTGTTTGGTTTAAACTTAACCTACAGTAGTTATAACATAAGTCTTACTAAATGGATAAATGGCACCATAAAAATAATTCTTAGTTGTTATAGTTACCTGTATTTACTCTTATTAACTATTACTTGTGTTACCACCTGGCTCGAGGCTGGCAACAAGAGGGGAGGCCACACACAGACATATCAGTCAAAAAGTAATTTATTTAACTCAAAGAAATAATATATCAACTAACCGGTGGGGCGTGTAAGTCGGAGAAACATCAGTTGTGTTAGTAATGTACGGATGAGTGAAAATGTGGTGTAAAGAGTGTTGGATGGTGCAACAAACCAAACAAAAGAAGAAGGCTGAGAGAGAGAGAGAGAGACTCCCAGAAGGGAAGTCCTTTTATGCCTTCTGGGAACCCAGATGGGCCCAAACTTCCCAGCTCCACCTGCCAGCTGACTCCCAGTATCTGCAAAAATGGGAGTAGAGTAAGAAGGCCCGTAGTGATGACTATGTTGTGAACTGCTGGAGCTGGTGAGCTAAACGCTAACTGGCTACTTATTCTGAAACACATATGAAGCTTAGCGTAAATTCAGGCAGGAAGACTCTTAATCATTCATTCATTCATTCATAATTTCACTCTTCTCTCTCTCGGCTCCTCCCGCTTTCACATCAGCTGTTAGTCGCTTAACTTCCAGTTGATTCAATCAGATTCCTCCACGATCCCTAAACAGCCAATCACGGCCTAGCTGTCAAACTTTAAAACCGTTTCCCTCTCTGTCAGCTGTCAGCTGTCATTTCAGGCAATAATCGCGTCCACCCCCACCCCATCCACCTCCTCAGCCGCAACACCGGAGCTCGCGTTCGCCTCTCCATCCCGCAGCCGATACCACACCACCTCGATCCACGCCTCTCCATCGCCGCCACCAGTGTCTAGACTCCTATTCATGCATTCATCACCATTCACTACATAAAACTGAGTCTCTCCTGACTGAAATCTCTCTGACTGTATGCTTATATGAATAATATTTGGTACTTGACCTTTAAAACACTTCAGTTGTGTTTCAGCTTGTGATGCTGCAGTGATTTATGTGTTTCGACTGGGTTGTGATTGGACGGTTCTACAGATGTTTCCTAGCAGCAGATTTACATGTCACTAAATGTGTGTTCATACAGGACTTGCATTATTGGCAAATTTGAGCACAGTCTGTGTCTGTGTGTACTGACAACACAGATATAAGCTGTGAGTTAGCAATCAAAGTCTTTTTCCCTCTTGTCTCTGTAGGTTTATGGAGTCATAAAACCTCAAGTTAAGCGTAAATTTTGCCCTCAAGTTGAAACATTTTCAACTTAAACGGATGCATCTTTAGCTTGATTTGCACTGCACAGCAATACATTTTCATCCCCTGTGGAGTTTTGTTGAAAACAAACAAAAAGTTATATTTACATTGAGTGTTACTTGCCAAAACACATTGTGTACATCCTTGAGGTCTAACCAGAAGTGTTTGAATGCATTTCCCTTCTTCATAAAACATTTGCAAAGCTGATTTTGGAAGTATTTTAAATCCTACATTGTTTAGGCTGCATCCATATTTACCAGTTTGCAGTGTCTGCCTTTGCTGGCTCGTGTGGAATAGTGTGATACCATTGGCACATACAAAACAGAGACCCACTTAGAAACTCCATAATTTGAAACTAGCCAATGTTTAACATGAACTTAGGAGTTTTATTTTGTTGCCACAAGCTGTTCTGTGGCCTCGAGTCGAGACGACAGTCATGATTCTTACAGATACAAAGTTTTCATGTCATATTCTGGCAAAATATAAAGTGTTTGGAACATACTGATCATACTAGCAAACAGTGGAGACAGTGGCTTGATAAATTTATGTGGACATGATTTGATATTCTGTCCTGCACTGACTAAAATTTAAATGCATTGCGAAGGTTTTTTATTGCCTGGTTTTAAAACCTGCAGGAGGAAGAAGTTTGAAAGTATTAATGCATATATTACATTTGTACATGAAGACAGTTTTGTAGTGTTTGGATGATGATATGATGCCAGGTGTTGCTGCCGGGTCAGCGGGGGCAGTACATTATTACTAATTAGCAAATCATAGCCGGTTGAGTAGGGATATTAAACGGCGCATTAGTTTGCGGTCGTAGGTGGACGTCCAGAGTAGGAAATGTGTCATTATTGACCTTAAAAAACTCTCCAACACAGGCAAATACATACACTCAAAAATCAAATACAAAAGTTTAGACAATCTCAAAAAAACAATGTGTTTACGCCTGACTGTGTGGGCAGCAAATTTTAAGAACCCGACCTCTTGAAGAGGAAGTCAAAGGGCTCCGCTTCCATTTGAGTTTTCCTCATCAGACGAAGCAGAATTATTACTTGTAAGTAAAAACTTCTTTCAGTGATGATCTCATGCTGTACGAGTGGGTGTAAACTAAAAAAAAACAAACAAACTATCCATACCTTCACTTCTTCTCTTGTGTTCTCACAGCAGACAAAGAGTAAATTTACAGCGAAGTAGAGAAATTCAGAAGAGCTCTTTGACCCGCAGACACAACTTTATGATACTTTACTCCTCGGCGGACGAGTCTCACAAGAAAGAAAGTTTATGTAGGAAAAGACGTGAACGCTAAATAACAGAAACACTGTTTGATTGTTTTAGTTATATTCTGTTCACAAACTGAACGCACAAATTATAACTTTAAAAATCATCCACAAGGTGCCATAAAACAATAAAATAGAAATTTACTCCTCTACCTCCTCCTTCTCTTCCCTCGTTCTTTCTTGTGTTTTCCTACCTCCTTTCTTTTTACCCTTCTTTCCTTTCTTATTTCCCCCTTTCTTTCCTACCTTTTTCCTCTCCTACCTCCTTTTTTCTACCCTTTTTTTTTTCCCTACATCCTCCTCCTTTCTTTTTACCCTTCTTTCCTTTCATACCTCCTTTCTTTATTACTTTTCTTTCCTTTCCTACCTCCTCTGCCTTTCTTTTTCTACCTCCTTTATTTTTTACTATTCTTTCCTTTCTTATTTCCCCCTTTCTTTCCTACCTCCTCCTTTCTTGTCTGCCCTTCTTTCCTTTCCTACCTCCTTTCTTCCTACCCTTCTTTCCTTTCCTATTTCCTCCTTTCTTTCCTACCTCCTTTCTTCCCTACCCTTCTTTCCTTTCCTATTTCCTCCTTTCTTTCCTCCATCTTCACAAATGTCCCACCACTGACTACTCTACTTACCTTTTTCTTTTCTTTTATTCCTTGTCATGTCTGCCTCCTCTTTTTCTTTTCCTAACCCAACCTGTTTCCTTTCCTTTATACTATTTCTTACATTCTCTCCATCTTTCTTTCATACTTCCTCTCTTCCTCCCTCCATCTCGAAAGACGTCCCACCACATCCTCCCCTACCTCCTCCTTTCCTTCTTTACTATCATGTTTCCTTTAATACCTCCTACTTTTCTTCCCTCCCTTTATTTCTTTTCCCTCCTTCTCTTTTTATTTCCTAACTTTATTTCCTTCCCTGATATTATTCTTCCTTTGCTTCTTCCTCATTTTATTCCCTACCTTTCCTACCTCATCCTTTATTTCCTCTCATACCTCTTCCTTTCCCTCCATATTTCTGTCTTTCTTTCCCTCCGCTGCCTCATCTTCTTTCCTCTCCGAGCTCTTTCCACACAGCGGTTGTGTTTTTCAAGACGCAGCCGCCGGTCCAATCAGAGCTGAGAGTGTAATCCATCTCATCCTTTGTCGCCTTCAGCTCTCCATCACACCACAGGAACAAGGAGGAAGTAGATTTTTTAAAAAGCTGCCTTTCATATTTCCTGCTCTCTCTCTCTCTCTCTGTGTGTCTCTCTGCAGGTTGTGATGACGGTTTTCATCGATACCAATCTGAGCTCAGACGCCTCCACTCCAACAGTCTGTGGATGCAGCTTTTTATTTGGACTATTTCAAAACACAACAAAACTCGCTTTTATTCGTCCACTCTGGTCTGATGTTTTTCAGATTTTGCTCTTCTTACCTATCGGATGGTCATTAAAAAACAATAAGTTGAGTTAAGCTGAGTTAAATTAATAACCTCCAGAGTTTGTATGACCCTCGAGCACTCTGTCTCAGTCTAATATAATGGAGGTTACCGTGGATCTGATCACCATCTGTCATTTCTAAACACACCATTTCAGGAGTTTTCTCCCCAGTCACAAGAAGAAATTTAATTACAATAATTTAATTCAGAGGAAGGAAAAATAGCTTCATCCCTCCATATTTTTTTGGTGATGTATTTTTCTCTCTCTCTCTCCTCCTTGCTATCCTTTTAGTTTTTACCTCTTTCTTTACTTCCCCACCATCATCTTCGCTACCTTCGCCTTCCTCTTTCTTTCCTTTCCCGCCACCTTTTTAGATTTTGCTCCTCCTTTACTTCCCTACCTTTTACTAACCTTAAAAATTCCTTACTCTCTTTTCCTATGTTGGTTTATCCTTTCAGTCTACTGTACACACTGCTGATTTAAAACTGCTCAGCCAAACATCAGAGCAATCATATTGGGAAGTTTGCAGATGACACAACAGTGACGATATTCACAGCAGTCGGTCTAGCATACAAGTAGCAGGTGGAGAGATTGGAAGCCTGGTGCAAAAGAAAAACAACCTCAAGGATCCACATCACTCCTCCTCCTCCTCTTCTCTACGTCAGAGGAGCACCTGTAGCTTCCTGGGGATGCACATCTCAGACAACCTCACGACTGAGCACAAACACAGCCAGTACAGTGAAGGAGGCTAAAGAGGGCCGGACCTAGCGCTCCAGTCCTCGCTTCCTTCTACAGGCGGGTGGTGGAGAGCATCCTGTGTGGTATGGCAACTGCTCCGCTGCCAATAAACAAGTGAGTCATCAGTGACATTTACAACAGCAAGAGATTCAAGAACTTTTATTGTCATATGCACAGCAACAAAGCGGTTGGCAACATTGAAGGCAGTGAAATTTGGCTTCCTTGAGGCCTAGTTCCAGAGAATATTTACAATTATTAAAAAGAGGAGAGAGAGAGGAGAAAGATAGAAAAGAGAGATGGGAAAATATATATATATACAAATATACATTACAATATTGCACATTGGTGGGAAAGTGCGGTATTGCATATAAGTGGTGTTGCAGGTGCAGGAAAATGGCCTCCTACATTATGAAGGACTCCACCCAACCTGCTAATGGACAGTTTGTCTTCCTCCCATCAGGACAGAAGCTATGCAGCATCAGCACCAGAACCACTAAGCTAAGGAACACTTTGTTTGTTTGTTTTTCCCCGAGGCTGTGAGACTGAACAGCTCGGCCTCTCACTGACTTCCTCCAGGCCTCCGACTCCCCTCGAACTCACAACTTTGGAACTTTGAATCCTTTGAAACCTTCTTTTCCTTTTTTTTCCACTTTCCCTTACTACTCCTTCTTTTTCTTCCCCATATCCTTCTTTCCTCTCTCGTTGTCTTTCTATTCTTTTCCACCATCCCTTTCCTTCTGTACCTTCATCTTTATCCCACTTCCTCCTCCTTTTTCTCTCCTACAACCTCTTTAACCTCCTTACCCCCTTCTTTTTCTCTCTGAAACCCTCCTTTCGTACCTCCTCATTTCATTCCACTTTGACAGAATTTATTCACCCGTTCCACACACCAATGGCAGTACACAGTAGGTACCATACTAGGCACTCAACCTACTCGACCTCCTGAACTTATCTCCTCCTGTACCCTTTACCTGAGGAAACCATAGACTGTATATAAAGATGGACGTAGCGAGGTATGACGTCACCCGTTGGTTTCATTGAAGCTGGTCTGAAGCCCAGAGTTGTTGCTTACGGTTGGTGCCGTCTTTTCAGTTTGGAGCCAGAAACTTCCAAATAAGGAGTGCGAGCTTTTCACACTCTGGAAACAATCTCAGCCACCTTGGATCGAAGCTAACGCTAGCTTACTGGGAACACCGAGCGGTTAGCTAACTAACACAGCAGGCATCGCTATCAAGTAACATTAAACTGTCAATCAACACCCACACAGCATACGTCAAAGCTACTATAATTCTTTATATCTTGTTAATGGAGCAATAATTTCTACCATCACAGGGCCTCAGTTTAGCGATTAAGACCATGATGACTCATTGACAGAATGAATGCCTTAATATTTCATGAGAGAAGTTTTTAAATGGGAGTCTACTGGAGCTAGCACTTAGCGCTATTACACTTTAAGGGACTTCTGCACTGGTTTCAATTTCAAGCTGTGGTTCTTTGAGGAAACAAAGAACTTCCTATTCCGGTTTCTAAAGCCACACCCACTAACGCCAGGCCCCAAACTGCCCTGGGTTAGCAGTCAGAGACACCGCATTAACCACCGAGCCACCGTTCCTCTCTGCTGTTTGAATAAATTAGGGCAAACACAGAGCTGAAAGGAACCTGTTGAACAATTTCATCATTTGAAAAATTACAGGGGAGGAGGGGGGGGAGTGAACTGTAATCTTCAGAACAAACTGGTCTCCTTTACGGTTTTCAACCCCCCCCCCCCGCCCCCTCCTCCTCCTCTCAGTGTAACATTAGCCTGTGTAGCTGTCTGCTCTGATATATTATTGCAGCAGTCGGCCGGCCGGCTGCTGGTCGGGGCTTCCCCTGACTGATTCTTTATGCCGACCAAACAGCATCTAATCTTGGCGGGAGTGCAGCGGGGCTCCTCATCAGGCAGACAGCGGCTGTAAACAATGCAGATTGATTACCGCCCAGAGTGTATTTCATCCCGCTCCTGCAGGACTCGGTGTCGTCTTAACGTGTGTGTGTGTTGTTTTACTGTCATGCTACACTAACAGTGGCCTGTCATTAAAAAAAAGTGAAGATAGCATGTTTTCCATTAAGTTTTTTTTTTTCTTTCTCAGGGATGGCAGTGATAAGAGCGCTCCTCTGACCGAGCCTCTTATCACGGCCGCTGTAATTCCATTAACGGCGAACTCAATGTGGCATCTTCTTCGGAGTAGCGTGACAAACCCTTCCCCGCGGCCGACCCGAGCGACGGCGCGGTAATAACAAATCTGGATTTAATTTGTCCACCGCCGCTGCTGCCGCCGCCGCCGCCGCCGCTGCGCTATCTCTCCAAAAGCAGGAGGAAGCCGACGGGGGAGCAGCAACCAAGAGGGCCTCTAATGTAATGCGTCACTCCTCGAGACGCTAATGCAGGAAGTTGGTGGACGCTGGGTGAAAGTGACACTAATTCATGACCAGTCGCTGTCTCAGAGCACTTAAGACTGCTGCAGGAAGATGTTTTCACCCCCCGCCCCCCCCCCCCGTACCCGAGGCTGCATCTTAATCCTCCCGACATCCCCCCTCCCACCGAGCTGGATCTCCCAACAACACGTCAGGGGCCACAGATGTGACCGGTGGTCTGATCCGGACGAACACAGCGCCATGTTTTATCAATGAATCTATTGGCTCGCACTTCATGCTGCAGCAGATTAGATAAGAGCAGATCCACTTTATTTCAGCCTGCAGGGAAATTCATCTTCAGCACCGCAAATCCGCAACCCGCAACAAGGATGTGACAGAGAGACATAAAGCACACAAATGCATCATAAACACAGCGTGACATAAAACTCATTATACATCCTTTGTAGTACAACATAACGCACTCACATCATCGCTGTTTTCCTACACGATGAATAAATATCACTTCTGCTTCACTGCTCGTCTTCATTTCTACATTTTCTTTCAACCAAACGACCAAAAAAAAAAACATTTGTAAAGTTTGGATTTAAAAAAAAAACTGCTCAAGCAAATGTTGATTGATTTAATCACTGGACGTTATAGTGATGAGCTGAGATTTAAACTGTATTTGGTCTAAAAGTTCAGTTCTATCTGAGTAACATGTCGGCCAGTGGACAAGTAGTCACTTACCCTCCTTTCCTTCCCTTTCCTCCTTTTCTTTACTACTTCCTCCTTCCTCCTTTCGTTTCCTGCTTTTTTCTTTCCTTCCCCTTTTCTTTAATTTCCTTCTTCCTCATTTCCTAACCTTTTTTTTTTAAAGAAACATTTCCTTTTCTACCTCCATTTTTTATTTTTATTTTCCTTCCTTCCTCCTCCCTTTTTCTTTTTTCTTGTTTCTTAGCCCCCTCCTTTCCATCCCCCCTTTCCTTTAATCCTTCCTCCTCTCATTATCTACTTCTCTCTTACCCTCTCTACCATATGCTTTCCTTCCTCCTCCCCTCCCTTCCTTTCCTCCATCTTTCTCCTTTTCTACCTCTCCTACTCCCTTCTTCAACTCCTCTTTTCCTCCCTTTTTACCTTTCCTGTCCTCTCCTTCCTTTCCTACCTCTTACTCTTGTTTCTTATTTCCTACCTCCTCCCTCCCCTCTTGAACACTTCCTTTCATTTTCTACCTTTTCCTCTCCTTTAAGTATTCCTCTTTCCCTCCTTCCTCCTCCTTTCCGTTCCTACACTTTTAACTTCTTTTCCACCTCATCATTTTCTTCCCATCTCTCTGTTGCCACACCTGTTTTATTTCCTACCCTTTTCTTTCCTTTCCTACCTCCTCTTTTTCTTTATTATCTCTTTTATTTTCCTTCCTTCCTCCTCCCTTTCTCTTTTTTCTTGTTTCCTTTCCCCCACCTTTCTCCTTTTCTACCTCCTACTCCTTTCTTCAATTTCCTTCTTCCTCTTTTCCTCCCTTTTTTACCTTTCCTCTCCTCTCCTCCCTCATCCTTTCCTACCTCTTTCTCTTGTTTCTTATTTCCTACCTCCTCCCTCCCTTTCTCCCTCTTTTTCTTGAGCACTTCCTCCTTTCATTTTCTACCTTTTCCTTTCCTTTAAGTATTCCCGTTTCCTCCCTTTCCTACTCTCGTCCTTCTTCCTCTTTTCCTTTCTTACACTTTTAACTTCTTTTCCATCTCATCATTTCTTCCCATCTCTACGTTGCCACACCCATTTTATTGCCTACCCTTTTCTCTCCTTTCCTTCCCTCCTTTACTTTTCTTTCCTTCTCTACCTCCTCTACTTGCTTTCTCTTCTTTCCTACTTCCTCCTTTTCCCAAAAATCCCAGCTGATGCAGTGCTGTTGTCCCTGTAGGGAAGTTTGATCTTGGACCACATTTGTCCTAAATTTTGAGGAATTGTGAAGAGTCAGATTGTCCAAACTGGATTTATGTGTTTAGTTTGTTTGTTTGTTTGTTTGTTTGTTTGTGTAAGAAAAATCAATTAATTTTGATGTTGCGTTTGATGGCATTAAGCTCCAGAATCAGACTATTTATTTTTGTTCCAAAGTTTTGCATCTTTTTGATGTTATTTTAATTACCTACTCTAATTATTTGCTTTCATCTTTTGTTGTCAGTCGCCATTTAAATGCAGACTTCTCTTGTCAAAACATTCTATTTAATATGAATTCACAAGCCGTGTCGTCGCTACAAGAGTCGCTACGAGCGCTAATGACCGCAGTCGAAATGAATCTTTATTCTTATGCTTCTGATTAAAATAACAATAAACCGAGAATCGATTTAAGGCTCGTTGGGTGGCTTGAATATGACACAGTGAAGACGACGGTGGAGAGATATTGATCTTCATGTTGTTGAGATCCTCCGTGGGAGAGACGGGAAGCAGAAAGCAAAGCGAAGACAGTTTGACAGCGACGTCCGATGATGTGACGTCAGTCTGTCGATCCACATGACAGACGGACGTCGATGAAGACACTGATGAGGGTCGAGGAGGAGAAAGAGAGAAAATTATAATTTAGTATATATTTATTGTATTTATCTCAATATACTGAAACATTTGATTAATCCCCAAATCATTTTGATCATCGATTAATCATTTTAAGTCATTTTTAAAGAAAAAAAACACCCAAGTTCTTTGGTTTTCAGCTTCTTAAATGTGCAATATTTTCTTGTTTCTTCAGTCTTCTATGATAATAAACTCGTCTTTACATTATTGATTATCTGACAGGACAAAACAAGACATTTTAAGTTGAGCTTTGGGAACATTTTTCACCATTTTCTGACATTTTATAAACCAAAGAACTAATCAATTAAACAAGAAAATAATCAGATAATCAGACAGATTAATCAAAAAAAAAAAAGGAAAATGTCCTAATACAGTGTACAGTATATGATCACTCTGAATGTATTTATATAATGTTATTTTTTTCGTTTATTTTTATGTGTTTATGCTTTGACAGCCTGCTTTTTTTTTTTTTTTTTTTTTTTAAATCCGAACGTCGTGCCAACAAAACTTCAAAGTCAAATGATGATAAAGAGAAACAGAGGTGTGTTCAGGCATGTATGTGTATTCATTTATTCATATTTCTGTGTGTGCATGAGAGACAGTTGGCACGCCACCTTTCCCGAGAGGATTTCCTCTGAGCGAACAGATCTGACAGGAGTGTGTGTGTGTGTGTGTGTGTGTGTGTGTGTGTGTGTGTGTGTGTGTGAGGGCTTGTGTTTCTCCATCTTTTGTTACATTTAGGAACATTTAAAAGGTCCATATCATGCTTTTTGTGATTTTCTGTAATTTATATCCTTTGTCATGTCAGCTGTTAAACATGGTCAACGCTCCGAAACTTGAGGTTAACGTATGTAGAAATGCTCCCTGCAAGTTGCCAATACACCGTCTGTTTCGTAGACTTGGTTGCTAAGGTGGTTGCTAAGGTTATTCAATGTGTTGTTCAGGTTGTCCGCTCTCATATTTCAGATCTGATTCAGCTCCGACACGTACGGATGGATCTGAGAAGTTGACTTCAAGTAAAGAAGGAGAAAAAGAAGTGAAATGTTTCTAATATTGTTTGTTAACGTGGCCTCTTGAGCCGGAGGAGGAAGCTTCCTGCAGCTGACCAATCAGAACAGAGTGGGCTCATCAGGAGGCAGGGCCTTAAAGAGACAGGAGCTAAAACGACCTGTTTCAGACAGAGGCTGAACTGAGGGGCTGCATAAAGGACCAGTAGAAGATAAATAAGGAGTTTTTAACTGGAAATCATGCAAAGATATTCCAGTAGAGCCCCAGAATATGAATATAGACTTAGAAATATGCATCATACGTCCCATTTAAGGTGAGGATTGGAAGCACGACATGTCAGCGAGGGTCCTCTCAAGTACAGAGCACAGCTGTGTGTGTGTGTGTATGTGTGTGTGTGTGTGTGTGTGGAGCAGCCAGGTCGTTGCAGCTAGTGAACATGACGTTAACATCAAAGAGGAGTAAGATGAGGATGATGGTGATGCTCGCTCCTCCTTTATAACTCTGAATCTCTCATCTTCATCATCAACATCATCCCACACACACACACACACACACACACACACACACACACACACCAAATAGAGTTATGATATTAAAATGTCAGGAAACGAAAAAGTAAACAGAATAAACGGGACTAAACATCAGCAGCGTCTCCTAGAGGCTGCAGCGTTCATTACAGCCTTAATATGAGGAGCATATGAGGTGAGTAGGTAATGTCGGAGGAGATATTCTGAAGAGGAATCCTGCTGACCCGACAGAGTTTGAACTTTTGCACCCCTGAGGATCCGTACATCTGAGGAGTTTGGACTAACAGTAGGACTAGTCGTCATTCATTTGCAGATTATAATGAACGAGAAGGAGCACTCACCTCTTAAACCTTCTTAATCTTTTTAAAATAGCCTTTTATTAATGTTAGCTCAAAGTTTTATGTGCTTTGTTTCTTTTGCAGTTTGTATTTTATCTGTACTTTTATTTGCTGCAGTTTGTAACACTGTTTTGATTATTTTTATTTGATTTGATTGGATTTTTTGATTTTCGATTGAGACCATTATTATTATAACTGTTATCGCTGTTATTATTATTATATTAAACCTAAATGAGAGTGTTCATGTAGAGGTGGGTGTCGTGCTAGTGGCCGCTTTATAGGCGAGAATTAGTGACTTGAACTTTGAGTGACATGAGCTGTTTTTGGATGGTTTCGCTGCATTTTGGACCATCTGCAGAGGTTTTACTGTTCATGCTGTGCAGCGGCTGAGAGGTGACCACTGCCTGTGCAAGGAAGGGGTTGAGCAGCATACTCATAATATTAAAGTGTCGGATGTTCAGGTGGTCTAAGATGCAAACTGTAACATGAAATCCCATTTTAGTTGGGGAACTTTATTATATGACATAACCTTCGCTCTCTCTCCCGATGTTTCCTGCCTGTATCTATACTGTGAAATGTCCAGTGAAGGTAAAAATACAAAAAAAATTAAAGTTTTGGGCAGAATAAACAACACACTGATGATGTAGCAGCTATTCTTAGAGCTTTACAGTAGTGGAGCTAAACATGTAAAGCTTCTCCTGGAAATCTGCCAGTTAGATTTTTATATCACTTATTGTAATTTCGTCCTGTGGGACATGTTAGTGGAAGAGTCAGGAGGTCATCAGCATCACTGGGTGTAATTCTCTGGGGATCATGAATATCTACAGCAAATTTATAGACATGGAAGTCTTGTGTGATTTTATTCTATTCTGTTTTCAGGGTAGAAAGTAAACACATTTACTCAAGTTCTGTACAGTTTTGAGATATTTCTACTTGTATATTTCTATTTGATGCTACTTTATACTTCTGAAGTAAACATATAACTGTTAAATTGTAGATTTTACATATAAAATATAAGATGTACTTCTAAAATATCATCATTAATATAGATTAAACTACCCAACAGAACATAAAGCCGGGAACGTCGGCTCCACTTTGATCAGTTACAACATTAAATGGTGCTTCCATGTTAATAAATAATGTAATAATAATACTTATGTTCTTGCACTAAAATAAAATAGTGAATACAGAACTCTTATTTCAGAGTATTTTTACACTATGGTATTGGTACTTTTCCTTAAGTTCAGGATCTGAATGCTTCTTTGCATCACTACATATAAAGTAACAGCTGAGAACAAATGGAGCCACAAATGTGATATTAATTTGTTGCCATAGTTGCTGAATTCACTCAAAACTGACCCAGAAATTAAAAGCGAACTGATTCACGCTGCAGATTGTAAAATCAGATTTCTCAACACTGTAATCTGTAGTTCCTACCCTCTGTTAGCCGCTCACGTGACCAAATTTTAAGCTCTGTGATTGGGTGTTTCTTTCTGAAATGCACATAAGGAGTTTTTATGGACACAGTCTTGTACCTTTGACTTTTTATCAAAGAAACAGCTGTTCATCTTTTGTACTGATGATTTAACCGCAAGAGTTTCATACCGATCGAAGCCAAATGAGTGGGACATAAAAAAAATAAAAGCCCCACTTTTTGGCTCCCTAACTAGGAAACATCTTTGCTCGTTGCTTCATAAGTGTTTTGTTTTGTCGTTCATTCACCCTAAATAGGAAGCATCCTTTTCTCCTTGCTTCCTAAATATTCACTTACATGCATGCATCACTTCCTTGTACCCTAACTACAAAGCTTCCTTTACTAGTAAACGTCCTTGCTCACTGCTCCCTAATCAGGATGCTTCCTTCATTCTTTGCTCCCTAATAGTCTATCTTGTTCCCTTTCATCTAAAAGCTTTTTCCTAGCATCACTGTATTGCTCATTGCTTCCAAACTAGGACGTTTCCCCGTGTTGGAGATAGAAGGGAAACACTACTGATATTTAAGTATTATGAGCTGCATTTCCTCCTAAATCTGCTGAAAAGAACAAACAACCACATCTGGAAAATGTGGGTTTTCTGCTCAGAGCAGCTGCACAACAGGAAGTGAGAGTTTTAGTGCTGGTGTACTTGGTACAGATGGTTCCTCATGTTGAGCACCTCAACCTGAGTCAGACTCTTCAGCGCCTCCTGCTGGCTGTGGAGGACGGCCAGATGGAGCCCACTGGGGGAGAGAGGGAACAAAAATGGAAAATAATGAAGAAATTCATTGAATCCTGGGACTTTAATTTTTGAAAACAAAACAAATCTAAGTTGTAAGAATGTCAAATTATTGGTGAAACATGACCTTCATAAAGAATATATATATTTTTGGAAGTACGCAGTTGTTCTCCCTTCTTGCTCTTGTTTTTCTGTCTTTTTTCTCCGTTGACTTGCATGGGATTTCATTTTGTTTGATTTTCAAAGCTTTACTGGTCAGTTTTTTGTCCGACAGCCACAAAACTTCAAGTGCTACCTCAGGCAATACCACCAAAAACTCCCTCACTGAATGGTGCCTTAACCCCACTTGCCTTTTTGTCTGGAGGAGTGGGAGCACTTTGTCTGGGTTTGAGGTACCATTGTTGCACTTCATTTATTGTGAATTCATTTTTGAAGCTCCCGGAGTGGAGGTGCCATTGTGGCACTTTTTCCGGGGGCACCAATCTAAAACTCTCTCCCAGGGGCTAAAAGCTGAGTGAAGCTGTGCACTTTTAATCATTCTCATCCCATGTGTGCAATAACACTGTTGAAGTGCAATATAAATGTTTTGTTTGAAAAAGCCAGAATAATTGGGATTAACATTTCGGTTATTATCATGCAGCCCTACTAGCCCCATCAATCGGGGAGGAGGGGGAGGGCTCCGATCTAAAATCTCACCTAAGGCACCAACAAAAATAGTAAAATGAACGTGACTTTTACTTCCAGAACCACAGGTAAAGGTGTGTTCAGAGAGAGCAAAGCCTTGCCTCATTCACACATATTTTATCGTTGGATCGCTTGTGTTCATTCGCCCCAAATAGCCAAAATACCAGCTGTACGTTAGCTGCAAGCTAGCTAGCAACAGATTTACCGACCGTGTTTGTGGGAGTGTTTCTGTGTGTTTGTGTTCAGATCTCACTGGAGACGACGGTTCTTTCTGTTACTTTATTAAGCAGCAAGTTTCATTTTCAACCCATGGAGCTGAAAGCAGCATCGTCGTATAAATTTGCGCCACCACAGGCAAATTCACGTCTAATAAGTGTCCTTCTATTGACTTTGTATATAATCGTCAAAAATGCCCTTTGTGATCTTTCCAAACGCACAGTAAGAATTGTTTTAAAGTTGCTTTTAAAGAAACTACACCCAAAAAAAGCTTCTAACACTTAGTCTCAACAACAACAAATTTCTCAAAGTAAGTTTTTAACCTTCCTGTTGTCCTCGGGTCAATTTTGACCTGACTGAGTAATTATAAATTATTTTAACTGTAGTTCAGATCAGAGGAAAATATGTTGATGGATTAAGGCAGACTGGTATATGTAAAAGTTTAGTCAGGACACTGTTTTAAAACCAATTTCAATTTTTTTGATGACAGCACATAATGACACCTGTTGTCCTCCCGGGTCAAAATTGACCCGAGTACAACAGGAGGGTTAAGTAAAAACTGGTTTTCTGCACATCTTCCAGCAATATGCAGCTGAATCAGGTGCTTCACGGGGATCCATTCAGGTTTTATTATACATTAATACATACTGACACACTTGAAAGCTGCAGCAAAACAACATATTTTACCTGCTTACAAGAAACCGAGAGGATCTGTGAAGACCTTTAACACCCACTACTACTACAATTATTACCACTACTATATGTCCTCTTACATGTCTTGTACTACTATCACTAGTTCTACCACTACTAGCCTGGAAGTCTGCATCATACTTACTGTTAGTATCCGTGTGTTTGCTGCAGTTCTCTCTCTCTCTCTGTGTTTGTGAAATTGCCTTTGATTACAGAGCTTCATTACATTTCATTACAGCAGCTGCTGCTCTCTACAGTACATTAAAAACTCAAGCAGCCTCAACTTTTGAGGATGTGGGATATTAACACTGACTGCCGTCTCCACATCTCCATTCACAAGTTGTTTTTATTGTTTTTATTGTCAATTACAGAGGCGCTCTCTGTGTGTTAGTTACAGCTTTATGGCTGTTTTAAAGCTCTGTGTTGGTGCAGTCATACAGGCTTCGCAATGAATTATGGGCCTAATATTGAAGGAATTTTCAAAGTTTCCTTCGGAGAGCAGTTTCAATCATTCCTCAGCCGCTGAGTGTCATCACATTCAACAGTAAAATTACAGTTACACACCATCAATGTAATGTTTGATGTGTGAGCGTTTCCGCCATGTTTCCACTCGCTGTGACCTGACGAGAGTGTTTCTGTTTAATCAAAACTGAGGATGTATAAAAACCCCTGATGCATCAGTTAGAGCAGAGGTTTTCAAAGCGTGAGGTGAGACGGTTGGGAGGGGGGGTGGAGGCGTGGAGAGAGAGACATGAGGCAATGATGCTGCCTGAGGAGAAAGAGACAGTTGCACGCCGATGTTCAGAAAACAACAGGAAGTGAGTTATTATAGTTTGGGTGCTAATTTGGCCGCTTATCAACACGGTCAGCAGTTGGAGCTCACGGAGCAGCTCACGGAGGTTTCCTCAAGGTTTTCCTCGCTGTAATCATTCCTCTTGTTCATACTAGCTATTAGTGATGGGAGCCAAACACACACAGTCATTTTGTACTAAAATATATTGATGTGAAGCTTCTATGAGGCTTCATCAGTCTGAGTTAGTCATATCAAGTGGATATCTAACACATTTACAGTCTTTTTAGCATCTAATTCCCTCTTTGTGTCTCCTCCGAAAGTGTTGAGCTAGAAGTATAGTAACAAAAAGAGAGACTTTGGCACTAAAAAGACTGTTGAAAGATATCTACTTGATTAAAACTAAACCTTTAAATTACATTTTTTTCAGAAGTGGATGACACTGTGGATTTTGGCCTCGATCACTTTGTAAGTGCATTATGAAGGGATCTTTTAATGGCCTGTATGCACAGGAAGAACAATTATGGCAAGAAAAACCTGTTTTAATGTTCATTTGGGCTCCTTGAAGGTACTTTAAAAGATTTAGCAACTGATTGCTGCCTTTTCGTACTCCTAATTGTCATAACTCAGTCAAATCTGAACACACAGACATGATATAACATATTTTTTACATTCAGTGTTTCTTACACTTTCTGAGGATATTATTATCTTTCTTGTCTCTGCACACAGGAAGTCCTAAGGCTGCATTCACACCAAATCAGGCGGCACAGCGTTTGGCTGCAGGGTTGAGCGGAGGTGTGTGTGGGGGGGTGTGGGCGTATTTATTTGTGCTCTACAATGTAACCGCTATGAAACAATCAGATAATAACGCGCTCCTTCTCTTCATTCATTCTCTAGCTCGTTCGACCACAGCTGCTCTCTCTCCCTCTCTCTTTCGTCTTCTTTAAAATGAAGCTGACAGCAAAGTCTAACTTTAGAGAAATGTCCTCCCCTCGTCCTAGTAATGTCTTTGTCCTCCCTCATGGCAGAACTCTTGTCAGTTCTGATCTCCCGCTGTGATTGGCCACGGCCGAGCTGCACTACCCTCATTCAAATGAATGGGACGACTGGCGTCCACACTTCTCCACACTGCCTGATTTGGTGTGAATGCAGCCTAATAGCTAATTCAGCATACTTTAAATGGCGCCAATATGCCAAAAATCTAAATAAATACAGGATAAAAAACACCGTTCTCAAACTGCACACTGTCAGACTTTGAATCTCCTTTAGTAGTTTTAGTGGCTGTTGCCAACTCTGACAACTTTCAGATGACAAAATGAAACATTGTCTTTAATTGGGGCCAAAATGGTAGTTAATGATAGTATTATGAACTAATTATTAGGTGATATATACACATAAGGCATAACACAGTGGTAGTAGGAGCCCACAGCTAATAGTCTTAACAAATATAAAACAACAAATTCATTTAGGTTTGAACATGATATGATCAAATCATCTATTACTCAACTATTGCTCAACCCTCATACAGTTTACTTCAAAAAAAAAGGTTTACATTAAACAGAGTAAATATAGCTACTCACGTACATTAACTGCTCATTACATGAGGAAATGCTTGTTACAGTAACAGCAGGGGCCTTTTTTTTTTGGGCTTAGAGACGGGTTTTGTTAGGGATGAGTCATAGACACACGGTGGATTTTTATTCACCCGCTCTTAAAGAAACTATTCTCAGACCTTGTTGACTCATTCCAGGTGTAAATCGTCCATTTTCAGCCTCGATGGCGACACAGTGACATAGAGCAGAGGAGGAGGAGGAGGGGGGAGAAGAAGAGGAAGAGGAGGAGGAGGAGGGGGGGGGGGGATGAGGTCTTTCTAGATGGATGTCTCCTTTTATCTTCATGGAGACGGGTCAAACTGAGAGGAGAAAGTGACAGACAGGGGACGGTGGCTGGATTTTCCAGCTTTTGTATGTAATTAGCGCTCCATTTAGCAGAAATCAAAGGCAGCAGCTTGACATTTAATTTCCTCCTGAGCACTACTGTCATTATCTGCTGGATGGAACGTAACGCCGCGGACGCTCCATGTTCGTCTGGCCGGTATCGAGATCCGCGGTTGATGAATGGCATTTTTAAAGCCGACATCACGGTCTCTCTCTTTTCTCTCCGCCGATGTGACACCTTTCGTCACATTAAAGTCCGTACTCTGAAAACAGTTTTGCACAGTTATTATCTGAGTGCCTGATAATTAGTGGGAGGAAGTGAGTTTAGACTTATGTCGATTTGATGAGAAATTCAAGGTAAATTTATACTTTTCAGCTTCCACCACTAAATGGACAAAAGTATGTGGACGCCTACACTCCCATATCATTGTCATTGTCATGTTAAGGGGTTGTTATCCCTCCTCAGACGTGCTTATCGGATGATCCACCCACATCTTTCCTATATTGGATTAAGGGGGGAGCTGTGTTGGACCATTTCTGTAACTTTCTGACACTGACGAGCCGACGTTCACATCCACTTGGTGAAAGAAGACCTTCTCTCTCTCTGGCTCCCCTTTTTCATTCTTGACACTTTTCTCATGAACAACCGAGTGCAACACTAAGATTTATTCTTCCAGGAGAAAATATGTGCTGTTATCTTCGTGTTTAAGCAACATCGTGTCACTCACAGAGCTTTTCACTCTGCCTTTATGGACTAAGAACCGTTTCTGATCGACCATTAATCGAGATTTAGTAGCAGGTCATGTAGTCTGGAGCCTCTATTTGGCATTTTTGCTTTAAAAAAAAATACAATTATCAAAATAGTTGCTGGTTAATCAGAATTTCATCAGCAACTCCCTCTGGAGCCACATAAGGTTTTATACTACTTATTTCACATATACAGTAGTACTGCACGACACCTGGAAACACACTTTAATATGTAAAATCACTGGAGTTCTCCTTTAATTTAGGATTTCCTCCATCTCTGACTGATTCTGTTAAAGAGCAGTAAAGTCACGGATGCAGACTCGATGCTGGAGGTTTTTTTATCGTCGTCTTCCCGCCCTCCACTGATGGCTTCTGGTTTCTCCTCTGCGTGTCGTCGGCTGGAATGAGTTTAGAGCTTCAGTTCGGTCGTTCTGCCGGTTTCCAGCAGCGTCCGGGCTCCCCTGTCGGATCCTCGTCCCTGATCTAATAACTGTGTGGCTCACAGCTGAGAATAAAACCAGTACGCTGGCAGCTGATAAAAACGACTGAGAGACAAAAGAGGCGCTTTGCAGCAGGTGAACTGATGCTTCGATTAAAGATGGATGGAGGCTTGAGTGCTTCTGATTCAACCTGCTGCACTGAATTTACTTCCACTGTAACAAAGGGGGGTTTTATTTTCATTCAGGTCGCCGTCAGTGTCTCGTTACTGCAGCCAATCAGAAGGCTCCTTACTGAGTTCAGCCATAAATGTTAATTTCTGCCTTAATAATAATAATTCCCTGCAACAAAAGGTGCTAATACCTAATCTAATATACTTTTATCGGCTCATTTGATGAGCTTTTATGGGGCCTTGCTGTCATTTTGGTTCCCAGTTAGGCCTGTATGTTGGTGTTTCCATGTTTCCATCTATCAGCTTTAGCAAAAACATGTTTGTAGAAGAAGGACAAGCAGCTCTTCTTGCAGAAAGCCACTTTAAAATATGAAGACGTCGCTCCGGACGGGATTTAAATTACAGGAGCAGCAGTGAGTTCACTGAGAAACAGCAGCAGCTTAAATTATTACTGGGGGTGAAAAATGACCCACATACGCGCTCTGAACTGGATTAAAATCACTGACCGGGGCAGTTAATGTTAAAATCACCCTACCTCCTCTAGAGATACAAATCCAATAAGGCTTTAGAGACTCAGAGGAGGTGCTTCATGTTTGCATCGATGGCAAGTGAGGTGAAGGAAGAGAAGGGATGTATGAGATGGAAAAAGACGGACAAAAAGTAGAGATGACAGGGGAGAGGAAGACGTGTATGTAACATATGTGATGAGCTAAACTTTGTTGAATTGAGAGTTTAAACATGAGGACCAGGTAGAGCACCAATGAAGTCCGAATCACACAGGTGAGTTTTCAATAATACTGCATGTTGAAATAACATCCAGTTAAAGTTTCGGTTCAGTTCATTTTAATTCCGTCTCACAATGAAACGATTAAAATTGTTTTTATTGTCGTCGTTATTGCAGTTTTGGAGACTTTTTGATGATTTTTTATTTGGTTTTTGTTTCTATCTCGACAGTTTTGTTTTCATTTTAAGTTTGTATTGCCATATTTTATGTCTTTATATTTGGTTTGTTTTGCTTTTGTTCTTGTTTTATCGATCAATGTGATTTTAAAACTGCCGTTTGTTTTATTGTTGTGTGTTATTGTGTGGATCCCTGGAAGACTAGCGTCCACTTTATGGAAGCTAATGGGATCCAAATAAAGAATGATTGTTTTGTTGATAAAATGCCAAAAATGCAAAGGTAACATCTTTAAACGTCTTGTTTTGTCTGGCCAACAGTCCAAAACCCAAAATATTCAATTTTCTGTCATTTAAACACAGAAAAGAATGAAATCTTCACATCTGAGAAGCTGAAACCAGAGAATTTCTGACATTTTTGTTTAAAAACTGAGTTAAATTGATTGATTGACTAAATTTTTCAGCTCTAATTAAAATGCAGGAACATCTTTGCAGTCAAAACAGACAATTTATAAAACTTTATAAAAAGATCAGTAAAATAGAATAAAATAAAATGAATATCCTATTTTGACAGATATTACTGCAACTTTATTATTGGTTAAATTGTATTTTAGAGGTTCAGAGGTCTGAATTTTGTGCTCAGTGTGAATGTTTGTCATGATTGGCTTATTGTAAATTAAATAAATGATGATTATTATCTTTGTTTTATTATTTTAAAGTGTTTAACATGGTGCATGTGACACAAACCCAGAAACAACTAAAGCATCCAAGATACTGAAGTTCAAGTCCTGCAGCTTCTCTTTATCAACTTAACAATGAAAATGAGAAGTTGAGGACGAGGATGAGGATGAGGAGAAGCCTTCGGCCCCCCTGGAGATGACCTCTGCCCCCCCAGAGACAACCTCGCCCCCCCCCCGCCTCCGCCTCCGCCTCACCCACCTGCTCTTCAGCTGCCACAGAGGGAATCGAACCTCGCAACGCTCCGCTAGGCCCTGCTAAGTCATGCAAGAGGGAGGAGACGAGCTGTCAGAAACTCCCATCATCCTCTCTGGAAATACTCTCCCCAGGGGGTGGACAAAATAACGAAAACACCTCTGCCCCCCAAAAGGAATTCTGTCTTTTTTCCCCTCACTAAATGCTCCAAAGAATGTGAGATAAGAAGCTTTGAATTTAGCAACAAAAGTTTATCCCACAATGTCTGATGGTGTCACAAACACCTGACGTGACTGACGGTAATTATTACTCTGCAGAAATTAAAAAAAAACATCAAGAGACGCTGACAAACTGTACGCTGAGCTTCTATTCTCTTAATTCACCCTTCAACTAATTGGTTCGATCATTCAAGCTGGTTTATTTCTCAAAAACGGGTAACTTCAGATGGTGACATTATGTGCAGTTTAATAATACAATACAGTCACAAGAGGTCTTGTCCATGGATTGAGGGTAAGACGGAGCGTGAGGTCGACAGGCGGATCAGTGCAGCATCAGCTGTGGTGTGAGCATTGTTCCAGACCGAAGGAGCTGAGCCGATTTACCAGTCCGTCTACGTCCAAACCCTCACCGATGGGCACAAGCTTTTGGGGAAAGAATGAGATAACGGAAAAGGTTTCCTCCGAATGGTTGAAGAGCTCAGGAGGAGCTCAGAGTAGATCCACTGCTCCTTCATGTTGAAAGGAGCCAGCTGAGGTGGTTCAGGCTGGGTACATCCAACTGGTGGGAGACCCCCCCCAAGTCAGAGCTACGCTGGAGGGATTACATATCTCTTCTGGCCTGGGAGCCCCTCCAGATCCCCCCAAAATAGGAGCTGGAGGACGTTGGCTTGGGAGGACAGCATCTGGGCTACCTTGCTCGGTCTGTTGCCACGGCGACCTGCTCCCAGATGAGCAGTGGAAAATGGCTGGAAAGCAGTAAGAAGAGCTTTAAACATCCATTAATTTCAAAGAAGTTTTATTTTAGGCAGTTTGTTGACCCTTTTGCTCAGTTTTCAATCCTTTTGTTTACAGGCTTTTAGAAACCAGGCTGCCACATATTAGCTTCAGCATGTGAGTTGTACTCTACGTGTTTTAGAACAGTTTTTATGAAATATATATTGGTTTGAGTTTTCTGCCTGTGTGTCCAGAGGTTTTCAGCACAGGGTAAATATCTGTATATAACTTCTTACAGCTCATTGTTTTGGCTTAACAGCACATTTACTGTCAGTCTCAGTGTTTCTGATAAACCCACTGTTCACTACACTACCTGCCCAGCAACCAACAACAGACACACAAGTTTGAGACAAACAGGTGAAGGAAGTGGAACATCTAGCACTGAAGAACCACACGTGTTTCTCAGGAGTTGGTAACTGGTGGTGAGTAATGAGTTAATATTCATCCAGTGGACACAAACATGACTCCAGAGGAATGATGATGATGATGATGATGCTCTGTGTAGAGCTTGCTAATTTGTACACCGTAACAACTTTATAAGACGATAATATGACTGAAATGTGTTTCCAGTTTGTCATGGGCTTCTTCTGCCCCCCCCAAAAAAATCTAATAATGCAGCTTTAAAATAAAGTTCTGTAGGTCTGAACAAGGCCTGGACGTATCTGATCGGGTCGAATTGATTAAAGTTATCAAATCTTCTCTGACACAGGCCTGCGTCGAGCTCCCAGTGTGAATATGAAGAACAAGCAGAAACATTCGTTTTAAGAGTAAAATAGAATCCAGCATCTTTCATGGTGAAAGACAAAGTGGAGCTAATGAAAGCCAACAGGAGTTTAATGCCGTGTGACTGATACTGGGCTTGCTGTCAGTCCGATTCTACTGGGAGAAGTGGGATGATGACAGATGAATTAGTGCGCTGACAGCTGGCGTGGAGGGACGGGTAATTGTTGCTGAGATGTGGCGAGTGTTTTCTGTCTCTCGCCACGTTAGATGAGGCCAATCAATCAGAGCTTTTATCTGAACGCGGCGAACACACACCGACTCCGACGCTCGTGACACAAAAGCGGCTCCGTGTTAACAGGCGTCGCAGGAGTCACGCCTGTTTCTGTGTTATTTCGCTGTTGAGGTTGTCACGGTTGATGCGGCGGTGGATGATGCTGAAGAGGAGGGGGGGGGGGGGGGGGGGGGGGACATGGCGAAGGGGGGGCAGGAGGTTTGTCTCCAGGGTAAATGTGAGCTGATGGAATGTTTTCAGGCAGCTTTTCTTTCTCTGCGGTTCAGAGTGCAGAGGACAAAAACAATACTGACCTCGTCAGACGCCATTTACAAATGTTTCCTTTACACATATGAACAATGAGAAGAACTCCTGCACACCCTTACTGCTGGAATATTTATTAAATCACAACGTTTCAGTCTGTCCGACCTCCATCAGGTGTACGAGCAGCATCAACACCGTATATATAGAGAGGAGCTGCCTCAATTATCCAATCAGAAGACTACAGAAATAAATCCGACTGATGAGCACCTTGAACTGACCTCAAGCACACATGTCACCATCCAGGTTAGTCAGAAAAAAAAAAAAAGCATTGGAAAGAAAAAATACAAAATGACACAAGAGTAACAATGTCAATACATCTTATGATACTTTACAGCAACATCCATATAACTCCAAAAACTCTCCAAAAGGTCAAAAATAGAAAATAACAGATGAACTGAGAGCAGAAGTGCAGATATATCATAAATTTTACAGTGTTATCCAACATATTGCAGAGAAAATACCATAATAAACAACATCATTTACACATACAGTATACCACAGCCACCACTGATCTAAAATAACTCATTGTAAAGAATATTTAAGACTTAAGTATCAAATATTCACCATTGATCTCTATGTTTCAAGCACTCGAAAGCCGTTTTCTAACATGCACCTCTCTCTGTGAATCTGACAGCATTTTATCACGTCTCATGTGTTGAACTCCTCGTTTCTGAATAAGCGTGCGAGTCACTTTACATAAAAGTCAAAACAGCAATCAATTTATACAATACGAATCGCCCTGTAACATTTCAACACGGCATGAATCTGAATGAAATCAGATTACTATAAAGACCACAGCAGCACGCGGTCAAACATGAGGAGAGATTTGCATCACTATAAGAAATCTTATCTTATCTTTATCTCTTATGCATAAAGAAAATAAAAATCTGTTTAATAAAAAACATTTGTACAATAATAATCCGAGCAGCACTCTACATATATATTACATTTTCATTCATGCAAACTGCAGGGCTGAAAAAATTACTGTTCAGCAAAATACTTCACATAGATCATTCAGTGATTGTGCATGTCTTTATAAAAAAAGAAAAAAGGCAGCAGAATTAGCTCTCTAATAATGTTAAATTATGTGAAAATGTTTCAGAGAAATCATCATGAGGAGCTGAAATAAGCAAAATAAGTAAAAGAACAAAAAAACACCTTCTTCCTCCATATCAGGATATTTTTAACTCACCGTGCAGCAGGCGCCAAATATCGTATTAGCATTGTGTCTTTCTGTAAACGTCCTGTCATGGCTGAATGAAACCGTGACGAACACTAATGTTACTTATTCCATATCTTAAAAAGGGCCACAGTTTCCTCCTGAAATACACACAACTTCTTCTCGGTCACGCTGTTGCATCGTCATACCCTCGAAGCTGCACAGAAAGTAGCACGTTTTGGCAGCTAATTGGCGAGTTGACTGTGTGGAACATATGGATCAACAGTTGGGAGGGTGGATTATGTTGCAACAGTGTTAAGAGAAGTCGTTTATTATATTTATATCAGCTACGATCACAATCAGTTGTAACTGCTGACCTCCACAGTTTGTTGCTTGAAAAACTTTTATTATGTATTTTTTACTGTCTAAACTATAAAGATGAACCAATATTCACTTTCTCTCTTTCTCTCACTATTTCCACCTGGTCACATATTCTCTCTCTCTGTGTCTGTGCACCTGTTTTTTTTTCCCCCAGGCACTAAAATTCAGATGCAATACAGCAGCCCAACATGCTATTTACAATGGCTGTTTTCTTCCATTATACTGCATTATACTGCAGAAAAACAAACAGAGATCTCAGAGCATTCCTAGAGGAGTTTTCACCTCGGATATAACTTCTGCAGCATTTATTTTGTTCTGCTTTCTACCTGCACCCTCATACATTCTTCAGAGGCCAGGTAAACACTCTATTTGTGATTAATCTTTTTGCAAAATGGATCTTCCTGAATAAATAAAGCTTAAAAAAAGGTGCAACTCAATAACATTTAGTCTGTTATTTGAAATACTATAATAAAAGAATACAAACTAAGAGAGAAAGTTATTCAAAAACAGTCACTAAAATATTATTTTATTCTGATTTTTTAAATTATTTGATACTTGAAAGTGCAGAGAAAGACAGGAAACAGGTGTAGAGAGACCAGTATGATCTGCAATAAAGGTACAAGGCCGTATGTGATATACATCTAAACCAGTAGGCTACCGTGTCACCCCGACGTTGGACACATCTGAAGAAAAAGCAGGGATCAATCTGCGTCAGTGCAAATAAAAACGAAGGCTCACTGGGGCGGCGTGTGTGTGCAGCATCTCGTCTAAAAAAAAAAAAAAAAGTTTAAACCACCTTCCAGCCGTTTGTGTCGGGTGTATCCCGTCTCCTCTCGGAGGGATCGCGAAGCATCTCTGATCTGCAGTCTGATTCTGGATCCTCCATCTTCATCCCTCTGCCACGTCTCACTCCCAGTTCGCTATAATCTGTCTGAGGCTCCCATTATGCTTATTCCTCATTAAAATTTTATCAGCCATGGCAAATTGCAAAGATTATAGAGGGAGGGAGGGAGCTTTCGGGCTCTCCAGCCTGTTCACAGATTTATTTATTGTTGCGGATCATCCGGGCTTATCTGCTCCCCAAAGCAAAGAAAAGTTCCCATCGGATGGCAAAGGTCATGAAATCTGATCTCCCAGCATGCATAATGGCGAGGAAGAGGGGGGGAGGTGAAGTGTTTAGTTTGTCTAAAGTGTTCTCGCCCACGCATTAATATTGTAATACTTTAATATCATAAAGTTTTGTTCTGCCCTATTGATTTCTCAGAGATGCGTATGAATATTTATGCTGTTGAGTGCAGCTTGTAAACTTTGAGTCAGTGATGCTTCGGCTAATTATAGGCTGAAGGCAGCGCGGCGGCTGCAGCTAATGAATCACACTCTTCCTGTTTGCATCCACCTGACTCTAAGGTTCACTGACGGTAAAAATGCAGTTCAAAGTGCTTTACAGTATGGCATTAAAAATAAAAACATTAAAGAGAAAACACATTAGTAAGTGAGTAAAACAACAGAAAACAATGAGAACAGGTTAAAAACAAAAACAGAGGTAAAATCAGGGTGCAAGAGATAATAATAAGCAAATACAAAAAAATAAATGAGTTCATAAAAATAGAATAAAAAGATCCAGTAAAAAAGCAGAGACATAGAAAGAGATAAAAAATATACTACATTAACTAAATGCCTGCCTGAATAAGCAGGTCTTCAGTCTTCAGATCTTGCATATCTAATATAACTGGGCAGCATAGTAGCTAAAGGTAGTTTCCCCACTTGTTTTGTGGGCTACTTTAGGAACAGTTAAAGACCAGCATCAGAGGTCCTACGGGCTTTTGTTGGTTGGAGTTGAAAAGTCCAAAAATGTAAGAAAGTGCTATATCATTAAAAGCTTTGTATGTGAGTGACATGACCTCAAAATCAATTCTAAGAGGAAACAGGGAGCCAGTGCAGGGCAGCTGGAATAATGTGTTCTCTCTTTTTCCTGTTCTTTGTTAAAAGTCTGGAGGCAGAATTCTTAACTAGCCGAAGTTTTTCTATCAGCTTTTTTTGACTTGGCCAGTGAAAGAGGGCATTACAATAGTTCAACCTGTTTGAAATGAAAACGTGGATTAATCTCCCGCCATCCTGCTTTGTTAAGAAGGGCCTTCTTTTGGCAACATTTCTCAGTTGGATGAATGCTGTCTGGGTCATTTTGCTGATATGGGCTTCAAAACTAAAGTCAGAGTCCAATATGACACCAAGACTTTTAACTTCCTGTTTGGTCTGGTGAGCCAGGTTCCCAAGCCCAATAAAAAGTGTCTCTTGCATTTAGCAGTATCTCTGTTTTATCTTCATTAAGTTTTAAAAGATTGTCACTCATCAGTTGTTTTATCGAGGCCAAACAGGACAGTCAGAGACGATGGGCCATGTGGGTTAGTTTGCTCAATAGAAATATATAATTGAGTGTCGTCTGCATAGCTACGGACATTTGTATTGAACCTGTTGATGATGTAACCTTGTGGAAGCATATGTAAGGAAAATAGCAGAGGACCAAGACAGCTTCCATCTGCAAGATCAACAGGGAGGTCATGTTTCACAAATACATGATCACCCATAACATACATAAAACCTTCTAACAGTTATATATGACCAAACCCAGTTGACCCATCTTTCAAGACAATTGATTAAAATAGTAAAATTGATTGGGGTCAAATGCTGAGCTCAGATCTAAAACAATGACGTCTAAGTTCATTTATGATTTTGACTAAGGCCGTTTCTGTACTGTTGTTGGATCTAAAACCAGATTGTAACTTCTCTAAAAGACGGTTCTCATTGAGAAAAGTATTAAGTTGATTAAAAACCACTTTCTCAAGATCGTTGCTCATAAAATGCAGATTGGATATAGGTCTGTAATTACTAAGGATGTTTTCATCTAGTTTTGGCATCTTTAATAGAGGTTTCACTACTCCGGTCTTAAAAACACCTGTTTTTAGTGAAGTGTTAATTATCTTTAGGTTGGAGGGAGACAAGCTGTGATATATATTCTTGAGGTTGTGATCTTAGAGAAATGGATTTGTCTCTCAGTGTGAATATTTTTATTATACATGGCAATTTTTTCCTTGAAAATACTGCAGTTTACTGTAGCTTAGTTTTCCTCCGTGTTCTTTAAGCTTTCCTACAAAACCGCCTTAATACGCATCTTCATCTTTTGTTCATCCAAGGACTCGCTTTAACCTTTCTTTTTAGTTTTTATAAGAGCTACTTTATTGACTGTGTCAGTCAATTCACTGTTGATGGCGTCTACCATTTCATTTAAAGGATAATTAAAAATATTTTGATTAAAGGAATTTGTGAGCTCAGCAAATTGTAGTTCTGCAGCGGTATTTTAAGGTGTTTTCACACCTATAGTTTGTTTGCTTTGGTCCAAACAAGTGGACGAGTTGCTACTTTGTTGCATTTTCCCTTTGGTTTGGTTTGGTTTGGCTTCACATGGCAAAATTTCAAGTGAACCAAAATATATCAACAAAAGCCAAGTCTCTGCTCATTAGGGTGGTGGCGGGGTGGGGATGGGGGGGTGAGTAGAGTTTGTTTTTCCTCTGAGGGATAGCTATTCAAAATGGACCATTGGCAGAATTGGCATTTCTTCATAATTGTGGTCATCATTTGGACCATATAGCAAGCCAAAATATGCGAGCAGAATGGCAGATTTGAACGCATTTCAAGGCAACGTCTAGAGAACAATTTGTTGGGTTGCCCATTAATGTTTGTATTATTGCTACAGTTTCATGCTGGCATCCCCCCCAACCACATACACAAACACACACACACACACACACCAGCTTACAGTATAACTGACACTTGTGTTTACTGACACACACACTCTCTCTCTAAGTTAAATTCTGAAAAATCTGGAAAAAACCTGTCCATAGCTTAGGAGGGCAGTATACTGTAAGTACGGTATTCAACATGGGAAAATCACTAAAACTTACCTTAGTGCAACTGAATTTGTTTGAGAGAATAGTAGCAATTCTACTGCCTCTTTTATTCTTCCTAACTGAATGAAAGAAACTGTAGCTGGGTGGACAGGTTTCAACAAGGACAGCAGCACCATCAGAGCTGAGCCACATCTCTACAAGAAATAATAAGTGTTATGCTTGTCAGAGATCGAATCATTGATTGAAAAGGGCTTTGTGTTGAGTGATCCTACATTAAGTAAGGCCATGTTAGTATTAGATAGAACTGACTGTTGTTGAATTTGGGGAGGAGCAGCAGTAATATTATTTGGATTTCTGAAATTGTTCTGTCTACGTAATCTTGTCCTAATAATTGGAATTATGGGCATCGAGAGCATCAGGGCACCAGGAGGGAGCTAGTAACTTTGTGCCTGAATGAAACGATGGCAGTAGTGTGGAGAAGAAGTCAGCTTGCAGTTTGAGACCGGTAGTGACTAGGGCCTTCTTGGCTGTCTGGACATGTGGCGGAGGATGGTCAGACTGTAGGAATGTTAAAATCTGCATAAAATATGTTGTGTGTTAAATTACTGTATGTGTACCCAGTCTGCTAGGATGGACAGCATCCCTTAGATAAAAGGATGGACAGAGAGGATAAAATTGTCAATGAAAACCACCGTGCTGTGCACTGTGCAGGAAGACTGGAGCCATGTATGGACGCTAAGGATCCGGCTGAAATGATGCTTTGGGGAAGTGGAGGGATAGGTCCAGAGATAAAGATACGCTTGCCGCAGTCATTAAGCGAGTGAAGGAGCCTGCTAAAATCCCATTTTAAAATCTCAGAATTCTGGTTGGAAACTTCATTGTGGTTGATGCAGTCGTTGGGGGGGGGGGCTGGGGGCGATGGAGATCCGCTGGATTCACATAATATCAGGTTCCCAGCCAGAGGAGGGAATTCATGTAAGTCAAGGATGTCATATTGATTCTCTAGATGGATGTCATGGGTTGCGGGAGTACGAAATGAGAGTCTACCCCTCTTTTTGCAGTTGCTGACCACAACCCAAGGCTCAGGATGTGATGGAGTAGAATAGGCTTTGGGTTTAGCCCCGAGCTGCAGCCAGTGGTCCTCAGGGACGGAGACTGGAGAAGGAACAGAAGCAACGGCTGGAGCAGCGTCAGCAGGACGGGGAGCAGTGACACCCTTCTCTTCAGCACCAGTAGCAATCTCTTGTGCAGGGCCGAAGATGATAGTGTCCAAGTGCCTCTCAGCTTCCGCCGACTCAGCAATCTTCTTACTGAGGCAGAGGCAGCTCTCGCATGTATCTCGATGACTAACATCCCAAAGAAATAGTTAAAAACGAGCAGGATCTAAAAAGTGAAATCATAAAAATTTGGCTAAAAACTAGATAAAAAGTCAATTTAAGAGAGAGAGAGAGCTTCTGGCGGTTCAAACGCAACGCCGACGCATGCGTATGGTTTTCCCACAACAAAGTGGACATGAACAGCCGCTGAGTGAGGTTGGCGGGTTGACAGCAACAAACTCACAGATGCATTAAAGCTTTAACGAGAACAAACAAGCAACAAACTGAAAGCAAACGGTGTCAGCTGTCAGTGAGAGTTTGAGATAAATCTTCAAAATCTGCCCTCAGATTCTTTAAACCGACGCTCCGTGTTGCTGCTCGGACCAACAGCGGTTGGACAACGACGGGGTCAAAAACCAGATTTAATTTTGGATCATAGCCATATATACAGTAAGTGGACTGAAAACAAGCTAGATGAGTGCCAAAGCAGGCCAAAGAGGGCCAAATACAAAACAAAAATGGAAAAAAAAAATGCAGAAGGAATTTGTCTCTGTTTTTCTGTGTTGAAGGCCACAAGTCCTGGACTGAATCCAGCTATTAAATATTTATTTCTTATATAATTTGCCTATACTGAATACATAAGGCATTACAGATTCATACATCAAACAGCAAGGCAAAAAGGCAAAGAACTAAACAATACACAGCTGATGGATAGTCTCCTCAAACACACTTAAGACCAAACAAAAACTTCCTTAATGGAAAAGTCAGACTGCAGAAGAGTTGGACAAGTAATCAATTAGTTATTATTTAAAAGCGTAAGTAATTAGTTACATTACTACCCTTTTAATTTTAGTTTTTTGCCCCATTAAACCTATTTTTAGTGTTGTTGTCATATCCTCAACTGCTAGCAATTACTCTGGTGAGTCGAACGTTATAATAATTTATAGAAACGACAGTCGCAGTTATGAAAATATATTCTCATGAAACTTTTCTTTTAAAGACCAACTTTGAGTAAAAGTAGAGTTTCTCTGCCCTTAATGGCTGAAAATTGGTCTGTGACCACGCTCAACAATGACATCATAGTGTACCTTGGTGTACACCTCTACATCACTGCAGCCACGTGAGAAGGAGGTCAGGAGGTCAAAAAATAAGATTTTCAGCTGCTGTTAAGTTGTTTTTAGTTATATTTTGCTGATGCTACTTAAAAATCATACTTTTAATGTGTTAACTATTACAGAAAAGGCAGCATGCAGAGACTCACAGTTGCTTATAATTGATTGTATGAGACTGCTGCTTAAAGCTCCAAGAAGCTGCAGCGCAAGCCAGATGTTTGTTAATGCTGGTGTACCAACCTGCACTGCTCTCATATGGAAATCTTATATATAGATGTATGTGCAGGTTATCTGATTCCACTAATGATATTGTTTCAGCTTTAACCGGCCCTGAACTGAGTTCCGTCAGGTTCTTATCTAGACTGTGGAACCATTGGTCTAAATGCAAATGCCTGATTATTGTTTAATGCCTTTTGTTGTTTTTTTGTAGTTGTGTTTGTCCTTTGAGATTGTTTATTAATTTATTCTTTTTTGTTTGTTTTGTTTTGTTAGGTTTTGTTTTATACTTTACACTTTGTATTTTATTGTGCTATGGACCCTCCATGAGTTGTGTTCTTAATAATAATAAATTTGAATAACTGTGCAGCATTTTATTGTAGCTGGTTGAGGTGGAGCTTTATATAGTTGTTGGTTAGTTAAAACAGTAACAATGCATTAAATGCTCGTTATACTTTATGGTTTACATGTTTAATCCATATGTGGAAGCAGCAGCGTCAGTCCTCCGTCTACACAGGATGCCTTCAGGTGCAGTTTTGAGCGAAGGACACTTGCGTTTTGTCAGCACTCAGAGCACAAAATCACTGCAGATACACACTTAACAGCTTAGTTCACATCCGTAGTTGAGCTCTGTGCTCAGAATAACCAGGACACCAGTTGACAAGAGAAGTTAACTGGGAAGATTGATTGTGATGTGAATGATCCGTCTTATTTTGTTCCTGTGTACTGTACATGTAACTTGTTCTCAGGTCTCTCTTATAATGAGATTTCCTGACTAAATAAAGCTTAACAGCTGTGAAACATAAAGAGAATAGATGAAGGCACTTCAGGTCACATTTCATTAAATAAAGCGCAAGAGAAATGTACACTGATAAATGCGTCTCATGTAGTCTGTTCTCACAGACCTCAGCTCTACATGTTATATGTGTCTAGATAAGTTGGCCTTCTTATGCACGTTATCCTTCCCCATTCACTCCCACTACTACCTCAGGTTTTTGCACTATAACCTGTATATTACACTGATTTTGCACATATTGCAAATATTTTTGTGTATATATATATATGTATATATATATATATATATATATATATATATATATATATATATATATATATGTAACTTGTACATGTAATTCCATGTAAATAAAGTTGTTTCTCTTTTTTATTTCTTCATGTAGTGCTACTCTTATACTCTTTGTTATATTTTATTGCTTATTTTATTGTTTTATACCATTCAAATTTAAAATATTTGAATATATATTTTTCTGTATGTATAGCATGTAGGCGGCACAACTGCATTTCATTGTGCAAACCTGTATTGTATAATGACAATAAAACCTTGAATTTACCTCATTAGAAATAAGAGATGTGCTGCATTTAAAATTTCACATCAATAAAAGTCCACAACTGTGAGTGATGGAGTTTAAAAAAATTAAGGTATTTTACTGAATATTTCCACTTTATGCTACTTCATAAACATACTTCTGTACTTTTATTTATAGGATCTCCCGCTATAATTATTTTCAGCAATATATCCCTATGTATGAAAATGAAAACATTTATCATAATGTGTTATTATTATATATTGTATACTTTATGTAAATATGTGAAGATTTATTTATTCAGCACATCACATTTAAAGCATTAAACATGCATTTATATGTACAAAATATTAAAAAAAATCATAAAATCAAATGGTACAAAACAGCAAACAACGGAATATAAGTGAGTTTTTTGAGAAATTTGAGAAGTTTTCTGTCAGAGGTAAAGTTTAGCGTTAAAGACAACAAATGCTCGACCTCCATCCGTCTTAAATGGAGCTCTGGGAACATCTAACATCCAAAATAAACAGTAAATAAATGGAAAAATGGAAAAAACTTCAAGCTGCGTACAAAGCATCTCAAAATTGTCCAAGTACTGGATCATAAATGGTTCAGTAAGAACAACCGCTGCCTGTTTTACAGTCTCATGATATCCGCTAACATTATATAAGATCAGACCTGCTGCGTGAAGCCGAGTCGATGCAGAAACAGGATTCGTCGGCTGCTGAGTCTCTCCCGCTGTTTTGCTGAGCTGCTGATGTAAACACAAACCGCTGACCCGAGCTGACGGAGGAGAAACGCATCCTCACTGAAATATCGGCCTATTATCTCGGACAGACTGGGAGGGTGGGGGGTTGGGGGAGGGGGGGTCAGTTTGTGTCGGCGTGTCATGTGTGTGTCTTTCCGGACCCCTTCTGGCCTCATTCTGCCTGCCTGCTAAATGGCTGGCGGGGTCAGAGTGGATGCTCAGGTAATGAAGCATTAAGGGATGAGATCAGCGGCGGCTGGAAAGAGAGAAGCTCGTCTGGGATTCTCCGTCAGTCAGGAGGCCAAAGTGAAAACACGGCTGTTTACAGTCGGTAACGCTCGACCTCTGTGACCCCGTCAGGAGGAAGAAAATCTGTGAGCGTTGGCCAGGCGGAGGCAGCCAGCTGCTCCAACCGCAACAATGACTTGAGGGTGCGTTCACAAAATAAACTAAGCAGGAAATTTATTCACAAGTCTGACTTTCTGCAAAACCTTTGACTTTACTTTCACCTAAAAAGAAAAAAAATATATGATGTATTTATTGAGTTTCTTGTCAATTTTTCCTCCTGAAAAAACACACACGGAGGCAAAATATCATCATAAAAACTGAACTATATCAGCAACTGAATACCAAAACTTACAATATTTAATGCTGAGATTTAGATTTGTTTTACTGAAACCATCTTTCTGAATTTCTCTTTCAAGTTGTGGAATTTCAAAAACTTGAAATACCTGAATGTTAAAATTTTTTAACATTCAGTTAGAAAAATTCATGAACCTTATATTTAAAATCTATATTTAAGTTGTTCTATTTCAATAAGCTGCAAAGTCTTAATGATTCCATTCAATAGCTTTTCCTTGGTATCCTTTATGTTTTATCATCTGAATTTTACCTGAGTTTTTGACTTGACTTGAATTTTTAAATCTGAATTGAGCTAATAGAGGTAGAGCAACTTGTAAATAGCTTTTGAATATTAGGATAATATATAACAAGCTTTTAAAATACAACACTGATGAAACCAGTGGTTTCCAACCTTTTTTTTGGCTTTTGACGTCTTACAAAAAGCAGTGTGTAGTCGGGGTCACAATTCACATGTCTATGAGTTGTTAACAGCTCCACCAAATAGTGATTTTTCCCTCTAAACTTCTCACATGCTTTCATTTCAATAAATGTTCAAATGATCCAATATTTCAGCAAAAATCTTTCTTTCCTCTCCCATTAATCATCTCACGACCCCTCAGATTTATCTGCTGACCTTCTTCATGCAGGACTTTTACTTAATAATGGAGTATTTTTTACATTGCTGTATTGATACTTTTACTTAATTAAAGGATCTGAATACTTCCTCCACCGCTGGTCACAGAGATATCAGAGGAGAGAATATTACAGCCTGCAGCAGGTGATGTTACAGCAGGACAGAGAGCTGAGGCAGCTGTTTATAACTACTGACATAAAAATCGTCACACTGGAAACACCTCCTGGTCCAGGACACTGGCATGATGATGATGATACACTGAACAGAGTTTGATTTCAGTATCATATTTAAACTCCAAATTCATTCAGATTAAGACATTATGATTCTAACTTAAGTGATTCTCCCTTTGTAAAGAAAGTCAGGCTGTTTGCTCGTTTGATTCGTACAACAGAGAAAGTTCTAAGTACGAGAAAATTGATGAATGCCACAAATTTTAAATTACTCACACATGCCATGCGTGTTGTATGAATTTGTTCATATGAGTGGTTCTTTAGGGAGGCCCAGTGTCTGTTTTTGGTCCCTCCAGCCTGATCACCTTCCACGCCTGTCGTGAAAGACCCAAAACTTATGATTGGTCGACATATATTTAAGGCACAGTGACTGATAGTGACTGTCTAATGAGTCCAGTTACAACTACAGTAAATTACAGTACACTACAGTACACTACAGTAATCTACAGAAAACTACAGTACACTACAGTAAATTACAGAAAACTACAGTAAACTGCAGTACAGTACACTACAGTAAATTACAGTACACTACAGTACACTACAGTAAACTACAGTACACTACAGTAAATTACAGCACACTACAGTACACTACAGAAAACTACAGAAAACTACAGTAAACTGCAGTACAGTACACTACAGTACACTACAGTACACTACAGTAAACTACAGAAAACTACAGTAAACTACAGTACACTACAGTACACTACAGTAAACTACAGAAAACTACAGTAAACTACAGTACACTACAGTACACTACAGAAAACTACAGAAAACTACAGTAAACTGCAGTACAGTACACTACAGTACACTACAGTACACTACAGTAAACTACAGAAAACTACAGTAAACTACAGTACGCTACAGTACACTACAGTAAACTACAGAAAACTACAGTAAACTACAGTACAGTACACTACAGCACACTACAGTAAACTACAGTACACAACAGTAAACTACAGTACAGTACACTGCAGTACACTACAGTAAACTACAGAAAACTACAGTAAACTACAGTACAGTACACTACAGCACACTACAGTAAACTACAGTACACAACAGTAAACTACAGTACAGTACACTGCAATACACTACAGTAAACTGCAGAAAACTACAGTACACTACAGTACACTACAGTAAACTACAGTACACTACAGTACACTACAGTAAACTGCAGAAAACTACAGTACACTACAGTACACTACAGTAAACTACAGTACACTACAGTACACTGCAGTACACTACAGTAAACTGCAGAAAACTACAGTACACTACAGTACACTTCAGTACACTACAGTACTGTGCAGCTCACAGATGAGGTGGAAGTGGATTTCTACACTCACAGAAATCAAAGTTTTTGATTTTTTTTCAGTGTTTCTTGTTGTCCAGGAGCTTCTGTGTGGTGGTGTTTGTTCTTGTATGAGTGTGTATTTAATGCTGAAGTAACACACACACACACACACACACACACACACACTACGTGTAAAGGTGCAGATGTGCGGATTCGAGCCTGAGGTGACGACGGCTCATCGGTGATTCAGAGGAGAAGCTCCTCGCCTCGGTGAGCCATTGTTTACAGATAGATATCCCTCCGGATCGCTCTCCGAAGATCCATATCGCGGATCGATATTCCCCCAGAAATATTCCCCCCTCCCCCAGTGTGATTTGAGCTCGTCCACCATGATGCCTAAACAAAAACAATATTTTCAAGTGGGGGAGCTGGAGCGGCTGCATAATTTATGTTTACCCCCCTTTTTTTTTTGTTTTTTCCATCTCTTTGAACGGGTCGAATAAAACCAACATCCATTCAATAATGCATGACCTGCGGTTTTGTTAATAGGCTTTGTAGTGGCAGTAATGTACTTTCGTACATGGCTGATGGAGATTATGGCCGGCTCCCTCCGCCTTCCAGATATCGATCCGCCTTAATGCCCCGGGTGTCCCCTCGGCCCCGAACCTCGACCCTGAAACCACATACACACAAACACACACACAAACACACAAACAAGGTGTGTGTGTTTGTGAGGAGGAGAATGAATATTTTTTTGACATTTCTTTCAAATATTTGGAGTAACTGGATGTAATTTCACCAGGTTTTCAGGGTTATCAGGTGCTGAAGGATTATAAATAACTTCAGATTATAGACTTGAAACTGCAGCTTTGAATCAAAAGAAGAAGAAGAGTTGTGCTGGAATTAACCAAAATCCTGTTTGTGGTTTATCTGTTAGCAGGATATCTGAAAAAAATGTGTCAGTTTTAATGAGAGTTGGTACAAAAAATGACACTCGGGTGCAAATAAACAAACAAATGAATGACTTTGTGTGTTGATGTGGATCCAGAAATGTTTACTGGTTACTTCACTGATTTTACAAAGTCAAAGTCAACAATGAGCATAAGTGAAACCTTCTAGGTCCTCTTCCACAAATAAGAAAACCTCATTAAAAAAAAAACACTGACACAGGTTAAACTTGCAGTGTTGTTGTTGTTGCACAGTCTAAAGGTGCATTTAGTCTGTTTAACTGTTTTATTTAATATTTATTTAAATTTCTTCTGTCTTTGTGCTGCTGCAGCAAATGCATTCCCCCCCTCAGGGATCAATCAAGGCTCATTTCAATGCAAATCAATAACAAAGCAGCCCTGCAACAGTATGTTATGTGGTTTACTCCATTTGACTAGACAGGAATTGTAATTTTTACAAATATGACAAACGATGTAATATGTTTCTAGCAGCCTGCACCGAACAACATTTCCCCTTAAAACCCCATAAGACCGTTGCAGGTTAAATGCAGGTCATAGTGTGTGAATATTTTATTATAGAGCTGAAATTAAAGCAAAAAAGTTGACATTAGAAGAAAGTTGAAACTTCTACTAACATGTATAAAGTCACGGAGGACTCAAATTCCAGTATCGAGTGCTGTCGGAGACGCTCATTTATCTTAGAATATATAAAGCAGACGAGGTGGAAAAACACAGACGTTTACCAGGCAGGGACTGTAAGACAATATTGAGTTGCATTATGGGAGATGTAGGCAGTAGTGTTTTAGGGGCTGACCCATACCAGAGATGTCGCCGACCTCTCTTTTTAAAAATCTTTGTCTTTGTATAGTTTCCCAACTAAACGACACAAAGGAGACGAGAGACAATATCAGACAATATCAGACAATATCAGACAATATCAGACAATATCTTTCAACATTTGTATTTTGATAAAAGAATAAGATGAAAATTTTTTATAAAGAGCTATTTGTAGCTACATAATAGTCCAATATTTTCTGTTTGCTTCATTTGCTTTTTATATATTTAATTGTTATTTAATTATATGTGATAAAACATATAATTAAAAAAATATTTTTTGACAATATTTATGCAATTAATGATTAATTTAAATACTGAACCATTTATGACTAAATATGTTTTATTTCTGCTTTTCTGTTAGTTTTTATATTTTTATGTATTCTATGTTAAATTATGCATTATTCACATAATTACAATAATAATACATAATAATATATTCTCAGACAATATTTATACAATCAATATAAAAAATATATATAAAACATATAAATACTAAGAATAAGCAAAATAAATTCTTGAAGCATTTGTGGCCACACATATTTTATTTTATTTTTTTTATCATTTTATGGGAAGTTTTAGATAATATTATTTATTTATTCAAATAATAAAATGAATGAACTGAACTGAGGCAGAAAGAAAGAGAGAGCAGTTTATTATTTTTCCAGGTCTAGTTTTATTTTAATCCAATCATCGTGACTGTTAATATTGCTATTTAAATTATTTATAATTATCTATATTGCACTTCCGTGCGTCACAGATATTGTTTGGAAACTCTGGTGCCAATAAAGCTGATTGAATCGAAGTGAATTGAATAGAGCGAGGCAGAGAAGAGGAGATGGTTTGTGTTAGAGGATCGTCTCAGCTAATCCAATAAGCGAAGCCTCTCCTTTCCTTCAGTCTGATTATTCCAATAATTAAGAGAAATTGCTGGAGCATAGCTTCAATAAGGCTTTACATATTCAGCAGCTGCAGACCAGCACTGATATGTTCTGCTTCTGGACTCTGATTTCAATCCTGCCAAGGAGGAGAGCTGACTCCAGGTCAGTCAGAGAGAGTCATCTGACCGCTGCGGATAAACTCGGACATTGAAGAATAAACTTTATTAAGTTAAGAATACAAAAACAAGACCACTCTTCTATATAAGCTGCAGTCATCCTGAGACAAATACTGCCTTCAAATATGAGTTGTGAGATTTTATTTTCAACATAAAAAGTTTAGAACACGATTTTTTTTTTTATTTATAAGAGCGAACTTTTGCACCAAAATCAGACAATTTTGGTGAAATCACCACAATCAGTGTATTTGCAGTGTAAATCCTTGCAAATATTTTGCGTAGAGTTCAGCTTTGGTGAATTTTGACACATGAAACTGCCCCGTTGACCAATAGGAAACTGTTTTAACAGGGATGAATTATATTAGCTTTACTACACCATAACTTTTTTTTCCAGTTTGAACCCTTTTACACAAACTGGTCCAGGAAGGAAACACAGCATGCTCTGCAGTCAGTCATGGTGCTGCAGATACAAATATGTCTATTGAATAAACTTCTCGCTGATCATATCTGGCAACCTGCTTTTTTAACCAGAAATGCTGCACAACATACAGGAAATACACATTATACACTTACACCCACCATCACAACTGATCATTTTTTTTACAAATTACAGCATGTTAACAAGCAAACTTTAGAGGTATTTAGATTTGACTTAAGACTGAGCTACTTCAGCTCTTTCCCTCTGCCTCCAGCCCTTATGTGAAGCCAGGCTGAGCACATCCTGACTCCAGCTCTGTAGTTAACACACAGACATGAGACTGATAACTACATCTGCGAGTCGAAGGAAGTGAGGTGCTACTTTCATGAAAAAAAAAATGTATTTAACCAGATTTGAAAACCCTGTTAGACAAGCTAACATGTATGTTAGCTTGATAGACTGTCTATAAAGATGGACGTCATGACAGCTCACCAGAAGTGAAGCCAAAACTCGCCCCCTGGTGGCTGGCTGCAGTATAGGTCATAAGTCCCGCCCATAAAATGGACAGTTGGAGTTGGAATCAGTAAATTTTGGGTATTTTTGGTTAAAAAAAAGGAAAAAGTCTTTAAAATCACAACAACAAGCAAACTGATGAACAAATCTAACAGCAGAGTGACAGAGATGTCAATCAAACAGAGCATTTGCCTACCGTGCTCTTTACCTCTGGAACGACCTTCCATTACATGTTGAAGAAGCAGTTGAAATCTTTAAATCAAGACTGAAAACCTACCTTTATTCTTTACATCACAGCCTCACCTAACACCTTTTAACATCTGTTTAACATTGATGTTTTTAATGTGGTTTCAATTTTTTTATTATTGGAAATTGATTGCTGTAAAGTGTGTGGGGACCGTGCTGCGTGGTGATTCTGCACTTTAAATATAATTGAATTGAAATACTCACTTCATCACGATGCTTCCAGCTCTCCACCTTTATTTCTGCAGTATCTGATATTCACTTTGTCATGAAAGTTAAATTCACACACAGCGCCGGTAAAGTGGAACTTTTCTGACTGATCTGATGATGATGATGACGATGATGGTGGGTGTAGCTGTCAGACGACATGAATGAACTTTTGACAGGTGGGACTGATGCCAGTCGGTTCTCCAAAACATGAAAGAAACTGATTTTTTTTAAAAACTAATTTCAAACAGTGAACATAACAGAGAGGGTGAATTTTATATTCATCGTCATCATTGAAAGTCGTGGGTGCCACGAAACACTATTTTTGTTTTTTAATACCCAGTTTTACCTTGAACAGGCCGTTCACATATTAAAAAAATATAAAAAAAAGAAAATATTGAAAACCAGAGCAGATTTTAATCATATTTATTTTCCTCTAGAAGACAGAAAGGTTTTGAGAAGAAGGTGAAGATGTTATTCTGAAAGACAAACCTGCAAAATAAATAAACAAACAGTTTATAAGATTATTTTTTATTTTTATTTCTTTCAATACACATGTTTAGCTGAACTGACATTGTTATTGTTGTTTTATTTTACTGCATTACTGCATTTCTATTGTTGGATGCAATGGACATGTATGTAGTGTAAGTGCAAACATTGATTATATATAAAAAATGAACAGTTACTCCATTTTGTCTGTAAAAAGGCGAATAACTCGTGTGGCAGTGAACATAGAAACACCTGATGTGAACTCTGAGAGGTGTCATGGCTGCGACTAAAGAAAGTTTATTTTAAGTTTCTTTTTCTTCCTTTAAACTAATGTAAAAATGTGAAAATCATCAAAACCGGAGATTCAAGGTTTTTTCACCCAGCAGCTGAGTGAAACTCTCCACATACTTCCTCACAATGAATACATTTACTTCACATACCTGAAGGTGCATTTATGGTAAAACTGCTGAATTCAGGAGTATTTTTTTTTTTTTTTCTCATTACCGCTTTTAACAGGGCAGTTTAAAAGTTGTTTGAAAGTTACGTCCTGGTGGAGGGATGAAGTGACAGGAAAACAAGAAGAAGAAGAGGAGAGGGAGGTAGTGATGTCAGCGATGCAGGTAGCGCGGCGAGGCCAGATGGCAGCAGCAGCAGCGCTTTGCCTCGCTGATTAGCGGCGAGCAGACAAAGCGCGGCCATGTTTCACTTGTTCATCACTTAAGTGCAGAGCCCAAGGTGGAGGCAGGGAGATTTCCCTCGGGGGAAATGTGCCTCCCAAAGATAAGGCCGAGGCCCGGATTGCTCTCCGGGGGTGGCGAGGTACGACGAGGCAGCCGGGGGATCCAAACCTCTGAAGAAAAACAAAATGAAAGAGGAAAGAAAAGGCTCTGTGGTGTGGAACGCAGACAGCAGCGAGCAGCTCCAAGTTGAACAGTTAAACTTTCAGCAAAAAGTTCAGTTTCCTTTTCCCATTAACTCCAATTCTGGGGAGACAAAAGTCCACTTGCAAGTTTCTGACTGGAAGTTGTTCACTTAGTTTGGAGATCCTCAGGAGGCCGGCGAGATCGTTGGGAGAACAATGACTGTAATATGCTGCACTTGGCCTCTGACCTCCGCTGCTGCCAGACGCTCTCTGCTCTGTGATTAGGATCGTCTGCTGCTGAAGATTATTATTACCGCTCAGCTTGAATTCCATTCATCGACTAACAGATTTCACCGAGAGGAGGAACGCCGGCGGCGAGCGGCGAGCTGAACGCCGTCAAACGAAGGTGAGATAAAAGTGAGTGATTGTGGAGAAAATGAGCGTCCAGTGTTTGTGATTACTGGGTGACGTGTTTCCCTCACTGATGATTGTTCCATTGTCAAGAACACAAAAGCTAAAAAATCAGCGTCTGGTCAGAGATAAAAGTGTACCAACAAAACGACACCCAAACACAACACAGCTGTCATTATATGTGTAAAAAAAAAAAAGTCTATAAAACACTGAAGCTGAACACAAAACTTAACTCAAGGACCACTTACTAGCCTACGTAACTCTGATAGCAATGATAACAAGATAAGATGGTGAACATGGTAAATATTATACCCGTTAAACATCAGCATATTAGCATTGTGAGGATGTTAGCATTTAGCTTATAGAGCCGTTAGCATGGCTGTACTCTCATCTTTCAAGTGTGTCTTAAAAAAACAACAGTCAGGTGTCCGTATGAACAGTGAAAGAGGTTTGTCATTTTGTGCAAAAATGCATTTAATAGTTGATGTGAAGCTTATATTCAGCTTCAGCAGTCTGAGTTAGTCATATCAAGTGGATATCTGACACATTTACAGTCTTTAGCATCAAATTCCCTCTTTGTGTTTCCCTGTTGAGCTGTGGTGGAAGTATAGTAACAAAAAGAGGGACTTTGGCACTAAAAAGACTGTAACGTCGAAAGATATCTACTTGATTTGACTCATTCGGACGGCTGAAGCTTCATATTGTGACTTCAAAAACATAATCCGGGGAGTGATTACATTTGCCAACGCTTCTCTCAAAAACATAGTTAGTGTTGCAAATTATTAGAGTATAAAAGGTCATTTCTAGGACACAGCTTTGAAGTATGCAGATCAAAAAAGTAATGTGATGTAGGATCATGCTTGTGACAAACCAGAATACTGAAGTCAGATTTTTGGGTGGAACATCACTTTAACAACGGAGAGGAGGCAGCTGTAGAAAATCACATGTTAATTGTATTTAAATTTTAGCTGTATTGTCAGGTAATTATTCAAAACATTATCCTTTTACAGTTATTATTCAGAATATCCGCGCCCCATCAGAGATGTTAAACAGTATTTAGCAGCTGTTAAAAGCTGCTAATGGTCGTCCGTACCAAAGGTTGAAGCTAAAAGGACGAACATTAAAAGTTATTAAAGCAGAGCCGAGCGAGAGGCTCCTTATATCCCGACTCTGCTGACATGCTGCTCTGCTGGAAGCTCCAGAGCTCCTGAATAGTGAAGCTGTTTTAACACACACACACACGCACACACACACACACACACACACTTAAAAAATCCTTGTAGATTGCATGCAAGACCTCTATTACTCAAACTCGGCCAACCACAAAATGAACAAAGTCAGCCGTTGTGCAGGCAGCAGGCGGAGATGTGAGGCGAGATTGCAGCCCGAAATTGAAATTAATGGCTTTTCTAATTGGAGCACATGTTTGTCAAAGTGACGGAGTGCCGTCGACATGAACTACATCCGCTTACCTGCCCCCGCCGGCGCTCTCTGCTTCCTCCGATTGGCTGACAGCCATGTTCAGGATGGATGATGTCGTGCATGATTACAGGAGCCAGGTGGGGGGGTTGGGGGAGGGGTGGGGGGGTGTTTTTAATCGTCATACTGAGTGTGAAGGAGCTTGTTAAGGGAGCAGGTTCCTGCACGTCAAGCCTGAGAATGACATCACGTCAAGGTTCAAGGTTCAGTTTTAGTGTCATTATGCAAAACAGGCCTTCACAATGAAATGCAGTAGCGCCCCCTCCAGACACACACAGAAAATGCATTAAAAATATATATATCAATATTAAAATACAGTATTTTAAATTAGAATAGATTAAAATAATACAATTAGCAATAAAATGGAACAAGGTATGTATAAGTTACACTAAAAGAAGAAATAAAAAAAGGGAAAAAACATATTATTTACAAGGTATATACAGTTACATATATACATTTAACCCTTTCATGCATGGCGTCCACTATAGTGGACGGATATTTGGAAGCCATCTTGAACTATTTAAGTTGTAGTGTCCCAACTACCAGGTGTTGAACTCCCAAAGTTTTGTCTACAATTCCATCTGAATATCATTTTTGACTCTCTGTGATTTTGAGATATTGAATCATAAATTCAAAATGGCGTAAAGTGAAGGAAACACACCAAGTAGCTCAGGAATATCTGTTAAATACTTTTATTCTCAGAGAAAAAAAAAACAGGTAAAAAGAAAGTATATTTTTCAACTAAATAAGATGTTTGAAGTACTTTTATCAAGTTTTTAATAATATTTTTCTTGTACATTATTTTCTGTGACTGAGAATACATCTATCACTCCAGTGGACGTCATGCAACAAACAGTATATTCTGTCTATTGGGCCTCTCTATTGTTGTTGTTATCCAATGTTCCTATCTGTATTCATACCATTTGCTCTTAGTAATAAAATAATTATATATATATATATATATATATATATATATATATATATATATATATATATATATATATATATATATATATATATATATATATAAACATATATATACTACAGTGGACACATTTCAAAATTCAATATATTAAAAAAAAAGTTACTGACATGATTTTTCACTCAGTTAAGAGTAAAAATAAACTTTTTTTTTTTTTACTCTGTGATTTAATAATTCATGCATGAAAGGGATAAATAGTTTATGTTGTATATGTTAGTTTGGTTTTATTCTGTCATGAAATAACCTTCACATTACACACTTTTCCACATGTTCACCAGGAAAACTAACAATCAAAAGTACACAGATTCAAAACATAATCGTAAAACATGCACCAAAACAAAACTGTAAACCGCATATAAAAGAAATACAGATAGATATAAAATTGAAGCATGTGACACTAAATAATTTATTTCCGTATTCATGACAACGACAAAGACATTACTGACTGAAATTGTGACATGCAGAAAAAGTAGATACTCATTATACAAGTTGTACATTTTCACCTAAATACTAGATTTATTCACTCATCCATCTTTTTTTTCCCATTTTATTATATAAAAATGTTTTTACACCAGTTTTTTTTTTTTTTAACAATCGCTGGCAATATTCAATACTTTTCTTAATAACAGCACTCAAATTTTCAGTCTCTGGAGAGTAGTTCTGTGTATGGCAGACGCCACTCAGCATGTGCAGGAATGAAATTTGTTGACGAGAAAAAAATACAGAAAAATTGCCAACCATTTAAAAAAAAAAGGAAGAATCTCACATATCTGGTAAACCGTTCCAAATTTTAGCCCCCACATGCTGAAAGGATTTAGATCCAAAAACGCCATATCTGTGTACACGCAAACACCAGTAAATAGTCTGGTCTCATTAAGGCATTTATACACATGAACTGCTGCGAGATACTGAACCCGGTTAGTGTTTAACTATTGTAGTGAAAAATTAACATGTCCTATATTTAAACAGGCTCTTTTATTATAATCAAAGATATACACTTGTCCTGATGAATACGTTCATTGTAATCAGAGACGTTTGTGTCTTTTTAATAACTCCTTCATTTGACTAAAAATACTGAAAGCTGTTATATTCCTCAGTGTTTTGTGTAGATTAAATGCATTTTTATAATCACTGAGTGTGACTTCATACCAGTTGAGAAAACGAAATGCAGTAACATGTAAATCAGGAAACATTTTCTCCTTTTTGTTTTACATAAATTTACACATTTTACAATTTACACTTCATGATAAATACTGAAAGTATCAAAACTTGCTTCATGCAGTGTTAGGTAAACGTTGGTAACAGAGAATGTTAATAACATTAAATTAAAGTCAGAGTTTTCTCGGCAGAAAGCTTAATCCATGTGTTAAATATAAAGTGATCTGATGATGTTGTTATATATAAATAGATTGAATTGAATTGAATATAAATGATATGTGAATAAAGCTTAATTAGCTTTATTTTCAGCTTTAAATTGAGCATGTACATGCTCGTCAGACGGAGTCAATGAGGTGAAATTCTCAGCTTTTAAAATGATTTACCTTGTTAGCAGCTTACAGAAGTTCCAGGGAGGGTGATGTTATTTAGTTAGTAATTTAATGTGTCCTGCACATACGAATGTTTAGCCCACATGGAGTTACAAGATACCAAAGTAGAGTTGCAGCAGTGAAAGATTTGTCAAACATAAACAAGAACAAAACGTCTTATATTACATCGCAAACAAAGAACTTTGTCTTTTAAAATCAGCCACACAAAAGGTCCTGAAACACAGTTCAAGGTCTTTATAATCATTCACCCAGAAAACATCATCAGAAATTAAGGACGTTTTATTTCATTTTAAATAGCGTAGCTCTTAAATCATCATAACGAGCAATAAAACAGTATTTTCTGTCCAGGGAGAGGAGTAAACCTGCCTGTTTCTGTAGCTAATGATAATGTATCTGAATGTCAGATCACATATGGCTCAACACTACAGTTGTTTTTCATCAGACAATATGTTCTTAATTTAGATTTGCACTAAACAACAGACCTCATCTTTCTGGCTGCTGCTGGGAATCATGAATATTATGCTGTAGTATCATAAAAAATATCATAAAAAAAAAAAGGATTTCACCTCACTAATCCAGGAGTGTCCGTGCAAAATGTCCCAGGTTAAAAATCTTTCTAGTGAGCCGCTGTTGAGTCCAAAGTCAAAGTCAGTCTGAAACACACGGACACGCACGAGACTCAGAATCCCAGATCTTTACAAGACAATGTATGTGTGTCTGTGGGCTGGTACAGACTGAAATATCTTAATAACTATGTGACTGGATCATCTGCAGACGTTCATGGTTCCTACAGTAGACGATGCATCATAATGGGCTTCATTCAAGAACATTTTCTTATTCTTCTCCTGAAACTCACTTTTTTCTCTCTTAACTGCCCAAACAGGACAAAAATCTCTGAACATTTATTTAGATTTCATCATTAGCATAATTGACACCCCTAAAATATCCACATAAGGTGATTTCATTCACAAAAATGTTCCCAAAAAGATTCAAAAGAAGAATTTATCAGTGTCAGTAGTTGTATTAGAGGAGCTGAAACAATTAGAAGATATATATATATATATATTATATATATATAATAAATACTGTAGGTGTGATGCAGCTTCAATAATGTGTCAGTGTGATGTGTTATGATTCACTGATATTTATAAGTTAAAGCTGCACAGAGACAACAGTTTCCGCTGGTATTTAAAGTCGCATTAAATCTCAGTTTAAGACGTCAACCTATAAGATGATTCTGTGGCATCACAACCAGTTTGGAGCCAATCGTGCTCCAGTATGTAACTTAAACCAGTGTGAAGCCTCCAGTGCACAAACACTGAGAATGAACTTTACAGCAGGAAAACTTTGGAAATGAACATTATTTACATATTTATAGAGTCTTGATTTGGACATGAGGGAGAAGATGTCATTTTAAGAATTCATTAAGTAATTAAACATATTTATGTAAAAAAACAAACAAACATATCAGACACAAATTATTATTCAAAGCAGAGTATTTTGAAATGTCTTGATGGGATCTTTAATATTTTTGTTATCATTCATATCAAAGTATATTGCTACAAGAATCTGGTTCTGGTACTTTACTTGGGTATTCAGGTTTCGGGAAGTGTTTCACTTTTCCTCATTAATATTTAGAAGGTTAATATTTTCCTCAAGCCTTCACTACATGTATGTATCTGAATTTCTTGCAAATTTTACATTTAACATGAGATAAGATCATAAAAGATCTCCAATATATTCCTCACCTATATGTTATGATATTTGTGTTGTATTAAAGCTTTGAACTGAAAGAGGAAAGTCAGGGTTTAAAGGTGAGTTAAACCGCTGCCCTTTAAAACCTCATTTAATCAAATCTAAACCTCATGGTGGTCAACCTAAAACCGCGATTCAATTTCATATATAAAACTCCTGTGAAAAACCATAAAGTAAACATCATCATATCACCGCTGTACAGCAGGAGGAATCAGATACTCATTGTGGGTTTTCCATCCATGCAGCTTGTGTCTGTTCTTTATCCAATTTCAAACAGGAAGTGGCCGGCTGAGTGCTCACTGCAGGGCTGCATGATGGGAGCATCCGTCACTGGCCACCATTAGCCGCAGACCTGCTTGTCAGATTTCCTCTTTTAGTGCAATTAGACACACTTTGGTTCCATGTCCAAGCTGCTCTGATGTGCAGTTACAGAGGTCAGGATGTTGCCTTCAGGCGCTTCTGATTTCCTGCCAACTGGATGGCAAGACACAATCGCTAAGGCAACCGTCTCATGGGAGGATCAGTGCGTTTCTGTCCTGACAGAACAGCAGGGAGTCTGTTAGCAACTTCCTCCCCAGTGCTCAGCTGGACTCTGCATTCGTTATTACTCATCAACTTTACAGTAAAAATCTGCAGGGCAGCAGTGTTGAAGTGGGGTCATGAGTCTTCATAGCGGAGGCTGTTCACTAGTTGGACAGAAAAAAAATATGATTTAGAATGAAGATACTGCCTCATCTGACTGTTTTTTTTTTCAGTAGATGATGTGAATCTTAAAATCAATTCTATATCTCACTGGTAACCAGTATCAGGGTGATGTTTCTGTTTTTGATACCAGTGAGGAGACTGACTGACTCCCACTTATGGGGAGTTACAGGAGTTGCGACACTTTCCAAAAGAAAGAAAAGGTTTTAATTTTGCTGATGACACCTCTGATGTTTCCACACACAAAATCAAAACTGCTGTTAGATTAACATTTAGTGAACGCACACCGGTCGGTGGCGTGCATACAGCAGTATCGTACTTATCAAGGCTAACCTTTTCTGTGATAGGAGACAGCTAGGCACACGTTAGGGGTGTGCACAAATACAAATACGTTATTTGGCAAAGCACAAATAGTGCGTTTTATACAAATATTTGTTTCATACAAATATTTTAAGAATTATTTGTTTTTGGGAAGAAAAAGAAAAACATGTCAAATACCAGCACGCAGGTCGGTCACATTTCTATCTCAGTGTCTCTCCTCTGCTCCGCTGTGACGTTTATCAGCAGGTCTCAATAAGGGGAGTCACATCCACCTGCTACATGACGCACATTTCTTATTCAGACATCACTCCTGGAGTTAGGGATGTTCCCCAGAGATAAAGCTGAACTACTGACACACATGAACTGCTCCCAAGAGACTCTCCATAACCTGTTGTTCCCCTTCTCCTTCTCCACAAAGTTAGGTTGCAGTTCGAGACCCGGTGTGAGGACCTCCTTCATAAGGTAGTTTATTCATGAACACTTATTGTAATACTTTCATTTTCTAAAATTAAAAGTGTAATAAAAATAAAAACAAAAACAGGATTTTTAAGCCTCTCTCAACTTTTATTCAAATACAAATAATTTTGCTGCCTCAACAAATACAGATACGAATACAAATACTGGGCTCTCTGCACATCCCTATTACACGTCACTGTCGCACACACTCTGTGGTGTTGCACACACTGTAAACACTGCAACACATAGATTTCTGGCATGTTTTAGTGAGATTTGAAGAGAACTGATTATACCAGTAATGACATTTTCAGGACTGATAATACGAACTACTGTGTAACTTTCATTTAGCTGAAGAACATTTTCAGTAGATTTCTACGTTCCAGAGACTCAAACTGTGTTTTTGTAACAAACCTGGTACCTGCACCTACATGTTGTCTTGTCTGGTCTTCATATGAGGTCCGTTTGTTACTGTACAGTTCTGGAAATTCAACAACACAAGTATTTCTTTTTTCTTTTTTTGTCCATCTTTCAGTTCAAACAGTGGTCAACACAGCAACTGGTTGCGGCTGCAAAGTTCGGATCAAAGTTGAATGAATTTGCAGGGGTCTGCCATGGTGGGGGCGTATTGTTTGAGGTACCAGTGAGACAATGAAATACGATCCAGGAGGTTGAGTTGGTGTTGCAGATTAATGCATTTAAAGGAATTATTAGAAGCCAAAAACATTGCACAGCTGTTTGTAATACTCACAGACGGGATTTCACATCTCTGGAAAGTTATCACAGTGGCAACTGTAAACGGTCGAATATGGCGTTCAAGTTACAAAGTAATCCATCAGGAATGTGAGCTTGCATGCATGTGTTTGGCCAATATGGCGCCTTGCCAGATGAGGTCGAGTTGGGATATTAATGTGACTTTAACCGTTTTCACCAGTTTTAGCTGCAGCATAATCATTTCTATGTTTTTTGCTTCTATTTTTTTTGCCTTTCTCTCTCACCATGCACCAACTGATGGGGTAGTTGTGGCCTAAACCTCAGAGATGCAAGCTAGAGGTCGCCCATCTGCTCCAGTGGATCTGCTCAGCGGTTGTACAGGGCAGCTTCCAGGTGTGAATGTGTGTAACTATGCGAGTGTTGTCAAGACGTTCCCGCAAGAGAGACAACAGCAGCAACAACAACAACCACAACAACAACAAAACCCTCTCCTGTTATTTCAGATCCTGTAACTCCTGTTCCTGTCATTCCCCGTCACCTGACATCCCTCCAACCTCCTACACACATTTCCGCTTCCTCAATTTGCCCAGTAGTATATATAGGTCCGCTTCCCTGCCAGATTGTCTTTTGTGCCACAGCCATTAGTGTTCCAGCCAGTTTGTTTACCTGCCTGCTTGGACTTTTGCTACCTTGCCTGCTGTCTTCTTGATTCATCTGCTTGTCAGCTGCCTGATTTTTTTGACCTTTTGCCTATTTTTGACCACAATTAAACCTGAACGTTTAATCTTACCTTCTCCGCCTGAGAGTCTGTATTTACTGAGCCATTACAAAATATAGTTAATGTAAATGTTCCTTGTTTTTCTTAATATGGTAAAACATTAATACAAATAGTAATAAATCGTGTGGCATCCTCAGCGTGTCCTAAAAGAGCCACTGGATTAGTCGACTGGTAAAAAAAACCACATTGTTGATGATCAATTCATTAAAAGTAGTTTATTAAGTAAAAATGCCAACTATCTCTTGTTTCCAGATTCTTCACTGCTTTCGTCTTTTTCATTTAATTGCAAATTGAATCTTTTTTTTGTGTTTTTGGAGCGATGGTCAGGCTGCGTAAACAGTTTAAAGTATCACTTTGGACCCTCGAGGGAACTTGAGATGGGAATTTTCCATTTGTTTGATCTAAACAATTAACTAAATGATTAACAAAATTAATCATTAATTGCTGCCCTAATTGGCGCCAGATTGGTTCCACTGGTGCATTGGCACTGGTGTATGATATTTTAAATCCAAGCTTTTGTGAGAGATGTGAATCCAATAAACACAGAAAAATAAAGCTCTCTCTGTGTGTCCAGCTCTACACCTCTTCAAACCAGCGCTTCTCTCTCTCTCTCTCTCTCTCTCTCTCTCCCTCCCACTCTCTCTCTCTGCCTCTCTCGTCCATGTTCACTTAGCCTCCCATGTAACTGACAGGCTGCAGTCATGGAGGTGAACAGCACGGCAGCCATTTTAATACCATCAACTCCCACGTTCTGCCAATTAGAGCTGCTGGCAGCGTCTGATGATGGAGCTATTAAAAGAGACGTTCGAGGTCTATCTGACAGATGGATTCATGCCTCCTCTGTCTTAATAAAACCCGCCCACCAGCTCTACCCACAGCTGACACGTCTCACCTCTACATATAGCACAAGCGCCTTCGAAAAGCAGCACCACCAAGGTGGGAGGAAATAACACCTGAGGAGTGTAAATACTGTACACATGAACAGATAAGAGGAGGTTGGCTATCAATGCCAAACAAACAAAGGCTGACATTTTGTGTAAGTTCATAAATGAAATGAATCGTTGATCACAAAATGAAACTGTACACAAGTCAGAATCTTCCTTCCTCCGGACCCTGACCTGGACATCGATCGAGGTCTGCCATCATCGAGGATGTTTCTATCCCTTAAAGGATGAGGCTGAGCATTCATGCGGTCAGGACATGAAATGTACAAGGAACCACTCTCCTGAGACTGACAAGGTGATCGCTGTTATTAGTTTCTACACAAACTAACTTGACCAAACTTTTCATGATGAAGGAACATGTCACCCAGTGCAGCGATGTGGCTCACTGATGTGTTTTTAATACATTTTGGACAACAAAGGAGGTCTACGGCACAGAGGAAGAAGATATATCAGGCTTTGGATGCATGCACAATACTTGTTAGTAGATCAGTTCATTGTTGGTTTTGCTCTGCATGTGAGATATGTTGAAAAATATAGAAAATCATCCACCTTATCCATTAAATGCATCTTGGAGGAGCTTATAGTGGGGACAGAGGAACCACAGGTGTATCCTATCCTGAATTTTTTTTTTTTCTGCCTGGACTTTGTCTGTTATTTTTGGACTCTTTGTGTATTTCCTTCTCTTGAGTTGCCTGGTTTTGTTTTTTTTCTGTTTCCCCCGTGTGTGTTCCTCCTGTGTTTATATGCACCTCCTCTCACCTGTCCTGCATCACCCTGGTTAGCCCAGTCCTGCTCCCAGTGTCTTCCCCAGTTTATCTGCTCCCAGTCTGCCCGTGTGTTGCGTCACCTGTCGTCTGTTTACTTTAGTTCCTGTTTTATTTTGAAATATTTTCTCCTTGTGTCTTGTCACCTTTACTTCCTGTGTTTGATCACCTCATGTGTTTCACCTGTGTCTAGTTTGCGATCACACCCTGTGTATTTATAGTCCAGTTTTCAGTTTGGTCTTTGTCAAGTCGTCTGCTTTCGTATTGTGTTTGTACTGAGTTTATACTGCCTTATTCTGTGTTTGTTCCTGGTTCTTGTGTCTCAGAGTTTTTTGTGACTTTTGAAGTATTTCATTAAAAATTTCTGCATCTGAGCCTGCCTGCCGTCATCTGCTCCACTCACCTTTATGACACCTTCAATTAAAATGTGTTGATCTAACAGGACTGTGAAAGGAAACATTTACATATAACTACATTGGTTTTCCAATATGTTGCATTGGCAAACATAATTGCTGTCTGGATTATGTTCACAGGTAACGTTTCACTGAATAAAAGAAGTGATATATTTATATATCATACTGAAGTTGGAGGAAGAAGGTCGGGATGGATGACGGGAGTACAAGTTGCAGGACAAAAGCACTTTATTGTGAAAGATTGTGTTTTTTTTAAAATGTTAAATATGTTGTGCTTCAAGTCACTGCTGACTTTTTTTTCTGTATTAAACCAAGACCATTTTTACCTAACCTTAGTTGTCTCTGAAATTTCACTCATATGTTCAGTTTCACCATTTTTGCAACTTGCCAAACACATTAATTAACAACATTCTCATTAGACTGAGAAAACCTGTAATTCATTCAGCATCACCTTTCCTGCAAAACGTGTTCGCTGTTGCGATTTAGCGGCACATGAATGTAATTTCCAGAGTTGTGGAAACAGCTTCACTGTTTCACGGACTCGTAGTTTTTGGACTCTTTGTGTGTTTGTTCGTTTGGGTTCATGTGTTCAATCTGTGTGTCTGTTTAATTCCAGTTCTTCTTTATGGTTATTGAGCCTGTTAAGTTTTCTGTCACAGTATGGCTCCGTGTCCTTTCGTTGCTATTCTCCTCCATTTTTCTCCCTGTTATGTTAAGACTGGACTGTGCTGGAGAATGATTTGAGTTGTTTCTCCTGGCATGATATTAAGTTGCCTTCATTAGTTAGTCTGTCTTTGTTTTGATGTCGGTCTTTACTCACACAGCTCACTCAGTCTTAGCTAATAAGAGGATTTCTGGGTTTTTGTTTGCTCTGTGTTTCCCTTCTGTGTTCCTGCACTCCTCCCCATCCTGTTTCTCCCTCCACACCTGCCCTGCATCAAGCTAGTTAGCCCTGCCCTGCTCTCAGTGGATGCATCCCAAGTCTCTTAAATTGCATCCACGTTTCCCTCACTGGCGTCTTAGTCCCTCCCACTGTGGATGCAAGGAGAGACGCGAGGAAACGAGGAAATTTGTTTTAAGAGACATGAGACGTTCTCTCCTCTGAAGCCTCATGTGAAGCAACGTCCGTTTCTGATGAAGGTGACAGCTGATCACAGCTGGATGAGCTGTCAGTCGGCTTTAACAACTGTAGAAACTTCTGATGGAGTTTGTGTCTGCACACATGTGCACTGTGTTAATACTAATAAAGGTTCACAGTTATCACCGCTAGAGCAGCTGTTTCCTCTCTGCAGCCTGTTACCTGTTTAACAAACACCTAAATAAAAACCTGCATTCTGCATTTATACTGTGTCCTGCTCAGACGCACAGGAACCATTTCTACTCGCAGAATGCAGGAAGAGTCTGTCAGTCAGCAGGAAACAGTTTAATGGAGGAAATAATAGAGCATGACAAGAAAAATCTTTCTAATACATGAAGAAAGTTGTTAATGGTTCTTTTGTTGATCAGGTCGACAATTAATAGATTTTAACTATATGATGAATCAGAAAACAAGTAAAGCATAAAACTTGGGGGGTATACATTTAAATTTAATCTGTAATCTGTCTCCACTTCGGTATGAAACTGCAGTGATGTATCAGATCAGTCTGATCAGCTGGAGCGTCCAATCAATAACTGATGTCCAATAAGGGGGCGTGTCGGCTGGTAAAAGACTTCCTTGAAGGCTGCTCTCGTGTTTCCTCGCTCCTCCGAGACTCGGGACGCCTGTCAAAACGGTGCATAAGGAATAACTTCCAGTTCAGGCGAGGAGCGAGGAGACATAAAATAAGAACCTTGTGTTTTTTTTTTTTTTCCCAGCCTGCTCTTCCCTTCACACCTGCCCTGCATCAGCCTCATCAGCCCTGCTCCCTGTGTTTCCCTCCAGCCAATCAGCTCTATTTTCTGTACTGTTGTTCCACCTGCAACTCATCCCCTCGTCGGTTTAGTTTTCTTTTTAAATCCTGGTTTTCAGTTCAGTTTTGACCTTCCAGCTTTTGTTTTTTTTTTTCTTGCACAATCTCTGACTAAAGATGTTGTTTGAGTCCACCTGCTCTGCTCCACATAACACACTGTAATATTACTGTCTAATAAAGAGCCTCTGGAAACCAGAATAACAGCACCAATAGCTGCTTTTGTTGCTCATGTAGAATCTGAATCATGACTGAATCATGAAAACAATTTTCTGTTCTGAGAGCATCTTGGCTCATTCTGGAAAAATATACAGCTACACAGTCACAGATACAGATGGGTGACAAATTAAAGGGAAATACTGGTGCAGGCCTGAATGTTTGAGCCCTACAGTGAGAGGATCTGGTGGCTCTGTTATGCTTTGGGGGGCATTTTGCTGGCATGGTTTGGGTCCACCTAGAGGGAAGAGTCACCTTTATCCTATGATGAAACATTTCCATCCTGATGGGAGTGGTCTCCTCCCAATTGACACTGAATGCTTTGATGAGTATGTTATGGCCTTCAGTCACCAGATCTGAACCCAGTTGAGCACCTTTAGGAGATTTTGGACCCTCCAATAGTTCCAGAGTCTGTAGAATCAATGCCAAGGCTGAGGAACACTCATTCATTTAGATTAGAGGTCATAAAATCATAAAGTGTATCAATTATGTAAAGTTAAAATCCAATTTAGTTCCTATTAAAAAGAAGATGAAAACAATAACCCAGCCCTGAGGTCTGAGGTCTTTTATTTTTTTTTTCAGTCCAATAAAAAAGGAACAAGACTTTTTCTACTGATTATGATGAGTGATGATTAACTATTGGAGGAATAATAGATACATACAGTATCCCCCTCCCTCTATATCTACCACTGAGTTTTTTTTTTATATATACTACTGGCAAATTCCTCAGAGCTGGGCTCAGACCAGAAGTTTCAGACTCCATCAGCAGATCTAGAATCCACAGAGCTTTAGCTGCAGGGCATCAGAGGGCCTTTTTTGACAACTCTGAGACAGTCACAGGGAAAACGTTAAGGAAGTAAAAACTAAAGCTACAAACACCAGCGAAGATAACAGAGCTTATGGCGAGGCGCTCTATCTGAGTGATGTTGATCTGCAGTGAAAAAAAGTCATGATACCAGATAAAGGTACGGGAGAGACACTGAGATAGCAGCATGGAGAAAATGCCCCCCCCCGACTACGCTTCACGTTTCAGCATTCAGATGGATAGAAAATAACCAATTATTCATAAAGAATATGACAGATTTCGGCTTTAACGTATGTTTCTGTGACTGACAGCTCAGCACTGACTCTCTGAATTGTCCTGCAGTAACCTCCACCCATCTGGCTCTCCATGCAGCACAAAACAAACACTTAGACATTTTCTGCAAATAGCATCTGACCCACCTACACCAGCAGGTGTAGTTTGCATATCAGCACCACATGGTTGAAATCAACTATTTTTTTTTTTTTTTTTTGATCCATCTGCTCAAACTACAGCCTTTCAGTCGACGACAGCGGATCGTACAAGCGGTTCACCTCAGACTTGTACTTTCTCTGCCAAGGATGCAAACAAAATATCATCTTGTCTCAGTGTTTCAATTAAATAAAGGTTGTTATTTTTTACAGCATATACAAATGTGATACCATAGTGTTTAAAACATTTTACAACCGTAACATGATGATTTATCAGCTGCTTTACATCAGAGAATTTGCTTCAGCTTTGTTTAGATTTTATTGTTTCCTTTTTAAGTCCTGCTAATGTCCCCATGAGGCCCCTTAGAGCCTTAACAATGGAGCTAAAAATGTAAAGTTTGTCATTAATCTAAATAGTTCAGGGAGCCTGGACGTGCTCAGAAAATTGAATTGAAATCTATTTATTTAGATTATGAAACATCTTGTGTTGGCTTTTGTTCTGAACGTGGCGTTACAGGTGATCTCATTGTGTGTCAGAACTGGGAAGAGGTTTTTTTCCTCTGGGAAGCATAAATGTTCCTTTTCATGAGATTTCTGGCCAGTAGTTTAAACGTGTTTATCACCGAGCGAGCAGAGCAAGAATAACAGTGCTATTGTTTAATAAAAAAAAAAAAAAAAACAGGTCTACACAATAAGGTGGAGTCATTTGGAGCTTTTAGGTCACTGAATCAGTTATAAATAATGCAGGGAGGAAGTGATGTTAGATGAAGAGACTCTTAATGAACAGGTAAACAACTTCTTTTACCTTTTGGTGTAAATATAGGTATAACTTATCAGAATCTGCCCGCTAAATATTTACATTTTGTCCTGATAGGAAGGTCAATAAGGAGATCATGTGGGTCAGGTGTCATCTTCTGTGGACCACAAACATCCACATCATATTTCATAGCAGTAAGTTGCTGAGTCCGAAGTGCAGGAGATTAATAATCACCGTCCTTCTGTTCGCCACTAGTGTGTGTTTTAAAATAATCCGCTGCTGTGATGCTGTTATCTCTCTCTCTATCTTTCCAAAGAGCAGCTCTCTCTCTTTACATTTTGACGATGCTCTAACCGCTAGCCTCCCGTGTTGTTACCAAGGTACCCATTAGATATTTCATTTTCCTTTTCAATCACACCACTTTCATCCATCCCGTAGTAAACCTCAGTCGCAGACAGTTCTGCAGGGAGACAATAAGCTCTCTCTGTTCTTTTTTTTTTTTTTTTTTTTTGATTCTTGGCTCCGTCTGAGGAGACGAAGCATTTAATCAACCGAGTCCGATGCCGAGACTACACATGTCCTCCAATTCCACCACTTTTCATCTCCCCGTCTTTTGAAATGCAGAACTTCACTAATGGCTTTCGCTTGTCACAGGATCAATACATCGCCTGTACATCCTGAGAGACTAACATATGATTAATTTGTCGGACCAAATAGCTTGTGACAGCTCAGTGTCTACTTTTTTTTTTTTTTAAATGTACTGTAAGCCTGAATGACAGAGCGCTCAGGAAAAGGATGGTAGAGCTTGAACTTTAAACCCTCCATCTGAGTCCTAGAAAGGTCTCCCCCCCTCCTCCCTCCCTCCCCTCCCTCGTGTAATCCATAAGCTCACAGCGTTAAGTGCAGGAGGATTATTAGCACAGAGGCGATGTGTTGAAGCAGATAAAGCCTGGACCATATGGGTGTTCAGCATCGGCTCTCTCTGCGCCGGATGAAGCTTTCTAGGCCCGAAGGCTGCGAGCGTCGCCGCTACCTCGGCAGATGTTGCTTGTCTGTTTGTCACGTCACATTCATCCGTAACAAAACTGACATATTTTTAATTGTCATTTCATTGTTTCTTCGGAGCGTGTATGTGATGATGGGGAAGGACAAAACATGGCTGCCAGGAGGGTGTTGTGCATGAAATGAGGAACAGGATGTGTTGCATTAAATCAGATGAAGTAATAAAAAAGGTGGAAAGTCTGCAAAGTGTATTATTGCTTCAGTAAAACTTAGATGACTTGTTCTTGCAGTTTTTATAACAAAGCTTGTGGTGAGCGGTGCATTCATAATCTTTTTATCTCTTTCTTTTCCCTTCTTGGCTAAATTGTGACAATTCCATCTGTCGCCAAAATGTTGGCAAAAGTCAACTAGACTCTCTACATCTTTTTTCAAAACAAGTGGGAAATGAAGATGAACTGACAGTATTATAACTCCACTAACAACACTATGTTCACGTACAGCACAGAGGGGTCAACAGGGGGGCCATGTTGTACAGGTCATAGTGAAAACACAGCTCAGCGTGTTTTATTTCTTTTAATGTATTCAAGAATAAACTTTACTTATAAAGCGGTTTAGGGTTGTATCTGAGTCACAGCAGCTCATTTTAATAATTATTTGGCAACAAATGACTCATGAAACATGAACATACATGAGACTACATGTGTAAGTGATTGCTATATACTGTAGACTTTAAAAAAAAGTTTGATGTAATCTCTGAAAGGGAAAACATCAGCTTTTGTTGGAGGGTCAGATTTGGCTGCTTGACCTCCACTGATATTCAGTGTTTGCTGTGTGGAGAAAAAAACCCTTTTTTTTCAGTTTCTACTGATTAGAGCGGGTCGTCCACTAATCAGAAGATCGGCGGTTCGATTCCCGGCTCCAGTCCGCATGTCGATGTATCCTCGGGCAAGATTCTTAACCCCTAATTGCTCCTGATGGGAGAATGTGTGTGTGGATGTCTGATGGGCAGGTTGGGACCTTGCATGGTAGCCCCTGAATGAATGGGTGAATGTGATTCATAGCGTAAAAGCACTTTGAGTGGTCAGAGGACTAGAAAGGCGCTATACAAGTACAGTCCATTTACCATTTACTCGTGATACCTCACCACAGGTTTATTTCAGGTTTTTTTTAGGCATAAATAGATAAAACAATCTCTTATATCATAAGAGGAAGATGATGATGATGATGATGATAATCACAGTATTTTTTTTTGTTTTGTGGTGTGTCTTGACCCCGTAGATGGGAAATGGCTGGTTTAGGTCACTGGTAAGCAGCGTTGGCAGTACCACGTTACAAAGTAATGCATTACAGTGATGTAATTAACTTGTACCTACACTTTTTTTCGATGAGAAGAGTAAAGGATTACAATTTGAAATTCAATAATTAATTTACAGTTACTAATCCCAGTAAAGCTCTGTGACTTTTACAGTTGGGGGTCGGCGTACTCGCTGTCGTACTGGGATTAATGGAGGGCTACATTCATGATTCACCTTGATGCTAGCTTAGTTCAAAGATGGAGGGTGTGAGGTCGGGACTTCTGGAGTGCTGTGTGTCACTGCGGCTACGCTAACGCTAACTGTTGGATGGTCAGTAGCTCATTCCAAACTTTATCCCGCCTGCTTGTTAAAACACAAATGTCTCATTTTCTGTTTCTACATACAGAAGATGCGGCGTGTGGAGGATTCTGAGCTGATTAATAGAAACTTTGGAGTTGACAGCTGAAGTAATGTAACATGCTACTTTTGCAATGAGTCACGTGTAATCAGTAGCTGATTTTTCATTTTTAACTTGCTGGTAAACATGCTGGTAACCAACATGTTCGGTTTGTGACCCTTTACAGCCAACAAATGCCCACTCGAGATGTGTCTTTAATAAATCTATGAGCAGTGAGCAGTTCAACCGAATGCTAAAGACTGTTGGTGTTTCATTGTGAAATTGGTTCCTGCATTGTAGCATTGTGTTGTCAGCAGTTTAGTTTCCAATGAAACTGTCCACAGAGTAACCAGGACTTTGAAAAAGTCAGCAGTATCTTTTTTTTTCCAGAAACAAATTAGATTTTCTGTGCACCATAAACCAAATACTATGCACTTGCATTATATTGAGGTTGTGGCAGAAGTGTAGGTGGGAGAGATCTCAGCAAATAAAAAAATAAAAAAACAAAACTCTCTGCATGAATAGATAACCATAATGAGAAAATTTGTTTTTCAATGATTTGGGTGAACTGTCATAACATTTAAGGTGGAAATGCCTCTGCAGCGTGTTTCTTAGATGACTCCAGCAATCTGGTTTACAGCACAACATAAAAAACACACTCTAGAAGGCCAATTTATGTGTTCAGCGGTGTAGAAAAACAGCAACAACCCCAAACCTTTTCCACTTCTCTGTCATCATCATAAGGTCACAGAAATATTTTTATCTGTGTATCCGAACTATGACTCCTCTTGTGTTTTTTAAAATATAAACATACATGTCCATTAGACCTAAATTGTTTTCCCCGTGCAGCAGTCAGTTTTACTCTGCAGATTTCTATCTCTTGTTTCGTATTGTTTGGTTGGCTCATCTCATTGACTCACTGTTTTTAACCTCATCCCCTCTTATCACAGTTATGAATATTTTCACATTAGCAGTGGGTGGCTGATAAAGTTACATTGTTTAATGAGAAGTTTTTGTTGGTGGCGTTAGGTTGGTTTGTTTACCAGATCTCAGCTTGTGGGAGGCTGGCATCTGTTTCTGTCTAACTGGAAAGCTCTGAGTGTCAACTTGTTAAAGAAAAAAAGAGAAGAGAAGAGAAAAAAAAAACAATGGTTTGGAAAATATTTAACATCTATATATGAAATAAAAAAACAAGCAAATGCGTGGCAAACAATATAACAAAGCTTAATTGAACATGGTGGAAAAAAAGATGTGTTGAACCACAAAGAGTCGATTGAAGGAGCTCCGCTGGTTTGGTTTCTACTTCTCTGCTGCATCTTCATTTAAAATCTTTTTTCGACCAATCACAGGAAGGAGCTGAACAGCCAGTCCTGAAGCACAGCGAGCTGGTGAACTTTAGGTGAGAATATAAGAACAACTGATGCAGTGAGAGAAGCTTTTATGAACCTTTTACCAGACACAAGGTTGAAAATAATGTACCCAAAATAAAAAAAAGCTTACTGTTCTCTGACCCTTTTTGACTACAGTCGTAACCCTCGTCTCATTTGAAAGGTAACTCTTTAAATTTTACAACTAAAAAGGTCAGAATGAGTATAAGTGATCCTGAAAATAGTGCAAGACATTTTTTTTTTAACAGGTTAAAAAATTATTATAAATCTGCAAGAATTCAACTACAGGAGTTCAGCTGATTGTCAATCAACTCGTTTGCTAATCAGCTCTCCTGAACAGCAGCTGTCTAATCATAGCATAGCAACCGTAACTAGGCAAAGCAGCTGCATGGGACATTAAAAATATTACACACTAGAGTGGAAGTGTTGTTTTTCCCCCCATTCTGTATTCGCATTTCAAATTTATTATATCATATAATACATTTACTCCAATACCCATGAGCCTTGGCTGCTGTTGCTACGGAGAAGAAGCCAGTTAGAGGTGTGAATTAGCGTGGTAGCAATTTCATAACGTTTATTGGTTGACATTGTAAACAAATATAGTTGCGCAATAGTTGCTGAATTCACTCAAAAGTGACACAAAAATTAAAAGTTAACTGATTGTTGATTGTAAAATCAGTTTTCTTAACGGAAAACTCTGTGATTGGATGTTTTTTGACAAGGTGCACCTTGGGAGTCTCACACCGTTTCAACTAGGGACGTGCAGAGAGCCCAGTATTTGTATTTGTATCTGTATTTGTTGAGGCAGCAAAATTATTTGTATTTGTATTCAAATAAAAGTGGAAAGAGGCTTAAAAATCCTGTTTTTGTTTTTATTACGCTTATAATTTTAGAAAATTAAAGATGAAAATTAAAGTGATGTCCAAATTAAGAAATGTGTGTCATGTAGCAGGTGGATGTGACTCCCCTCGTTGAGATCTGCTGATACACGAAACAGTGGAGCAGAGGAGAGACACTGAGATGGCGACTATAACTGACCTGCTCACTGGTATTTGACGTGTTTTTGTTTTTTTCTTCCCAAAAACAAATAATTTTAAAAATATTTGTAAAAAAAACCCAATATTTGTGCTTTGCCAAATAACGTATTTGTATTCGGGCGCACCCTTATTTTCTACACAGAAAATGTAGCATTAGCAGCAAGTTTAGCAGAGCGACAGCAGCAGCCAGCAGCGAATACTCTGTTTGTTTGCCTACACAGGAGGCGTTCAGGTACAGTGTTGAGCGTAGGTCACCAGTAGTTTATAAGCACTCAGAGCCCAATAAACAGTGACTATGTTTACACGCATACTAATATTCCACTATTGAATACGGGTCATGTAAACCAGTGATTCTCAACTGGTGGGTCGCGGACAGCTGGTCAAAAATAAATAAATAATATTTAATGCGCATCTGATGTTGGACTTGTCTTTTATTTTGAAAAAATAAATAAATAAATTTGACAGGCATGTGTCAGAGACGTGCAGCAGTCTCACGCCGTAGCCATGGTAACCATCATTTGATTGACGTTCACTTTAACTTTGTGTTGATGTTCAGAGGCAAGATGGTGAAGCGCAAATATGACCCGGATTATTTAAAATGCGTACTTTCGTACATTGAGGATAAAAAGGGACAGAAACCCCCAGTGTGTGATATGTGGTGAAGTTCTTGCATCTAACTATCTCTGAAATGCACTTTGTACATGTAAATATATATATTCATGTTAAAAAAAAAGATGACGTGTGTTTTCAAAGGATATTTTTGAAAAATCAATTTGCTTGGTTTGAATTCTATAAAAGTGGGTCACGACTTAATGACCATGGGAACATGTGGGTCTCAGGGTGAGACCAGTTGAGAACCCCTGATGTAAACTGTATATTCAGTTTCAAGTTGGGCCTTATGCTGAATTTAGCATTTTCTGATTCAGACATGTGGGATATAGTGATATTATTCAGGTTTTAGGAGCATTCTTTGGACATGTATACGGTGCATTCGGAATATGCGACTGCATACTGTGACACAGCTTCTTGCCTGTTCACGGTCAGCTCTGTTGTAAACAAACCACCTAGCCAACAGTTTGCAAGGAGGGACAGGCTGGTTGTCTAGTGCACCCCTGTGCAGGCAAAATGACATGCTGGAGACAGAGGAGAGGAATGAGAGAGGAGAGCGGAGAGCTGTTCAGGGCGGGCTGGAAAAACAGAGTGCACCTTCTCCACGACGGGGACGGAAGGGGGATCGGTTATTATCCTGACACGCAGCCATGCATGGACTGACAGTGACGGCTGGGTGTGATGTACCGAAAACAGTCAGCAGTGTAGTTAAATATCATGGGACACCTTAGATACTGGATGTGCCTGTAACTACACATTTATAATATCAATCACATCAATATTGCTTGTTAATATCAGGCAGCAGCTCACTAATGTTTTTCACCTCACTGCCTGCAGAGATCTTGTGATTCCTGTTCCCACCGGAGCAGAGGGAAACCCTGAAAACCCTCTGCATGCAAACTGGAATATTAGTGGGATATTCATTTTCATTAAGCATGTAAACTGCTTAATAGGAATATTGTCTTTTTCTGAATAAGGTCAGTGAAAGAGGTTTTCCTCGCTGTAATCATTCCTCCTGTTCATACCGGATATTAAAAGATCCTTCAAATGTGCTTTCAGTGTAAGTGATGGAGACCAAAATCCACAGTGTGTCCACACAGTCATTTAAAAGTTGATGTGAAGCTTATATTCAGCTTCATCAGTCTGAGTTAGTCATATCAAGTGGATATCTGACACATTTACAGTCTTTTTAGCATCAAATTCCCTCTGTGTTTCCTCGGACAGTGTTTCCCTGTTGAGCTGCAGGTGGAAGTATATTAACAAAAAGAGGGACTTTGGCACTAAAAAGACTGTAACATTGAAAGATATCTACTTGATTTGACTCATTTGGATGCTGAAGCTTCATATTAGCTTCAGATAAACTTTTAAATACATTTTTGCACAGTCTGTTCCCCATCACTTACATAATAAGGTCATTATGAAGGGATCTTCTAATGGTCAGCATGAACAGGAGGAATGATTACAGCAAGAAAAACATGCGTCAGTGTTCATTTGGGCTCCTGACTGTTGATTTAAGACCTTTTTAAAAATTGTGAAGCTGTCCTTTAACACCCTTGTAGACAGAACGTCTCCCCCAAAGGCCTGTACATTGAAATCTTATTTTTATTTTCTCAGGCAGTTGTTCATCTTTTGAAACCGATGATTCAACAGGGAGAGATTCAAGATGACGATCCGAGCTGTAAAACTGCTCTTAGTGTGAGTCATGTAATGTTGTCTATGGTGAAATTAAATGGGATTGTTATTTCTGAGGGCAGGAGTGCACAACTTAGCTCCCTCTATGTTAAAGAGCGTGTTTGTCTGTATAGTGTGGTAACCTAAAGCTGTAATTTCATAGCCAAGTAGGGGCAAGTCATCAGCTCATTATTATTATTATTTTGTGGGGTTTACAGGTTATGTGTTAGGCAAAAAGCTCTGTTCAAGACTGAAAGGAACACTGTGTGGAAATTGATGTAACATCAGTCCTACAAGAGTTTGGGGTTGTGTTAGCAGCCCTGTCATGCTCTTAATTGGATTTTGGGAGGTTTACCCATTATGCAAATGCTGACTTTTTGCCTTAGACCGTTTTTAGCTCTAGCTTCAACTAACAGAGAAGACTTGCAAGATTTTCATTATCACAGAGGTTGTTTTTTTTATTCACCATCAGATGTATTGTTAAATAACTAGCGAGCTACAGCTGGTAAAATCTGTCAGTTTTCATTCCAGTCGGCAAATATGACAAGTAAAAAATGAGAAGCTGCTTTTAGATTTCTGTCTTTTTTAATAAAATTGTTTCAGAGAGTTGTAAATCTGCCGCTATTATCATACTTGACGTTGTCTAATATAAAACTTAAGTGGGGTTTAGTGAACAGTCAACAGGAGAGTCGTAGATGAAAACTAACATCTCTGTCTTTGTTTCTGACGCTCTCATCCAGCTGTATTAAAATGTTTTCTAATCTTTGTATTAAAATGCATGAGAGCAACAAAATGTAACTTTGTTTTGAAGCTGTGTTTGTTTTTATGGTGAAATATGATCTGACTGTCGGTGATGTTGCTGCATCCTGTGATCTACATGATGATGCATGTGTGAATTATCAGGTTGCTTTGTATTGTCAGTGTTTTTTTTTTTCTCCTCCCAGCTGACAGAAACGACGCCCCTCCTCACTGCTCTCAAAGCTTTGGCCGCCATTGATTTCTATTGTTGTCCACCTGAGCTTCCTGTTCTGTTAGTGAAGCCTGCAGTATCTTTTCCATCAGTAAACCGACAGACGGGGGACATCCCAAAGCAATCCACGGGATCAGGATCAGACTGATCGAGGGGTTTTTTAATAGATCTGTATCGGCTGCATGAAGATGGATCCATTTCTGATCCTTTGTTTATTGTAACCTAATCCGCTGGTGAGCCTACCGGCTGTCAGGACTGCTACATTGCGGTTCTAACGCAAAGTCACGGCAAAACCACAGATTGCAGGAACATACAGCAGCTGACATTCACACTGACAGCAAGGAGAGATGATCTGGGTGAAGAAACTGGTGGTTTTGCATCTGTTTTTAGAGAAAATCCTAAAGGTGTCGCTCACCTGTAAAATGCTGCTGTTGGTTCAAAACTGTATTTGAGCTTCAGTATTTTGTTTTATAGTGAGGATAAAGACTATTCACTGACAGCTGTGATGCAGGTTATATTTATCCATCCAACGAGTATCATCTAGGCATAACTGGCTGATTTTTATATTTTCATCATACAAAATATGATGAAACTAATTTCAATCAAACATCATACTGTTGCCATTTAAAAATCAAATAACTGTCAAACCAGAACTCACAGACATCATACACATACTGTAAAAACCAGCAAAAATGCCGTTCATCTGTTCAGGATCAGCATCAGTAAATCCTCTTTAAAATCAGAGAAATTGCTCCTTTTATAACTTGAGATTTTGGTTCGTAATCATAAAATTTCTGACTTTTCCTCCAGTAGAATATCTTGCAGCTGCATCCAGGCCTGTGAGTGAGTGTTGAGAAGCAAAGGCAGCGTGTAACTCTATGGAGAAGATTCACTATCATGTGAACAAACTATATCATCACAACTTAATATAACTCAGAATGATGTCAGTGAATGGATTGATCCCTGCTGGCTGATACAGAACAATTACAATCAAGCAAAAACAATCAATTTTCTTTGTCATTATCAATACATATTTTGACATCACTAAGGCTCAGAATGTCCCATATACATGGTTCTTATTTCAACATGGTACTCTGACAGTCTCCTCTATTCATTCATATATGGAGTAGGAGTGTGCACGAATACAAATACGTTATTCGGCAAAGCACAAATAGTGGGGTTTTTTTTTACGAATATTTGTTTCATACAAATATTAAATTATTTCTTTTCAGTTACATCGCTATCTCAGTGTCTCTCCTCTGCTCCGCTGTAACGTCTATCAGCAGGTCTCAATGAGGGGAGTCACATCCACCTGCTACATGACGCACATTTCCTAATTTGGACATCACTCCCAGAGTTGGGGGTGTTCCCCAGAGATAAAGCTGAACTACTGACACAAATGAAGCGCTCCCAAGGGAACACTTCATGAACACCTATTGTAACACTTTGATTTTCTAAAATTAAAAGCGTAATAAAAACAAAAACAGGATTTTTAAACCTCTTTTCACTTTTATTCGAATAATTTTGCTGCCTCAACAAATACAGATACAAATACAAATACTGGGCCCTCTGCACATCCCTTATGTGGAGATTTGTACTGGATTGAAAACATTTGGACAAGTAATTACAACATTTTAATTTCAATTTTTAGGTTTTTTCCCCATTAAAAAGTCTGTTAGAGCATGTATAATACTACTCACGTGCAAAACGACGGCATTTCTGAATAGTCTAACCCGTCCTGAAAAGAATAATACATGTCATGACTGGGTGACACATGGAGTGACTGCGCAAGAAGCCTGTAAATGAAGAAAAATGAGTAAAATCACACTAAAGTTCAAAGGGTTAAGACACAGCGAACACACACACACACACACACACATACACACATGTTTCCTCCAGCTGACTGTGGATTCAGATGTCGAAAACTGCAGTCTCTGTGCTTCCTCCTCTTCTTCCTCTTCATCTTATTCTTCTCCTGTGATGAATGGTTGTGCTGTGTCTTAGTGTAAGCAGTGCACTATCTCAGAAAGCTCTGACCCAGATATTTTAATTGCTTATTCTCACTTACAGTGAGTCTCTATGATAAATAGCAGTTGTTTTGTCTGCCGGAGGGACTATTTTTGAGCCCCGCACATCACAGCAGGCTTCTGAGTGTGCGAGTGTGTTTGTGCATCGGAGCAGGAAACGTTCTGCTCTGTAATGAGGAAGCTATTTTGTGCTTGATTTTTAGGGACAGTTCCCCCCCCCCTCCTCCCCACCCGTTGGTGCTGGGAGTTCTTAGTAATGTACAGTTTAACTTTTACGAATGTGTCAAACCCTGAAAAGCAAACGGGTGACGGAATACGATCACTGTCTTCACGCTAAACTGTCCGGAAACATCTTTACAATGTCTCTGACCGATGAGACAGAGCTGCACTGAAAGCAGTAAGTGGAAAACATGCTTCTTAATGGTTTTATTTATTGTTGTTTCATCTGTTTGACCTTTTATCTAACTAGGGGAGTTGACATATCTTTATGGAGGGAGTCCTGGCTGAAATGGCAGCACAATTTATGTCCCACAAACCAACACAGAAGAGAACAGGAATAAAGAAAAGAGGGGAACATTTCGGTCTTTAAAACATTCATTAGTTTAAGTTTAAAATTTAGTGTGACTAATGTCTGTAATTTCAGGGGTTGTTGTGGATCATTCTTAGCAGATGGAGCTGCCCACATGAAGGTTTCTCTGTATGAACCCTCAGCACACACACACACAATCCTGAGAGCGACAGGCTGCAGTTTGACTTTGATGACGTGAGAAAATGTGAAGACGGCTGGCGCAATTTAACTGTAATGGTTGTAATTATAGAAGGTAATAAACCTAAAGGCTCTGTGGTGAGCAGGAACCAACCAACACACACACACACACACACAGGTGGAGTGACATCCATATGCAGCACACATGGTGCCTGTCTGTAGTCTAATTGTAGAAGGAAGGTGGCGGTTTTTAATTTTTCATTATTGAATTTTAACCTCTTATGGCCGACTTCGTATTGGAGTCTAAATCCTGCATTAAATCCATTTACTGAGACGTTTGACATTCTGTTTTTCTAGGTTACCAAAGACCGTAGTGATAAACCTACAGAGAATTATCAGTGACTTTGCAGCTCCTCTCGGCTTTATGAAGCTTTATAGCGAGTTTCACTCATTATTTAACTGTCCGGCTGCAACTTTACTGTTTTGGTTCACTCTCAGTGCTCTCATAGTGTCGTTTTCGGCTGCAGCACACAGTTGTTTTCAGAGAAAAAGCTCTAAAAAGCCACTGTATACTACCTGCTCAGCATCAAACTGCAAACAGACACAGTTAGCTGTAGACTAGCTGGTGAACATAGTGGAGTATTTAGCAGCTAAAGAGCCAGATATTTTCTTCAGAGCTAAAAGAGAGACACATTTCAACTTAATAGGTGATGATATGTCATTGTTGTTTCTGCTGAAAAAACAAGTGGACAGAAATCAGTTAACTGTGTCATTCACTGTGCAGAATGATGTGTGTGGGAAGAATTTGTCTTCTGGCTAATTTTCTTATGAAATTGACGTTAATTAGCTACAGCTGATAAAATCTGCTGGTGACAGTTATTGTTTTTAACCAGCAAATGAGACCTGCAAGTTCTTACATTGTTCTTTGCTATAAAAAAAAAAGAAGAAGAGTGAAGTGAAGTTTTGTTGCACTTGGAGCTTAATCAATGTGGGTATTTTATCAACTTGGAAGCAGCTATCCAGCTTTTTGCATCATTTCTCCACAACAACCGGTCAGTAAATGTGATGTGCAAAATGACCCAGTACGTGTCTGAAGTAAGTAAGTAAGTAAGTAAGTTAAGTAAATAAGTAAAGTAAGTAAGTAAAGTAAGTAAAGTAAGTAAGTAAAGTAAAGTAAGTAAATGAGGCAAGTAAGTAAAGTAAGTAAGTAAAGTAAGTAAAGTAAGGTCTTTATTTATATGATACCTTTTTAACACAGGTTACAAAGTGCTTTACATTGACATTGGGACACAAAGAAAATAGGACACAAAAACCATGAAAGACACATTCAAGAACACATACAGACATCTCACACATACGAACACAGCGAGCATACAGTCATCACCCAGAGCACACACTTGAATTTATGAAATGTTATGAGAAAGCCATTTTTTTTTAAAAGTAGGTTTTTTTTTAAACAGTCAACAGATTCAGCTGATCTGATGGAAGTGGGGGGATTGTTCCAGAGTCTGGTTGCCAGGGCAACAAAAGCACAGTCGCCTTTTGGTTTTTAGTTTGGCACGTGGTACGGCCAACAGGTTTTGGTTGGAAGACCTAAGTGACCGCATGGTAGTATACGGGCTTAGTAGCTCAGATATATAGGCAGGAGCTAAACCATGTGAGGCCTTATAAGTGATTAAGAAAATCTTGAAATCAATCCTAGAATATAGTGTGTCCTTTATTGTATTATTATACAAAACTTTAAACCTTTATCCTCTTTCTTGAAATACTGTAAGTCAATACATTTGTTCCCTCTTAGCAGCAGGATGATGATGTGCCTCAGTCTGTCCATTTGCTGTCATTAAATTAACGTCCCTCATGATGTTTGGGACTCCTGACTTTCCCTGTAGCGCCTCCATCAGACCAGATTTTTCACTTGTAGATAAGAAATATATAAAAAAAATCTAACAGGTAGATCACCATGAAATTAAAAGCCATATTCATGATCTTCAAAGGATGAACTCTTAATTTTAATGACACCATTACCTTCCTTCCGTCGCCGCCCATAGAACAAAATTAACATGTTTATCTCCTCTATTGGTAAAGAATAACTAAATTGTCAGTATGTTCTGAGTTTCAAATTGCCACTGTAATGAATACGTCGAAAGTCAACATCCCAGTGAGCTTATGTCTGCTACGGAAACATTAACAGCCAGAATAAAACAGAAGACATGACAGAATAAACGACAACATGCTCAACGTTGACATTAAAAGCTAAAGATGTGAGTCAGCGTAACTCAGACGGCTGGTGTGTCTGAGGAGGACAAATGGCGACCGCTTCAACTTACTCAAATCTGACCAATGAGCAGTCTGCATTTCATCTTTTTTGCGGCGCTTGACTGTTAAGCTCCTCTCATCTGCATTCCTGCTTAAAAACTCTCTCTCCTTCCATCCCCTTCAGATCGGAGGAGCACTTAGACCCTCCATCAAAGGATCTGCATTTGACAGATAACTGTAATTCCCTCCACTCTAGACAGTGTTTACTGACCTCACATGAAAGTAGCTTTGCCCTGTGCATTGTGGGAGATTTACATCCTCTCTACTTTAGAGTACTTAGGAACGCCGCAGAATTGCAGTGTCATGTGTTTCTCTATACAAAAGCTAGATGTGTTTGTGGCAGCAGTTTGTGCCTGTCACAGACAAGTAGAGTGCTTGTCACAAAGAATGAACCTTCTCTCTATATATGTGTGCGTGTTGATGTTGTTTAGCAGAAGTCTAGTTTGTTCAGAGGGTGGAAATGGAAACAGTTCATCCTCTGGGGAGCCTGAATATGTAAGTGCACATAATGACAATCAGAGTTAAATACATTTGTATACAAAAAAGGAAATCTGTGCAGTTGAATGGGGTTAAACTTAATTCTAGTCCATCAAATTGTATTTTTCAAGACGTGACAGGATGCAGTGAGGTATCCGCAGAGTTTTTTATTCAATGAGCTTAATCTCAAACACTGATAATCCACATATCCACAAACACTACTACACTAGCAAAAAGACATAATTTAAAAATGAAAAAGACAAGCGTGATGGAAAAGAACAAATGAACTCAGTTTGACACTGTATGGGAAGAGATGTTCCAAGCAATAAATACATAAAAATATGGATTTAACTTCCAACCGTGTTTGAAGTTTTTTGTTCATCTCTTTTTTTGGAGGCCTTGACTGTCTTGTGACCAGTATTGTTTAATTGGATAGGTATCAGCGATAGAGATGAACTGTATTCAAAGACTTTATTTATTTATGATGCATGTGTTGATCAGATATGAAGAGAGAGGCTGAGCTTGTTTATTTCATATTTGCGATAAGGGTGTGTTGTTTTTGTTTTGGGAGTCTAGTTGGTTTTCTTGTATTGTATAGTATATTATATATATATATATATATATATATATATATAATTTAGATTTTCCATATATATAATTTAGCTTTTCCATATATATATATATATATATATATATATATATATATATATATATATATATATATATATATATATATGGAAAATCTAAATAAAATCTTTAAAAACATCACAAAGAAGAAAGATAATTGGTCTGTTAATGGTGCTAGAGGAAAGGAGGGTCTGGGGGGGTCACCAAAACATTAGGGATAATCCTCCTGGGATTATAAATATTTAAATATAATTTTATGGAGAACTGGCCTGCAGTACCGAAGTACCAAAGTATTGTAATGTTAGGGCTTCATGGTCATGCTGGGTTCATCCACTGGGGATCACCAATGTCAGTTTTCGGACCAATCCTGGCACTATAATAAAGGTCAGTGGGTCACCAGAATCATTAGGAAGCAACCACAGAAATCTAGCCTGCAGTGGTTTAGATATTTTTCCAGTAAAAGCAAAGAACTTTTCATATAATATTATGGCAGGTCACAGTTTAAAAGTAGAGCGCAGGCCAGAGTTCATCATCAAAGTGACACTTTAGATTCCCTCAGTGGTGATTAGCTCATTGCAGCTTTAAAAAGAGTTTGAAGACATTTTTTTTTTCTTTTTTAAAGGAGTCCTCCTCTGTGGCAGACACACCGGCCTTGGCACTTAAAACAAACACTCAGGAGAAATGCTGCCAAGAACCTCTGAGCTGGAGGCAACATCCAACAAGCAGAAGAAAAGCAGCTACAGTAGAGACGGAGGATTGGAAATAATTCATCTGTCTGCTGAGCCAAAGACGTAACATCAAGTGAACCGTTGCTCCACTTTAACCCTGCAGATAAGAACTGTGTTGAGCAGCTGATAGGATTTATTTGGCCATGTACTTCCTTTTGTGTGTTTGAATTATCATCTTACAGAGGTTGAGTTATTGATACAGTGGGAGCGCTTTGGAGCTGTGTGAAAGATAAGCTGGAGCTGTGATGATCATTGTGAGCGAAATAGGTTAATGCAAAGAACAGGACTGGGATTAAAAAAAAAAAAAAAAAAACACAAAAAACAAAACAAAACAAACGTGGAAGATTAAAGCAGCAGCATTTCCGTCATGCTGATGTAGAAATCCTTACCGGCTTCAAAGCATCCTCACATTGTCGGCTATAAAAAGATTTACAGTTGTTTGCAATTTTGGACAAATTTACATTCAGGGCACCAACTTTTATTCCAGCTGATAATCACCTTGCTATCAAGTGATTATAATGCGTCACTGGGAAAAAGTCTGATGAAATAGTTTATAGATTTTTTACTGTCTGGGTCAATCGGGGTTAATCCTTTTCCCCTTCGTTTCCTCATGAGAGTTTGCACTTTCATAGAGGGAAATATCCAAACTTTAGAAAAAAGGGTAAAGGAAGAACTAAATTCTTGCTGTGGAACAACAAGGAAAAAACAAGGAAAAGGAAATGCTGTCTGGAAACATAAAGGGGAAGTTTCATAGTGAAAATCCTGTAATTTTACCCAGTGAACTCTAACTCAGACTGCTGAAGCCTCATATTAACTTCAGCTAAACTTAAGTTAATCATTTAATGTGTTATAATAAGTATGTCAGGGTTACTCAAATACAAGTCTTAAAGGTCCACTTACCAAATTTCTACTGCATCAAAGGTCTATTACATGATATTTCAGTATAAAAACTCCAGAACTCTGTTTATTGTGTAACTAAGTCCTTAAATTTGAGCATAAAAAACACACTGGCACACTGATGTAAGTGTTCATTAGTGAGTTTTCCACTGTATTAATTGTTGAAAATGTTTGATTTTACAATTATTCTGCTGGAGGCTTCATATTATGACCTCAGCTGGTTCAGTTTTGTGGTTCTTAAATCTGCGTTCTTGGGAAAGTGTTCAAATTGGACCTGTTTGGCATCATAGTGGCGTTTCACATTTGTACTCTTCATGACAGTCGCTGTTTCATTGCAAATCAAGCACATAGGCTTCCCTCGGGCAAACTAAATATTTATTTCTCATGGAATTACCAGCATGTGATAATGCAATAACTTTGACAACTCGCATCCGATCGTGCCAGGCTGGGCAGATGTACTAATCCATCACAGTTCAGTTACTGTAATTCGCATCAGGGTCTGAAAATGAACATCTTCCCGTTCGTCAGCACTTTGACGAAAACCTGAGATGAAACTTTCCACAGTCCAATATCTCAGCATGTAAACACAGCCGGTGGTGGAGCAGCAACAGTGTTTCAGCAGGAGGCGCTGTACTTTAGTTCCATGCTGCACCCATTAACCTGAGCCACTGATGAAGCAACCCGTCAGGCTGTAATTATGTTTTTGGGATGAGCTGAAATGATCAAACCACTGAGGAAATCAACCCGGGCTCGCTCTAACCACAAAATATGAAATTGTTTGGCAGCATTCAGCCTGAACACCTAGCTTAAAACAACACAGTAATAATCATATGTCTGAAGCATATGTATAACTGATTCATTACACCGAGAGCTGTATGTGAGCTGACTACCCTGAACCACACATATCAGTCTCTTTACTGTGTTTAATCAAACTGGAGCCCAACACAAACAACTCAACGAAGGGTAATTGCGCGGCTGCCATTTGGAAGGCTCTCAGACGCTTTCATTTTCATCTGTCCTCTATCCCTCCATCTGCAGCTTTCCATTATGCAAATGTTGCCATGTAGTCTGAGCAGTCATTATGAAAACAAATCATCAGACAGGTATGACAATATTAGAATAACTACTCCCTCAGTTATTATGGTCCATTGGCGTTCCCTAGTGGTGTAAATGAGAGAGGGAAGTCAGAATGCTTTTTATCTAGAGATAGACACAACAGCAGCGCCAGCAAGCAGCTCTTGTGCAGAAAGTTGGAATAGTCCAAACACTTTGATTAAAGTAGAAAACTAGCAACGATAAATAAGGATTTTTGAAAGCTGGAGGAAGTTATACAACAGCCATGGAGGCACCGACCCCGTCCAAACGGTGTGCGTATTGGATATTCCAGTGAGTTAGCTGCTAGCTGAGCAATGAATCAGAATTCTGGTTATTGCTAATCTTGAGAATTTGTTACTTTCTTATTTGTTAAAAAACAGTTGGGATGAGCTTATAACCTGGTGAAGATACCAATCTTATGGTTTCACTTGTCTAATACTGTACATTAGGGCTGCCAACTCTCACACCATTGACGCAATTGACTCTTTTCAAACAAAACAAATTCATAACTGATAACGTTGCTGCGTGAAAAGAGGAGACTGACAGCGCACAGACAGACAAGACAGAGCAGCACCATGCAGCATTGAGTTATTCAGCGAGAAATATACACAAATCTATTAAATTGTAATGTATTCCTATACATGCTGCTCAGAGTAATCTCAGTCAGTGGCATGCAGGCAGGAACGAGTTGCTATGGTTACCACAGGGATGATTTGTGTCTCTGTCGCTCTGAAACTTTCTTGCGATTCCCAATAATTGGTTTTTAAGTTAGTCGTGAGGCCATTTCATTCATCCAGATTGTTTGTACTTGTTAGACTTTGAAGATGGCCTTGTGTGTATTGAGAATAGCAACCCACAGCTTTAACATTGATTATTCAGGTTTAATTATCCAAATCATGTTGTGAGGCGATTTCATTTATATAAAATGTTTGTCCTTGTTTGACCTTGAAGGTGGCCTAGTAGACTGCAACCTGCTACCGTTTTAGGCTACATGTTTTTTTATAAATATAATTTCAAACATGAAATAGCCATTCTTCTAATAATCATTTCCTGTCCTGATCCACCCATTTATACACTGTTCATGATGCATTATTTCATAGTAACCTCGGTCTAACTAATCTAGACTAGTGCAGGTGGCTGTTTCTTGACTTGATCCAAGAGGATAGATAAGGCAGAAATACAGGAAATTTGTTTTAAATTACAATATTTTTTTTCTCTGGGGGAGGACCTAGACTCCCAATCCCACTCGCCCCCAAAAAATGTACAAGTTCAATGATTCCTGTGACAAAACGGACAATGTCATGCTGTAAATGAGAGAACATATGCAAGGTTATAGTTTTAACTGAAAGGAAATAAGACAGGAAAAAAGGAACAAGTGTGCATTATAAAGGGAAGGATTAAGTAACGTCATTGTGTACTTCACTACTTCATTGTATGCCAGTCTCCTCTTAGATCATAGATACTTAGATAAACCTGTGAAACTGTGAAAGTGGGTTACACAAAGAGAAACACTGACCTAATACAAACATCTGGAGATAACGCTGCTTTTTGTTTGAGTCAAACTCAGAGTTTCATCCATGCTGATGATAAATGGGCCCAGACAGAGCAATTGTGTAGCAGTGGAGCAGCTGCTCAGGTTATTTACTTAAATAAAAGTATCAACTCAACAGCGAAAAAATACTCAATTACAGTGAAAGCTCCTGCATCACAATTTGTACTTAAAATGTACATCAGATCTAGTATACATTTAGAGAAGCAGAAATACACTATAATTTACTTAAAAAGTAAGTCAATCAAATTTCTTTATTGGAGCATGATTATCCCCTGCTATTTGTGATGTCACAAATTGTGCTTGTTTGTGTGCATCCTCAACTCAAAGTGAACGCAGGTGAATGCAAAACAAATTTTCACTTTGTGTCATTTGTAAAAATTTGACTGTTGGCCTGTTTTGCAATCTGAAGTGACAGAAATACTGTAACCTGTTTCTAACTGGTTTCAACTTGTATTCAAAGTACAATTTCTCTTAACTCTGGTGCAGCAACATTGTTTTAAGATAAATTTAGACATAACCTTTTTGATGAGATGAATATTTTTTTTGCTATAAAGTCACAAGGAACTCCAGCTCTTTTCCTCAGTTCCTTTCAAACACTCTTCCATTTTCTTTTTCTCTTCCTATATATCTGCTCAGGTTCGTTCACTCCCAGAATGTAATGTTGAGGTCCAGTCATCTATTTTTCATCAATTTTCTGCCTGATATCTGTTTCCTGTGTTTTGACCTGCTGCCTACATGTTCTGCCTCCATGTCTGCACACACACACACACACACACACACACACACACACACACATATATATATATATTATACATACATACATACATACATCTGAGACCAGTGTTTGGAAGGTTACTTTTGAAATGTAATAGGTTACAGATTACTAGTTACCCTATTAAAAAGGTAATGTGACCATTTTAATAACTTCATTCAAGTAATGTAACTATTTTTTTGACTATTTTTTATAACATATGTTTTAAACTGGGCAATAAAGCTGAAAAGTCCTAAAAACAAAAGCAGGCAGTGTAAAACCTAACAACAGCACTCAAATCTGTGTACCTTCGTCTTTTTTTAATTATCAATATTTGTAACAACGTTTTGTCCTGAAAATAGAATTTTGTGTTGTTTCCTTATTAGAGATTTTCATATAGTGAGTTAAACATGAAAATTCCAGTGTAATTATTTTGTTTCTATAAAATCTCTTCTTTACATCACTGGTCAGGTAATACAACCCAAATAATAAGAGTATAGTTAAGACAGGTGATGCAACAGGGACTCTGACTGCGTCCATGTAGGCTATTTATCTATATATGCAACAGTAAATATGCATATCAGAAAATGGATCCGCTCTCCTCCAGTATTCAATGTAAAACAAGATGCAAGTTGGAAGGGAGATGATGAACAGGTAGACGTTAGAGCAAGAAAAATAGAATTTTGGGCGTATAAATTTTATTTGGTGTCAGAAAATGCTTTGATAGCAAAGTTTTTCATTTTCTGACGCCATCGTCAGTAATCTATTTGTCTTTGTGCTTTCCAAAACCGTTACACCTCACTGTTAAAAATTAATGATGTTTTTTTGGTGTGACAACACTGTGGTTGAGGTCTGGTTAGATTTAGGAAAAAGGGGGTTTAAAAATACTACTACTTATAGTTAGGCCACCTTTTGTTGTCATGGCAACAATAATAACTACAGGATTAAGGTAAGTAAGGTAACTAACCTGACTTGCTGTTGACACTCGTGGTTTGAAACAGGAAATGTACAGCAGTCTCTTGTTGCAATATCCACTGTTTGCAAGTTTGGGTTAAACCATTGAACCAACCTGCCACCTCTCAGTGAGAAAATTTGTCAGCTTACATAGACGTCATCTGAACTGCCCCACTTCTACAGGCCATAATTACTTTGGCCACTAGATGGCGTCTGTGACTATATATTGTTTTTCGATGACTGACGTTACGAACTATTGTCGTTTTTCTTGGGAGGTCTCAGTTTTAGATATGGTTCCTCATTATTACTCCTTTGTAAAAGGGTAATAAGGGACCAAAAACAAAACGTTTCTCTCACATATTACCTGGATATGCCTATTGTTAATACCAAGCAATTACCCAGTTATTAGTTTGGTAATTAATTTTATTAATACCTCTTTATTATCAGAATATGACCCCACTTACCATGTTACCACTTACTGTGTTATTACCAAGCTCCAATGTACCATTTTCTGTGTATCCCACTCAGAGTGTGCAGTATGTGTATGAGCAGTCTGTGCTGTACAGTAGATTCCTGTTTATACATTACAGCTCTCACACACTGTTGGCTCTGCCGGCCCCTGAGGACTAATGGCAGCGTTGCATCATCTGTATTGATTATTACTGTTTGTGAATTAGCGAGGGGCAAACCGAGCAGACACCCGGTGAACTGAGGGATGCAGTTGTCATGGGAACCTCGCCGTGCTGCAGGGCAACACATAGAGAAAGCTGAATTTCTCGTGATGCCAGTCAAAGCCTCGGCCAGGTTTGTTCTTCCAAGGAGAGACTTTCTCTCCCTCCCGACCCCCCCACACCTCCCCATCCCCTTCTGTCTCTCTCTCTATCTCTCTCTCTCTCTCTCTCGGTCTCTGTTTCTGTTCTCTCTGCTTTCCCATGTGTACCCAGTCGGACACTGTTGCTATGGAAACGTAGCCGTGAGACTGTACAGGATGTGGCTGGAGCTCAGAAGAGGAGCGTGGTGTTTGTTCATTTAGAAAAAGAAGTTGGAATGGATGAAATCCTCCTCTAGCTGGATGCAGACCTTCATTCATTTTGAGCTAAAAGACAAAATCACACAACAAAGGACTAGTCCATGTGGGATTAGAGCTCTGGTGAGCAGTCTGGTCTCAGCTGAAGTAAAAAAAAAAAAAATGTATTTCTATATATTTACTGAAGCTTGCCTGTTTACATTTAATTTGTAACATAAAAGGAAACAGACATGGCTTAGTGTTCTTTAAAGAAAAGCTTTTTTGCCGCCCCTCCTGGCCTCCTTTGCCTCAAACTTTCAAGTCTGTTGTACCTATAATCTCATCAGACAGTGAAGTCAGAGTGTACTGAACAGCTTTTAAAAAACTTTTTTATAAACTTAAACTACCCAACATGTCACACAGAACTTCAAAGATAAGTTCATGAAGTATCACCAATAAAAACACTGGTCAAAGCAAGTCAACCAGTCAAAGCCAAACACAGTGATGCTGCTTTTGCATCTACACTGCACAACTGATGATCTTAAATGTGCCCCATACTTTGAAACCTTTGAAATGAAAATGATTGATTCCTCCTCTGAACTTTTATTTCCACTATTTAATCTTTATAATGGAAAAGAAACAGACACAAGGGTTGTAGTGAGGTGCTGATCAGTAGACTTGGGAGTAGAAAAAAAGTGGCACACTTGCATGGCTGCAAATGCATTCCTCTTTTATTTAGATGCCGATTCGGCTCTCAGGCCTTCTTCAAGATCAACAATTAATAGTAGGACACACGCACTGGTATGTTATGTAGGCCATACCCTACTAACACATCTGATGGTGATTAAACAGTCATCATCCAGCATTAAGGTGAGAAAAACAAGCAGAATTATGATTGCTAAAAGGAATATTATTGGGATCATGAGGGTCCCTGAGGAACTGGGGAAAAACATGTTGCTCAAAGAAGCACCTTACCTGGACAAAGAGCCTCTGATGGACAGACGGGACCCTTCAGCCCAAACCGAGAGCTGGTGAGCTATTGTAGCTCAACTCCACTACCACTCTGACTGCATCGACATTCTACGATAGGCAAGTGCATGCTGAAAGATTAACATCAGGGACATGACTATATCCATCTTCCTAGACCACACTGCAAAGATAGTACAGGCCCATGCTGCATTTAACAATGTCAAATGTCAACTCCGGGAATTGGAAGGAGTAAGATATGAGCTAATGGCGCTAAGTTGTGTCAAAAAACAGACAGTGATCTGGTTTCTCTCTCTCAGTCTGGCCTCAGTTCTACTGACTTAATCTAGTTTTTATCTAAAACATTTACCAGATCCAAGAGATATTCAATCTTATTTTTAACCCTTTTCAGTGTCTGTGATGAGATCATAACTCACGTAAATCTCATCTTCATTCCTTTGTTCTTTGGTTTGCGCTGCGGCGGCGAACATTGAGCTCTCCTGCCTCAGGCTGCTCCCAGCCTGGGGTAAATTTCAGGCTGAGGATATATGCGATCTTGGTGAAGTGTTGGCAGCTAGCTAACTGCTAGGACTGTTGGTGGAGTTGTACATTTATAAGCGTTCACAAGCCTCCATCTTCTGGAGTGAATACCATGGACAAACTCAGGACTGTTATATCGGAGCTGAAATTGATTTGGATGCTAATTGACGAGCTCCTACACCAGAGGCTGAACTTTGTTCACAGCTCACAGTGCTGGATCAAGCCTCTATGCTGGTTTGCAAGTCGCAGGGCCCCCAGGTGAGGACACCATCTCTCCAAAGGATGCTCCAGACAATTTCTGGTGGGCCGATGTCGTCAAAGGCAGTCTCTCCCGCTGTTCATCTCCACACTGGATGAGGAGGACATATTACTGTCAAACTCCTGTGCCTTGCTGGCACTGCTAAGCCCCTGCTCAGAGACCAGAGACCTCCTCTATGCAGCAAGAAGCATTGCCTCTGTCTCAGGGACGGATTGCTTTTCGTAAATGCAAACCTTTTGTGCAAATCTTCTTTATGCACTCACATTGGTAATTATTTGCGCAAATCTTTTTTGTTTGTTCACAAAATGTCATGCCCAGTTATAGAACTCCTCAGATATTCAACAATTAAATCTGTTTGTTTAGATATGTTTTACACATTCAAACATTTGAATTCATTTGATCGAAAAAGTTGTTACACATTCACACATATGAATGGATTCATAAAAAAAATGTTTTCACACACTCAGATATGTTGATACAGCTGCAAAACGTATGACCCTGTTTTGTTTCTGTACAGTTCTACCGTTTGTTCAGCACTGAGAATAAGCCTGAATCTTTAGCTCTTTCCATGCAGGCCTATCCTGCAACTTCATTTTGGACTATTAAGTCATAGCCAATGGCAGTTGCTATGAAGCTCCAACTCAGATGTTAACATGTTATTCAGGTTATTCATATTGTTTACAGTACATTAGTTCCATTCTCCTATTCTTATGTTAATGTACATTCTCTGCCTCTCTGGTTATTTTAGAACTGTGGCTTATCATTTCACTTGAATCCTACTTCAACTGTGCTGAGAACGCTGTTAGAGAGGGACTGTTTCTACTTGTTAATCAGATCCTTGTTTCAAACAAAGGGGTTTAGGTGCTTATGAGGACCAATTTTTTGTGCTAACAATTTAATTTAATCTATTTTCTTTATCTCTGTAATGGATTTAATTACATGGTTACAATGGGGACCTATTAGTCACTGCGTCTGTCTACTTTACACTTTGCAGTGTTATTGGTCAACATATATACCCTTAATTTCGATGATGTCAACCTTGCCTGCACATGACTCAGCAATCTTCCTATTCTAAACACTCTTCTGCTTATATTTTGAGGGGATTTAAATGGCGTCATTAATCCTCCTTTAGACCGTTCTAGTCTTTGCAACCTCAACTAGTTCGTCTAAATCTTTCTGTGATTTTATGAACCAGAAGAACCAGAATTTTCCTCCTTCTCTCAAGTACATCATTCACATTCAACAATTGATTATTTTTTTATAGACAACTCACTAAATCCATGTGAAAGCTCCATTGAATACTTAAGCATCATTATTTCAGGTCACACCCCTCTGTCCTTAGATATTAGATTCTCATTTCACACCAGAAGCCCTCCTCTTTGGAGATTTAACTCCCTCCTTCGATCTGTCAGTGATTTCTGTGAGTTTATCTCAAATTCCATTGAAAGTTTTCTCACTCTCAATCAGAATGATCCCACCTGTTATTCCTTTCTACTGGAGTCACTGAAATCAAATTATCTTTTTCTCAGCACACTCAAAGCACACAAAACTTGGCTTGATGAGCTCACATCTAAGATACATACTTCAGCTTGACCAAAAACTACTCTTCACATCCCTCCCCTGAACTATTTGAACAGCGGCTCCATTTGCAGGCTGAATTCGTCCTTATCTCTACTTGTGATGTAGAGCAGATATTAATAAAATCACAAAGCTCTTATTATCAACACGATGACAAGCCAGGATGTTCACTGGCTCACCAAATAAAGCGCTGTGCTGCATTTCGTTTGATCCCTCAAAGTAAAGATCCCTCTGGCAATCTAATCTCTGATCCCCATACATATTAATAATATTTCCAAATCATTTTATTCATCCCTTTTTATAAATCTGAATTTCCTTTAGATACTTCTAATATGGTCAAATTTATGGATAAACTTAAGACTCCAAAGGTTGACCCCTCTTCTGTACAGGACCTTGATGCTCCTCTTACTATTGATGAAATCAGGTGTTTGATTAGAGCAAAGCAAAGGAACAAAGCTCCTGGCCCAGATGGGTTTCCCTTAGAGTTTTATAGCAAATTCCATAACAAGCTGGCCCCAATCCTTCTGTCTATGTATAATGAGTCAGCTGAGGGAGGTACTTTGCCCCCTACTTTAACCCAGGCATCAATAATGCTGCTTCTAAAAGAAAGATAAAGATCCGACTTCCTGTAACTCCTTTAGATCTTTATCACTTCTTAATGTAGATGTTAAAGTGTTGGCAAAATGATTGGCCTCTCGTTTGAAGTAAGTGCCCCTATGTATAATATCAGAGGGAGAAAATGGTTTTATTAAAGGAAGGCACATATTTTTTTAACACTCAGACACTTTTTGATTTGATATACTGTAAAAACCAGGCTGAACTCCCCAAAGTTGTAATCTCCCTTGATTATCTTTGAGTATATTGAGTATCTTTTTACAGCCCTGAAGAAATGTGGGTTTGATGATAAGTCTGTTAACTGGATTTGTCTCCTATACACCTCTCCACAAGCTAGTGTACACTAGCCTTGGGCTCATTAGACGTATATAATAGCTACTGACGATTGGCTGTGTCCATCACAGGTGTTTTTTTTGGGTGGGGCAATTTTTTTACACACTTTTAACTAAATATAGTGTTATACAAGTAATCTTTTAAGGGATAGCTCAGTGCGTAGGTTACGTGTGGTCGAGAGAGAGCGTGTGTGATGGTGAGGCTGGCGACTAAAGCAGAGAGTATGAAGTTAGCAGTATAGCTGTGAACGTAGCAGTGCAGTGTGTGTGTACAGTTTAGGCTATTTGTCAGTGAATAAATGCTACAACTCCTCAAGACTAAGCCAAGTTCCTGTTTCTTGCTTACCATCTGCTGATTAAAGTGAAGCCCCGAAGTTGGCGACAATGGGTTAGCCTAACCTGACCAGGCTCATTTAAGGTGGACCGGTTGTTCTCATAGTAGCGGCAATCTCAGCCGCTCCTAAACAGAGAACGGAGAAATGTCTGGCTGCTGATTCTCTCCTGAGTTTTGCACAGCTTCATATTTAACTGATCAGCACTGCCTAGTTTGACAGTTTGATCTGAGTTTTGTGAGTTGTTGGCTTTCTTTCTTTTTTTTTCTCCCAACTTTGTTGAGTAAACGACACACACGTTTGTTTTGGTCTGAAATGTTGGCGCTCTAGTGTGACATCTAGTGGCTGAATATCGTGTATTGCAACTTTAATTATCTTGACATCCTAGTCTCTTCTCGGCTAACTTTGCACCCCTTATCTCCAAGACAAAGACTGACTTCCAGAGATGGAGAAGTCTGCCTCTTTCATTGACTGGCAGGGTGAATGCTGTAAAAATGAACAATTTACCTAAATTTCTTTATTTATTTCAAACTGTCCCTTTTTATAATTGTCTCAAAACTTATATGGGGTGGGAAAGCACCTAGAATCTCTAAATCTCTACTTCAGAAGTGCAAACTCAACAGGGGCACAACATTACCTTTTTTTCGTTTCTATTACTGGGTTGCACACATTCATAAGATTGTTTATTGGCTTGGGTTCCCTAACACTCCCCGGTGCAGACTGGAGGCTCTCTCTTGTGCCTCATCTTCCCCCTCTGCCTTGCTGTACTCCTCTTTAGCTATGAAAGCAAACATTATACAGCACCGTAATTCTTACCACTTTAAAATCTGGCAGCAATTTAGACACAATTTTAAGTTCTTATCTGTATCAACCTTGGCTCCAAATGTGTAATAATCATTTATTCTCCCCTTCGTCTTTTCAACTTTCTCTCAGCGGTACAGAAAAAGTATTAAGAATTTTCGAGATTTGTTTGTAGATGGGGAGTTCTGTAGTTTTTCTTATTTATCATCCACATTTGGACTACCTCCATCTCATCTTTTCAGATATTTTCAAATTTTTTTATTTTCTACCATTTTTTTCCAGCACTCCCCCCTCCAAAACAACCACGGGTCGATCTGCTGTCTTTTTAAATCCACATCAAAGAAACATTCATTTCTAAAAGTCATAACTCCCTCATGTCATTTAAAGACAGTGGTACGATTAAAGCTAAAACTAAATGGGAACAGGAGCTGGGGTTGGAGTTAAATAACATGTGGTGAGAGGCAGCCATAGACAGAGTACATACAGACGGGTGACAAATGAAAGGAAAAACCAGTACACCGTGAATGCTTGACCCCTGCAGTGAAGGGGATCCGGTGGCTCTGTTAAGCTTTGGGGGGGCATTTTGGTGGCATGGTTTGGACAGTGCTCCGATTCACAGGGCACGAGGGGTCACTGAATGGTTTGATGAGTATGAGTATCACCAGATCTCAATCCAATTGACGACCTATGGGAGATTTTGGACCGATATGTTAGACAGTTTTGAGGATTGGTGTTCATCCCTCCAGAAGAGTTCCAGAGATTTGAAGAATCAATGCTAAGGTGCTTTGAAGCTGTTCTGGTGGCAGGTGGTGGCCCAACACCTTACAAAGACACTCTTTGTTGGTTTTTCCTTTGATTTGTCACCCATCTTTAGTACCACATCTTGTGCTTGACTTAGCTTCATACAGCTTGATGTATTGCATCGGGCTCATCTTTTCAAATCCAGGTTTTCAGGAATATACATCGAGATATTGAAGATAAATGCAGTGGATGTCATAACACTCCCTGCAATCTGAGTCATATGTTTTTCTTTTGTCCAGAACTACATACATAATGAGATGTTTTTTAAAACTATGACCTCAGTACTCAACTTCAGCTTGCAAACATTTCCACCAAATCCTACCAATTTTGGAACCCTTAATGAAACATTTTCTCTTTACTCTGAACAAAAACAAATAATTGCATTCACACCTCTCAGACACAGACACATCATACTATTACATGGGAACTCTGCCAAGAGTCATTCTATATTATAATGACTTAAAGATGTCATGTTTTTTTTTTTTTTTTTTTTTTTTTTCTCAGACTTGAGAAAATAAAATATACACTGAGAGGCACCAGGGAGAATTTGTTTTCATATGTGGCAGCCTTTTATAACCTATTTAATGTTTGCCTTACAATTAATCCCAGTATGTCCCAGTATGTACCTGCCTGCTTATATATGTTTATTTGTTTGTTTGTGGTTTTCCTTTTCTTTTCCTGTTGAGTTTGTGTCAATTTGTACTCTAAATTGCACTTTTAAACTATTATTTTTGTTATTGTTATTGTCATTATTACTGTTTTTTTGTTATTTTATTTTTGTACAAACCTCTGTAATTTTGGAAAATCTGCAAAGTATGCTGTCACTATTGAGATACACTGTACACTACTCTTCAAATTCATGCATACTGGCTAGCATACTGTACATACATAGTACTGTATAGGTTTTATTCTTATTTGTACCCTGTTCCTTTGGCAGTGCCAAATTTCTGCCCTTATAATCAATAATGTTTTTCTTATCTTATTTTGTAATGCTGCATCTTTTTAAAGGTTCTATTTGTAAGAATTACGAAGCAATTAACATTTATTAATCATTTTTATTGCCAATGAGTGAGCAGGTTGTAACGCAACTTAAAAAATGAGACCTTCCCCGACTTTGTTGGTTGGGTGTATCAGCCTGTGGACTGATTTCTATGTGAAGGATCTGGGTCGGATTTTCGCAGAAAATCCAATGGATGTGACGTTTTCGTGTGCTCACGAGTGACTTGCCTCTCTCCAGCTAATGTCAACAAATGACCAACATCTACCACAACAAAAATGGTGCTGTAGGAGTAGAAACACCCTGCAGATGTTAGCTCTCCAGCTAATGGATGGCTAGCTTCCTCCGTCAACCACTACACATTTCACTACAAAACACCCCCGCAATGACAAGTCGTCCACTCCGTTAACAGCCACCGGTGTCACTAATGAGAAGGAATTTCTGATTCCTACATATAGAACCTTTAAATATGATTTAATGTAGAGATAATTAGCTGTGTCTATGTTTTCCTTAAGTGAGTTTTGTCTTTAAATATCTAATACTCATTGCACCTGATCTTTTTGGGAAGGAAGTCCTAAATGAACATGTGCAGGAGGGAGTTGTGCTGGTTAAAGAATATTAAAGGATTATTTTTAGTTTTCTTCTCTCTCCATGCTGCCCATGAAGAGTGTAAACCCACTGATGAATTCTCACAAGCTCCTGCTGCCTTTTTTTTGTTCTCCTCTGCAGCTTTGAACTCAAACGCTCCCAGAAATCCACTAAACAAAAGCAGCTCAGAGACAAACTGCTGCACAGACTCTTCACTGTTTGAGATTAGTACTTAACTTTTCTTTCTTTTTTACCTAATATGACTTCCATCATATAGACAATGATCCACGCTCTATATAAAAACCTGTCTGCAATGTCTGTAATGCCCCCATGCACATTTTTGAAGAGATGTTTTCAAAGCCTGGAAAATTGCCACCATGTTTGTGAGAAACTAATTAGGGGAAAGTGGGAAACGATGTCTTCCACCAATATGGTGACTTTCCACTTCTGTGAAACAACAACAAAACTGCATCATACGTAGTTCAGTTCTGGCTCTTTTCTGGGGGTTCAGGTCATGTCACAGCTTTAAAGGGGACATGTTTTTTCATGGTTTTCTGTCATTTATATACTGTTATGATGTTGGATGTTAAACATGGTTTAAGTTCCATCGTATGTAAGAATGCTCCCTGTAAGACAAAGCCCAAATGCTTTGTTTGGAAAGTTACCTTTACATCCTCCCACAAATGGCCGTCCATAGTCCTTATAGTTCTTTCATGGGTTGTTGGCGTTGTCTAGTCGCATATTTAGGACTTTGATTTCAGATTTGGGCTCGAACATGTACAGATGTATTTGAGAAGTTAACATTTTGAGTAAAGAAAAAGAAAAAGAAGTGATTTCTGACTACTATTGTTTGCTTACGTAGCCTCCAGAGCCGGACGAAGCTACCTGAAGCTGACCAATCAGAACAGAGTGGGCCATCGAGTGGGTGGGGGGGGGGGGGGGGGGCCTTAAAGAGACAGTAGCTAAAACAGCCTGTTGCAGACAGAGGCTGAACGGAGGGGCTGAATACAGAGCCAGTACAAGATAAATAAGGAGTTTTTAACTTTAAAGCATGCAAATATATTCCAGTAGAGCTCCAAATAAAAATATCCCCTTTAAAGGGGAAAATTTAGATGAAAAATTGTAGTTTACTTTTTGTAAAAATGAATGTTAGAGCTGAAAAAACTATGACATGAATTATATATGATGAAAAAAATAAAGTATTGTAATGTTATATATATGGAAAAACTACCATCTATTATACTGTTTAAGTTGAGCATTCTGATGCAACTTTGCAAAATGTGACTGTAGCTTCTTTTTTAGTGATGGATCACCTGACTGCATTAGAAGTCACATATTGTTTTCTCTGACGTCTGGGACTGAATATGACTGAAGAAAATACCAATAACTGTGCTGCATGCAGGTGAATCTTGTCAAAATTAAGTTTAAATGTACATCATTTGCCAGAAAAAAAACCCCACACTGGCACTGCCTTTTTCCTTCAATTTCCCCTGCACTCTCTGCAGGTTTTTCTGAGCTATTATATCAAACTTTTTTCTTATAAGACAAGCAGGAGAAATAGGGGAATTGTTTATTCTCTTCTTGGGACAGGCTAAAAAAGGTGTTTCTATGAAGAAAGAAGAAGAATGTGAAAGCAGGGTGGAGATTTATAAAGCCCTAGTTACAGCGAGGGTATGTTTAGGTTCAGAGTTTTGTAGGAGGATGCTCCGAGGGGGGTTTGATGATAAATGTTGCTACAGGGATGCTGTGTGTAGTCTGAGTGAGAGAGAAGTACTGTTTGCTGAATTGCTAAGATGTTTTTTTAATAGCTATGAGTCATGTGTTTCCCTTAGGGGGGCAGATTTTGGGGTTGAATGCACTTTATGTACATGGAGGAACAAGTTGAGGCTAAATGGTCACTGTAGTACAGGCACGAATTCACAAGAGGATGCTTCAAATATGTTTAAAAATCCACACAACAAGATAAAAACCAAGCAACAGGGAAAGTACGCATTCTCCTTTCATGTTGGAACTAATTAAAAAAAGATATTTGGCTTCAGTTGGATCGCATTAGAGTGTCATTATTCAAATGGTTTCGAGAAAGTTTAATGAGCCTAATGGCTTAAATCCATGTCTCCATTCACGGGGGAGCACATACAGCCTTCAAATTATTGGAAAGTATGAACATTTCATATCATGTTTTCATGATAGGAAGGTTTCAGTTTTCATTAGGCAAAATGCAAAATGTTGTGTCATTACTGTGCTGCTAAAACAGCCTCCACTCTTCTAGTTTCACAATTTCCAGCAGATGTTGGAAACAAGAACATTAGTGATTTCTAACACTGATGTTGGGTGATAAGGTCTGACTCACAGTCAGCGTTCCAGTTCATCAAAACTGGGAAAAACAATTTCTTTACAGAGCTGGTTTTGTGGAGTATTGTCGTGTTGAAATAGGAAAGAGACAAACACAAACTGTCTAAAATATCATTGTATGCTGAAGCAGAATGAGTTTATCTTATTGAAACTAAAAGACCCAAACCAAGAGTACACAAGAATCTGGAAACCTCTGGCATATCGTGGCCATAAAGCGTATTCATGGTTTTATTAGCTGCTACACATTCAGTCATAAAAATGCTCATTTTGTGAAGCATTTACATGTTATTCTGGGAACAAATCTGGCAAACCTGGAAGCCTCCGAGCGGTCTCTTTAGTATTCTTCTGCATACAGGCAGCAGTTCAGCATGTACAGGAAATGTCGAGGATCTGTTCGAGAGATCGTACTCGATCATCGGCGATGATCAGCAGAGGGGGGCCGTTCATAGTGCATAAAACTGAACTTTGTCACACAGTGCAGTTTGAAACCCTTCTGGTTTATTTTCAACCTGGTGTACTTCCCATAAATAGAGGTCATGCTAACCTTGCACTCGCCAGCTGCGTTACAGAGACTTGGGGAAACTAGGTTTCAAAAGCTTTCCAAATAAATTATTTCAAAAGTTTATCTCTTGAGTCTGAACGAAAGTAAACCCAGAAACTAGCCACCTGAATGGCTGTTATTGCTAACTGCATAGGGACCTACATCCAGGACAACTTAAACATCTGCTTGTTTACATTTGGTGAGTTCATACTAGAGAAGTAGATGAGATAAGATGGTTTGTGCCTGCAAATTGTTGAATTGCAAGAATGAAATACACACTGTGTAGTTTCATGGACTACCGCTGAACCATGGAGACTTGCACAGTTTGCCCCAATATATGTTGTTTTGCTTCATTGTTTCCCCAGATCTCTATAATGATGTTATGACAGATAGAGTCACAATGGCCACATTTATGGGAAATATGCCAGTTTGAAATAAACCAGAATTATCCTTTAAGGTTGTAATGCTTCCATTTATATGACTGACAGGTAATTTGGTAACAATAAAGTCAGGAGGAGGTGGAGAAGCTAGTTGGACATAAAGAGTGCAAGCATATGGCTATTTCCTGGAGCGCAGACATGGTACAAATCTAACTCAGGAAAATAATATTTACAAAAGAACTGTTATTTTTTGACCACATAATAGCTATGTGTTGCCCAAGAAATTTGAAACTGAAGAAGAGTGAAATTTCAGAGGAAAATGTGGTAGTTTGGCTGTTATTACTTACTTATGATGATTAAGGCTGTACATATAAAACATAAGCTGATATATTGTTAAGCTGTTTGATATAGATTCTTGTTGATTGCCATTTTACAACTTTATAATGTTCCTCAAATCAGTAATCTCTAAAAAGGACATTTCTTCACAGTGAGTAATTTTTTTATCACCTGTGCAAATCTTACCACTAATATTCTGAAGGCCACCTTTACCTGAGTAAAATCTGTGTGCTACTGCTAAAAAGATTTGAATAAAACATCCATGGCTGCATTTTCTGGCCCTGGATACCTGTAGTGCACTTCATGTTTTCTGAACAAAGTAAAAATGAACTGTGAGTGAATGAATTATGGCATGTCAGAATAACAAAAAATGGAAAAAAAAAACCCAACAACAACAACAAGCTGGACAAATGGAATCTGCTGTTTCATCTGAGACCAATTCAGTGAAGGAAGCAGAAAATCAGAGAGTGAACAGCGAGATCTGGTTTTGGAAAAACAGAGAAATAAGAAAAATTAAAATACTTCAGAAGTGTCAAAAGAGGAAAAGACTGGGAAGGGTTTGATGATAGTTGCTAAGCAGCATTAATGGCAGTGAAAGGTAGCAGTGCTCTTTAGCTGATTAGTGTATTAATTGTTTGATAGGTGTGTTTGTCTGCAGCTAATCCCTTGTGTTTACAACAAAGCATGGATCCTAATTAGAGCCGGCTAATCACACCACAGCACACACTCGTCCAATCAATCAAAGACTACAGGAGAGATGGAGGACAGGTGGGCTGACAGGCAGACGAAGGGGAAGAGACTTCAACACATTTAAATGGGATTTCTATTCATCCAAATTCTTTCTTTCCTCCCTGCTAGTGCTGAGCGGATCGAAACCTAAAGTACTCTGCGATACCTGTGTCTTTTTTTTAAAAAAAAAAGTATTGATTTGGATAGAAGAAGAATTGACTGCAGGTATAAACAATGCAATCTCCCTCCATTGTAGATTGTGTGTAGACATGCAGTCATTTGTCTTCTGTGGCATCAAATGTCAAAGAAGAAATTAGCAGTTGAGATACATTTTTATAAAATTGGTTGACAAATAAATAAACTTGTCTTAGTAAAATGTTTTTCCATCATGAGTCTCTGATCTGAACTGGAGGGATGAACAACATTTTTCTAAAAGCTATTCCCTCATTTGGGGCCAGATGTATAAATAATACACATGCTATTTCCCACGTAAACATAAACTGGTATGAATGCAACTATAATAAAATATTGTTTAGGTTGATAACCAGCTGCACTAAACCCCGTGGCGTCACTGTTTAACACACTGGTTCACTCTTTAGCGTCATTTTTTAAAGTGCAGGGTAGTCCGATAGACTTCTGCTGAGCTCCCACAACATCTGAAATAGATGCTATGAGACCGATGACGTCTAAATGAGGTGACAAATTTCAGCCTGGTCGCCAGAATAAAACGTTGGCGTTGAATGTTTCTGCAAACCACAGATACGTTGAATATCTACATTTCAACACCTGTAACACAGAGCATATTACAACTCAACAATACGTATCATATTGACATTTCTGAAGTGGCGTACCACACATGACATCTATATAAGCAGACTTACTTTCTTACTAGGCGGTGTAGGGGTTGGTGGATGGCTTGTTGGCAGAAAGTTGGATATCAGCGCAGAGCACGGTTCGAGACCACCTTGACGTTTTTATTCTATTTTTTATTTTAACCCAAACCATGATCTTTCCCCTAACCAAGTGGTTTTTGTGCCTAAACCCAACCAGACCTTAACCACCGCGTTATCGCACCATAAAATGTAATTATTTTTTATCAGTGACTACCGTGATACTGCATGTTGAAAAATTACGCTAAAGGGGTACCCCGTGCGTTAAAAAGTGACGCCAGGGTGTCCTGACCAAGCGTCAATATGAGAACATGTTTTTTATGCGCTCTACACCATATATGTGTTAAGGAGAACTGGCTAACGTGTTCAAAGATGAAAGTTAGTACGCTCACCGGAGTCCATCACCAGCCAAGACAGTTCAGAGCATCTGAGACTCCCGCTGGTTGAGCCAGGTTAGCTCCTTGCTCACTTGAATGGGATAAAATAACTTAATCATGAAGTTCTTTTAGATAAATTGATCAAATATACTAATACTAAAACGAGTCATTTTGGTGAATTCATTTATTCACTGTTTCACAGCTGCTCCTTTTCCAATGATTATGTGCAGATAAAATCCGTATCTCCCTTTTGGTCCACTTTGCATCACGTGACGGACCCGGACGTTATTATTACACAGTTTGGCCACTATTTCAGGGCTTCTTCTATACATCCATCTGATCGATCTGTAAAATGCCAATAAAAGGTGCATTTATAAACTTAATATAGAGGTATCATTTTATTTATTATATTATTTTGCTGTTAATATTCTTTTTTATTCTATCCTCAATTGTGACATACCTTTTATAAATCCGGTTTCGTTATGAGCTCTACAAACAAGTCATTGTAAACCATCATGGTGGTTGGTCCACATGATAATGGACACTATAAATAGACGCTTAGACGCACACAATGGATGTGCATAATGAGCTGCTTTGGCTGTTTGCAAACCTCCCCGCTGCAACACAATTGGTGAAACTGCATTTCTTTCTTCCTGTTTGTTTCTTCCTGTTGACAGGTGAAAGGTGACAATGGCTGGAGGAGCAGGCAGTACGCTGATATGAAAATGGCTGATTAAAGGCTGTGTTTTCATCTGTTAACGGCTGATTGTGGGAGTGGAGATAAGTTTCAAGAAGTTGAACCTATAGTTCCACAATGACAGATTTATAGAACAGAGTCATGCTTTCATAATTCCTGCTTCTGTTTCCTGACATTTATTCAGCTCTTCAGACCAGTTATTGGGGCTGTGCAGAGATCTCAGTATTTGTATTTGTATTTGTTGAGGCAGCAAAATTATTTGTATTTGAATAAAAGTGGAAAGAGGCTTAAAAATCCTGTTTTTGTTTTTATTACACTTTTAATTTTAGAAAATTATTGTGATTACTGAGCTAAAACTTTACTCATCGCCTCATTGCAGCCAGACTTATCTATTTATACACCCATAACACACAGACAGCACAGCGTGTAACGTGTAGGGAGGAACTTCAAAGGCAATTATCGCTTTGCACTTTTCATTTATTGCCTATATTTTACAACCTAACTTCGTTGAAAGGAGAAGGGGAACAACAGGTTATGGAGAGTCTTTAAGAGCACTTTGCTTGTGTCAGTAGCTCAGCTTTATCTCTGGGGAACACCCCCAACAAATAATTTTTAAAATATATGTATGAGACAAATATTTGTATAAAACCCACTATTTGTGCTTTGCCGAATAATGTATTTGTATTTGGGCACAACCCCTACCAGGTACCTGTAGATATAAAACAGAATCCATTGGCTGTCAGGCGTCTGTAAGAATTAATACAAGCCAAAGTGCCACCCTGCCTCTAAACTATTGTTACTTTCTGCTAACATGTTGGCATCTTGTCAGACCTGCTCCACTCATGGCTGCCTAGGATAATGTTTCCCATGTCTAATATCATTAACAATCACATTTCTGCTCAAATTTAAGTAATTCTGCTCGTTCTGCTGTTTAAAAGGATGCACTTAGTGTAGCCGTGTAACCACAGGCAACCATTTTCAAGAGAAAAACCTTTGTTATGGTGTCAAAGCCTCTAAAACTGGGAAAATGAGATTCTTTTTTTTTTTTCATTCACAATTTCCGTAAGTCTAATATACTCCTTTTTGGTAAAGGCAGAAATGTACAAAACTTATTTCAAAAGTGTAGCAGTTTAGTTTTTCTTGAAAGATGCAAACTTTATATAATTCTTGGTGCACTGTCAACAATCCATTCTTCATTGTTTGTGTCTTCTGGTAAATTTAGTGTTCCCTGTCCCTTTGCTTGCTGCTATCTGATCCTCACCTTTCTATGCTTTACATTACTGCATGGTTTCTGACTATGTTCCCTTTAAAACTCTCTGGTATAAAGTCTGAAAGCAGTATCTGTGTCAACATCTTTAAAACTGGATTTGCTGCTGAAATACTCAGTCTGCAGCATGGCATGACATTGATTCCCAAGCCCTGATTCATCTTCATCCTCTCCTCGTATATCGGCCTCCTCTTCTCCTTCAGCCCTCAGGCCTTTTCTGCTACTCTCCGTCCCTCCAGCATTTCCAGTCGACCTGCTTTATCCTTCATTCAGCTCTGCTCTCTCACGACTGTCGACACGTCTGCTCCACTCAGCTCCTTCCAGGCCGACAATGTGATAGAAAGGTTCAAATGGAGTCATGTATCTACGTTTTTTGTCACCTCTGTTTTTGGAGTTTTTTTTGACAGAAACGTCACCGAGTCCCCCCCCACCCCTCCCCACCCTCACCCCCGTTTCCATGACAACAGGTGTAAGTCAGCCACTCAGCGATGCTGGGTCGGCTCCCGGGCTCTTCTCATCTTTTGTCTCTCATGTACACGCCTGTTAACTCTGAAAGGCTTTCAAGTAAATCAAAAAGATAATCACCCACACTCGTCAGTCGCTGTGTGGTAATGCAATTTAAGTGCACATTGAATTGAAAAGTCTGCACTCCGTTACCACGTTAGCAATAATGCAAATAATAGACTTGATGTTCGCTGTGATGCATTTCAAGCAACTTTCAAGAGTCTCTTAACCCTTCGACAAGTACTCCCATTCTGTGCAGAACTTTGAAAATGACGTACCTGAAAGTAAAATGTTCCCTGCTCTTGAATCATTTTTATTACAGACATGTTCATGGTCTCATTCACCTGTTTCACCTGTCACTCTATCTTTTGGAACAATAGTATCAATAGAAAGTGGACCTTGTTTCACCTTGGTCACCATCTTTTTATTTTACTGTGTTATTGTTCAGTTTTATATTCACTGCAGTTATAAAATAATGAACTGCTGCCACAGCGATATTGGGATCTTAAAATAGTTTACACAGACAATGCTGCTTTCAGGCGATGTCTAGTTTGTCAAGGTTAAGTGAGGATTGAACAAGACTATCCCACATAAGTTTTCGAGGAGCGGGGCTGCATCAACCTGTGTTTCCAGGTGTTGGGGAGTATGATTGCATATGTGTAAAAAGTAATATAAAGCATTTTGTGTTTCAATAGGGAGATGTGTATGTCTGGTAAATTGTCTAAAATGATGTCAAGTCAGTCAGCGTCAGTTGGAGCTGAAGACGAGTTTGAAAATTTAAGAAACTCTGGGGTTGTGGAGTCAGAGAGAGGTGAGGTTATCAGACGTCTGTAGCTCCTCATCTCTGCTGGAGGCCAGCAGCTCCAGGCTACATTAGCCACTACTAGCAAAACACACCTGAATCTCTTTCAGTGGTCAAGTTGCATTGTGGGTAAAAGCGATGCTAGGTTTTGACAAGGAAGAAAAATCAATTGAATAAGTGGTGAGTCCAGCGGTTTTAAGAATGCATTCCTTTTAAAGTACCTTGAGGAGTTTTTGACGACTAGTAGTGCTATGGAGTGATGTTTTATGAGTGCACAAGCAAGCAAGCAAAGTTTATATATATAGCACCTTTCACAAAGGGCTTTACAGTCAAAGAAATAAGATAAAATAAAATAAAATATAATAAGGTGAAATAAAATAAAATGAAATCAGAATAAATAAAAAACAGACACCAGATAAAATACAAAAGGAGAGCAGATAAAATGGACAAAACAAATTTTAAAACAGTCTACATTATCCGAGGACCTTAAGCTTGTTGGAAGACTATTCTGAAGCTTAGGGGCTGCTGACTGGAAAGCACGATCCCCCCGGGTCTTAAAATGTGTACGAGGTACACTTAGAAAGACTTGGGTGGAGGATCTAAGAGCTCGATTAGTGGTTTAGGGGTGCAGAAGGTCACCGATGTACTGTGGAGCCTGGCCATGTAGGGCTCTATGAGTGATGCAAATGATGCGATGCACATTCCTGCCAACATTATTCCACTGATCTACAGTCGGTGGCGGTAAAGAAATACTACAATACATCAGCAAAGGCAGCATGTTAAACAACTGAGGCTGCAACATCCAATTATTGTCATTTCAGTGGACTTAACATCAACAAAGGCAGCGAAGAAGACTGTAAGCTAGCAAACATGGACGTCGACAACGCACAATTTTGAATAATCTAAAAATTGTCTCTGTGAAATAAAGTTTTATTAGGAACGAAATGCTGAATGTAAACACTTTCACTCTTAATAAGCAAAAAGAAGACGTTCAGCTGCTGTGAAGTTGCTCTTTGCTCTTTAAGGCTTAAATAGAAGTGTGAAGCTTGTCTGCTTGATTGAGAGATTTGTTAGCCGATCACAAAGTTGCTTCCTTCTCCCAGACTTTGCCGCCTTCTTGTTTATTAGTGAGCTGTAAATGTCTGTCAGATGCCTCCATGTTTTCACACAGGCTGGGAAATCATTTGTACCAATTTATATACCATATGTGCAACTGATGTTGATGTTTCCACATAAATTAGAAGTATAATCAGTATCTGACTGATCATCTGTGTACACTTTCAGCTGTGGTGTTTTTTCATTGCAGCATCATATTTAATTCATGCAGATATTCTAAACAGATATTGTGTTGCACAGCAGGGTGATAAGATATTTGCAGAGCAGGATGAGAAGACAAAAAAAAACCACAACACACAAACAAATGCAAGCACCGAATCAAACTAAACCCAAAAAGTAGTGAGACGCCATGAACACCAGAAGCTTTTAATCCTGCCTCTAGTCTCAGCAGCTTGTAGTGGAGACGCAACAGAAGAGTCAGCATCTTTCTGGGTATTTTTTTTTTTTTTTTTTTCATTCTTCCCAACAAAGAGCTGCATGTGTACTCAACTCTTCCCATCGTCATGTAAGCTTCTATTCAGCGGGGCGTCTGGCAACTCAAGGCAAACTCCTCTTTCCCTCCAACGCTGTTGCTGTCAATCAGGACCCCCCATCCACCCCCCCCCCCTCCACCGCCTGCCTGCCTGCCTGTCTGTGGGGAGATTGCCCTCTGTCGCCTGCTGTCAGGACTGCAAGAAAGAGCGATGGGTGGCTGGATGGATGGTTGGAGGTGTTTTTCCTCTGGGACCGAGGTGAAGCTCTCAGCTGAAACACGGCAGAACAGTGAATCAGACCTGGAAGACTCTCTGACGGACCGACATCCAGACAGGTTCAGTCTGGATGTTGTCATGTGAAAATGCAGCTGAAGAAACTTCCTGTGTGCTAAACTGACAATCATGCATGTCCAAACTGCCAAAAAATTTTTTGAGATAAGCAAAATATCCTTTTTAAGCGTCATGAAAATATATTTCTGAGAAGATCCGATGGCTTTTTATGGAGCATTTTAACCTCCTATAAGGTAGATTTTTGTCAGCCCATTAGGGAGCATTTGATCCTTCAGTTCATAGGTAACAACGCGGTTATTGGGTGACCATATCAGGAGATGGACAGAGAGAGCTAAACCAGTTCATTCCTAAATTAAACTGGTGTCTTGATAGTCCCCTTTAGGTTTCAACCACTCAGTTCTTTCTTACAGTGCACTGATATAAAAGTGATTTTGAATCATCTTGTCATCTTGGCTCTAACAAGCACACAGTAACTTTCAAACTAAGGCCAGTATCACACATTCATCTGTTAACTTCTATACCTTTTTTTTTTTTTTAAAAAAAAAGCATATAAGCTTATTATATAAAGTAGAGTCCACCTGTGGCACCAAAACATCCAGCGCCCACCTCCACAGGTGGCTGAGGTCGGTTGTTCTGTACTTGTTGCAAGATTGTTTCTTCTGTAAGCGTAACACAACATCTGTCTTCATGCCAGTGGTAAAATCTAACTGTTGTGATCAGCATGAGGTTTTTTTTTTAAATGGTCTCCCATATTATGTACAGAGTCCCAATTAGTTTTGTTTGAATCTATTTGATCCGTTGTGTGAGGAATGTTTGACTCCAGCGAGAACTAAATAAATTTTAATGCAATTTTGAAAGTGAGGCATCATTTTGATTAGGCTACTTAAGAGCTCTGATTTATAAATCCTGTGCTTCAGTTCATCTGAAAACTTAAAAAATGACCAAATTCGGAGATGAATTTTCCACATCTATAAAGCAAAGTGGTTAACGAAAAACCACAAATATGAACCTCATGTTAGCGCGACAGAAAACCAAATCCAAGTCAGTAGAATACATCAACACTCGGGTATCTGGTCTTTTTTTTGCCAGTCCATCAGATTTCAACGGATAAGTGAAAAACTTTGACCTGCTGATAGAGTTGCAGGAAAAATTCAGGGTCTCACACACACACACACAGAACTTTATTAAAATTCCTCCTCATCAAATTCATCGCAGTCCATTTAATATTTTGTGGAGACATTTCACTAAAAAAGCAAAAACTAGTAACCCCACGGTCACGCTAAACTCAGGGAACCATTAAAGTCAATGGAATTCATTCTGCGGGGAGCCTGAATGTCTTTGTAATATTTCACGGCCACCCATTTCAGTCTGGGACCAAACAACCAACATTACCATCATTAGAGCTGCTAGCATGGCTAAAAAGTAGAAATATGGACATTGTCTGGATGCCAGATGATGTCCAATGAACCACTTCTATAAACTCTTGTACAGAATAATGTTAACATAAAAACAGTACTTGAATGCACATGTAGTCAAAGACTTAATAATAGTAATAATAATAATAATAATGAGTTTAATTGGTATCCAATTCAGAAGCACTCAGTGTGCTGGAGCAGCTGTACATGAATTAGTGACTGAGAAGCGGCTGGTTGTTGCTGGATATGAGCGAAGCAGCTGTGATGTGTATTTTTTTTTTATTTATTTATTTATTTTCTGTGTCAGACTCTTCTCTGGGAGAAGGATCTAACATCCTGTACTGTATGTGCTCGTTTCACCACAACCGCAGCACCCTGACAGCTTTTTTTAACATCTCAACATTAAAAACAAACAGAGTGACAACAACTTCTTCATATCGCCTTTTTCCTTTTTTTTTTATCCCGTTTCTGTTTTTTTTTTTTTTTAGTTTTTCTCTCCTCCCTTCCCCCCCTCTCTCTCTTCTCCCTCCCTGTTTCATTGATGTCAGCTTTTCAAAAAGCACAGGAGTAGTACTCAAAAGAGTGTCGTCGCTGTTTTCTCTCCCCTCCCCTTCCCTCTGCTATAACACAAAGAACGCTTTCAATTTTTAATGCACTGAGCTCTGAGAGAAGACACCCCAAACAACAGGGAGAGGAGTAGTAATGATGAACAGCTTTAAACAGATGAGAGGTTGTACTTTGCTCAAAATATCCTCTGTACTTTCGGCTAAAAAAGAAAAAAAAAAAAAAAAAGCAGGATGCAGTGAGCTGTAGGGATGTTTCTGAAAACAATATTCGGGAAAGTGCATAATACATTTCACACAAATATTTGTTCTTTCCAGATTATTTAAAAGCCTTTTGCGTCGTTTTTTTTTTTTCCCTCAAAAATGAAACTGGTGTTTTTGCATGATTCAGCCATACAAATAATGTAATTTTTACATGATTATCCAACATTTTGCAAAATGTACAGATCTCTGGTTTCATGGTGGTAAATTGGCAGTAATGACCAGTAACGGCCCACTCAGCTGGGCTGGGCTAAATATTGAATAAACACTGATATTAGATAATCCTGATCTAAACATACGAGGCGAGCCAACGACATACTGTTCCAAAGCTGCATTTTTAGTTATAAATGTTTTTCATGGCAGATATTTTGACTTGTCAATGTAGGAAAAGTGCAGGTGTAATTAATACCATGAATGATGGCTGCATTACATTTTGTTTAACCAGTTCCAGCACTCTGGTATTATGAATGCTAACTCACTGATATGGCATACTGGGACAATTAATGGTATGGAGTAGGGGTGCACCTGAATACAAATATGTTATTCGGCAAAGCGCAAATAGTTTTTTTTTTTTTTACGAAATATCTGTTTCATACAAATATTTTTAAAATTATTTGTTTTCAGGAAGAAAAAAAAAAAAAAAAACATGGTCGGTTACATCGTTATCTCAGTGTCTCTCCTCTGCTCCGCTGTGACGTCTATCAGCAGGTCTCAACGAGGGGAGTCACATCCACCTGCTACATGACGCACATTTCCTTATTTGGACATCACTCCCAGAGTTGGGGGTGTTCCTCTAGATAAAGCTGAGCTACTGACACAAATGAAGTGCTCCCAAGAGAACACTTATTGTAACACTTTCATTTTCTAAAATTAAATGCGTAATAAAAACAAAAACAGAAACAGGATTTTTAAGCCTCTTTCCACTTTTATTCAAATACAAATACAAATAATTTTGCTGCCTCAACAAATACAAATACAAATACTGGGCTCTCTGCACATCCTTAGTATGGTTAACATCGTTAATGTCATTAATTAAACTTATGCTTTTCCTGCTTTGACGAGTCAAAATGTCTGCTGTGAAAAGGGTCTACAGGTCAATGGTATGGATGCGCAAATCAAAGGTCACCAAATATTGAACTTGACGCAAAAAATTGCACATATTTACTTCAGTCCCCCTTAAGCAAAATCCACTAATTGCTGTGATTCCTTTTGAAATGTGAAACCGACCCCGCAAATCCCATGAGAGCGATACCAATTATCACATGTTTTTGTGTCAAAAGAAACAACCAGCTGCTTGTACTTTTCATGGTCAATATGTAGTTACAGTCTGTGCTGAAAAGGCTAAAAAAAAGATGAGAAAAAGTGCAGAGTTTGTGAGAGATCTTGGATGGAGACGTGTGTGAGTAATATGGGATAATTGGAGTTAAGTGAACTTTGTTAAGTGAAGTTAACTGCAGGTTCTGGTCGGCTATGTAGCTTTTTGAGTTGATGTTTTAGAGACATTTATTCTCTTTACAGCTCAATCAGCTTTTTCCTCCATTTCAGCTGTCCAGTGCTCTCACACACCAGCAACCTTTTGTCACAAGTGACATCATCAGTCACTGATGTCAAATATCAAACATGTTTAAAAAGTCTTTATGTGAACGACTGGCAGTGTCTGGAGACTTCAGATTAGAAACAGAACCAGACCGGCACCGACCCGCTCCAACTCGGTCCGATCAGTCACCCAAATCATCGTCATAATCGGCTCAACAGTCGTCATGTGTCGTCCTTTAGTCTGATTATCGGGGTTGAAGCCCAACAACAGTTTGACCAAACTGATAGAAAGCAGAGATGTGTTTGCTGTAGAAGCAGCTTGATTATCATTTTAATTTTAATTGTTGTGATTAAAATATTGGCTGAAAGTCTTGCTGCAACCATGTGCACATTGTTGGGGTGGTCGGGGGTTATCAGACCCCTCTCAGGGCCTCAGAGCGGCTCGGGCCTGCCTTGCACGCAGCATTCAAACTGCATTTTCTAGAAGGACTTTGTGATCCTCTTGTTAAAACGGAGGTGCTGTGGTTCGGTCAGTCCTGCCCTGGCGATTTGTCCGTTACCAGACGCTGGCGACGACTGCAGTAAGCTCTGGCGTCCGTCCATCAGATAAAGTAGAGGGAACCTGCTGGCTTTTCTCCAGCAACAAAGAGCTGCTGATAGCAGCCGCGGCCGCCGCCGCCGTCTTTCAGTGTAAAAGGCTTTTTTTTTTTTCTCCACATGTTCTTTCTTTCTACAAATCTCTAAAAATCTGCTTGTCCCTGCTCGCTTTGTGAGCATGTCACAGTATGTGGCAGGTAACAGCCCCCAACCACCACTTCCTGTCAGCGGACAAGACAAGGACAAAGGCGGCCAGACGAGGAGAGATGTAGTGGAGTTGAAGTGTTAACCCCCCCCCACACACACACACACCGGAGGACAATATCTTCAGTTCAACTCACCGGCTACAACGATGAACAACAGGTCGTAGACTTGACCTCCGCTGAGGAAAATTACAAAATAAAGCAGACAGAAGCTGCAGGATTGGAAAGAGGATGAAGACACAATAAAAACAGCAGAGAGGAGACTTTCACTGTGGATCTGGAATCAAAAAAAAAAGCTCTTCACATTCGGTTTCCACTTTGTCCTTCAGTTCACAGGATGAAGCAACTGGTTCTTCTCTCTGTTGCAGCACTACAGTAAAATAAAATAAAATAAATCTTAAACACAGTGAGATTGTTCCTTGATGACATATTTAGAAACTTCTAGTGTAAGAAACGTCATTCATTCAGATTCCTCAAATCACATTTTCTTAAATAAAGTGTAAATGTCTGACACTCTTTTCTATAATATTCCTCAATTAAATAGGATTATCTCTCCACTATGGTACAATGATTTCTGTCTTGTATTATGATGATGAAATGTTGTTGTTAAGATAGATGTTTTATAGTGGATGAACACACAGACAGAGAGAAGGCTTCCTGGGGTCACAGAGGACAAATACTGTATGTTGCTCTTCATCATCAACCCCATATATGCCAGACAAATGGAAAAAATCACACTCTATCGACATCAGGATTTTTTTTTATTAATATTACTGCAAGACATTTGCCACACTTGCACCATTTTTCCACAGAAAAAATTAGCCCCAATCCACAGAGCTGGATGGCAAATCTAATAAATCTAATAAATCTAATAAAAGTAGTTACAGGTCAATAAAAGGTGAAAGTGGAAAAACAGGCAGGTTTCATCTTAACCAACAAGGTCATATTTCTGTTCTTTTTTTTTCTTTTAACAGGATATAAATATATTATATTTATATCTCTATAAATATGACAGTTTTTAATAAAATTAGCCAAAACAATTAGGCCACCGGCAAAAAACATGTCATCATTTTTTTAGTCAAATCCGAGGATTATTAAAGACAGTGACACTGTGACGTATGTTCTATTTTAACATTACGTTCATTTATCTATAATTTCATCATCCTGTTTTTTTCCATGCTGTAATTTTGTTGTCTTGGTCTCTTCTGTACACGCAACATCTGTCTCTTCTGTCCGTCCTGGAGGAGCGTTTCTTTACGGAGTCTTTGTCATTTGTGATACTGGGCTAAATAAAATATAAATACAATAAATACAAACTGTCCTTTTGGCTTTAGCCCACAAAACTGACTGTGATGCTAATAAATCCAGCAGAATCCATAATCAACCTCTGCTGACGTGTCTCAAGTCAAGTTCATGCGTAGAGCGCAGTATCATATAGAAGCAAAGTGCTTTTATTCCTCCTGTTATTTGTATGATCAGTGAGTTGCACCTCCAGCCTGCAGCGACTGCTTGATAGATGTGAACGCTTCACATCTGCACATTAAAAACAACAACACATCACCAAAGCTTTAGTAGATCTGGCCTTGAGCCCACATGTGAGTCACAACACGAGCCTTCACACAGGTCGAGCTATCTGAACCAAGTTGTTTAGAGATGAAAACAAAGTTAATGCACACACAATGTTCAATAGAAACACCCACTGCATTGTTAAGCTGGGAGGTTTTGTGCATACTGGGAACAAACACGATGGAACGATAATGTAGATTAAATGAGCGGGGTCAGTGTGAAGAAGGTTGTCGGGCCGCTTGGGCTTTCTAAAAAACCTCTCACACACGCCATCATCCACTAAACCTAATAAACTTTATTAGTATGGCACTTTTCAGAATGTCAAGTACAAAGTGTGTTACTGAAGACGAGACAAAATAAAAAGCACCGAGACGAACAGTAAACGAGGCAAATCCAGTTTACAGCAAAATAAAACAGTCGAATGCGACGAGAATAAAAGACATAAAAGGAGAACGTATAAAGAGCTTGTTTGTCCTAAAGTGTTTTAGATGGTGATTTAACAGACAGGCTGATGTTTTATCTCTCAGGAGACAAATATCTTCTGTCCATCAAATTTACTGAGAGCCGACAGAAGCTGCAACTGCTGAGCTCAGCAGAAAACTGCTAACTGCGTCTGGTGCGTGTGTGTGTGTGTGTGTGTGTGTGTTAGATCAGAGTGACGACCGCCAGGCTGCAGATCGTCATCTGTCTAAAGTGAAACAACACACGTCTGAAGAAATTTAAAAGAATAGTATGTCCCATTTAAATTAGAGGTCTGTCTTATACATTCATGTCAGATATAATTGTTTTAGGGTTTTAAGTGCTGTATTCAATAAGGACTTCTTACTTGCCTTATTCTTTTCTTTTATTTTCTAGCAATTTAAATAGGTATGCCGTCTCGCATTAGCCGGGTTTTCAGCCGAATGTAGCATAAATTTTGACCAAACTTCAGAAAATCAGCAAATCAGCATATTAGATGTTGGTTCATCAAGATAAACAGGTGAAGGCATTAAACCGTTGCAGATGAAGAAGGCATAATGTGATGATGTCAATAAAACAGTGAGAGTCAAAGCTCAAATGTTTGAAAACCATGTGGAAAACCAGCCTGGTCGCCAGAATAAAATGTCGTTAGTTTATGTTTCCGCAAACCACAGAAACGTTGAATATCTACGTTTCAACACGTGTAACACGTAGCATATTAACATCCAACAAAACGTATCATCTCAGCATTTCTAAAGTGACGTAGTTCACATGTGATCTTTATGAGCTGACTTCCCTATATAGGAGGAGGAGGAGCGGCAGGTGGGCGGTTAGTAAGTTTCTTAGCAGCAAGTTGGAAGTCAGCGGAGAACACGGTGCGAGACCACCTTGTTAGTAAGACTTTTATCTGACCCTATGTACTGATTTTGGGTGTTGGACATGTGACAGAAACATTTCATAGTCTGCATGTCACCTTATGTAATATGGTATAGCCCTTCTGGGGGGCCTTTTAGATACAAACAATGGGTCCCTGGTCAAGATTGGAGCTGTTCCAGATGTGGTATGTTATGATACATAATATGTTGTAAGGTAGCTGTCAACCACTTGATGGATGGCTCCTAATTGAATTAATGCCCAATGGAGAACCTATGTTATTCATGTGATAAGATACAGATGTGTAACCCTACATAAGTTATACATCGACAGTGGTAACGGTGCCCAGACCATCTTTGTACATGGAATGGACCCGATGGCCATCGTCTAATAAACGTCTTCAAAATAAGAACTTCACCAGCTCTTCCTCTGAGCGATACATCATCACACATCCTTCCTTTCACACCTCGAAACCAATGCCTGCTTTCCGCTTCATTCGACAAAAACAGGTGTTTTTAGTGAGACGTCAGGACATTCACAGCCGTTTTTCTGGTGAGAAAACCAGCTTTTTTTAAGTGAGACATCAGTTTTTATTTTATTTTTTATTTTATTTCAACTCAAACCATGATCTTTCCCCTAACCCTAACCAAGTGGTCTTTGTGCCTAAACCTAACCAGACCTTAACCACAGTGTTGTCACACCATAAAACATCATTATTCAACAGGTAGAAATGTTAATATGCTACATTTGTAGAAATGTTGATATGATACGTATTACACGTGTTGAAACGTATATATTCAACATTTCTGTGGTTTGCAGAAACGTTCAATGCCGACGTATTCTGTCGACTGGGTTGGGAAAACATGATGGAGTTTTACTAAAAGAACTTCAGTAGAAAATCAAGACGTTGTGATGCTCAGTGGCATCTGCCTTACACAGAACTACTCTCCAGAGAGGTTTCTAAACAAACTAACATGACCAAACTCTTCATAATGAAGGAACATGTCACCCAGTGCAGCGTTGTGGCTCACTGATGTGTTTTTAATAGTAAAATTTCTGGACAATAACGGAGGTCTACGGCACAGAGGAATAAGATGACGCTCACACAATACTTATTAGTAGATCAGTTCATTGCTGGTTTTTCTCTGCACATGAGATTTGTTGACAATAAGAAAGATATAGAAAACTGTCAGACACACTCTTTAAAGTTTCCGTCAGTCAACTGGGTTGAGTTGACAGAAGTGTTGGGACAAGATGTTTGAGATGCAGATGTCTTATTGTCAACTGTTAAATAGACAAGACAGCTTTGATTGAGCTACTGGAGGCTGGCATCCCCCCCCCCCGTGCTTTTAATCTTTGTACTAAACATGATATATTTCTGTATTGTGCTAATTTTCAGAGAATCCTCTAATTGATGACAAACAAGGCTTTAATATCTGTGATTATTTTGGTTCTAGATAACTGATGCAGCCACACTGATGCTGCAGCTGTGCAGGCGGGTGTAAATGAACAAACAATTACTAAACAAGGAAGAGATCCTTCACCATCTTAGATTTTAATCTTTAGGTTTTATAATCACCTTTGATGGAAGAGAGCTTTCTCAATCTTTGACGCGACGAGAAACCTTCCTTGGTTTCTTACGGCGAAGAAGAGGATGACCCGCGACGCTGGACGTTTTCTTTTAAGACCAGAAAAGTTGGAGTGGGTTGCATGATGTTACACTACTAGCTTTGTCAGAAAGGAAGACAAATATTCATTCCAACAGCTCCTGAAAAAAAAAAAAAAAATACATACATACATACAGTACCACAACAAAGCACACGACAGCCAGCTTATACAGCACAGCAGATGAGTTCTTCTGTGGTTTTTATAGTTTGCATTGGCTTGCATGATCAAATCCACACTGTGTCACACTGTGGCTTCACTCCTCCAGCTTCTCTCTCTCTCTTTGCTCGCTTCTCCCTCCGGACCCAAATGGGTCACTGAAGAGAGGCTCAAAGCGAGAGCCCAACCAAAATATTTGAAAGTGTTTCCTCTAAAAAGGAAAGAGTCTGGGGTGCACTGGGGGATAGTGGGGGGGAGGTGGAAAAAATAGAAAGATTTATTCTAGCTTTTTGTCACGGTTTCAATCTTTCATATTTTTTCGTGAGCTCGGGTCCCCCTCTGGGAGCGTCCGCCGATGGCGCTGGACAGAGCTTGCCCGCACAACAAAAGAGGAGTCTTTACTTTTCATCCGTTCCTGGCCTCAGTCTCCCGAGGTTAAGATGACCATCGATCGGCCAGGGCTGATAAACACAAAGAGCTCGCTGTGGCGGAGGCGCTCACAAAGCAGTCCGGCTCTGCCTGTCAATTACCCGCAGTCTCTACTAAAACCCTCTCTGTCTGTGTCTCCGCTCTCCGCTACATCTCGTGTACTTTGAATGCATCGCGCTGCCGTGCTTTACATTAGTCCTCCTGGCAGAAATATGGTCGCACAAGGGATTTGAAGGACATTCAGAGATAACATTGTTTATTCTCTCTTTTAAAAATATCTCTAAATTTTGTGTAAAAAAAAAAAAAAAGGGCTGAAAGAAGTATTTCACAGCTCAGAGAAGCAGTTCAGAAGTTTCCCCCGTCTCATATTTCTGCCACCCACTCCTCCTGAGGGAATCACTTCTCCCATGTCCTCCAGACCCTCCTCATCCTCCTCCTCCTCCTCCTCGTCGTCTCCGTCCCTCACTGGCTCTCGCCCCCCTTGTTCGGCAGAGAGATCACATGCTTGCAAATGGGCCCCCTGGCTGGAGCGGCTTGGCGGTTGGAGGGCTCCCTGGTGGATCCGCCAATTAGCCCCGGCCCCCCGGCCTCGGAGAAGTGGAGCGAGGCCGGCGGTACAGAGAGAGAGAGAGAGCTCCGTGACGTCCCCAGAGTTCCCTTTTAACGGGTGACCGCCAAAGATGGGTCGAGGAGAGGGAGAGGAGAGAGGAGAGATGGGGGCGAGGACGGCGAGGATAATAGATGACCCCTTTGTCTGTTTTGCCACTAAGGATTTTGAATCAATTGCAGCTCGTGTCGGCCCCGCCAGGCCCTGCAGCTACAACCCGGGGGGTGCAAGGGGTGGGGGTGGGGGGGGGGAGATGAGCAGCAGAATGTGGAAAATGTTGATGAAATCTAATCTAATTGGTCTCTGTATGGATAGATCTAAATGGATACGTTAAAAAATTAAGCATCTTTTTTGTTAATAAAGTTTTTCCAGAGTGGATCAATTTAGAGGAAGAATGTTCTCAGGTTGTAAAGCTGTCAGTCAACTCTCTCTATCACCTCTAACAATCGCTGTGATCGATCGTACCGTGTGTCCGTACAGCTGATCGCATCATCCAGATAGCTGACATATGGCTGTGTTTCTGTTGCCATGACAACTGCACCGGTGTAACTAATGATCAACTCAGTAGCCTGGGAATTAATGTTAGCTTTGGTTTATTAGTTTCTTTGTTTTTTTTTACCCACAGTTCAATGTTTTTTCCAGGTTGGTACTTTTTGTCAACAGTTGTTCATATTCTCACCTTTGTATTCTGTGCGTACCTGCAGGATTAACACATGTATCCACTAGAGGGAACGAATAATCTCTGGCAGACAATAATACAAATAAAAAGAGAAAGCAGTAGTATTCCTTCCACGACATCTCAATCCGTTTCCTCCACAAATGGTGAAAATATGCTGAACAACAAAATGCTGAATGTGCTCGCAGCAATTTTAAAGTCATTAAGTGAGTAAAGTTGATTCGTGTTGCATCTCTGTAGTACGCCAGACGTCACGGTGCAGCTGTGCAGCAGACGTCTTATACAGGCAGGTTATTATATTAGAGCTCTTAAAGTGATCATAAGGATCTCTGATGGGAAGCCAGAGTATAGAAACTAAGATTTATTTTAACATATAATTATATATTTCACCTCTTCAGCAGGACCTGGTTCATACTGAAATACAGTAATTCACATTCTATCATAAAACAATGTTTGCATTAACATAGACATGTGAAAAAAAAAAAAAAAACTTTTAGCCAAGTTTGAATCTAGATATTTTGATGTGTTTCTCTGCTTACTGTTCCAGAACGGATGCCCACTTCTCTGATTTAAATAAATAAATAAAATAAATTGAGATAGGTCTGGTGTTGTGCTGTTTCCAGGCTTTGTAGGCAGGTTAAGAAAGAGGCTGCATCTTCATGTGCCAGAGCCAGAATCTCGTCCAAACAGACACCAGCTGAGAAGAGATAAGTGCAGGTGTACGAGTCGACTTCCAGAAAAAAAAAAAAAACAACTTTTTGAAAATGGACATTTCTTGAATTGATGTGATTAAGGTTGCAACTTACTGTTATTTTTATAATTCCATTATTTTCTTTCTCTCTCTCTTTTTTTGTACAGTTATTTTTATTTAATTTCATATCATCCATCATGGAGGTTTTGCTCACAATACTATGTCTCACTACCAAGATAAATATGAATGCCTTGATACATAAAATAACACACACACACACACACACACACACATATATATATATATATATATATATATATCACATATATATCACATATCCAAGGATGTTGTCTGGCAAACATTTAACACAGATAGTGTTATCACGATTGTTCACCTGACACATAACACACACACACATATATAATCCTGCCTGCTCCCTACTAGAGGTGTGCCTGAATACAAATACATTATTTGGCAAAGCACAAATAGTGTGTTTTTTTTTCTTTTTTACTAATATTTGTTTCATACAAATAGACATGTCATGAACACTTATTGTAACACTTTAATTTTCTAAAATTAAAAGCGTAATAAAAGCAAAAAAGAGGATTTTTAAGCCTCTTTCCACTTTTATTTGAATACAAATACAAATAATTTTGCTGCCTCAACAAATACAGATACAAATACAAATACTGGGATCTCTGCACATCCCTACTCTCTACCCTTAATGAACACATTTACACAAACACACGTCACATGCCAATTATTTTCTCTATTAAATCGTTTAGTCGATGACGTGTTAAAAAAATAGTGAAAAATGACATTGACTGTTTAAAACATTAAGATATTCAGTTTACTGTCCTATGTGACAATGAAAAAACAGCAAATTGCCACTTTTGAGAAGTTGGAAACAAAGAACATTTGACATTTTTGCATAAATTACACGATCAATCGTTGCCACTATAGATACACGTAAAGTTAACGTCTCCTAAAATCTACAATAAGTTCTGTGTCCTCTGATAAAATGACACTGATGGTACAAATACTGCACATGAGTCACTGTTTAAATACGGATGAAGTGAGATTCAGTCTTATTATTGGTTTCTATTGGCTCTGACCTCTGAAATTTAAATCGTTAAATCATCTGATCATCTGTCTGTAGTCGTGGAATTATTGAGAAAAAGACCAGAAACCCCCCCCCCAAATATTTAGAGTTTAAATCACAAGTGTCCTAATATTTGTGGTACCAGTCACTGATGAAAGAATCCCAATACAGAAAACAAATAATTTCTGTGTCTGAGATTCAAATACAAACAGTGCTGCCCTGCGAAAACGCCTCTGGTGAGCCGAGCTGTGTGAGCGAACGCAGCGCTGTGATGCGGACGCTGCTGTTTACACTGGACACACACAGAGAAGTCAAGGAGGTACCTATTTACCCACAAACCCCCCGTTCGTTAAATCAACAGTTTCCTCTGAGCTCTTCCAGGAAAAAAAAAAAAAAAACACACAGAAAAAGGGACTGAATTAACGAGAGCACAGACAGAGAGAGAGAGAGAGAGAGAGAGAGAGATAGCAGACAGTGGAGGGAGAAAAATTTCCAGCAAGCTGAGCACAGAGGTAAAAGTTTGCCCAAAAAAAAAAACTCTTTATGGAGGAGGACAATGAAGAAGCAGAATTAAATAAAAAAAAAAAAAAAAAAAAAAAAGTTGGAAAGCCGAGATTAGCCGAGGCTGCAGAGAGAGACAGAGGGGACGTGAACAGCTGGTGGGGACAGATACTGCTGTTTCAGACCTCTCCCCAAACCCCAGCGGGTAAACAAACCAGCAGTCTGTTTGATTTATGGAGTGCGTCACCGACCGGACGGCCATTATTGTGACTGAAAGAAGCAGGAACGTCGTCGTCGTCAGCAGCAGCGAAACGGCGGCGACGGCGGCGGCGGCGGACTTTGTCTCGTGCTCTTTGTCAGCTTGGCATCTCCAAACAGTTTTTCTGATTCAGCAGGTGACGGCTGAGCTCAGCGCGGACGCTCAGATGTGCTGTAAATCATCGACGGGCCAACAGAGAGAGAGAGAGAGAGAGAGAGGAACCGGTTTGTTGGCACCAGGAGACACGTCTTTGTGTGTCTCTTCAGTGGAGACTTTGTGGAGTGATTAATCATCACGCTCTTCAATGTAAGGAGGTAATTTATGGCTTCAATTCATGGCCTTTATCATTATGTGAGGGCAGGCGGGCGGGAGGAGAAGAGAGCTGGTCTCAAGAAAAATAAAGCTCGGGAGCTCAGGCCGAGAAAACAACTAATTTTCATTGTAACGCCTGAGACGAACTGTCACACTGCTCCTTTTATTGATTGTACATCAGCGTGTTCTACGTTCACGCGGATCTCCTGGGAGTTAGCGAGGGTCCGTCAGCGCCATGTGAACCCACAGAGGTCACTAATGGCTTCAAGGTGAGATACAAAGTGAGGCCTCATGAGCAAAAAGTGGGAAATCTTTTAAGTAGATAAAAACAGGAAGGTTACCATGATCATGATTTGGATTAAAAGCAAAAAGGAGCTGCATATGAAGAAGAGTGAAATAAGAAAAATAAAAGGATATAAAATAATTAAAATGATCAGTTATCAATAGAATAAGAAACAAGAGAATGACTTTGTGTAATAATATGTTTTAAATAGTGACTTAAGACCACAAGCCCTGTAAAAGCTTATAAAAATATGTTTTTATAAGGAGATTGTGGAATGAAGAAGAAGAAGAAGAAGAGTAGAAGAGTCTTAGCTGAAGACCTGAGATCTTCTGATGAGGTCCGTTTCTAATATTCACATAATAAAACCTGAGTGGAAACACAAGAAGAAGAAGGTAAAACAAGACGGTTTTACTTTTAGGTGGAAAATTTGGTGTATCAACAAAGAAAAGATGCAATAAAAACAGATTTTTGAATCAAGGTTCAAGTTGGTCATTGCTGGAAATGAAATGTTTGGGCTTAAAGATCCAACAGTGCAAAACATTTTTACTGTAATTTTTTATAATAACAGTTGATGAGCAGTCAGTGTTTAATGTGTTGGTTGTGGCTCATAGTGATGAACCTACAGAGAATTATCAGTGACTCTGCAGCTCCTCTCGGCTTTACAAAGCTTTATAGTGAGTTTCAGCTCATTGTTTATCTGTCCGGCTGCAACTTTACTGTTCTGGTTCAGCAAACAGACACAGTTAGCTGTAGACTAGCTGGTGAACACAGTGGAGCATTTAGCAGCTAAAGAGCCAGATATTTCCCTCAGGAGTTGGTAGAGAGTTAAAAACAGCTAAAAGAGAGTGAATATTGGACTCACATTCACCAGGTGGACAGAAACACGACTCCAAATGAATGATAATGTTGCTCCGTAACTGCTGGATGTGGAAATAAGCAACTGTTTGCTAACAAGTTCAAGATATCAACTTAAAAGATGATGATGAGTCAGATGTCATTTGGGGGCAGCAGAAACAAGTAGTGAACTCTATCTATCTATCTATCTATCTATCTATCTATCTATCCGTATATAAGTTATTACTTCTGGCTGTTTTTGAAAACTTAAAACCCTGTATGTGCATCTGAACTGTATATTGTTTATGCTCTGCTGTGTGGTGTATGATCAGTTTCTTCGCCTCTTTATGTTGCTTGTAATATAGTTCTTGCTGTATCAATGATTTTCTTTAAAAATATATATATTTATATTCATTTATGGCACATTTCATACACAAGGAAGTTCAAAGTGCTTTACAACAATGCAAAAAATATATAAGAAGAGGATTATAAGCAATAAAAATAAAAACACAAGAATAAAAAAGGCAAGTAAAATGAATAGAACAGTAAAATACATAAAAATAGATCAAATGTAAAAAGGCAGAATATGAGATAAAAATTATGAAGTGCACCTTTAAAATTTAATCAAAAGCCATGACAAACAGATGTTTCTTTAATTTAGATTTAAAAGCATTGTCAACCAGTCTGAGATCTTTTATTTGTTCGGGTAGTTTGTTCCAGATGTGAGCAGCGTAGAAGCTAAAACGCAGCTTCACCGTGTTTAACTTAAAGTTAAAACAGAACCGGCTGATCTGAGAGGAGGTTTCACGCCGTACGAGAAGATCTGAGATGTATCAGTCAGAGATTTACGGACAAAGTCAAGAAGACTTCTCTCCTCCTGCTGGTTGCCTGTAAACCGCTGTGACATCTGACGCACAGAACATATTTAAGATGCTCCTCTTTATCTCCGTGACCTCCCCTCCCTCCTTCCTTCCCTCCCTCCCTCCCTCAGCTGAGAGAGAGATAAGATGTTCTTCGTCCTGCCACCGGGAGAAGAAAAGATGGAGTCCATTGAGCTCTCATTCATCACTTTTAGATCAGTATTGATCAGCTGGCAGCAGCAGCAGCAGCAGCAGCAGCAACGGCGGCGGCGGCGGAGGAGAGATTTATGCCGGCCTTTTACCATGACGATATGGGCGTTTGACCCGTCCAGCAGCTAAAAGCCTCTCAGCGGCGGCGGCGGCTCTATCATCTGCTGCTGCGCCCAGACATGATGGCCAATGAGATACGCCGATTTATCAATCATCTGGAAACGACGGCTTCTTCTCCTCCTGTGGCTTGTTGGGAGAAGCTCCTGACTCTGCAGGTTTTTTTTGTTTTTTTTTTTTAAACATTTCATCCATAAGCACCTTTTACAGCTCACATAGGCTGCGGTCAGATTGGACATTTGGGGGCCGTTTTACAGCTTCCACAACAGAAACCAAATCGTTCTTTAATATATTGGAGGATTTATGGACGCTGCAGCCGACCTCTTTAATCAGCGGTGTGTATTCAGAGAGCTGCTTTATGGGCCTCCGTGAGTCACTCCGGACATGATTTGGATGGAGGTTTTTTAGCTGGCGCCCGTCACATTATATCACCGTGACGACTATCAGCACAGCAGCCAGTTAATGAGATGAGAAACGACATAGAAGAAGTCAAGATTGGAAGAAGATATCTGGGGAAGAAACCTCAGAGAAACGGTGAAATTTTGGGATCAAAATAGGTCACCTGAGAGATTTCTGTAGATGTGAGGAGAACTTTTTTTGGTTTGGAGGGGTTGATAGATGCAGAATTGGTTAATTGTAGAGAAACAAACTGAGCAACGAGTTGGTTTAAGTTGTTTAATAATGCAGTTTGTGTTGATCAGCAGGTGTAATGAGTTCGCTGCTTCAATCCACCAACAGAAAGTTCACATTCGTCTTGCAAAGGACGTTAAATGCTGAACTCTAGCTTGCGCGCGTCGTAGACTGTCCGCGTGCTGCACTGCCCTCACCTACTTTTGACATTTGTGGATCAATTCAGAATGATAGGAGATAAGAATCGAGATCTTAAAGTGACCCCCCTCCGCTGCACTAGGTGGCTCCTGCATCTCGTTCGCTGGTTTCCTTTTGTCTTGCAGGATCCGGGGCAGGGCGGAGGTTCGTCATCGCCAATCGTTGAGCCACACCGCGACTATAAAGCTCGGCCTTCTACTATCAGCCTTCACTACTGATTACTGACTTTTTTCCATTCTTATGTGTTATTTCTGTAAATAAACACTTATCCTAAGCTGCAAAACTCATCCGGTCTCACAAATTAGCTTAATCTGTTAGTCGATCGACAAAAAAGTTGTTTTTTTTTAAAGCAAAGATGCTAAAAATTTTGTTTTCTTACACATACATTGTAGCATTCTGAATATTTTGGGGTTTTGGACTGTTGGTCAAACAAACAAAGACATTTGAAGACATCATCTTTGACTGTGAGGATTTTTTTTTTACTAATTACTGAAATTTTTTTAGACAAACGATTTATCTATTAATCAAGAAAATAATCATCAGATCAGTCGATAGTTGTGGTCATAATGACAATCTCTGACAGAGGAAGATATAAGAAATCAAAAATAATTTCTGAAGGGGAAAAAAAAAAACCTACAAAAAGATAATTTTATTTAAAAATATCTCTTCCTTTCCATCAGGAGCTTTAGACGTTAGCAGATGCTTTTACTGTATCTGTTGAAATAATGACCTTTTCAGATTAGGTGCTTTTTATATATATTGTAAAAACCACAACTCATTTTTTTTGTTGCCAGTATTCTTCTTCAGCGCTGCCTGTCTGTTAGAGAGACAGATGGACGGATGAACGGGTGGGTGTTCGGACATTTGAAGCTGATATTTTCCGTCTACATCTGCCAAAACACATTTGCATTTTTATGTTCTAACAGTTTAAATGCAGATGTAGAGCAGGATACTCTTATTTCTTTTTTTTTTTACAGATAAACCAAAGTGGCTTGATGCAACAGGCTGGAAAAGCGAGCACCACAGACTGATTGATTGATTATTGATTCCTTTTATGTGTTTTATGAAGGGTTGTTTTTCCCCCATAATGGCTGTTAGGATTAGTTTTCAGGCAGATGCGAATACACTTAAAAGTAACTAGAAATGAGCTTGTAAAGCGAATATCTTTCATAATTGAAAAGCCTGAAAGAAATCTTTGTAATAACTGACAAACTAAACATCATAAACATTCACTGGATGACGATTATGAGAATAAATTGCACATCTCTCACTAGAAATGTTATCAAATGCATTTAAATGCCAAAAAACTATCTTAAAATATTGCATTTTCCACTGAGAATAAAACAAATTTGTCTAAAAAAAAAAAACAGTTAAGATGTTTAAAAAATGTGTTACAGTCGTATTTCTGCATGAAACAGGCTCAAATGTTTCTGTTTTCAGATCAAACTGGGTGACTTTTACAGGTTGGAAGATTTACTAAAGTTCCAGTAAATTTGGTTTAATGTGAATAAACTGTGAACTGCTTTTGAAGGCAAAGTTTTAAACTGCAGTGAAGACAAAACATGACATAAAACATAATATATTTACCAAAGAAGAATATGAAACTATGGTTTTTCTTTGGCATAAATTTCTACAACATGTTTACATTAATCTTCTTTTTACAGTACAAAGTTCAGGATGTAACATTACTTTATTAAAGATGAGAAATTTTATTGGTATTCTACCTTTACGTAGCGCCTTACATGCTCTAGGAGACTTTTTATGTTAAAAGATGTAAAAAATAATATTGGTAATTTTTGTTTTTATGTCCAGATGTTTTCAATCCAGCATAAATCTCCACATCTGGATGTATAGAGGAGACCATCCAGAGATATAAGAACCATGTTGATAATGTCAAAACATCATCATTGATCCGATCGCTCTGATTCATTCGCTGATTGTTTCCATGGGATCTGCTCAGGATCAGCATCAGTAAATCCACTTTCAGATTAAAAGTCGGCCGATACAGAACAATTACAGACTTCTGTGTGTGTGTGTGTGTGTGTGTGAGTTCTGGTTAGGCAGAGTTATGATATTGAGATTAAAAGGTTCAAATTTTGACACAAATTGTGTCCCACAGGTGCAAAGAGTTAATAAAATTCACTATGTTCAGATCCTTCTATCCTCTGCTGATTGAAACTTCCGGCCTTGTGGATTCTCCATATCATTCTCCAGTATGTGGTTCCTGGTTTCATTATCATTTCTAGTATTCAGAGTCTTTTAGCAGCATCACAACACACCTCAGACTGACATTTTCAGCTCTTAGAATAACTAAACTGTCAGTAATTTTATTTGATTTTTCTCAGCGTGATGAAGATTTGCAACCTCCAGAGGAAGTCTGCTGGAGTTTAAACTGAATATTTAACTAAACAAGATAGTTAAAATCAACTTCTTCAGTCTTCTGTCATTGGTTTTATCCTCATGACTGTCAATCTTACAAGTGAGTTAAAAATAATGGGGGTGCTCACTCCCTTCTCCTGTCTGAGTCTTCCGGCCCAACCCACTTTTTCTGGCCTTTTCCCCACCATCAGACGCCTGTTGTTTGTTCTCGGAGGTGATGTCGGAGCTCGCTCTGTTGTGTCTGCAATGACTCACCTCCAGCTCCGACAGCAAGTGAAACTCCTTTGGACAGCTCGGTGTGTTTTAAAGCAAAAAAAAAAAAAAACGCAGACTCCTCTGTCACTGAAGTGTTTTGTGTGGAAAGTCAGCCGGCTGCTTGTCGGACCTCTCGGCATCCTGTGCGAGATGATGAAGGTGGGTGGACTGTGTTGCTGTGTCGCCGCATTTCATCTCTTCATTCAGTTTGTGATTTTTGTTTCTCGGGCTGCGGGGAGTCTGGCATCGAGACTGAAAGAACACTGGCAGAAAAAGAAAGAGAATGAGTGTGACTCAGTGTGAATACGTCCGTGTGTGTGTGTGTGTGTGTGTGTGTGTGTGAGGGAGCTTCTAACGAGTACAACTTCAACTTCTGAGGAGAAGAGTTTGTTGTCTGCAAGGAGCCGAGTTTTGCATACAAATGTGTTGGCGAGGTGGAAATGTGACCACGTTTTCACTAATAGATTTCAGTTTTCTTAAAAGATGTCAATTAGAAAACAACAACAGTAATTCCAAGTAGTAGAATCACAACAACACGGAAAAGGGACATAACTTTGATACAGCTGCTCCTGAAGCCGGCCAATCAGAACAGAGCGGGCTTATCAGGAGGCGGAGCCTTGAAGGGACAGGAGCTAAAACGGCCTGTTTCAGACCGAGGGGCTGCGTAAAGGACCAGTAGGAGATAAATTAGGAGTTTTTTTGAACTGTGAATCATGCAAAGATACTTTAGTGGAGTCCCAGAATAAAAATATAGAGCTGAGAATAAACATAATAGGGAATTACTCCACAGAGAAATTATATCCTTCTGTGAAAAATTTGCATTCCAGATGGAATAACCTGGTTTTATGTGGTCACGTGTTTTGGTTCCACCTTGTTTGTGAATTTGTGGTATTTTATGTGACAAGATAATCTGCCTAAATCAATCATAGCAACAGGGGAATGTAAAGGGGTAAATACATATACATGTATGAATATATGTACACGCACTGCTGTAATCTGTGTAATTGATTCTCTTTCTAGTGATGCAGGTATTGAAGATGTCCATTAAAGAAACACATCCATAAATCTCCATAGAAATCATATAATACACATTCCTTATAACTACAGAGTTGGACCCATAATAAACAAATCTACATTTTTTTCTTCAGTATCAAATGTAATCCACTGATTGTTGTCTGTACATTCATGTTAGCTTGATGCAGATTTGCCAAAAATGTAATGAAATGTGGAGTTAAAAGATGAGGCTCAGGTTTTTATTTCCTGCAGCTAACTGATACATTTATTGTTTACATAACCCAAAGCATGATGGGAACCCAAGTGTCTAAAACTCATAACTCTCATCCCAAATGGAAACCAGGGGCCTTGCAACATGAGATCATTTCCTCATTTATTCATTTGAACTCATTTAACTCAACAAAATCAACACCATACATGCTGTACATGGACATGTGGGAGGACTGAGGGTCCCTGCAAGACTTGCAGATTTATGAAAGTCCCCCTCCAGTCAAAAATGTTCTTCTTACTCCTACAGTTGAATGTTTGAGCTTCAAACACTGCAGAGTGATGCATGTGCAGACTTTGACACGAGGAGGCTGTTTTCACATTCATCTGCTGAAAGTTTCTCAATGTTAAGGGGCCAACGAGCATGATTAATGACATCAATAACAGTTTGGAAGCCAGTCCTGGTCCAGCATTCAACTTACACAAGTGTGATGTGGAAACTTGAAGTCTCCAGTGCACATACTGGTCTTTACAGTGAAGTAGGAAACATCTCGTGTCCAACAGTTTAACTTCTGAAATGAAATATATTTGCATATTTGTAGATTCTGTAATTTTTAACAAGGGAGGAGTCGGATTCATTTTAAGGATTTTAACAAGATAATTGAACTTTTTGTATTTTATATACATCTTAAAACAGGTCTGGATGGGGATCAGAAACAGGAAACAGGTCAGCGGCACCATTTGCAATCTGCATGTAAGCGGCGCTCGCATGAAACGGTCCCCCAGAAACACAAGGAGTAACAAAAGGTTCCCTGTGACCTCTAACTGTGTCATTAGCTTGTAGACAGTGTTGCCAACTAATGTTCAGAAGTTGCTAAAAGTTGCTAAATGATGTCGTGATGTCATTGGGTGATGATGTCATTACGCAATGACATCATAAACAATGATGTTACTCAAACTGACTGACCAGAAATCAAGACACTCTGCTTTGTAAACTTTCCTGTGTCCTTTTGTTGTGAGTAAAAAAACATAAGAACACACAACATTTAGCCTCTAAATATTTCTTTTGTTCCCATAGCAGCCCCCCCCCCTCCCCTCCCCTCCCCTCCTCTTCCTCTTCATCACTCTAACAGCAGTATCTTCAGTATTTTCCTGGGGTTTCAACAGCAGACAAGCAGTTTAGGTTGGAGAGGAGAAACACTTAAGGGGAAGATAGTTTCGCCTCCAACTCTGCTTTCATCATCCGGCAAAGAGCCACACAGAGCGAGCGAGGATTAGATCCACCACAGAGAATTTCATCTCTCCCTCAACCTTTTTTTTTCTGTACTTTTCTGCTTTTACCTTTTTTTTTTTTTTTTTTTTTTCTTCCTCCCTGCATTTTGCGAGCAGGCGATCATAGCCCTGATCAGTTTCAAGCGCTGACGGAGTAATGGCTGCTTTCAGTCAGTTTAAGTCCCAAGCCCCATTTCCTGTGGGTGATGAATGTCGTTCACGCTGCACTGAAGCAGCTTGTCGCTTTAGAGGAAAAAAACCTGTTACAGTCCACACGATATTCACAGCATTCAAAAAAAAAAAATCACAATATTCAATGTGTTTTTAGGCCGACTTTAAGCATTAAACTGATGCAACTAAACAGCTGGTCCCAGACGCTCCATCATTACAAGCTTCGTTTAAACTCACAGACCTTTATGTTAAAAATGCAGCGTGAAGAATTTAGAGGCATCTAGTGGAACTTGGCAGAAATGGAATATATTAATATTATTATTGTTCCATGGAGACCACCATGTTTCTACAGTAGCCCAGAATGGACAAACCAAACTGGTTCTAGAGAGGGCCTTTTGTGTTTTGTTCTCCTATATGCTTACGAGGGGATGTGGAAGTGGGGCGGATTGGTCCTTTAAATTCTAGAGAAGGTTTTGAAATATACCAAATATGTCAGGCTGAATTATGGGAAAATATGTATAATCTGCTGCATAAAACATCTACAATATTTCCATCTGATGGAATGATGCAGCTATAAAACCAACAACAATGTGGGTTTGAATACTGAACTGAATATTACTGAGCGTACAGAGGCCTTAGGGGTACTCCTGCTGACAAACACCCACCAAAAATCTGTCTTTAAGGTGTCAAATTTTCACCACAGCAGATTTAAAAAGGTGGCTGTAAAAAATGTTTTTAGTATCCTTCTTCCCAGAATGCAACAGCCGTGCTCAACTTGGATTCATATCAGATGCAATTAATAGATATATTCCCAATTTTTCCAAGTCTGTGATAAACAATAGTCAGGTGCCCATGTGACTGTTTTAAACTGTTTTTGCTTGCTGTTATCTCTCTTCCCTTTTCATACTTGCTTATTCAACCTTGTCTCCTGAAAATGATGTTTCTATCTGACTAAATTGTTTTCCCAATTACATAGTGTTTTGCAAACGTAATCACAGCCTGGATAATATTCACAGGCGACATTTTTCAGAATGAAATAAGTGCTACGTTTATATATGTCGCTCTGGAGTCAGGGCGGATCGCAGGCGTACAACATGCAGGACTCTGAGATTCACATCCTGAGTCATCTGTGTGTGTTCAGTTTTAGGCAACAGAAGCACTTTAGTTAAGTTTAGTGAAAGACGGAGTTTATCCACCTCCCTGATCGTCAGAAACTGTCCCGTCTATGAGGGGAGAAAAGTCAATATGCAGTAAAAGCTGCAAAATACATGAAGTCTTGTCATAATCCGAGAGAAATAAGCTCTGTAGTAAATGTTTGTGTGATTACATCTGTAAAAATGCCTTTTATTATATTGTATTTAATATCATTGTTTATAATTACATATTATTGTATAATTATTAATCATCTGTCAATGTTTAGAATTTTCTGTACTGCTCTGATCTGTCATGCCAATAAAGCTTATTTTGAATTTGATATCGCTTAAATGTTAAATGTTGTCACAAGTCACTGCAGAATATTTTCTGTATCCAACTTTAACCTAGTTTAATAACGCTGTAGAGAATGTAATTCAGCCAGCATTACGTTTCTACCAAAATGTATTCGCTGTTGTAATTTTGTTCTATATGAACATAATTTCTAGGAGATTCATTGAGAATTTCCATCTAGCATGAAACACCATGAGGTTCACATATTTAGTTTTTAGTGAAATATCTTGACAACTAATAGATGGATTGTCATGACATTCATGTTCCCGACAGGATCAACTGAAATCACTTTCACTTAATCACTTAACTTGGATCTTTTTCTTGTAGTTGTGGGTTTTTGAGACTGACGGTGAGAGACGCCCTCTAGTGGCCGTAGTGACTATGACGGCAGTAAAGGAGTCAATCAGGTGACGTTACAACAGAGTGACCATGTAGTTATGTAGGGAGGAGGTCGGGGTGGATGGTTTCCTGTTTCCAACTGCGAGTCCACTTTAACCATGAGGTATGATTGTAACTATGACGATGAAGGTCTCCTAACCTTACTGAAGTTGTGATTTTAACCCAAAATGATGTTTCTCTAAACTTCACAAAGTACTTGAACTGAAACAATGACCTTTCCTTAAACCTAACCAGACCTTCACCACAACATCACCACATCACAGAACATTTTTATTTTTCACCAGTGATTTGTAAAAGTCCTGGAAAACACAGCGAAATGATGCTGATTACTGCTGATGGGGGCAATCAGACGATGCTTGTTTGTGTTGTTCTGGTTGGAGGACTTGTCGAGCTTTTTCTCTGAGTTCTGATGTTGAGGTCAAAACGTAATTGCTGCGATCTGATCTAGAAACACGGTAACATCACTAAAAGGTCGTCCGACGGGTCAACAAACGTGAGCAATCAGACAATCAGACAGGTTGATGATGTTATCATGGAAATAAGATCCAAGTGGTAATAAAACATCATCTATCCTTTCCGGGAGTTCTTCTGCAATTTGGGTACATTGAACTTTTAACTTCTTAAGCAGATGCAATCTCTATTTAGATCTTTAATAAATCTAATCCATTTGTAGCTCCTACATTCTCAGCGCTGTGGTACAAGATCACAGTATCTGAGAGCAGCTGACGGCATCGTGGAGGCTCTCAGGGCCCAGCAGGCTGACTGACGGCTCGCTACTAGATGTGACAATGTTCCTGAACCATGGGAACTCGTTAGAGCACAATCTGACTCTGTATGTGTGTGTGTGTGTGAACCTGGTTAACTATCAGGTTGTTTTTTTTTCTGTTGTACTGTTGTTACACAATGTGTGTGTGTGTGTGTGTGTGTGTGTGTGTGTGTGTGTGTGTCTTTCTTTAGCAGGAAGCAGCTCTGTTCTGTTTGTCTGTCGCCCACTCTTGGCTCGCTCACTCTGTTCAGCAGGTTTTCTGCTCGCTAATCAGGTAGAGAAGCTTCCTGCCGGGAAAATAAGAGCCGACTCTGCCCCGGGAAAACAATTCAGCCATCATCCAGCCATTACAGCGATGGCCACAGTCCTAATTTATCTCCCAGTGTGTCGCTTCGTTTTTTTTTTTTTTCTCTAGTATTGGAGGAGAATTTCCGAGCAGAGCAGCGAGCTCCGGCTCTTAATACTCTCTCGTGCTTCTCACACACACACACACACACACACACACACACACACACACACAACAAACAAATGAGGAGAGCAAATCTTCGCTGCCAAGTAGATTTACTTTTATCTGTGGTATCACCTCGCTCCCCGACCACTCATAAGATTAGAGGGAGCAAGCTGCAATATTGGATCTGTTTTGTCAGCTCTGACGACGCTGTCCTGCTGCCTTTTCCTCACAATAAATCTGGGAGGTTTTTTTTTTTTTCCTTCTTCTTCTCTCTCTTTATAAAGCTTTAATCCCCCCTTCCTCACCTCCTCCTCCTCCTCCTGCTGCTCCTCTGTGAGAGAAAAGTAATAAACTGTAAAAAGCTGGGAAATGAAGGGTAATGTTAAGGTTTTTTCACTTGGGTTTTTATTATTTTTCTGAACCATGTGAGCGTGACATGACAGACTTGCTGTGTTAGTGAAGGCGGGTGAGGCAGGTGAGGATTTGAGATTGTCACAGGATTCGGGGACTCCATATATCAAAGCATGACTAGAACAAATTTATGCTTTGTTATTCCAGCCTCTGCTAACAGACATTTTCCACTGATTGATGACTCATTTTTTATTACATCCTCAAACAGACGTTTATACATAATTCAGTTCATTAAACCATTTGAAACTAATCTACATCGACAAATTGTTAACTCTTTACCTCAAGGCCTCTTTACACTGTGCAATTTTTTGGGCTGTTCGAGATGAAAGTTGACAATCTTTGAAATCTTTGGTCGTCAATCCAAAACGGTGTCCTAGATCTCAGCGTGAGGCTCGTCCCCCGACAGACACACTGGAGCTCAGGCCACCAAAGACGGCCTGCGACATGAAATAACAACACAGAACGCACCGGGCAGCATTTCGTAAGCACAGTTTTAAAGTAAAAGTTTAAAAAGGAAACGCTAATGTGCACTCACATTGTGGTGGCCAATCATAGTACACACACGTTATTATTGACAGTTTGTTGGCTGATGTTTCATGGATCCGGCGAGGCCTCCCTCGTTCTGGCCAAAAGATTCAGCACGGGTAAAGATGGCCTCTTTATACTGCGGCAGGCAGGAAGTGGAAGAGGCCAACCGGAGCATGCCAGAGTCTGCCTTTCGGGATCCAGTTACTTTAGGATGTTATTTTTCTTGCTTTTGATAGTTAAATAGTTTCTTGATTTAAATCTTTGTTGAGATAAAGGTTAATTTGTGTTATAGAGTTAATTGTTTATTCCTGCCCCCCCCCCTCTTGTGTGTCTGTGTTGACGACATTTGTCAGGTCTGTTATGTTGAGTTTACTTCAGGTTGCTGTTTGTTTAGTTGACCTCATGTTGAGTTAAAGGGTCCCTAGTTTCTGAAATTACTTTCTTCTAATTTTTTCTATTTTGAAAAAAAAGAATTTGTTGATTTGAAATTAAGTAGTAAATAAATGACGTATTTTCGCTTTATATACCTTGTGTTCTTGAGTTTTACTGCTTGGTCCCTGACACACATATACCTACATGATGGAGGCAGAGAAACATTTGTGAGACTTTGTGCGAAGGAGAAAACACGAGCCTCTACTATTTATATCGTCCTGACGGCATCAAAATTGATATTAAACAGTGTGACACAGATTGTTACCATGATTTTATTTATCCCATCTTGCGCAGTGTGACACGAAATATAAAAAAACCCCCACAAAAACCCAAAAAACTTAATTACACATACTTAAATTAAACTTCAATAAAAATAATAGCTGTTGCACAGTCTAAAAGTGTCTAAACTCCACCATAAAAAAAACAAAACAAAAAAAAAAAAAAAACACATTTCTGCTGCTGATGTCCTGGCAGGAAGCCACCTGGAAAGGTCCGGTTTTCAAAAAAAAAAAAATCCAACACTTCCGAGGGTTTTGTTTATTTATTTATTTATTTATTTTGAACTGAGCTGAGTGCTAGAGATTACTCAGTCAAATAAAGCACTGCAACTTTTTGGCTGGACCTCAGGGGCCGGTCGTATATAAACACAGAAGTCTGTCCCTGTATCTGTTGTTTCAAATTAAAAGCCTTCTAGCGTTTCATACACGGGTCCAGCCGTATACGAGGTTCTGACTTCGATATTACAGTTCAAAATGTGGTCAAATAAATGGTTATTAAAGACTAACTTAACAGCGGGCTGAAAAGTGGTGTTTTTGTTTCAATTCAACAAAATTCACCCACGCTGAAGTCACGTTTGTGTTGCTGGTAATAAATAAGTATTGATCAGTGTGATCGTAAATTGTTAACAGTATATGAGAGTGACGCTACAGTTTGTAGTGTGATAATGTGATAATGTACTAAAAATGGTTATGAAACACATGAGAATAACAACATCACATCCAAACACAGTTCAGCAGCGTTTCTATTGGAACAAATATTTGTAGGATCTGTATGAAGTGTCATGTGACTCTGATATGAGGTATGTTCTTTGTGTTTCATGCATCGTAAAAAACCTTTAGTTGAGGCACCGTGTTCATGTGTCATTAAGACAAACTGGAACATCATCTAGTGCGGAGGCCCTCAGGTGTAAATTCAGTAGCTTGATAGGAACGACACCAAGATGTCTGACATGTTTACAGGTCCATATCATTACTCATGTTGAAGAGGTGGCGAGGTATAAAAGATCCCATCAGACCCGACGGGGATGTCGCAGGTGCTGGAGAACACTTGAACCGAGTTAAACCACTGGAGGTCAGTAAAAACAAGATGTTCTGCGGGTGTTAAGTTACTCTTTCATATGAAAAGGGTTTGTTTTGTGGTGGTTGATGGGCGCTAAAGATGGCCTCCTCCTCAGCGCTGTAGGGGCGAGGAGGAGGAGGAGGAGGAGGAGGTGAGGGAGTTGTCTGGGTGTGTCCCCCTGCCTGGAAATGAAGCCATTTCAAAAAAAGGTCCATAATCCGTTTATGTTTTTGTCATCCCGTTTTTGTCCGTCGGATCGATCCAAAGCCGGTTTTCCCGAAGCCTTATCATGGAAGCCAGAGAGGGAGACCCAATCTAATTCTGCGCTCCAGCAATATTCCACAAAGCAATATAACCAGGCTATCACATCCAAAAAAGGTAAGAGCAATATTTTTCCATCATTCTTCTCCTCTTTCTCTCTCTTCCAATCCTCCACTAATGCTGGCCTTTTTTTTTTTCCTTTCCCCCCCCCCTCTCTCTCTCCTCCCAAGGCATCCCTCTCTTATTGGACAGAATGAAAGGACTTCAGTCAAGTGCTGACGCTCAGTTTCACCACGAGGCCGGTGGCTCATCTAAAAGCGTCCTGTGGGGGAAATAGTTCCTCCACACCATCTGTCATATAATTTGATTAATTAGCCGTTGGTACCACTGTTGCCCCCCACAGTGGGACTGAGGGTCGGCACTCGTCCATCCCTCCATCCCTCCGTCTGTCACACACAATATCTCAGATGCTGCTGATCAGATTTTGATGAAACTTCAGAGAAGGATATTTGTCACCGCTCCCGAGTCCCCCGTCTGGGCCCGCACCGATATTTAATATTTCACAGTACGATCACCTTGGCCGAAACTATCTCGATATATGATGTTACCTCAAATAGAGCCACAAGTGGAGACTTATTGGTTCAAGCACTTAGTGGGACTAAACAGCCCAAAGCACAAAGACACTCAAAGCAGCTGAACAGTGCATCTTATTTTGAAGTGGTTTTGGTTGTACACACAATGGGAGTCTGAGTTTTGTTTGCATAAGATTAAAAAAAAAAACCCAAAGAAAATAGAGAATAATATACATGAAGAAGAAAAGAAAGACTAAATAGAGACTTATTCATTTCCTCCACCTACGCTCCCGCTGAAATGATTACAAGATTAACTGATGATTTGAAAGACAGAAAATTAATCTTCAACTACTTTGATATTCAGTTAATCATGTAAGTCATGTTCTAAGCAAAAAATAAATTCGCTTGCAAAGGCTTTTCAAATATTAATAACTGCGAAAAAAGAGAGACATTTAAAAGATGTTAACTCGGGCTCTGGAGAACTGTGATGGTCATTTTCACCATTTTCTGACATTTTATAGACAGATAAACAGTTGCAGCCTCAGTTGGAAGCTTCATCAGAGGAACTGTTTATCAATCAAAATATGTTAAAAAAATTAGCAAAATCTGTCTGAATAAAACCATAAGACACTTCTGTCTAAATGACAAAAAGCCATCACTTTAACAGCTTTATGAAGTTATGTTTTTCATTTGAAAAGGGGCTTAACTGTGATAATTGTGTTGAAGCTGTGTGTGTAATGTTATTTTATAGTCAATAGAAATCAATCTACTATCTTTTATGTATGTTGTATAATGACAGTAGCCATAATAAATGAACTGAAGAGGATTAACATATTTAAAAACAACAAATAATCACTAAAGGTAACTATTAAAGGTAGAGTCAGTGATTCTAATCCAATAGACTTTGTCAGATTCAGTGAATATCTCCTCTGCTAGTTGTCTGTACTGTCTGCTGTTTAAACACAGCACTGGCTTTATAAATGGACATGTAGGGCGTCCGTCTCCAGCATCTGTTGAGGCCGTTGAGTCTCTCAGAGTTTAGTGAAGTGTAATCTGAGCAGGCAACTGTTTAAATCACACAAATATTCCACTGTATCTGTGTTTTGATTTTGAATGAATTAATCAATAAGTACAAACACTGCTGATTTCTTCCCGTGGAGCCGACATGCAAACTATTTTGGTTCAGTAAGTGTCTGCTGTCAGTCAGTCGGCCTGGTGAAGGCGGTTTGTCCTCTCAGCTCTGCAGCCAGCAGACCACGGAGACGCTGAACGCAGGTCCGGTGTGAAGTGAGGAGGCTGCAGAGAGGCGGAGAGTGTTGATGGACTGTAATATGTGAGAGGAACAGCTGATGCATTACTCTGAATTCCACCATATTTCTCTTTTGGTCGTTGCCATGGCAATGTGCATCCATGAATTTGGGGGGGGGGGGCAGAGCTTCTGAAGGAGCATGAAGGGAAGGGTGTGTTTGTTTGGGTGTTTAGTTCAAATTGATTTGATTTATAGAATGAGACAGTGTGCAGTTTTAAACATAAGTGATGCACTGCACCGGAGTTAGCTTGAAGCTAATTTGCATCTGTAGTCCCCCACAATCAAAACATACAACAGCACAACAACAAACAGTACAAAGCAAAAAAAAAAAACCCACACAGAACACACCATACAAAATATAAAGCTACACACAACAGCACATCACATACACCCACAATGTCAATTAGAAATTAATAATGTAAACTAGACTCAGAGGTCACACAACTGATTCGTCTTTAGTAGATTTTTTAATTTGGCCTTGAATGTATTGATAGAACTGCAGTTCGTCATATAATCAGGCAGGACTTTCCACTGAGTTGTGGCTTTCACAGAGAAAGCTGACGACGAAATGGTTCAATCATGTATAGAGGATATTCTGGAGGATCTAATAGAACTTACTGAGTGAGTGAACACAAAGTCACATAGTGCAGGAGGACAAACCATTTAAAATTTTATAAACTAGGAACAAATTTGAGAATAATCTAAAATTGTCAAAGCTCAGTAAATTGTATTTCTAGTACCCTACAGTAATGGAGATGTATTGGCTTTTTGTCCAGAGTTTGCAGAGTTTGTTTGTATAAGGACTAAAGAGGTTTTATGGCTGTTTCTCCAGCCTGCCCCCAACATATGAAGCAACGAGACATACGGGAAAGAATCAGAGCTGCATAAATATTTTGGCTGCATCCACAGAGAGACAGTTTCTAATATGTCTAAAATTTGCTAAGTTGTACTTTATGGTTTTAACCGTTTTTTTTAAACATGTTTCTTAAAGTTAAAATTTGGATCCAGTGTCACACCAAGACATTCAAAATCAGTAACTATGTTAATTTTTTTTTACCTTTGATGAACATATCAGCATTAGGAGGTTGTACCATAGTCTTAGAGAAAAACATACCTTTTGTCTTGTTATTTTAGATTCAGACATGATTGATCAAACCAACAGTCTTTCTCCAGAATGACTGACTCTACTTTTAACCCAACACCAAGCGCTGCACTTAGCTACTTCAGCTAAATTGTGCTAAGAGGGCAAGTATCATATTCATGCATGATAGCTTCCTGTGATTGTCTTGTTGAATCACCAACACAGTGGAACTGCATGTCAATAAAAAAAAAAAAAAAATAACAGTTCATTCTTTAAACAGCGGTCTGACTCGGTGTGAGGCCGGAGCCGTGGAGAGCAGCAGGTGAGCCAACTGTCAATCACAGCTGTCAATCAACACCCACACGGCAGATATGAAAGATACTATAAGTCTTTAAATCTTATTAATGGTGCAATAATTTCCAAAATGACCACCAGCACACTTATTAGAGGCCTTGACTTTATAGATTGAGACTTTGATGATTGAGGATTTTTGAATGAGAATCTGTCTGTTGGCACATCGAGATACTTCAATATTGGCTTCAGCCTCAAGTCGCGGTAGCTGCCACTTCAATGAACAATCTCGGCAGAGAGTGCATACAGCTACGGTAAGCCCAGAGGGACAAACGTGTCAGTCAGCCACCACCTGCAAAACTCAGTGTGGTTTCTTAACAGTTTGTCAGTGTTTTGTTTGGGTCATTGTCGGACATCAGACTCAATCAGAACAATATTTGTTCATTTTTTTTTTTGCCAGCACTAGCTGTAACCACGTGGCAACTCAAGTGGAGCTTATAATGTAATGAGATCTATCATAGATGGACTCTGGAGAAATAAAAACTTGTGAAAGTTCTACTGAAAGTTGTGGCGTAGCTGAACTCAATCTCAACTGCAGTTAAGCTACTCAGATGAAAAATGACACAGCGACAGACTAAAAGAGTCACGGCACTGATTGCGGGGAAACTGTGTGTTTACTGTCGGCTTGTTTTTATCTGTGTGTGTGTGTGTGTGCGTGTGTGTTTGTCTTGTACAGTATCAGCAGAGCGTGTCGGATCACTGAATCCATGAAGGAGAATACAAAACACACTCAGATCTCAGTTCTGTCTCTTGACATCAGAGCTTCACCTGCTTAGAAACAACAGGTTCATCACTCAGGTGCATATCCCCCCCTACCCCTCCTTCGCTTTGTGTCCAGAACATAATTTCAGTTGATTGCGACATTCTTTTCTTATTAATGTGTTTTTTTATTTGGCGAACAAATACTCATCCCACCTCCCTTCCCACAGGAGAGGGTTGGCGCTCTCCATGCCAGTGGCTGTGAAAAACAGCACATTTTTCATTAACAGGATTACTGTCCAACAATATAAATACAGACGTGTGTGTGTGTGTGTGTGTGTGTTGTGTTGTGTTGTGTTGCCCAGGCTGCCAGTGAATTTAATCACTAACCATTCCCTCTTTTTTTTTTTTTTTTTTCTCTTCCACCGCCAAGACGTGAAAGCCAATCAGCCTACTCCAATATGTGCAACATCTCCATGCCAGCACTGATTGAGAGTCTCAACAAGCGAAGGCTCAGCGGAGGAATGTTCTGGCAGCCTGCAGGGGCGAGGGCGTTCGTTTTGTTTCCTGCTTTAACTAATTCAGCATCTTTTTTTTTCCCCCCTTTACAAAAATGACTTAGAAACACTGGACCCAACAATGAGATGACTCAACCTGTTTGCTTGAGTCTCCGTGTTCATCATGTTCACCTGGTAAATAAATGAAACGAGCCAGAAAACAACTTTGTTATTTTTTTTCATGTAAAAGTAATTTTTCTTCTTGATAGCAAAGTCTCTGAAGTTATAATGAATGTTGAAATTCAAAGTATTACAATGTCTCAGGAATTGTAGGTATGAAAAAGGTATTAACTTTCATCTTCGGTAGACAGAATAACTTCAGGTCTACTTTTTTTGTAACGCTCTTTATATCTCACAATGGCAACAATGTCCAATGCACTTTATTTCTTAATTAAATAGTTTAGACTGAGTTGTTGGCAATGAGACATTTGGACACAGAAGAAAATGTAGTAAACACTGAGGGAATATCTCAATGCTGGAGATGTTCAGAATGTGTCAACACATTGAATTACCTGAAGGACAAAAGACATTTTTCTCATTACGTTACATAATGTTACGTTCCTTTTGTCAGTCACTTTTCCTCCAGAATGATCCCATCATAAATTGTTAATATGAGTTCTTAGACGGGTTTTTAAAACTTTATGAGTGAAGTGTTAGTGAGTATCAGCGTGTAGAGTTGAGGTGAAGTCTGAAACGGGTTTTCAATTTGTGACTCTGAGTTTACAAGAGACTACAAGCTCCTGGCAGTGATAGGATGGCATAATTACGACTTGTCACTTTATAATAAAAAATTAATATTTTATCATTTGAAAAGTATTTTTCTTTCATAAATGTCTCCTGTAAAAGCTCACCAGAGCAGATCTCTAGTTACTCCTCAAGTAAATACTGAACATCTGAAAACTGACTTCCACTTCTTTATTATTATATTATTTATTAAACATGGATGTCTCATCTCACTGGCCAATTTTAAACTAATAGCAAGGCCATTTGTTACTCTCTGTATGATGGATAATGTATCAATGAGGGTTTTACATTTTTAAAACTTTCCTAGAAACTAGAAAAATGATTTTTATATGTGTGATATCATCCCAATGTAAAGTCTATGGTCGGAGCGTGGCTGCTTGGGTGGACTATTATGACTGTATCCATGGCTGCAGTTTGACAGAATTACTGTTTTTCTGAAGAGCTGAAAGATAAAAGCAGTGTATCTTGATGCACTGACTCATCAAGACATTTTGTTGTTCAATATAAAGACACACTGTTCAATATTTTTCTTTCTGACAACAAATCTCATGAAAAGACCGACAATGTGTAAGTTTGTCTCTCGATACTTTCCGACTTCTCAACTCTGTGACTCTCAGATCCAACACATTAGCTGCTGAAGATACACAGAACTGTGCAAAAGCTTTAGGAACTTTATGGTTAGATTTTTATCCATAATGCATCATCTCCACGGCCCACCTACAACTTTATAATCCCAGCCGCTTAAGCAGAGCAGTAATGAGCCCCGACCCAGCCCAGTAACATGAACATGAACTGGGTGAAACCATGGCCTAACCTCGCAGGGGTCACAGGTCAAACAACAGACACCCTGCAATGCACATAGTGGGCACAGGAGGTGCAGTTTTGCCTCTGTGGCGTCTCCATGGGGTGGAAGAGCCTCTAGATGAAAAGTTCTCGACCTAAATGAACTCCTGATGTTCTTAGGAACAAAGGAGGGGTTCGTTCTGAGAGTAGAGCCACTATGGTCACCAGGAAGCAGCAAACAGCTGGGGTGAACTGACAGGGCGCCTAATTCACTCACTCTCTTAGCTGAGGTCAGAGTAAGCAGCAAAGTCGTCTTCAATGACATGACATGAAAATATGCATCTTTCAGGTCGATGGTGGTGAACCAGTCGCCTGGTTGAGCCAGTTCCAGCAATCTCATGGATCTTCCCCTCCCCGGCCAGTATGAGCGTGAGGTGTTATTCCTCAATGAAGAAAAAAACGCAGCTCGCTGCATCACCGTCTGCTGGCTGCTCCGATAGATAACGGTACCAGCGAGCACAGCGAGAGACAAGGCCTCGTACCTCACACCAAACGCACCCAGGTTGTTAGCTACCATGGCTAGCTGCACGCCCAGCTGTAAGATTTTCTTGAAATATTCCAGGATGTCCCTGTCGTGCACCAGCGGAGGCTGCAGCTTCCTGCTCGCTGACCAGCCAGTTGAGTGAGGAATCAGGAGGGCTGCAAGGGCCTCGTCCAGGGCCAACTTTCGGGAAATCACGGCAAACTGAAGTCGAAGTTGCATTTCTGAAGATCAGACCTCAGCCAAGGTGTCCAGCAGCGGTGGCAGTACACCAGTGTTGAAAACGGAGGAAACCCTCGGTGCTAAATGCATGATGGGGCGATTTTCAGTGGCCGAGGAATCCACATCTGTTGCTCTATTGAGTGTTTCTGGCAGCTGGATGGTGCAAATGGGATTGAGTCAAAATAAACTAGAGTGTGTGTGTTCATGGTAATGAAGGAACATGTCATCCAGAGCAACAGTGTGGCTCACTGACATGTTTTTAATAGTAGAGAAATACAGAATATATCACCAGACTTCTCCTTTAATAGTCTAAAGTCCTGTTGGCTCACTCTAGAGGCTGCAGTGTTCATTAAAGCGATAATTTTAAAGTGCAGGACTGGATTTAGCTCTCTGGAGGTGAAGCACCAACTGTAAAATCTGTCCTGAAGGAGGTGCTGGAGGAAAGGTCAAACATTTACAGTTCACCCTCTGGGGATCATGAATTTTTTTTTACAGAAAATGTCATGAAAACGCAGCCTGCGGTTGTTGAGATGTCTCACTCTGAATCTACATGTTACACTGACAAAAAAAAAAAAGGCCCATGTAACCGTTTCAGCCCGACCGCCGGTGGGTATAAAAAAATATGTGTGTGACAGAAAGTGAGAGGGAATTATTATTGGACAGTGTGAAATCCCGCAGGATTGCTAAACTCAGTCCTGATCTGAAGGGCAAACTGTAATTAAAACATGAAACGTGGCAGTCTAATTTGTTGTGGAAATACCTCTGAGGGCAGATTATGAGGAGTTTCAAACGACACACACACACACACACACACACACACACACACACACACACACACAGAGAGAGAGAAGCGCTTCGTTCTCTTGTGACCAAGAAAATGTGCTTCTGTAAAAACTCTTAAAAATACAGAATGAGTGAAAACACACCAGCTGCAAGTGTTTGAGGCCTTGTTGTGGCATTTTCGCAATTCCGCTCTAACAAAGGAAGAACCAGACTACAATCTTTTACAGTATTTTTTTTTTTTTACACTTTTATTAACGCTCAGAGCAATGCACACAGCACAGAGTTATTTCGTAGTATGCACACAGATACCTTGGAACTCTTCCCTCTCGTCAAGGCTGCTTCTTCCAGTAAACATCCTTATCTGGTTTTGTTCCCATTTAAACGTTCTGTAGCAATCTCGCTACCCTCTGAGAAGTCAAGTCAATTTATTTTATATAGCGTCAAATCATGATGAAGTTATCTCTGGGCACATCTCTGATGCACCATTGTAGCCTTGGCCTTTCTAAACAGTTAGCAAATTCTCTGCTCACACTCCCAAAGACCGAGATACACGTTCAATGAGCCCTTCTACTTTAGTAATTAGGCTACAAAGGTCATGTGGCAAGATTCAGAATGATTTGATATATTTTTTAATGATGTACTATTTTTTATCAATTTATATTGTTGTATTATGTATCTTTCTGCTCTCTCTATACACAGCACTTTAAAAGCTTTTTATCTTTACTATTACTATTATTATTGTTATTATTGTTATTATCCCAATCAAAGTGTTTCTAATGTATGCCATATCTAATAGCCACATTTTTGGATTAACAGAAAACCCAAGTACCACCATCCCCTAGTTGCACCTTTCTAGTTAACGGACCAAATATGGGGCTCTTCTCATTTCTCTATTTTGCGCCTTCTCGTCTCCTCTCTCTCTCCTCCGTCTTCCTGTCCGTGACCAGGAAATCGATCTCAGCGTGCCGTGTTTAAAAGGATGTCTCAATTCCTAAAATGCATCTCAGAAGTTTTTCGACACCCGTGACGTATAGAAGAGGCAACACACAGCTGGAATATACAAACCATTTGTAGTGCTTCATATAATAAAATATATAAAGGATATATGTGTCTGTATAAGTTGTCATGAACACTGTTCTGCTCATCTGTCAGAGGCTGTAACAAAACAACGGACAGATGACGCAGCTCTGCAGCACGTTTATATTTAAGCGACATGACGGCTCTGAAGCGAGGACGTCTCATTTTGTTATGTGTCTGTTTCCTCGACTCCTCCGTTCGCATCTCAGGTGGGAGGGACTAAGACACGAGGAGAGGAGGCAAGGAAAGGAATCGAGGATGTACAAACTCCCCTTGCCTCTGTTAATCTTGAACGATTGGCCTGAAGTCACATGACCATACATCCAACCCATCTTCGTAGATGCCCCATTGGCTGATATGTGTCTGGATGTATATGATTGGTTGTCTTTTACATTTTTTTAAACTTATACCTTTTTTCATACCAAACTTACTTTATTTATTTGTTGTTTGTAATGTGTTATATGATGACCCTGATGAAGGTCACAAGCTGAAACATGTCGGTCAACTAATACAAGACTTCTTTCCCTTCTCTGTGCACCTTGGATGTAGGTGAAGTTGTGCATCTACAAGATTCAGAAACTATACAGTAACTGTATTCAAACATGTGCGATAAAAAGATATTCAAACTTGATTATATATGTAGTATTTCCCCTCACGTCATCCTTCTAATACTGATGTAGGTTCATCCTTCCGTCTAGACTTCGGCCTCTAAAGCAAAAGCTCTCAGACTTTTCTAAAAGTCACTGATTTAAATCTCTGTTGAATGAGACGTGAAGCAGCAGATTTTATTAGAGAAAAAAAAAACAAAAAAACTGGCAACAGAAGCAGAAACTTCACATTTCAACAGCTGTAAAACAATCTAATTATTTAGTTTTATTTGATTGACGGATTCATTTTGAACAGCCTACGCTTGGATCCGCCTCCGGGACGCTGCTCATTTAACCCGGCTGGTTTTATTTTAGTTTGGATGAATCTTGTCAGAGATGGATGTGCTACTGTCTGATCATCAAAACACATATCTTATTTTTTTTTTCTCTCCATTATTATTTTTATGGTATTTTTGCCTTTATTAGATGCAGTAGTGACAGTTGAGTGACAAGAGGTGACATTTGATATAGATCCTCAGCTGGATTTGAACCGGACAGTTATGGTTTGTGTCCCTGTAATAAACCTGGACGCCTCTTCGTATACAGTCACATTCCCCTTTATTAATCTGTTTTTATTTATTTATTTTTGTCACATAACACTTTCTAAAGTTATCTGGTCTTCTCTTCCCTACTTTTCCCTTCATTTCTGCACATCCCTACTACGGATGTGTACAAAGAGCCCAGTATTTGTATTTGTATTTGTTGAGGCAGCAAAAGCATTTGTATTCAAATAAAAGCAGAAAGAGGCTTAAAAATCCTGTGTTTGTTTTTATTACGCTTTTAATTTTAGAAAATTAAATTGTTACAATAAGTGTTCATGAAGTGTTCCCTTGGGAGCGCTTCACGTGTGTCAGTAGTTCAGCTTTATCTCTGGGGAACACCCCCAACTCCACGAGTGATGTCCAAATTAGGAAATGTGCGTCATGTAGCAGGTGGATGTGACTCCCCTCGTTGAGACCTGCTGATAGACGTCACAGCGGAGCAGAGGAGAGACACTGAGATAGCGATGAAACCAACCTGCACGCTGGTATTTAGCATGTTTTATTTTTTCTTCCCGAAAACAAATAATTTTTAAAATATTTGTATGAAACAAATATTCGTAAAAAAACAAAACAAAACAAACAAACAAACAAACAAACAAACAAACAAACAAAACCACTATTTGTGCTTTGCCGAATAACGTATTTGTATTCGGGCACATCCCTTAATCCCTACCACCTATCCTCGAGACCTTATTTCAACAACGTCATGTGACTGATCTTAAGAGGCTTGGCTCGCCGTCTGTAAGAGTATCTGGGTGAACATATGTCCTCCTGTTGCCAGGGTTGTCATAACTTATCGATGGCTGAAGAGCAAAACCTCCTATCTGAAAAATGCACTTTGAGAAAACTAAAAAAAAACTTGTTTTCTTGCAGAATGCTACTTGTTAAGGACACCCAACACATAATATACTGTTTTTGGACCATATTACTATATTATGTGTTAACAATACCGTAATAACCATACAAACATACCATAAACAATACCACATAATATAGTAATATAGTCAAAAAACAGTGTTATGTGTTATGCATCCTTAACAAATAGCATTCTGCAAGACAAGTTTACTCAAAAAAGTGCATTTTTCATACGGGAGGTTTTGCTCTTCGGCCATCGTTATGTTCTTTATCTTGCCATCAACAAACTCTCAAAGACAAACTCAGTATCCTACACAGCTGACCTTCATCTCCTTTAATGAGCTGAACATCAGCAGGATCCTCATGTAGCTCTTGTAAGTTAAACAAACACTGTTTCTGTTAACATGTGTCCAGGCTACTATTAATCGTTATAATTTGCAGTTGTAATCAATGCAAAGTTGCTCGGTCAGTTGACTATGATTGGTTAATTATTGGTAATAAGTGGATAGCTTGATTGGGACACAACATCTATGTAACAACATGATGTGCAACATGTTCACTGTGATGATGAAGTGCAATTTGATTAATCATAAAAAAAAACAAAAAACAGGAATGGTTGGTTTGTTTGGTTGAAAAAACTCAGACTGCTGTGAAATGTGGAGGAGCAGCGACTGATGAGTTTTATAAATGTGACGTCCTCCAACACTGAATTATTCCTTTCCAGCCTGTTTTTTCCTTTTTTCTTTTTTTTTTTTTGTCATTCTGACAACATCCTTTGAACTTGTCTTTCTCCAGGTTGCATCAGCAAGATGTGAAGCAGATAAATGAATAATTTTTGTTAGAATTGTCAAAAACTGTCACAGCCTTCATCTGATGGGTACTAAGGCTGCTCTGTGTGTGTGTGTGTGTGTGTGTGTGTGTGTGTGTGTGTGTGTGTGTGTCTCTCAGTATACTGATTTTTGCTTTTCAAGTTTTTGCTTCTATATGCAGCTAGTCTGACTATCCACGTTGAAAAAAAATAACCTCTAAAGAGCCTGTCCGTCCAAGAAATGACCCAACAGGTCGTAAACTCAGTCGCAAAAAAAACCAAGCTATAGTTACGTTTGAGTGACAGACGCCATCCAGCTGCTGTGGTAATTATGACCTGGAGGAGTGACGCTGTTCAGATGACGTTTATTTATGGTGATAGGAGGAGGCGGGTTGGGTGGACGGTTAGATATTTAGTTAGATGGCAAAAAAAAAGTGGATTTGACTGCAGGAGACCTGCTGTTTGCTTCCTGCAACATGGTGTAACCGTAACCTGGTGTTTACTGTTGCCATGGCAACGAAGGTTGCCTAACTTTAAGGGGGTAGTGACTGAGTTTCAAGTGATGTCACACCATAAAACATCATTATTTTTAACAGTGATTTGTAACGGTTTTGGAAAGCAGCTCCAGTGGGTCGATCTGAAGTTCAGGTACAAACAACCAAAACTTTTAATTTGGAGGATTTATTGCCTCTAAAGCTTCCTTATTTACACTAAGATATTTACTAAAAGGATTTGCGCCCACTTTTTAGGCACCAAACAGCAACATTAGTTTCTCCTTATTTACGGGTCGCACACAGGTTTTACACCAGAGAGAGACTATAGCAGAGACAGTGAAAGAGAGAGAGAGAGAGAGAGGGAAAATATAAAAAAGACTCATTATAAAGTGAGTTTAGAGGAGCTTTCTGCTCAGCAACACAAGACAAATAAGCAGGACTGCTTTTATTTTTCACATGGCTTTACCTTCCTGTTTCCATCAGGTCACTCCTGTCTATATTTGACTTTTTAATGGCCCATCAGCTCCAGTCCAGCATGATATAATGGAGGCAGTCAGTTATATTATTAACCGTTATATCAGACTTGTTTACAGAAACAGTCTTGTAAAAGAAAAACGTCCCAATGATGTTTCATAACTCAAATCAATTCATCACTGATTTTTTTGTTGAACTGACAACATCAGGATATTTAACTCATATTTCCTCACGTACAGGATTCCTCATGCAGGATGAATACGCGCTTACAGCTCCAAACATTTCCTTCTCTTCAACCGGTATAACAAGTTCAACAGCAGGAAACACTTTTGTTTGTGCTCCATTCATTTCTGCAGCTCATTCACATTTGTCGTCTCAGTAAATACTTTTCTAAATTAAAAAAAACTTTGTGCCCCTGACAGTAATTTGCAACAGGCCTTGTAAATGTCCCTCACAGTATCGTGTTTGTTTAAGTCGTACATGAACAGTGACTTTCCTGATGTCTTGTTGTCACAGTAACGTCGGCAGGTTTTGTACCATTGTATCTGTAATAACACCAAATCCAAAAACTTGTACTCGCTGGAGTCAGAAACCTTGTACAGAAGTTCTGGACGGATGAATAAGCTGTTTCCTCCAAAAAAACAAAAAAACAAAAAGCAAAGTGCAGATTTTACATTTCTGTTCATTAAAACAAACAAGATACATTTAATTTAGTGAACTTTTGATTACTTTGAAGGCGGATTCAATATTTTATTGCCACATCAACTTTACTGTTGATATGTAATTGGTTTTGGTTTGAGAGATCACAACAGTTAACATATAACCACACAGGAAGTGACCACAAAAACATACTGTTATAATATTTCAATTTATGCAACCATATGGCCCTTAAAGTGACAAATTAAAGTGCATGTGCTGAAGGAGTTTATACAACCAGAGAAGCATTTAGGATGTGGATTACTTCAGGTTAGGTGCTATTGGAAGCCAGATGTTGCACTGACCCCGGCTAGCTGTTTCCCCCTGCTCCCAGTCTTTATGCTAAGCTAGGCTAAACGCACCCTGACAACTTTTAACTCCTGAGCTGAAATGAAATCTAGTTTCACAAACCTCTATCTTGAGTTTCTTAAGTGTTTATTCTTGTGTGTTTAATCCACATCTTTTCTGTTTGTTGCAGCATCATGAACCAATAAACATCAACCAACACTTCCTTCAAAATAAAACAGACAAACTTTATAAGAAGCTTCCTGTTCATCCCGTCTAAACGACACACAACAACAGCTGGAACATTTCCACTGACTAAGAACTCTACATGTTTTTTTTTTTTTTCCCCCAGCAGCAGCGGTGATGTTTTATTCATCCGTGGCCCTCGCTGTCGCCTTGACGGCGTTCTGGTCATGGCGGTCTGAAAGGGGACGAAGCAAGGAATCGTTGGATGTCTCATTTCCCCGACTCGTTGCTGATAAGGTTTAGTAAAAAAAAAAAGGTTTAAATGGCAGTGACAGGTGTCGGCGTCCAGACTTCACTTTACATCACTCTCCTGTTAATTCTTCCCCCCCTGTTATCGCTCTCTTCCTATTTGTCACTCTGTCTCCATTTCATTCCCACTCTTCTTCTTCTTCTCTCTTCCTCTCCGTCTCGTCTGTCTTTCATTTAGAGAATCTCTCCTCTTTTTTTTTTTTTTCTCCCTCTCCCTGCTGATTGTTGTGGCCCGAGGCGACGTTGTTGTGTGCTGGCGGTTGTCATCGTTCTGCAGAGAAAAAAAAATTCTCAGCTGTTTTATTTCTTTTCTTCATCTCGCCACAATATTCCTCCCATGCTTAAAGGATTAGATTATTTTGGTGTGACATCCTTGGCTCTTTCTTTTTCCAAAAGCTCTCTGGAGGAGGAGCAGTAAATCTGTGTTTTTCAGTCAACATTTGTACTATATTCTGTTTAGACGCTCTTTGGAAATATAATCACAATACTGACATTGACAAGGGAAGAATTTTAACTCCGTGACTGAAATCTGGAGGGAAGCAGTGCTGAAATATGTTAATGAATTCATCGGAAACTACTACAGAGCGTCAATTCTGAAGATTGATTTGTGGCATTCGTTGGCTTAGTTCACCTTAGTTAATTCATCATCATGCCGTCGTAGGGACGGTTTGTAAAAACTTAGCAATAAGAAAATGTGGACGTTGATTTTAGCATGCGACTGTGATAATGATTGGATGTCATAAATGTCAAAGATGACTTGGAGGGAGGAGTGACACTATTACATAAACATTTGTATCACTTGATCATAAACTGCTACAAATATGTGACACAATAAAAACTTGCTAATTTTGTTCCCTTAACTCTTAAGAGTCGTTTTTTGGGTCAGTGTCAGATACTGTTTGTGTTTTTTTTTGGCTCCAATATGATGATATAGTATGTCAAAGTGAAAAAAAAAAAGATTGGTCTGGTCATATGATGTGCTGGAAAAAAAAAAAAAGATACTAAACATTGGCATGTTCAAAAGTATGCAAAAAAACAGCCAAAATAGCCCAAGACTCCTAAGGGTTAAAAGTTGCAAATTTCATCCATCCAGTAGTTCAAAGTGCTGAAAACACGACTAACACAATCTTATCACCATAGAGGAGTGAAGCCAGATGATGCTAAAAACAGAAAAACTACAAAACAAAACCACTGTTATCAAGCTTAAAAAATAAAAAGTCTCTTTTGTTCTGTGGATTCTGAAAGAGTTTCATAAGCCAGAAAAAAAAAAAAAAAGAGCGTTCGTTGTCGGACTACAAGAACAAAGTGCAATTAATTTGCCTGTCTTTGCTGCTGGGAGGCGGGTGGTGGGTAGTGACAACTTGTGAGGCTTGTTGGCAAAGCGACAGTTCATTCAAGGTTCAAGGTTCAGTTTTATTATCATCATCATACAAAAACAGGATTGCACAATGCCATGCAGCTGGAGCCACATCAATGCTGCACACACACAGACAGTATGTTAAGAAATATTAAAATATGGTTGATTAGAAATAGAATAAGATCATAAATTAGAAATAAAACAGAACAAAGTAGGATGAAAGTAGCACTAAGAGAGAGAAAAAGGAAAAACTGTTATGTTTAAAAAGGAATATACAGCTATATATAAACATATAGTACAATATATGTGCAAAATCAATGTAATATGCAGGTTATAGTGCACAAAAACTCAACAAAAATCGCAGAATAGAGACGTATTTGTGCCATCAACTCATGTCTGGTGACAGCAGACCATTCTTCATCTCTTCTGTGGAGAAGTTTATTCTCCAGCAGAGCAAGATATGTAAAATTGAATGATGCAACACAGCTAATATGAAAGCAATGTTCCAAGTTGAAGTAGTTGTGGATTTCCTTTGAGGACCTTTGCCAGCGGATCCACTGATTACGGTGATTGTATTTCAATTAATTCATTAATTAAAAGCTTTGAAATGAATTACAAAATGCTGGTTTATCATTAAGGAGGTATGTGCTTAACATGAGAGGAACATCGTCATCTTTTATCTGAAATGTTTACCACACCTGGACTTTCATGGTGTTCGCTGGATCGTGATGTGAACTGGATTTGGTGGTAAGGTGGCCCGGCAGGCCTCGACGGCATGAATACAGAGTGGCTGTAATTTCCCCGGAGGGCGTCAGACCTGCGTCCTCAGACCGAATGTCACCAGGAAACAAACTACAGTCGTCACTCCGAGGATTAAACGGCCCGAACCGCATTCAATATTGCTTATTTAATCCACATTCTGTGTGTATACGCAGGAGGCGGATGAAAGGGAAATATCTCAGTGTTTTCTTTTGGTGCTCTGACCCGTTTCATTTGTATCCACAGAAATATTAATAACACTACAGGGATATGAAAAAAGTTCTTACCAACAAATTGATCAGAATGAAGGGAGGCAGCTGCTGTTTGTAAATCAGAAAACATTTCACTCTAATGAGTAATAACTGCACGTATCAAAAAGGTCGGAAAAAACCTTCAGCGTATTTTAATAGCAGGAAAATATCAACTGATGAGGTATTTTCACTGCTAGACTGATGCACTGCAGAAACATGTTTACATCTTCATTTAACTCTTAATCACAAACAAGCAGAAGACTGAATGAAATGAAAGTCACTATCAGTTTTGACTATACAGTGACCTTTTCAAAAAGGAATTTATAGAGTCTAGAAGTGTTTGTCTTTAAATGTTGGTATATTGAAACAAAGAATAATGCTTTAGTAGTATGCATATTACACATCATGTTTTATCATGTTGATTTCTGTTGGAAAGTTGACACGCTCCAGTCTCAAACATAATAAGGTTACACGCATATATGACTCAACACGTCATCCAAATGGAACAACCAAACAACACATAGGCAGTAATCGGCAGGACGACGTCATTTGTCAGCGCTTTTCAAAATTATTGCCAATCTAATGTTCAAAAAAATAATGATGTTTTATGTTGCAACACAGCCTGGTCGCCAGAATAAAACGTTGGTATTGTACGTTTCTGCAAACCACAGAAACGTTGAAAATCTACGTTTCAACACATGAAATACGTAGCATATTAACATTTCAACAATACGTATTATGTCAACATTTCCAAAACATGTAATCAACATTTCTAAAGTGACATAGTTCACATGTGATCTATATGAGTTGATCTTTCCTATGTAGGAGGAGGAGGAGGACTAGTAAGTTTCTTGGCAGCAAGTTGGAAATCAGCAGAGAACCCGACTCCAGACCACCTTGAAACTGAAACCAATGTCCGCTTCCTGTTTCAACCGACAAAACCGGGTGTTTTTAGTGAGACGTCGGCAGTTTTTATTTTAACCCAAACCATGATCTTTGCCTAACCCTAACCAAGTGGTCTTTGTGGTTACACCATAAATCATCATTCAACAGGTAGAAATGTTAATATGCTACGTTTGTAGAAATGTTGATATGATACGTATTTCACGTGTTGAAACGTAGATATATTCAACGTTTCTGTGGTTTGCAGAAATGTTCAATGCCGATGTTTTCTTTCTGGTGACTGGGTTGCGTGACGATGCTGTGGTTCAGGTCTGGTCAGGTTCAGGGAAAGATCATAGTTTGAGTTAAAATGATCACTGTTAAGATTAGAGAAACATGTGGTTTGGGTTACAGTTACTACTTCCTTAAAGTTAGGCCACCTTCGTCGCCATGGCAACAATAATAACCACAGGGTTAAGATTAAGGGATGATCATAGTTACGGTTTTTAAAAAACTGTCTCAACTCGTGGTTGGAAATTGAAAACAAACAGCCGTCTCTTGTGGCAAAGTCCACCGTTTGTCAGGAACGGGGAAGCAGGAGTGGACCCAAATGCAGAGGCTGGAATGCAGATTTGATGAAAATCTCCTTTAGTCTTGCAATGGTCAAGGACAGAACTAGCAGACAAGACAAAACAAAAAAAAAAAAGCCAGGACTTAAATAGTAACTGAACTAACGAGACGATGAGGTGCAGGTGGGGAGACGGGTGGAGAACTCAGGAGAAAGGAGTGAACAGATGGAGCCGATTGGCCGGAGGAAACACTGGGGAGCAGGGCAGGGCTGATGAGGCTAACACAGGGCAGGTGTGGAGGAAAACAGAGCAGGGCAGCACTAACAAGGGTGATGCAGACCAGGTGAGGGGAGGAGCACACGAACACAGGAAGAGGAAACACAGGGAAACCAGGAAACACAATACTCTAAGCTACCGGAAACCCCAAAAGAACACAAAAAGTCCAAAAACCAAACCAAACCAACCACTGCACCACTGTTGCATGTCGTACCGTTTTTTTGGGCGACTGACATTACAACCTATTGTGTCGCTTTATTATTTTAGGAGGACAGTTTCATCATCATATATCACTGCAACTCTTACTGTCTGTCTGTTTGCCTGTTTCAGTTACCTCCTGTGTCACTTTTTTACTATTTTGTCACATTATTTCATCATTAAAAACAAACTTCCATGTGCATAACAGAAATAAGTTCAGGTCACCATATTTGGAAACAGGTCAGACAAGAATCTGTATTTTGGCTGATGCAACATCCATCAATCAGAGCACAGATCATGAAATATTTGACCAAAATTACTCTAATGTTGGACAATCCCATAATAACTTAAGTAGTGTTCCTTTGTTAGTTTTGCATCTATTGTAACGTGACCATTAAGTGATGGAACATGTAAATAAAAAACTGCATGCACTGACTTCGCACTCTGGCCCGTCGGGATCAGATCATTTAGCTTTTTAAAAATGAGAGATATTTCTTACAAGTGTGGTGTGCTTTTATTTTGAAAGTTTGATTGACATGTGTACTGTCAGGTGTGTAGAGACAATAAGTAACTGCAGCTGGACACAGAAAAATACTTATATATTTGAATGGAGAGTGTGAGCGAACCCACATCTTTTTGAACATTTACTGCTTCCACATAGTTTTAGATACAAACTTCATTTGAACTTTACATGAGTCACGAGACTTTGACCTACAAATCTTGAATTTACATGTGTTTTCTATCTTTTACTGTTTTTGAGATATTAGAGTGTGAGTTTTAAAGTCTTTTCTTGCTCCTCCTGTGATTTTATAATGAGTGTGTATTGCGGAATGTTTCACAGCACTGAGGGAGTGACATCACCAGGAGCAGTTGGAGAGGAGGATTTTAGAGTACGCTTCTTGTGAAATCTCCTCATAAATCCCATGACTTTGGCCAAATCTTACATTAAAAATAATATTTTAGTAGGAAATTTTGTTGCAAATCCATTGATACAGGTTTGAAAGTGGTCAGACTTATAGTTTAGACGTCAGAAGCCTCTGTTTGACACAAAGTTCATGCCCATAGATTGCCTCCCCATTGTTTTACATTGTAAGGTGTGATGTGGCACTGCAACTTTCAGGGCTTATAAAATCCAAACCATTCAAGTTATTACAAAGTTTTTAACGACTTTTTTTCAGCATAGTGTCATAAGTCATATATCAAAGTTTGAAGCCGATACCATTAACGCCCTCGGAGGAGATAGCTTTTGTTCGGGGTCCAAAATAGGGTCAAAGTCTTATTTTGAAATTGAGATTGCGGACTTCCTGCTGGATTTAGGTCAGGGGTGTCGGCATACGATTTGTAGGTCTTGAGACAAATACCTCGCCCTTAAGCCTTTTGGGCTCGGTCCCTAATTATTTATTTACCTCAGTGACAGAAGGAACCAGGCCTTTATTTGGAACATTTATTGTTTTTTTTTATTCTTTATTTAATTATTTATTTATGTCAAATGCTCCCCGTTTACTCGTGAGGTAGTAGCTATTAACTTTCTCCATGTTGACCTGTTGACTTGATAAATTCAGCATAATCCCCTAATGTGTACTCATTAGAGTTTACTTACTTACTTGCCAATATTCTGGAAATTCGGTTAAAATTTGCAGTAAATTTGGATGGGAAGATACAGTCGGATGCAAGGGAGTAAAAGGAGTAATATTGCATTGAGGAAATAGTCTAGTAGGAAGGGGGGGTCCCCATGCACCCGACTGATATATTTTTCTAACTTAGTTTTTTGTAATCCTCAAGGTGTCTAGTAAACAAATTTTCATGTTCCCAACTCGAAATATTGTCCCATGGGTCTGTTTTGCGGCCATCTTGGCGGCCATCTTGGCAGCCACATAGGAGTTCTGACAAAAATTGAAAATTGACATAACTTTTGAACCAGATATCATGCAGAGACAAATGACCCCATTTTTCTATATAATTATGGCATGGGGAATTGATTGAGATGGTTATTGCAATGATTTTAATAAGTTTGGTACATTAAAAATCAAAAAATAAGAAAAAATTCTGTATAATTTACACTCAAAATCTTGCAAAATACAATGTCTACATGTATACCAAAGTATACGGTCCACACAAACTCTGGAGTCAGCTAAAATTGACAGTGAGTAGGGAAAAATAACACAATATGAGTTAAATAAGTCAAGTAAATAAAAGGAAGGTGTTCTACTCCTAGTATAATCTTTCATGACAGAACAAGCGACAGAGGTGCTAAGCAATGCTACTTTTTCATCGTGCTGTGCTATATTTAGTCGTCATCATTAAGAAGCTCTTCATAGTCAATCTCTTGCTCCTCTTCCTCTTCTTCACTCTCCTCTACCTCCTCAGCAGTTTTCTCTAGTAAGTCAATGAGGGAAGAGGGGAGGATAGGGCCACAAGACCACACTGGTTCCAAACTACCCTCTTCAGTCTTCTCCCAGCCTTGTCCAGGATCATGAGGGTTGGGATGGGATAGGTTGGGATAGGTTGTATTTGTATTCGGGCACACCCCTAATGCAGCTCTACTATGAAATAAGATTTTACCCATTTTAAATGGTTAAAAAAAAAAAAAAAATAGAAAATCAATATGTGGTGGTCAATGTTGATATTGTGGCGGGCCACCACAAAGAAATGAATATATATTATATATATATTGCAGATAAATGCAATGCACAGGCCTCTACTGGACTCCATGGGTAATACTCCTCGCCAATCACAGGCACACAGTCGCTCACTGAAATTTGCATATACATATCCGGTAGTCAGGCAAAGAAGCAGACAGCAAACAGCTAAGGTGAACCGACAGGGTGCACAACTCACTCACTCACTTGAAGTCAGTGCAAGCAGCAAAGCTGTCTTGAATGACCACACCTTTAAAGAGGAGCACTCCAGAGGCTCACAGGGATCACTCACTAGGCTTCGAGCAACACCGGCAGTTCCCACTGAGGAGTGGAGACACGCCTCACTGGCCAATGTCTCCTGACTCCTTGCATGAAACGCTTCATGAGGAGTTGGGCGAAGACAGGTCTGTTGCCCAACCCCTCATGAGGAGGAAACAGCTGCTGCATACATTTCAACAGTGGCATGAGACAGCCCCTTATCACCCAGATATTGTAGAAAGGAAAGGACCTCTTCCACTGCACGTCAGGGGGTCCAGCCTCCTCTCCTCGCACCAGCGTTGGAATCCCAACCATTTTGCCTTGTAGCAAGCAATAGTGGATTCTGCTCTCGCTGCCTGGATAGTCTGCACAACCTGTGCAGACAGACAATTCAATTTCAATTCAATTTATTTATATAGCGCCAAATCACAACAAAAGTCATCTCAGGGCACCTTTCACATGGAGCAAGTCTAGACCATACTCTTTAAAGTCCAGCCCTCATCAGCCTATCCCTCTCAGGAGCCAAGCCCGGAGAGGTTGGCCTAACATGGGCAGCACGCCTATTGAGCCCACCTCCTGGGCCGAAGCCCCCCACACCTGGGGAATAGACCAGGGCTGGGCCGCCAACATCTGGGTCATCTCTGCATACCACGGTGCCCCTGTCAACCCCCAAGGGTGGTTCATCCTGCGGTGTCAGGAAAAACCAGAGCAGACAGCAGGTGTTGTTTCCACTGGCGAACAGGTCCACTTCCACTCTCGAAAACCAGTTCCAAATCTGCTGCACCACCTCGTCCAGCAGAGAGCTGCCCCTCAACATGACGTCAGTGCCCCTGTTCACCAGATGCGGAACGTGGAGGGCTCTCAGAGACAGAAGGTGTTCTGAGCCCCACACCAACAGGTTCTCCACTATCTTCAACAGGGCTGCGGACCGGACCCCACCCTGCCTGTTGATGTAGTCAACTGTGGCGCAGTTGTCTGTTCTCACAGTCTACCCTGAACCACCATTGCAGGCAGCATATGTGCAGGAGCCCCAGTGGAACGACTCGATGGCCCGCTGCCATGAGCCCCAATGCCTGCATGACAGTCAAAGCTGTCACCGCCACAGTCTGAACTGCCACTGCAGTGCCGTCCATCTGGGTTCTGACAGAACAGCCCGCAGCCTGGCCAAATCTGGCACTCTTCTTCCAGTTGATGGCAAAGCCTAACTGAGTTAGGTGCAACACTAATCTGGCTGTGTGGAAAATGGCCCATCCTCTGGACCTGGCCATGACAATGAGGTTATCTAAATAGAAGACGACGCTCTCACCACAGTTGCAGAGCAGTTGCAGCGCTGTGTCCACACACTTGCTGAACGTGCAGGGAGATGGGGAGTAGTTGAACAGCAGCCTGTTGTAGTCGTAGGCTATCCCCTGGAAGGCAAAACACAGGAACTTCCTGTGTTTCGGTGCCACCTTGACATGAAAATAAACACCTTTCAGGTTGATGGTGGTGAACCAGCTGCCTGATTGAATCAGTTCCAGCAATCTCCTCATGGTCAGCACGTGGAACGTCTTTGCTAATGTATTGGTTCAGAATGCGGATATCCAAAATGGGTTTGAAACATCCCATCTTCTTGGGAACAAAGGAAATACACAGAGTAAAACCCCTTCTGTCTGTCATGAGTGGGAATGACCGACCTTGTTTTGATAACAGGTGCTGGATCTCATCGAAGAGCAAATCTATTTCCTCTTGAGAGAATAGATTTATTTCCTTGATGCCCAAATATGGAGGAGGAACACAGCAGAACTAGAGAGAATAACCCAGTCTCAGTGTTTTGTCCATCCACTCCGATAACACGCAGCTGTGATGCCATTTCTCGTCACAGCGGAATGGGACACCACATCATCGAAAATGTCCCAACGTTTCTGGCATAGATCTGGAGGAAGTGCTCAGCAGAATACGCAGGGCGGTGGCTGTATCATGCCACTCTCTGCGTAGTCCCACCCGAGGTACTCAAAGTGGGAAGTGATGCCCGGCGGAGATGAGACCAAGGGGCGGCTGTGGCTCAGGAGGCTGTGGCTCAGGAGGTAGAGCGGGTCGTCCACTAATTGGAAGATTGGCGGTTCGATTCCCGGCTCCTCTAGTCCACATGCCGATGTGTCCTTGGGCAAGACACTTAACCCCAAATTGCCCCTGATGGCTGTGCCATCAGTGTATGAATGTGTGTGAATGGTTAGCTTCCTCTGATGGGTAGGTTGGGACCTTGCATGGTAGCCCCTGTACCCATTCAGCGTATGAATGTGTGTGAATGGGTGAATGTGATTCGTAGTGTAAAAAGCGCTTTGAGTGGTCGGAAGACTAGAAAGGCGCTATACAAGTACAGTCCATTTACCATTTACCAAGGTACGACGGAAGGAACGAGCATGTACCGGCGACTCCATCCCTGGAGAAGAGAGATAAGTGAGCTGATTCGCCATTGCTGAAGAAAAGAAGAGCTAGTAGAAGAGCGGTAGCTAGACACTGCTTATATAGGGTGCAGGATATTTGAATCGGTAGGCGCGTCCTGATTGGCTGACTACGTACATGCAAATTTCAGTGAGCAATTGTGTGTGTGTGATTGGGGAGGAGTATTACCTATAGAGTCCAGTAGAGGGCGGAGCCTGTGTGAGAACTTTTACTATGTCATTTGTTCAGCGTTGCTGTAAAGACTCAGAAGTGAGGGTGAAAAAATCATATAAATAATCATTAAACAAAAAGAAAGAATTTTAATATGGTTTAAAGTGATATTTATATGAAAATATTTCATTTGAAATAATGTCATATTGTAATTGAATTAGCTCATTTTTATGTATCTCAACATAAAGACCACAGTTGTGGAACATGAACAAAAGTGGTATTTGGACCCATAAAATGCTTCATAAATTTTATTAAATCACATTATTTAGTAATTATTCTTTATGTCAAGATGTGTAATAACACTGTGTATATATTTATCAAGTGTCATGTGTACACCCATATGTAGACAGTCATTTTGCAAGATTTTGAGTGTAAATTATACAAACTTCTTTCTTATTTTTCCAGTTTTAATATAACAAACTTGATAAAATCACTACAATAACCATCTCAATCAATTCCTCATGCCAAAATTATATAGAAAAATGGGGTCATTTGTCTCTGTATGATGTCTTGTTCAAAAGTTATGTCAATTTTCAATTTCCGCCAGAAATCCAAGATGGCCGCAAAAATGGCCGCCAAACGGACCCATGGGACAATATTTCGAGTTGGGAACATGAAAATTTGTTTACTAGACACCTTGAGGATTACAAAAAACTAAGTTAGAAAAATATATCAGTGGGGTGCATGGGAACCCCCCCTTCCTACTAGACTAAAAGTGTAATACATGTCATATTATCTCTGGAACAAAGTGTTGGTCTGACAGACATTTGTTACACCAGCTAATAAAGGGAGTTACTCTGAACTCTCAAACCAATATTCAAATAATGGCCAATTGGTGGAGACCTGCACAGACAAATCCAGACTGGCTGCTAATAAAGGCAGAGTAAAAAAAAAAAAAAAACTAAAGGAGGGTGGATTTACCTGTCACCTACTACAACAGCTCACATGGGAAATTTGATGTAATTTACACAGCACTAATTCCATCAGTACAACAACAGAGTCGTACTTTACTCACCACTCTGCTGCTCTCAGGAATAATGTTTTCATACTCTAAATCATTTTCTGCTGTCATCAATAAAACTCACATTAAAAACATTATTATACAGAGAAGGCTGCAAGACCTGCAGTGTGAAACTTCTGGAGGATATGTTGCATTTTCATTACATGTCACATGACTCTTGTTGTGCAAATGGGATTAGTGATGTGTAAATTACACCAAATTTCCCATGTGAGCTGTTGTAGGAGGTGACAGGTAAATCTACCCTCCTTTAGTTTTTTTTGTTTTTTTACTCTGCCTTTATTAGCAGCCAGTCTGGATTTGTCTGTGCACGTCTCCGCCACTTAGCCGTTATTTGAATATTGGTTTGAGAATTCATGGTAACTCCCTTTACTAGCTGGTGTAACAGATGTCTGTCAGTCCAACACTTTGTTCCAGAGACAATACAGCATAGTTAAAAAAGTATTTGAACCTTTAATATAGCCTTCTAACCATTGCTAGTTAAAGGTATAATATGTAATTATTCCACATTAAAATGTCTAAAAACAACTAGACCTATCTTATATATGTTGTTGAGTTGTGTACTTACATTATCCCAAATGTTTCCAACAATGTTCAAACTCAGAGAAATCTGTAATTTAATCAAAGTAACGGTTTCATTTGGTCGCATGTCAATGGCGTCATACCTCCTCTACCAAAGAGTAAACACGCACCAGATGCATACGGCGGCGCTGTGTTTGTCCGCTACAACGGCGTCTACCAAAGAGTAACTTACACACATACAAGATAATACATCGGCGTTGTGGTTGTTCCACACAAACTGCTATAAATTGACTTTTATTCAGTTTTAAGCCACATTTCTATGATAAATTTAGGTTGTTTTTAACTATATCTTTTAGCCGGAAGAAGGATTTTAGTCATTGGACGTCTGGATCTTAAGTTATCAGAGAAATAAACGGGGCAAACGTTAGCAGCAGCTCGGCTAACGTCGCCGAACATCGTCAGAGAAATATTGATTTTTTTTAGGTGAAACAGCTTTAATTAGTATTTTTAACTATTTTAATCTGCGTGTACGTTTGATTTTGGAGAGGAGGAGACCTCTGCGGGTAAAAACATCCTGAACGATGAACACTGGAGTAACCCTATCCCGGTGAAGCTGAACTTTTGTTCACTCTGAAACTCTTTTGTTATTGTTTTGATTGAGACCCCGAGCGGCTGAAATTACATATTGTGCATTTAAACCATACTTATTCATAAGAGAAACTCATTTTTGCTCTTTTCATAGAGGCCATGCTGACAATAACAAAAAAAATAAACAATAAAAAATACATCAGACTTATCCTTTAATACTGACTTGTTTACCATTGTGAGTCACACAAAGATCAGTTTAACTAGCCATCAACAGGGGTAGTTCACAAAACTACAATGTTCCTGTTCATTTTATTGATGAATTATTCTGATCACAGCAAAATTAAGGCTCTTTTATTATCTTTACCCTTTATTGTTAGTGAACAATATTCTAGCGAACCCTGTAGTAGCTCACACAGCTACAGCTCTAGGTAGCTACTAGACTGTAAAGATAAATATTAAATATTAAAGACATGCAGTTAAGGATTTTGTTCAGTTTTCTTACTATTAATAAATTGATAAATTAAATTAGGAAAACTATAGCTTACCTCTGAAGAAAAGAAGCACAACTAACTGTCTCTGGGGCCACAAAGAAATTTTGAGAGAAGCACAGAAGCAGCACATTGATGATGTCAGAGGGCTGTGATTGGTTGATGACACATCCTACTTGGCTGAATCACGTCGTGCGTGGTACACTTTCCTCAATGCAGTTTTATTCTTTTTACTGCCTTACACCTGACTGTATCTTCCCATCCATATTTTCCCACAAATTTTAATAGAATTTTACACATTTCCATCCACTGCTGTTGCCGCTGCAGTCAGGGCTGCAGCTCGGAAACTCTGAAATCATGATGACTGAAATAACTCAGTTGGTGCATTAATAGACGTGTTGTTCTTGCATCAAGGCATGAGTGACATACTGTTTATTCTTGTACATTCCTGATAGTTGATGAGGTTTTACATGAATGAATTTATGCTTTTTATTGCATGCAGTCTTGATAATTCATGCACCTTTACCATAAAGCGTTACCATCTTATCTGCAGTACTGCTATTGAGCCATAGTAATGAACAGCTGCATATGTTAATGTCATCAGTTTCTCAACTAACAAATATTAGGCCTTAAGTGCTTAATAATCTTAAGTATGAGTCATCTTAATGGCAGCATAAGCATTTTATCTGATTGGTGTTTAGTCTGCTTACACCACTTAAATTAACCATCAATAGTACAATAATTTAAGAGGCTTCTTGTGCATGTTTTGAAGTATTTGTTGTATTTTCTGCATTACAGTTTAATCAAGAAACAATTACAAATTCCATATCACATGCAATTATTTATAAAAGACTATATTTAAGTCAGTTTAATCAATCAGTAAATGTTCTCTGACGTTTCATGCTTGTGCATCAGGATTACAGCTGACGTCCCTTTTAACATGCTGTCCAGGTCAGGATGTCATATAAAGTGTGAAATGGTTACATGTAGTATCTGCATGTGTTACATGCATGACCAGTATCCCATTAAGAACACATGAGGATTATATTTGTCCGTCAGCAGTTCCCAGTAGATGTCTCCTGCACAGTCGAAATGGAAGTTAGGTCTTTGCTGGAGGTGGACATTGTTTGCGATGGGGGATGTTTTTATGGACTTAAACATCCAGAGGCAAAAAGCGCTTTGCATTGCACAGCTGCAGGAGCAGCGAGTGTTTCAGGGAGGTCAGGCAATGATGGTTTTAATAATCTATCAGATCTATAAAAAGGCAGATGCGGCAGGTGTTACGAAAAAGCAGCCTGAGGGGCCGAGTGAAACCATTCCACTCGCTGAATTTTTTACTGAAATTACTGGAGAAAAACACAAGCATATTGACATTTGCTAGATCCACTTATTGATCAGTGGATCACATCTGCAGCTGAAGCAATTTTCACTTTTCCCCTGCAGGGCCTCCGTTCAAGCTCTACCACAGTAAATACAGACTGTTACATATTAAATATCCAGAACATCTGCGTTAGTTTGACCCGGACCAGGTGACGAGTCACACGTTTGTTCGCAGGTCGATTTCCTCCCCGAACACCGAGATGAATCTGAGGCCGCGTCCATGTCAGCGTGGATAAATCTGAAAACATTTTAAATGGGATTCTGTCCACATTCATGTTTTCAGATAATTTATTATTATTATTATATTTGTGAAATTAAACTTTCAGCATAGCAAAGCCAAATTAATGATTTTAGTGACCTCTTGGCACTGGTTTCCTACCATTAGCAGGTGGTCCAGTACTGAACATTTGCTACCAGGCCGTGAAAAACAATGTGATTCAGCAAAAAAAGGGAATAATTGTAGAACTTTTATATACTTTATATTACATGCTTTTTTTGCAGTAATACCCTTTAACTCAAGTGTTGTTCAGAAATCTGTTGTATTTGTTTGTATTTAGTAAGTAACCATTATCAAATACTGTGTGTCATGCCCCGGCTGGAAAGCTGAGTTATCTTTTTGTTTCTCCCAGTGTTCCTTGTCTTGTACTTCCTGTTTTATTTTGACACTCACCTCTTGTCTTGTTCCAGGTCCTTCACTTCCTGCCCTCGTGTGTCTCCCTATCGTGTGATTACCTGCCCTATTGTGTTGCACCTGTGTCTCGTTGTCTCCCCTCCCCCGGTGTATATAGTCTCAGTGTTCCCTTACTTCTGTGCCCGTTCGTCTTGTTCTCTGGTGTCAATGTTCCAGCCTTTCTCCCCTAGTAAGCCTTATAGTTCCCGACTTGTTTTGTCTTTGACCTCACCTTTTTACCTACGGATTTGGATTATCTTGTTGTACTGACTGATCACCTGAGTACCGACCCTGCTGCAATTAAAGGACTGTTTTTTGAACTTGCATACTGTGTTAGTCTGCATTTTGAGTCCAAGATGTTGTTCAGTTCTTGTCACTGTGCAGAGCAAACAAAGCTAAAATAATAGTTTGACATTTTGTGAAATACTGTATTCACTTTCCTCAATTCTTCTCTCATATGTGTAAATCCAACCTTGGTAGAAGTTTGATCCAGCAGGAGCTTAGCTTAGCTTAGCTTAGCTTATCTTAGCATACAGACTGGAAGCTGAGGGAAACAGCTCAGTTCAAAAGTAACCAACACCTCAAACTCATAGATTAAGACATTACATCCTGTTTGTTTAATCTGTACAATAAACAACATGACATGTTGTGCTTATGCGATTATGCAATTACTTCATGCAGTCCTGTTGTCACTGAGAGAAACCTCCTACGACTACCAGCCAAGACATGCTGGACAAAACCACAACAAGGTGTCTTTTAGTCTTTTAGCGCCGCTCTCAGGAAAACCTTCACATTTTCAGCTTCTAGTAAAGCTGAAAGGCCCCATCTCCACTTGGTATTAACATATGATCTGTGTACATTATCTTAATAAAGACATCTGATCATCAGCATTTACACCTGGTATTAATAACAGAGTTGTCAATCAATTAAAATATTAACTAATCACACAATTTTTCTTAATATTGAAGCTTGTAATAATGATATTAAAAAGTAAAATCACCGAATTAATGTAGAATCAACACTTGGGAAGTATACTTAAATTCAAATATTATTCTTTAACAGCATCTTTTTAACTTTTAACACATATCCTCTCTTACAGATTTCCAATAAAACCATCAAGGCCACTGACTGTCAGCTGGAAATACATATTTCTTACATGCACTAACAGAAATAAATAACAAAACCCAGGCCTTTATGTTAAAGTACCAGCTGAATTTTAAAACCATCACCAAGGACATTTAAGTTAGATATCAGCTTCGAAGGCAATCTGCACAGATATAAAAGATAATTAACATCAATAAATGTGTTCCAGATGAATTTCAACAAGGTCCATAAATAGTCCTGCAGATATGAAAAAAGATTGTGATTCACACATGGAAGACAGAGGGATCCCTTTTCCCTCGTCAAAATTTAGCGTCCTTCCCGACAAGCTAGCATAACATGTTGATACCGATGGATGCCTGCAGTCATCGTCTCTCATATGATACCAGCATCTTCACTCTAGTCTTAAAACTTGGCCCGCTGCAGCTTCTGATAGACAGCGATGCATTCATCGTGTTAATTATTAACGTGTTAAATAATTCAAATTAATTCAAAAATTAACACGTTAATTTTGACAGCACTAATTAATAAACATCTCAGTTCTGCCTACATCCACGATTGGATCTCCATATGCAAATTAGGCGGTGGAGCTGGCAGACTCGCCCACAAACATCTAAAGTCCAGAGAAGAAACGCAGGACGCTCTGGAGGGATCGCTATGACGTACGAGGCGAGGGTACGAGGGCTAGCTCAACTTCCTCCGTCGGTCATGTGATCCTGGTCCATAGCTTTTTGATGGGCGACTTAGATGATGTTCTTAGGTGGATGTAATTTGTACATCAAACTGTACAGATGTCATTTACACCTGGCTGAGATTTGCAAGCAGCACTAACCAGACCGCCTCTAGATGAGGTGATGGACGATTTGATAGCATTCATTTTTTGAATTCAAGTCTTTATTGAACTTTTCAAAGGCTCGGTACATGGCAAACCCAACATTTTTCTCCATACAAGTAAATAAATAAATAAACAAACAAAAAGAAAACGTAAGAAATGAAGATAGGCATCTGGCATGAAAGAAAGAACTCTCACACCTGTACGCACATATGTTACATTACATACCCAACATGCTTCCACGTATCTCATATATAGATATATCACTGTGGTATACATCACAAGATCCCACTTGGTGGAGGCACCACAACAACAACAACAACAACAAAAAACAGAATCCTAGTGGAGGTCGTTATTCATCTTTATATAGTCCCAAAAACTGTTCCACGGGGGGTCGCCCCCTCCCTCCTGTCATCACTCAAATCTGCTAAGCATACATTCATATGATGCACTTTCAGTCATTGCACAGACCCGGAATGTCTGATACCTTCCAGTGTCTTAAAATGACTCAACACGATGTTGTTGTGCCCACCGAGATTACAGAAAAGTGATCTGATAGCATTCTAACTGTAAAACAACCGTAGATGTTTCCTGCAGCTTTTAAAAAGGATTGATTCTGATTATAAATAGACACATATGGCTAAAACACGCCTCGGCACGATGGTGTCAGATGTGTGTTTCAAGCGTATAGGAAACACTTTTTCTGCTTAAAAACACTTAAAATCATCTTTTAGAGGAGTGACTTTAGATTATTTGAAATGCTCAAACTTGAGAATGTTCTGTTTGTGGATGCCTCAGTGTGTTTGAGCACATTAATCCCACCTGTGTAATCAGGTTTGTTTCCCACCAGCTGATGATTTCCCTGCAGGAGGAAAACCCAGTATCACACCACGGTATTTAATACACCTGCTCATCCACATGGACGCCGTCTCAGTGTCACGTTTTGCCTCGTCTAGGCATGAGAAGTACATGCATGTATGAAGGTGCAGCACCAGCAGGGGGTGATGGCAGCTCATGAAATAGTCACAAAATTTAATCTTTAGATTTATGTGCATGGACACAGTTTTTCCAATATGGCGCCTCTTCGGCAGTGATTGGCAGGACAACATAATTGGTCTGTGCTTACTGGTAAAGAATGATTATGTTTTATGGTGTGACAATGCTGTGGTTAAGGTCTGGTTGGAAGCAGGAAGCGAACAGCCGTCACCTGCAGCAAAGTCCACTAATTCCACTTTTTGCAAGTCCGGATCTATCCAACCAACTCGCCACCTCTGAAAATGGAAATTCGTCACCCTGTATAGATGTCATCTGAACTCTGCGACACTTGACGGGCTCTCTGAAAGTCATACACGCATGTACCTCTCACACCAAGGTGAGGCAAAACGAGACAATGACACGGTATCCTCGAGCTCTGGTGTGATACCGGGCTGAGGAGGAGGAGGAGGAAGCGACTGAAAGGATGAGAGGCAGAGGGAGTTGTGTAAGTCCAGGGCCTTCCTCTGACAGGCGGCTGGTATATATACACGGTGTTAGATGAACTCGGCCTGAAGTGAACAGCAGCTGAGTAGTGAAGCCTCAGTCAGTGAAGGTAAATGAGACTCATCAGACAGCAGGAAGAGACGCGGCCTCGTTCCACCAAAGGTTCAGTTTGTGATCGTTGTGGCAGCTCCTAAAGGGCAAGAGGCTCACTTTATTACAGCAGCTACGTCTGTGTGTGTGTGTGTGTGTGTGTGTTTCTCTGGGGTGTTCATTATGGTGTGTAGGGAACAAGATAACATGCTGACAGACCAAAAAAAAAAAGATTCTTTTAAAACAAAGTCAAGCGACTAAAACAGTTTCAATAATCAATAATCTTGTCTATAATCTAATCACTTCACCACAGTAGCTTAATGCTGCAGCTGTCCATGTTCCCGCTGTTGCCATAGCAATACTAATCTTCACATATGTGTTGGCTGGTAATATAGTTTTCAACCTGTCATATACCTCTTTCTTGGTTATGTAAATAATTACTTTAATGTCGCAGTAAATTGTAATTTTCCTATGAACTCCAGATGACTCCGGTCTTTGATTATATCCTGGTTGATGAACTACTTTAATCAGAATATCTCTTATTGATATTCCACAGAAAACACACAGTGGTCTCTGTAGATAGAAGAGCTCACTCATATATTTCAATTATTAACACTTCCTGTTTCCTAGCCTATGAATATATATTAATGCTTGAACTGGCACAAATAATGATACGTTTTAAAAAGAGGAGGGCAGCCACCACATTGCAAATACAAATACTGAAAGTAGCTATAATCGATATTTTTCACATTAAAAATGTATCTAAGTCAGTGTGTAATGTGTTGTGGCTCATACTCTCGGCTTTACGGAGCTTTATGACGAGTTTCAGCTCATTGTTTATCTGTCTGGCTGCAACTTTACTGTTTTGGTTCACTCTCAGCGTCTCTCATAGCGTCGTTTTCAGACAAAAAGCTCTAAAAATCCAACTGTACACTACCTGCTCAGTTAGCTGTAGACTAGCTGGTGAACATAGTGGAGCATTTAGCAGCTAAAGAGCCAGATATTTCCCTCAGGAGTTGGTAGAGAGTTAAAAACAATAGCTAAAATAGAGTGAATATTAGACTTATATTCACCAGGTGGACAGAAACACGACTCTAAATGAATGATAATGTTGCTCCGTTAACTGCTGGATGTGGAAATAAGAAACTGTTTGCTAATAAGACATAAGACAATAACATATCAACTTAGCAAAAATCCTAGAATCATTGGTCAATTTACAAACTACACACCTTTATTGATTCACTAAACTTACTACAGCCACAACAGTCTGGTTTTTGCCGCGGTCATACAATCTTATATGCCGCAGGCTCTGCACCAGTCCAGGCCCTGACTCGACAGAAAAAGACCAGGTACGTGATGTTCTCCATCTCCAGCAGTGACTCTGACTATCCTGCCATTAAAACTTTAAATGGCATCCGTATAACTCTTGCTCAGGAGTTGGTAGAGAGTAAAAACAGAGTTAAGAGAGAGAGAATATTGGACTCACATTCACCAGGTGGACAGAAACACGACTCCACATGAATGATAATGTTGCTCCGTAACTGCTGGATGTGGAAATAAGCAACTGTTTGCTAACAAAGTTCAACATATCAACTTAAAAGTGGACAAAAAAATCAGTTAATGTGTGTTTTAAGCCCTCCTCCACTTAAAACTGCTTCTTGTTTCTCCAGTCGGATGTTGTTCTTCTTCTCTGTGCAGAATGATGTTTTTCACAATCATCTGCTGAAGGAGGAAAGTTTCTCTGTGCTCACCTTTTTAAATCTGAGTTTAAGACGTGTACGACGAGCAGGATTTGTGACATCACGACTAGTTTGGAGGTAGTCGTGGTCCAGTACGCAACTCAGAAACTTACACACACGGACTGAAAATGGACTTTTCAAATAAAGTAGGAGACATCCAACAAGTATTTGCATATTTCTGGGAGGAGAAATTTGTCATTTCAAGACTCTTCTTTATAGTTATACAGTATCAGACACAAATTATTTGGCAAAGTATTTTTACATCTTAAAACATGTAATGAGGGCATCATTCATTTCTAGCTATTTACAAGTTTTACAATCAATCAAGATCTCTACTGATGACCTCAAAGAGCTACAAACAGTATTAAGATGTGAACAAACCTGGTCACTGAATCTGAAGGCTGATATGTTTTTTTTTATTCAGGTCTCAATATGATGATGATTTGTCTTCATGTACACATTCAGAAACACACTTCATTAATTTGTCCATCATCTTTAATCACAGCACAAGCAGAAGCCTTCAGTCATCGGCTATGCTTTAAAAGGTGCCAAAAGTTAAGATTTGTGGAACTTTGAAATGATTGAACAGGCACCACAAAAGCTGTTTCTCTGATATCTTAAACACGGCAACACTCACATCTTCCCCTTCCTTCTTTTATCCCGATTTCTTCTTGTCCCCTCTCTGTGTTGTCCTAAAGATAGAAATGCATGTTTTTAATTTCGCCATAATAAGTCTGTGTTTATATAAAAAGAAATTATTAAAATACTGTTTATATATATTTTGGGGTTTCAGTTTTTCCACTCCTCTAAACTTTGCCATCCAAATCTAAATATGAGCAGTTTCTGCCGGTACAGAAGAGAGCAGCAGTTTAATTGGATAATTGCATCAAATCAGCTTTCATTTGTGTTTTTTTTTACCCCACAGACTGTATCTGCTGGAGTCTGTAACCATAGAGATCGTTGGTTATATATTGAGACTACGGAAGCAGAAATCTGACATGAAATGACATTAAAAAAAACAAAGCTCAGCGCGTCTAGAAGCAGAAAACAAAGAAAAAAAAGGTGAAAGTATTTCTCTGTTCTGATATCCTGACCTTTGACCTCAGTCACCGGGCGAAGCTGGGAACTTCCTGTTGACCTCTGCTGCTGATTTGCTTGTTTGTTGTCATCAGCTGTATCCCTCACGTAATGAGCTGCCTGCGTGTTGTTATGAATCGGCCCCCGAGCGTTGATCAAGGTCTGCAGGTCAGCGGGGAGCTGAGAGCGGCAGAATCGCCCTTTATGTTGGTTTGTCCACATGTGGTGTGTCATCTCTCCCCCCCTTCACCTCCCCCTTCACCCCCCCTCCCCTCCGCTGGGACCATATCAGAGCAAAAATGCATTACAAGCAGAAGCACTGCTGTTGTTGAGGTCACCATCAGCAAGTTTACATTGTGCTTACACCAGATTAAAAGGACTAATCAAGAAACTTCGCCCCTTTTCCTCGTCTGCAGGCGCGTCTGTGGAGCTCTGCATCGCTCCAACTAGGTCCGATTGTTCCACGGCGTCAGACAATACTTCACTCTGATTGGCTGAGAGGTGTGCCTTAATGTCTGTTAACGGCGTCCTCGTTCTATCAGGAGGGCTGCTGGTTTCAGCTGACCTCCTGACCTTTCCTTCTGTCGCCATCATTAGAACAAAAACGCCACAATTGTGCATTCCTCTTCAAATAAAAGTCAAATAAAAAATAAAATTGAAACAGATATATGTTATTACATGGAGAATAGCCAAAACGCCGTTTTCCATTTGACTGTGACTTTAATCCCTGTTGCTCATTATGTGCAGATATTATGTGCAGTCTGCTGTGCAAACTGTCTTTTTCCCTCAATTTATTTACAACCAGACATATCTCAGAGCTTTGTTATTATTACTGGGAGTTAATAACCGGTGTCAACTTATTATATGACGCGTTCTTTCATTTTAAGTTCCAATTAGCACTCTGACAGTGTGTGAGTTAATGACACACTGTTCATTAAAAAAAGTGGTTAATGGTGCTTGTCAGGTATTAAATATCCTGTAAACCGGGGGTGTGCGCTGCGGCTGACAGCAGAGAAGAAGAAGAAGAAGAAGAAGAAGAAGAAGAAGACGAGGAGGCGGTGAATCAGATCATCGAGGTCGACCGGACGTCAGAGACGAACGCTGCCCTCCGAAATGAGCTCACAGCCTTTAAAAGTATGCTAAATTAGCAAAGCTGTCCAGTTCATAAAGCCTTGAGGTAAGCAGGGTATGATGTACTGTCCTGCCATTAGGGTGGGGGGGGGGTGGAGCTTTATTTAGCAGGTGCAGTTTATTACTCGTCATCAAATCCCCCTCCGAACAGGAACAGCTGATGTTGTAGAAATACGAGGAGACCCAAATAAGCTCAATCAACAGAACTGATAATATTTCATATCCTGGTGTGTGTGTGTGTGTGTGTGTGTGTGTTTGTGTGTTTATCCCCCACTTCCTACACCGGAGCCCATTTTTCAGGCCCTTCACTCGTCACCCGCGGTGACCTCCGCAGGGTCCCCGCTGAGAGGGGACGGCGAACGGCTCGGTGCCTTTGGAAAACCAGGGTGTCCCTTCTGCCTCTACGACCGACCGGCCGGCACCGAGGCCGGGCGAGCTCTCCGGGATCCCCGACCTCAGCGCTGCTGCTGCTGCTGCTGCTGCTGCTGCTGTGGGGGAGAAAAAACGGGGAGGGGTTCCCCTTTTTTTGTCCGTCCTCCCACCGGTTTCCTTTCCCATCTCGATACCTGTTATCGCTGCCAGGAAGTAAGTAGGAGGAATTGAGAAAAGTAAGGAAGAAAGACCGAGGAGACGGTTGGACAGAAGTTTGAGGAGTTAGGCAAGGAAAGAGGAAGATGAGGAAGGAAAGGAGGTATTCATGAAAGGAGGGTGATTGTAGGGAAAGAGGTAGGGAGGGAAAGGAGGAGGAAATGAAGGAAAAGGAAAAAAAGAGGAGGCCGGAAATGGAAGGACGAAGGAAAGGAGCAATTAATGAAGAAACAGCGAAGTTGGGAAGGAAAAGGTGAGTCAGGAAAGTAGAAAAGAAAAGGAGAAGACGTAGGAAAAGAAGCGGGAAAGGACCAAGGATAGAAAGGAGGTAGGGAAGGCAGAGAAGGAATGGTGGCTGTAGGGACAAAGGAAATAAGGAAGGATGTAGGGATAGAGAACTAAAGATGGAGTGAGAGAAGGGAGTGAGGAGCCAGGGAAGAAAATAAGAAGTTAGAGGAGGCAAGGATGAAGGAAATGAGGTAAAATTGTAGAAAAGGAAAGGAGGTGGCAGTGAAGAAATGGAGGATCTGAACAAGGTAAGGAAGCAAGGTAGGAGATAAAAAAGGAAAGACAGCTTTAGCAAAAGAAAGGTGAACGTAGGGAAGGAGCTGAGAAGTAAAAGAGAAGGTAGGGAATAAGAAAGGAAGAGGAGGGAGTGAAGGAAACATGGCAGTGGGGAAGAAAAAGGGAACAAAGGAGTAAGAAAAGGGAAGAGAATCAAAGATTAAGGGAGAAGGAGGTGAAGAACCAGTGAAATGAGGCAGGAGTGAAAGATAAGATGGAGGTAGGAAAGGAAAGGGTGAAGGAAATGAGGAAGTAGGAGGGAGAGAAGGAGGAAAGGAGCCAGTGAAGTAAAGGAGAAGTTGGTAAAAAAGAAATGTGGAAGCCGGAAAAGAAAGAAGGATGTAGTCAAAAGTGGCAGCAGGAAGGAAAGGACAAATAAAAAGGAGGAAGAAGTGAGGAGCCAGGGAAGGAAAGGAGAGAAGTTGGGATGGAAAGAAAAGGAGGAGGGAAGGAGAAGAGGAAGCAGGGAGGAAACTGGAGAGGTCGGGATGAAAAGGAAAGGATCAAGAAAAAGAGGTAGCAAAAGGAAGAGAAAGGGGGGATAGTGAAGAGGAGGTTGTGGTATAATAACGAAGAAAAACACAAAGAAGGCAGGAAAGGGGAGGAAGAGGTGAGGAAGTAAAGGATGACTTAAGGAAGGAGATAGAGAAGTAACAGCGGACGGAAGGCAGGAAAGAAAAGGAGGTGTCGAGGATGGAAAGAGGAAAACACACGACTTCCATCCTCAGCGCCTCAGTAGTCACCGAAAGAAAAAGTCTGACATCTTTATTTTTTGTGATTTGTTTTACAAGACCCGGTATTCCTGAGCCATTCTCTGAATTTTCTCTGACATTCTCACTTTTGTCTCGTCGCCCTCGGAGATCCGCTTTCTCTGTCACTTTTCCCATCCGAGACAGAGACAGACAGAGAGCGGAGTGGCGGAGTGGTGGAGTGGTGAGCGGCTCCCCTGCGGCGCCGAGACGCTGCAGACCTGTTAGTGTCAGTATGCAAAATAAGGGCAGGAGAGAGATTCATTCAACATTCTTACACTTCAGTGTGGAGCAAGTTACACCGTGTGTGAGTGTGTGTGTGTGTGTGTGTGTGTGTGAGGTTGGTCCATTACATTTTCATTTTACAGTCTGAGGGGTTTAACTGACACTCGCGCACACTACAAGAAGCTTAAATTTAGGATTGGCAACCGTACAGGCAGACCGGCTGTGACATCAACACAGGAGCCAACGCACAGCAGCCTGAAGAACAGCAGGGAATAATACTAATATAATAACCATGATTAATGCCAGTGGATTACAACTCGGGTCTTAATTTTTCAAGCTTTCGTATCTATCAGTAATAATACTCACTTGGTTAATTGCTGAAATCACCAAATAGCCAACATCAGACAGGTTGGACACAAAAAACGTCCCTGAACTTATTTGGAAGAGAGAACGAAGGAGAGAGAATTAAAAAAGGAAAATGCAATTACTTAAATGTCACAGTTGAGCACAACATGAAGATTTCTGCAGCCTGAACACACACCCTCTTTGACGTTAAAAGTAATATCAAGCAACAAAACAACAACATCCTGCACCCTGTCGTACTATTGCCCATGTTCTTTACTGATCAGACATCTTTATATTTGTTTAGTTCATTATTTTTAAAGTATTTTTAAGTGTCAGGTGTGGGTGTGTGCCCCCCAGATGAGGCAAACCGATGACCTGCAAACTAAGTCAGTTTTTACCTTTTTTGTATTGTGATTTTTTTAAGGTTTTAAATGTATAAAACTTTCCCGGAGCCTATTAAAGTGATTTTAAGTTTGTGTCCGTCTCCTCCCAGCCAGCCACGCTGATAGCTTTTGTTCTTCTTCTGATGTTTCTGTTGATTCTGTGTTCTCCTGTTTATTTAAATAAGGGAGTTAAGTGACTGTTAGGTTACGTTCATCATCTTCCCTGTTTGTTTTTGTTTCGTCATGTCGGCCTTTGTCCATCCTGAAGTCTGTTCGTTGCTCCTCATCTCCTTTAAAACATTAAACACATCAGTCCTTGAAATTCAGAAATCTGTCTCTGTGGCTGATTGAGAAGATGGAGAGAGTTCATGTTGTGTCTCGGCCTTCCTTAGACGGAGCATAACACTGAAATACAATGATTTTTAACATTAGTACTCATGCAAATTCCTCTCAAATCATATCAACTTTCTCTAATTTTAAACAACTATTGGATACTTTGTGTACACATGATTTAAACAATTTTAAAGTTGACTTAATCTCTTAATTTTAGACCCTATAAACAGTGAATTTGGTGGCTCTTGATACATATTTGTTTACCCAAACTGTTCAAGCTTTGATGAAGCTAGGCTAGCAAGTTTCTCCCTACTTCCTGTCTTTGTGCTAAGCTACGCTAAAACACATCCTGTTGTCCAGAGATAAACAGAGATGCATCCAGAGCCTCTCTGGATGCACAGAAATATTAGTGACTGACTCCGCGGGGGACAAGACAAGATTTCCCAAAATGTTGGACTTATTCTCAATCGTCCTCCTTCTACAGTGAGCAGTTTTCTCCTTCCTCTGCTGAAGCTGCGCTCGCGGTCGACGCCCACATCAGTTCAGCACCGAGAGTTTCATTTTCATTCATCAGCAACGGCTCATTAAAAAGTTCAGATCCGACTGTTGACTCTCTAATAGGCCTCCCGCAGCTCCTTAAATGCAGCTTTTGCCAACAACAGACAGTCCGTTTCACTTTTTCCATTCATCTTCCCTCTGAACCAAATCCTTCCTTTTGGCTTTCACCTTGGAGAATTCCCAAAACATCGCCGGCTTTTGTTCGTCAGATCACTGAGCTTGCTTTTTCTATTTTCTTCTCTTTGCTGTTTTCAAAAACGTTCTATGATTGAATTGTGTTTTTTGCAAAGTACTAGAGGCAAAGGAATTTTCATTCGTATCCGTACACGAGATAACACAAAGGCAGCCATTGTTGGTAGTCTAATGGGAATGTTAAGTACAAGCATGCAGAGCCGTCTTTTATCTTGGGTATTTACAACTCTGTCGCAACCAGCAGGAATTTGGAGGCTGAGGGGAATAAGCATCCTTTTTTTTTTTTTTTTTTTTTGATCCCTGCCCGGATGCACCAGCTTTTTATCTCTCAGTGCTCGTAACTGAACTGCCCGCTGTTTGTGGGGGGAGAAATGGTATCAAAGCCAATGATTAGAGTGGAATATTTGCAGAGGTTTGGCGGAGGAAGAAGAAGAAGAAAAAAAAAAAATTGGAGAAGAAAGTTAAATTTACCATTTCTGAAAAGTTATTGGTTGTGTTCGCTGCAGGAGTCGTGGCCTCCAACAGCTCCTTCTCATCGCCATGCAGAATAAAACTCTCTTTGTTCAGAGAAACATAATTGTTGCTTTAAAAAAAAAAAACAGATCTTCTTACATTATGAGAGGCCTTAAGCAGTGCTGTTATTCTCCATGTTTCTTCACAGCCAGAACGTCTCTCTGTGTTCTGTCTGATATCCATCCATCCGTCGCCTGCAGCAGGAATTAGGCTTTATTTTTTCTACATTTTTCGACCTGCACACCTCAGGGTCTCGCACCTCTTTTACCCCAAGCTTTTTTGGGGGGCTGGGGGGGGGTTTTAACAACAAGATACAGTAGCTTACTGCAGTAGGTCAAGCCCAGTTCGGCATGTGGGCTGTGTGTGTGTTGCCCAGTTCCCCCAGATAACGTTGAATTACACGACTAAGTTATCCAGCCACAGCGTGAAGGGGGAAGAACCTGAGGGGAGTTTTAACTGAATGTCAATGGGGAGCGCCGAGCTTTAATGGAGGCCACCGGAAGGTCAAAAGATTTTCCGAGTCAAGTCGAGCCGTGTGTGTGAGGTTAAGTTACAGAGGAAAGAGGCTGGAAACGAGAGGAAGAAGAAGAAGAAGAAGAGGGAAAAGCACGGCTCCCCCGCCGACGAGTGCGGCTCTGCTAATGCTCTTGATGCTAATCCTCTGAAAGCTGTTTTCTAGCGAGGATTAGTGCCAGCGAGAACAAGGCTTACAGCTCTCCGCCGAGTCGAGATGAGAAATCAAATACAGGTGCTTGTCGGGGGCTGAGCCCCGATGACTTTTCTGTGTGCAATATCATACAGGGAAAGCTCTCGCTGCACCAGCTGGTATTACATCCTTCAGGGTGATATTGTTGGAATTCAGGCCAATGCTGACTCGTGCAGAACAGAGAAAAGAATCCTCTGAAGCTCAGTGGATCCTCTATCACAGAAATCACAAGCTCCCCTCCTTTCACAAAGTCAGGTTGTTCTGTTTTTAAGGGGCTGCAGCCAGTGATGACTTCTATTACTGACCAAGCAGCAACAACCACAGCTTTAAATTGAAGTCAGTGCTGGTTCCAAAAAAATCCCTGGGTCTAATAGACTCCCATTCAAACAACTTCTCTCATGAAATACTAATTAATTCAATTTTTTTCGATGAGTCATTATGGTCTCAATCTCTAAATTAAGGCCTTTAATAAGTGTGCTGGTGGTCATTTTGGAAATTATTGCTCCATTAATAAGATATAAAGATGAATAGTAGCCTTGACGTCCACTGTGTGTGCATTGATTGACAGCTGTGATTGACATTTCACACTGAGTCGGACTATTGTCGCATTATTTTGGTAAGTTCAATGTTACTTGATAATGATACCTCCTAATGTTACGACAAGTCTGCACTGCTTGGTGTTCCCGGTAAGCTAACGTTAGCTTGGGTCCGAGGTAGTGGGGTGCGTTTCCAGAGCGTGAACAGCAACACACCACACTTCCTATTCAGAAGGTCTTAGATCCAAACAGAAAACATGGCGCTGAGCATAAGTATCAAACTCCGGGCTTCAAACTGTCTCTGATGCAAACTGATGGGTGACGTCATGCTTCGCTACGTCCATCTTTATATTCAGGCTATGTTACTGACAAATGTACTGATTAGTTTTTCAATGAATTCAAAAATCATTTGGATGTGAAATGTTAAAAATCAAAAGTGCCCAGAATTATTCATTTGGGTCCCAACAACAAGCCAAAAAACTTGAAAGCAATTCAGTTTAAATCATCTTGATCAGTTGGTGGTTTTCTAACTGTAACTACAATCAAATCCAGATGTGATGATGGTGCTTTCAGCCACTTTGGTCCTGTTATTTGTCACAACTGTGTCGACAAAATGACTAAGCATATCTGTGCTTGTGGGTTTTTTTCTTGTTATTCTTACATTTTCTTACTTTACTCGTCATATTCTTGTATAAATGTTACTGAACTGTAATTGAACTGTGCTTTCTAAATTAATTTTCTCTTGGCATCGCTCCAGTTGTTTTAGCTATGTGATGTTTTAGCCTTTACTTAAAGCTGTGCTAATCAATATTTTAATATTAACAACAGATCAAATATCATGTAAATGAGATTTCTTGTACTGATGAACACCAACTCCAAAGTTCCCCTAGGGTGCCTTTTTTGTGTCTCTCAACTCATTGATTTTGTTTTCTGGTCCACTTTAATCAACCTCATCTCCGAGCAGCTGTTTTCAGTAAAAAAAAACAACTCTGATATAGAGTTTGCAGTTAGCTGGTTAGAAAGTAAAACATCTGGTAGCTACAGAGCCAGAGCTGGTGGAGACCAAACTTGAGCTAAAAAGGCAGCAAATATTTAATTTAATATTAATATTTGACTTAATTAAACTTAATATTGTACTTGTGGAAGTGGAAACATGATTCCAGTGGGATGGTTGTGTTTTTTTGTGTTTGCTGAATGTGTTAATTGTTTAACAAGGTGATAATAAGTCAAACGTTGTGTTTCAGGTTGTTCTGCTGCTTCCAAGTGACCAAAAAAATCCCCCAAATTAATGAATGTAGCTTTAAAGTATAGTTATACTGAATATATCAATACTGCAATGTATTAATACGTGTCCTGCATTTGAATTTTAGTATTTGTACTTGCTCAATGGCAATAAAGTTAAATCTAATCTAATTTTGACTGAAGGGAAAAAGTAAAAGTTGGATTTCTTTCAACTAGTAATTTGTAAAATATTGCAACACATCTTTCAGGAGGTTATTGTGAATGTAATTAGTAACCCCCCAGCTATCTGATAAATGCAGCTGTGGAAGAAAAGTAGAAGATTTTCATAAATGAAGTACTCAAGTAAAGCAATAGAACCTCTAACCTGAGCCTACAGTTAGTAGAGTAATTGAGTAATGTACGTAGTTATTTACTCAGGTTGGAGCTCCCAGTGAAGCAGCAGCAGCAGCTAATGAGCCAGCTCTGTCTCCTCTGTGATGATATTTAATTTTAAACCTGATGCAGCGGAACATACACACAGCATGTTGTACATTATATAAAAATAAATGTGCTCTCAGCTTGTCCTTGTTCAGGGGATTATTTCTGTCAGGAGCTGGTGTTTATTTTTTTCAGGCAGCCAGCTGGTGTGTGTGAGTGTGTGTGTGTGTGTGTGTGTGTGTGTGTGTGTGTGGTGCATCCCCCGGGGTCGGCAGCGCGGCACTTGTAATGCATGGCTGTGCTCACCTGTTCGACACGGGTGACGCATCGCCTCCATCGCCGAGGCCGCAAGACGGATGAGGAGGAGAAACAGCAGCATCGGCGCTCCTGGAGGTGACCCAGCTCTGCTTGGCACCGCAGCCAGACACGCAGCAGCACGGCCGGGCAGCGCGGACCGCGACGGGAAGGTCGACGGTTCAAGGTGCCTTTGAGCAAGGCACTGAGCCTTCTGAACAACTCCCAGTGGACAACACTGTCACTCTGACCTAGTTCTATCCCTTATACTACATTCTAGGGTATGGGTTATATAATGATGGTGACAGTGCACTCTTTAGACAGTTACTTTACAGGAAATCAATATATTTTGTGGTTTGATTTACAACTTTGGAACACTGCTGCCAGTTTCAACTTGCAAACTTCACAAATATGTTTTAATCATTGATTTTTTTTTTTTTTGTTTTGTCATTTCATTTGGAGGCATTTCTAGTGAGCACTGCTTTGTTCTTACTTTCTTCTCCTTTCTGAACAAGACCAAGTTTGCCAGGAGAGGGAGATAATATGAAGCGTTATAGAAATCTTAAGCTCATCAATTGAGAAACTTCAGGAGATATGAACGTCTTATTACAAACACAAACTCGATCGATCGAGGAGACGGCGGCGGTTACAGTTCAAGGTGCCGGCGTAGACCCGGTGAAATGCCACAGCACAGTCTGAAGGATAAGAGTCGAACCACTCTCGCTTTTCAGGCCCAGACGACCTTCTCCTTAGTCACAACACCACTAGATTGAAGATTGTTTATTTTAGTGCCGTCTCTATGGAGACAAGCATGAAAGCCAGGTCAGCTTGACGAGGAAGAAGACAGCTGTCTGCCCCTCACTGTCTGCTTGTAAATGGCACTTATATGAAAATAGATCATTTTCATATACGACACATATATAAAAAAATCCTTCACAGTAAAGATAGAGAAAACCTTTAAAACAGAGTCTCAGGAAGTGTGCAGTTATTTGGAGAGCCCTGTCCACATAGTGTGCTTTTGTTGTGGGGCTGTTTTTCAAGGAAAATATTAACGTTACAGCAGATGATGATATACAGATACAGTTTGTGTTTGTCCCCTTCATGTTCCAACATGACAATTCCCCCTGTGCACAAAACCAGCTCCATAAAGAAACAGTTTTCCCGAAAGTGATTGGCTTGGCTGGAGCTTCAGTTCTGGACCTCACTGATGCTCTTGTGTCTAAATGGGAGAAAATCCCTGCAGCCAGTTTCCAACATCTGGGAGGAAAGCCTGAAACCAGAAGAGTGGAGGCTGTTATAGCAGCAGATTAATAAACATAGCTTTGGAACCACATACTTTTGGCCATGTGTTGTATGAAGTGTCCTCCACACAGAAATGATTGTAAAACCAATTTAAAGATTTGACTAATTGGGATTTTTGAACACCTTGTCTAGTTATTTAAACCCTCAGATACCCAGAAACAACAGGGGAATGACCTCAATGTTCTCAGTGGTAATTACGGTCCTGTTCTCTAATGCCACAACATGTCATGTGACATGTTCATGGCAGCGTGTTGAATTCATCACTGCCTACAGTCCAATTATAAAAACCCACAAACAGTCGGGGGGTCTGCTGAGACTTGATGTTCTGCTACAGTAAAAATAGTTAATAAACTTTATGCTCCAGGCTGCTCTGTGGAGATTTCCTGCTGCTTTTAGTTGCCGATGTTTCCTTCTCCTCTTCAGTTTTCCACCAGCGCTGCAGAGCAGAGCCGAGCCAAAGGCCACAACCCATCAGCTCCCTCATCAATACCCGATAACCTTTCTATGAGGAACGCACCACGCCTCCATCTGTACAAATAAACAACTCTCCAGATCAATAACGCCCTGTTCGATAAAAGTAAAAGTGCAACAACACATTACGCACTCATGCTGTTTCTTAACTTTGCAATTAGCTGAGACCTGGTGACCACGCCCCCCCCCTGCTGCGGCCTGCCAATCACAGTCGCCCTTCTTCCCCCCCCTGCCTCCTCACCCCCGCCGGAGACAGCCAGCAGTCATGTCGCGTCCAGTCGCCTGCTCGGTGATGAGCTCGCCACTCATTACCGAGCAGTGGGCGGCGCTGCTCGTTAGTGTCCTCATTAACAAGCTGCAGGGTTTCTAATTAAACAGCTCAGTGGCTGTTAAGTGGCTTGTCTTTATTTTCTTGGGCAGCACCTGAATGGGGTGATTTGTTTGTTGCTCCAACTCCATCCACACCGCTCACTTCCTGACATCTGCTGCTCTCGGACGAGCCAACAGGTTTCATAACCTGCTGTTTGGTTCTGTGTGTGTTCGACATGACAACATGGCTGACAGCTGAAAGAAGCTCTGCTGCTGTTTAGTCAACAGCCGAGTTAAGAGTCAATGATGTTAGTCTAAAGTTACTCCTTGAAGCTTCTTGTGTTTGTTTTATAGAGAATAATGAACAAGACAAACAGTCTGAAGTCATGCTGGAGGGTTTTCAGAGGCTGCAGATGTTCATCACACCTTCAATATGATGTATAAAGATGATGAAGTGCATCCATCCCTCCGTCCAGCACTCTAGAAGGATCTTTTGTCTGACTGACATTATAACGGCTATTTGGAGAGAATAATCGGAAGATTAACCGATAATGAATATAATCGTTATCCGCAGCTGAAGCAGAATAATCAGACTCCATTTTCCATTTTTCAGATTTCATGTACTTTACTTTGAGTCATCTGTCACATGCCCTTTAGGCCTGATAATGGTACTAGATCAAAGGTCAAAAGGTCACCGAACTCATAAAATACATCTTGAGTATCCAGAGTAAATTTGCTTTATAGCGAATAACGAACAAGACAAACAAGTCTGAAGTCATGCTGGAGGGTTTTAAGAGGCTGCAGACGTTCAATATGATGTACAAAGGTGGTGAAGTATATCCATCCCTCCGTCCAGTACTCTAGAGGGAAATATGGCATAAACTGGAATAAATTATCTTTGCCTGACGGAAATCATAACGGACATTTTCCGCACAAAACTGTTAATCGGTTAATGGAGAAAATAATCGGAAGATTAAACGATAATGAAAATAATCCGCAGCAGAATAATCAGACTGAATTTCCTTTTTCCATTTTTCAGTTTTCATGTGCTTTACTTTGAGTTATCCATCACATACCCTTTTGGCCTGATGGTGGCGCTCGATCAAAGGTCAAGAGGTCACCAAAATCATAAAATACATCTTGAGTATCCAGAGTTAACTTCACAACAATCTGCTTGGTAATTTTATGATATCTTACTCTGGACCAAAGTATTGGACAGACAACTTCTCCTCTTTAGGTATCACCACTATCTAATATCTGAATCATAATTTTGAGTTCTTTCCTTGGGAGGACAGCACTGCTAAATCTGCTGACAACATGTAAAATGTTCTTGAAAGTGATTTTTTTTCCCGAATTATTTTGCTTCCTCTGTTGTGTAAAACATCTAACAAAGATCCATGTCGGCAACATTTAGGGAATAAAAAGGAATGCCGACGTGCCGCTCAGCTGCAGCACCGCTGCTGGGATGAATGTACACCGTTTCTTCCCCGCTTCATTTCAAGTACCTGAAAATCTCGAGGCGAGTTTAGAAAAAGAAAAAGAAAAAGAAGAGGAGGGGAAGAGGTAGGGAGGGGAAAAAAAAAAGAAAAGCAGAGAAGAATGTCTGTGACTGTCAGGCAGCGTTGGCCATTTATCCAGCACACCGGCGGGCACAGAGCCGTGAATAAGGGAAGCAGAAAAAAAAAAAAAAAAGAAACCGATCCCATTTCATCTCTGCAGGAATATGACAGAGGAATAAAAGCAATACTAAAGTTCAATGGGCCCTGCAGATTTCCTTCCACATGCAATTTGTCACAAGCAGCGAGGTCCATCCGCTGGAAGGAGCCGGTCCTGGAGCTCCACTACTGCTACCACTGTATTTGTTACAATGCTGTATTGTTAGAGGAAGCACTACAACCTGTATGTGTGTGTGTGTGTGTGTGTGTGTGTGTGTTCTTTGTCATATTTGTGGACCAAAGTCATACTTTAAAGAGCAACCCCACACTTAATCTTGTTATAGAAGAAAAGCATTGCTGCTCTGACCTGTGTGCAGGGTTGAAAGGTTCAAGTCTGTTGTGCTTGAGATCACACCCAGCTGTGATGTGGTGTCATATCTGTGTGCAGTGTGAGCAGCTGTACTGCTGCACAGGATGTGGACAAAGCACTCAGTGATCACTAAACGGTGGGATGAGCGGGATTTTTAACCTGAGTGGAGTTGCTTTTTAAGGTCTAACGCTGGTGATATTCTACATTTCTGTCAACAAATCCCCCCAAAAAAGACCAAAACCAACAGATGTTTCTATCTCAACCAGCAAGTCCTATGTTGTTTGATCATGTGACTGACGATCTGAACTGCTCCACTGCTCCGGGTCATAACTACTATGGCCACTAGATGGCATCTGTCACTGAAATGTAGCTATATGTCATGTTTGGCCAGCTGACTTTACGACCTATTGTGTCTTTCTTCTTGGGAGGACAGTCTCCCATCAACAGAACATAATGCTGCTCTGCGGATGCTCTGGTTTTATGTGGTGCTGACTGATTTAATGTGCTCCAGTCATGACGCAATGTTGTTAAATCCTTATTTACTGTCGTCAGTTTGTGATGTAATGTCACTGAGCTGTAATTGAATGGCTCGGTGTTGTTAAATTGTGGCTTAATGTGTCAAATCGAGACTCAGTGTCGTCGCATCATCGCTTAATCTTAATCAAGGTATGACCTAATGTGTGTACAGTATCTTTGATGCCTAACCAACATTTTCAATACATTTCTTTCTTCATTCAAAACTTGCAAAGTTGAGTTTTTTGAATATTTTGTAATCTGCATTGTTTACATCCATGTGTGCATGCCAGCAGTTTTCTTCTTCCTTGGCTTTTGTTGGAGCATTGCTACGTTTCTTACCACCACCAACTGTCAGTGGAATAACATAAACAAAATAAAACAATACGTGCATATGCAATTTCCTCGACATACGACTTGATGTCTTCGTAGTAGAGCCTTAAAGCAGCTATAATCAACATTTTTATAATAAGAATGTTTAAATGGCGGTGTTTAATGTGTTGGTCGTGGCTCGTAGTGATGAACCGACAGAGAATTATCAGTGATTCTGCAGCTCCTCTCGGCTTTACGGAGCTTTACAACGACTTTCAGCTCATTGTTTATTTGTCCGGCTGCAACTTTACTGTTCTGGTTCACTCTCAGCGCTCTCATAGTGTCGTTTTCGGCCGCAGCAGGAAGCTGTTTTCAGAGAAAAAGCTCTAAAAAGCCACTAGCTGGTGAACATAGTGGAGCATTTAGCAGCTAAAGAGCCAGATATTTCCCTCAGGAGTTGGTAGAGAACAAAAACAGAGCTAAAAGAGAGTGAATATTGGACTTACATTCACCAGGTGGACAGAAATGTCCACTTGTAATGTTGCTCTGTAACTGTTTGCTAATAAGACATAAGACAATAACATATCAACTTAGCAAAAATCCTAGAATCATTGGTCAATTTACAACTACACGCCTTTATTGATTCACTAAACTTAGTACAGCCACAACAGTCTGGTTTTTGCCGCAGTCTCCGCATCAGTCCAGGCCCTGACTCGTCCTCAGTCTGCCTTCGATGCTTTACAATTATCACTCCTTAAACACAGACTAGTTTTAAATGTAGAAAAGACCAGGTACATGGTGTTCTCCACTTCCACCAGTGACTCTGACTATCCTGCCATTAAAACTTTAAATGGCACCCCTATTACTCTTGCTGAGTCATACAAATACTCAGGAATTTGGCTTGACAGCAGACTATCATTCAAGATTCATATTCAACATTTGACTCAGAAATAAAAAATGAAACTAGGCTTTTTGTATAGAATTAAAGGATGTCTGTCTTCTTCCAACTGTAAGACAGTCAACCTTTATGTCTGTCCTGACTATAGAGATTTTCTGTATTGTCATGCTGGCCCATCAGCTTTATATCAAATGACACATTTTGTACTCATTGTTCTCTGTATCACAAGGTTGGTTGGACTTCCTTACAGTCAAGAAGATGAAAAACCATCTCATTTTATTCATCTATAAAGCTTCCAAACTACCTCACATCTCTTCTCTCATTTAAATCTAGTAACTACAGAAACACCATCCAGTGTTGGCAGAGCTAGTTTCAGGTATTATGTGTGACATATAAGGTATTTATGTGTATCTGCCCACTCAATTGTGACATTATTTTATACATATGATATCGATTTTGTGTCTTTACAGATACGATACAGATACCATCCATTCAATTTAATGCATTACTGGGTTGAGTAAAGGCAAGAGAGCATATCTGGGTGTATAAACGGTTGGTTTGCGCAGCGTTCTTCAGTTGGCTAGCTAGCTAGCTAAAGCTACTGAAGACCAGCAAAATTACTGTTTATTTTCATTTATTCTTTCAGGTGGGTAAATGTCACCTAAGCACCTTCAGATTTTACCAGTAGTCTACCCTTAATAGATAATTTGTTTATATAGTTTGTATTGTGCTTCGTTATATTGTTTGAGGGAACTGTAACGCTAACGTCACTAATGCTAGCATAGCTCCTGAGGGATTTAAGCTGTTATTACTCTAATTTTGACAATCTAACCTGTAACAACACATTAGCTAAAGTTGTAAGGACTGTAACTGTTGGTAGCTGTTGTTGATTTTGTTTAAATATGTTGAATTGTAATTTTATGGGTTATTGTTTGTCGGACAATCGAGCTAAGCTAACTAACGCTAACGTCAGCTGTCACTTGTTGCCATAGCAACGGTAAGCATTCACATATGGGCTAATGGGTTGTGGGAGTGCAGAATCAAACTTCATTGTAAATATAGTTAAGATACATTGTATTTAACACAAGATGTCGGATTTTAGTAGTTAATAAAATTTTAGAAAAGAGTTTAATACCGTTTAGTTTATTGTAATCTTTGGGTTTATATATTGTTTTCTATAAAATATACTAATCATAAGAATTGTAGATCAATGAATGAGTTTTAATACCTTTTTGTGATTTTTATACAATACTGTGATTGTTGCTCTATATTATACGTTGTTCTAAGCCAGATGAGTTGGCAGTTACAGCTAGTAAAGAGTAAAGCTACTGCAGACCAGAAAAATCACTGTTTGTTTTCATTTATTCTTTCAGAATAAAACCATCCCTCTTTTTTAAAAAATATGTTCATCCAGTGTGATTCATGGGTGCAACATATGCACCTTTTAAATGAAATGAAACGCAAACTGCCCTCAAACTTGAATCTTATGCTCCTCTTGGAGATTTTAAAGCTTTGTTAGCTGATGGTTTTTTATGATTCTTACTTAACTGTAACTGTAAGCTTATAACTTGTTTTTCTTGTTTATTGTGTAGTTGTGTTGTTTCTGTCTGCTGATTGTGTTCTTGTTTTATGAATGATTCTTGTTCTCAGGTTTTTCTTGGAAAAGAGATCTTAATCTCATTGACATTGCCCGATTAAATAAAGATGAAATAAAATTAAAAATAAAACAGTGATGATATGTCAGTGTTGTCTTCATTACTTATTCCCGCTGCCACCAAATACCCAAAAAACCTGTTATTGCAAGATATTCCACTTTTGATTTATATATTCTCCATGTCCTAAATGTTGAATCATGATGTCATCGTGTTGTGACTCGATGACTTAACGTCCTTGAGTCATGGCATAATATTGTTAGCTGTTGTGTTGTGTGTTGTTAGCTTAATGTTTTTGAGATGTTACTTTAAGGTGATTTACTGTCATTTAGTCCCATAAACGTGTTCACAGTGAGATGACGTCCTGCACAGGAAATGGCAGAGAAAGTGAAAGTTTAAGAGACAAGCAAAGTTTTATAAATATGGAAACTTTATACCTTAAATAATACCAACATAAAGACTAACCTACCTTGCCATCTTGGTAGTAGTTTGAAGATGTGTTTTATTTATAGTGTTACACACACACACACACACAGGTTTACGTAAATCACTTTTGGGGTATTTACACAGACTTACATTAATTTCCTGGAGACTTAACCCAACCCTAACCTCAACCACTAACCCTAAAATCAACGTTTTACCAACTGGGGACACAGTTTTCGGCCCCAGTTGCACCAGCCGTCCCCATTCAACTGGTCTTAAGTCTGATTTGTGTCCCTGAAAGTGACTTAAGTCATACCCACACACACACACACACACACACACGTAAGCCCAACATTTGTGGGCCTCATTTCTCTTTTTATCTTTAATGGTTTTGGTTTTGTCCTTTATTGCTCTATAAAACACTTTGTGACATACTTATTTAATTAAAAGTGCTAAAGTCTAAATCATTTTGGCTTTTGATGAATCAGGCAGACTAAAAGTGAGGATGGCAGCAACTGAAGGTTTGAAAATTAGGGGACCAACAGACACATAAAGAAAGATTACATTACTTTACAATGGCACACAGTCATAAATCAGCCAGCGGTGAAGGTGTGTGCAGCGTGCAGGTGAGGCTGTGAGCCAATAAAAACACAAAGAAGAAGAAGAAGAAGAGCTGGCTCCTTATGTGACTTACAGCTTTAGCCTTCTGTTCAACCGTTTTCTTTTATTGATTAAAGCCGATCAGGCTCCATTATGTGATTATGCGGCCCGATCGCCAGAATAAAACGTTGGCATTGTACATTTCTGCAAACCACGGGTATGATGAATCTCTACATTTCAATGTTGATTGCATTTTAAGCATTTCATATCATTTAACTTGACATTAAATGGCTGTTATCAGTTGAATAATTATGTTTTATGTTGTGACAGCACTGTGGTTAAGGTCTAGTTAGGTTTAGGGAGAAAGATGGTGGTTTTGTTGCTAGAAAAAAATGGCTGCATATGTCCCGAAATCTTGATGAAAATACCCGGTTTTGTCGGTTGAAACGGGAAGAGAGCAGAGGTCTCGAATAGTGCTTTCTGCAGCTTTGATGCTTTTGCAACTTTGTGCCATGCGACTAACTCTCTAGCCAATCACCCAACCCGCCTCCTCCTCACATGGAGGTCAGCTCATACAGATGTAACCTGAGCTACGTCACTTTCCCTATGATACGTATTGTAGAAATATTGATATGATACTATTAAAGATATTGAGACGTAGAAATTCAACGTATCCGTGGTTTGCAGAAACGTACAATACCAACATTTTACTCTGGCGACTAGGTTGGATTATGTGTTAAAACTTTTATAATAGCTTCAGACATCTGCTATTGACATAATCAGCTACTTCAAACCAGTAATGGAAAAGTTATTTGAATCATATACAGCACAAATTAAAAGAAAGGAGCAGATCATTAAGACATTAAAATAGGAAGGATGTAAAACAGTAAAGTTATTAAAAAACTAACAAAAAAAAGTTAAACAATAGTGTTGAATACATACAGTATATGTATATATAACAGTAACAACATTATCATGACCAGAACCACTTTCACCATAATCATCTTAACAATTATAATAATGGAAGATTGAGCAGTAGTGTAAATAATCAGGAAAAGACAGATTCTAGATTTTTTTTTAAAAAAAGGCTAAAAAGGTGAGTTTTTAACAGTCAACTGATTTTTCTTCAGAAGAGGAGAAATCCAACAGTTTGAGTGCAGAACTACAGGAAGCAGCTTCAGCGAATGTCTTTGTCTTAATTATGTTATTTGATCATTTATGGTGTACTCTTCTATAATGGCTGTACTGTACTGTACCGTTTAAATATCATCAATAAAAAAAACATGCTTGGAAATCTCTTTACCATGAGGATAATCACGCGACCGGCCGCAATAACAGATTACATGTCACCTGCCGTTAGACCACAGCAGATAAATATACAGGAAACAGCTGGTGGATCCACATGTCAACAGTAAAAAGCATCACAATAACGAGCATAGAACAGCCCTCCCTCTCCTCTTCTTTCTCCTCTCCTCATCCTCATCCTCTCCATCTCTCTCTCTCTTCCTATCTATAGCACAAGTGCTGATTAACTCCCCATGAGACTGAAGGCTTCAACACCACTGAGGCCTCCAAATTAAAGACCTCTTCCTCTTCCTGTGCAATCAGCAGCTCTTTCCTGCCCCTCACAAGTGATGTTGAGTTTCATTTCAGAATTGCGAGGAAATAGGCTCTTTTTTTTTTTTTTTTCTCTCTCCTCCCTCAAAGTGTCGTTGTCTGTCTGGCGAGCGAGCGGTCAAAGTGTCAGAGCCCTCCTCCCTCCTCCACAGAGGACACAGGAACCTAAATTCACACAGCCAGGTTGCACAGCCTCCTGAGTATATGTGAGCTGTGAGGATGTGGTGGCCTTCATTTCCCTGCAGCACAGAGCAGCTTTCAGCCACGAAAAGGTCGTCGCAAAGTTCATCGATACCGGTCAGGGTCTGTAAACACTCTGCAGCTCTGCAGGTTTCTATAGGAAGATGTTTGTAGCAGGTTGCTCAATGCTGTTTCAGTCCTTCATCATCAGATACACAACAAAAGGCTGCTCCTATTCCAGTCTCCCTCTCTCTGATTGGAAAAATGTTATCAAAAGTGTATTTTTTTAGTTCTTATATGACTTCTATTAGCAGCATGTATATTGACATATTTTGTCTTCTATAAATAAATACAGTAAATTCATTTTCTATAGAACATTTTGTAGTCTATGCACAACTGATTATTATTTTTAAATATATACAACCACCTTCCTCAGTGTGGCCTCACTAGAGTTCACTAAAAAGAGAACAAAACTCAAACAATTAATCAAAAAGTCCTGCACAGGTTGCTCAAGGTTCAACTTTAATCCGTGATAAGACAGCCAGTCCACCTCTCTCACTAAAATAGTCTTCAAAGATTTTGAGCTGAAAATGAGCACTTTCTGAACACGGAGGTGAATGCTGGAGGTTCCAGCATGCATCTGTTGCAGGTGTGTTGGATGCTCGCCTTGTAACCTTTTTACTTTTGCTTAAATATAATTCTTCCAACATAATTGTCACTCATCATCGACAGCTGTTATGACCTCTAATGTCAAGGGGGGGGGGCACAAGGAGTAACATAACCGGGTGACCGAAAACCTTTTGTACAAGGGGAACCATTTGTGAACAAAAAGGATGATTGACAGAGATAAACCGACTGGTAGAGTAAAAAGAAAGGAAGCATATTAGGCGTCTCCAAGGCCAAAACAACAAACAAAATCCCACACTAGCTAGAAACGAAAGGTCTCACTCGGGCTACAGAATGGAAAATAAAGACAATGCTACGCTTCCCTGGCTAGCCACAAAACAGGAGGAAAAAAAAAGGAGAGGAAAATAAAAAAAGGCGGAGAACCCCTACAAGGCTCCCTGAAAATCACCTACAAGTTACACAGAGCTGTATCAAAGTGCTGATAGCAACACAGCAAAAACTCAACAACAGCACTGGTACAACCAGCAGCTCAGTGGCAAAACGGGGAGAAGCAGTGGTTCGGGGGGGGGGTGTGTGTGAGAGGGGGGGGGGGGGGGGGGTTGATATACAGCTCCACTGACGATCGGACGAAGTTCAGGTGCGGGTGATCCAAGCATGCAGCGAGAGAGGCGTGGCAGACCTGAAACACTCCAAAAAGAGGCCACTAGATGCTCCAACCGTTCAAAAAGCATCAACTTCTCTCTAGAAATACTAAGTCAATCATTTATCTCAATGAGTCATTATGGTCTCAATCTCTAAATTCAAGCCTTCTAATAAGTGTGCTGGTGGTCGTTTTGGAAATTATTGCTCCGTTAATAAGATTTGATGACTAGTAGTAGCTTTGATGTCTGCCATGTTGGTGTCGATTCACAGCTGTGATTGACAGTTGGCTCACCTGCTGCTCACCCCGACTCCGGGACTCACACTGAGACGGATTATTGTTGCTATTATTATTAAGACTATTAAGTTTACTTGATTATGATTCCTGTCCTGTTTGGAAGGTCCTGGCTCCAAACGGAAAAGATGGCTCCGATGCAAACCAATGAGCGATGTCACATCCATCTTTATAAACAGTCTCTGATCCTATCCCACTATTATGTCATGCTTTTGTTGCATTATCGTGCATTTTTTTCTCCTGTTCACAGACTGCCAACTTCCAGCCGCCATACTCCTCGCATCCTCTGACTCTCTGCCAGTGTCTCTGACCACAAGGACCCTCATGGCTCTCCAGAGGGATTGGCTGAGAAAAGCCCCCACAGCCAGCTTCCACTTGGAGGCTCCATCCCCTCTGTTGGCTCCATAAGATGACAGACTGTTTCCCCAGCTTGCGTCTTACACCATCCTCTCCTCTCAGGGTGCTGTCAGCTCGAGGAGGGTCCTAAGCTTTTTGTCATTCTGCCAAAGGATGACTTGTGTTGTGACTTCTTCTGGAAATCTGAACTAAGCTCTTGGTTCCATCTGTATCTCCCGTTCATTTGCTGTTGCCTGTAAATATGTTATTTTTAGTAGAAAATGTACATCTAATGCACATGTGCCTCCTGAGTACCTCTAGGGGACACAACCTTAATAATAATGTGGAAATTTCCCTTTAACACCTTCGCCCCATGATGTTCCGATTGACGCGACTGTCGGCCAATGAAAAGCAGCGCTCGGACTCGGCCAACTCTCTGACCTCAGCAGATTGTTCGGCTCAGTCTCAGCTTTCATCCTCAACCCGGGGGGGTCACAGGAATGTTTGTTCCATCTATTGTCTGCTACGACCTTTGACCTCTGACCTCATTACTGCTGCTGTGGGTGATGTTGACCTCGGAGGATCACAGAGCGGGTCTCGGAACCAGAGCAGGTACAAAGCCACAAAAATAGATTTTATTGAACCAAGTGCATTCACCTGCCAACTACACACACACACATACACATATATAACACATGCATACACACACACACACACACACACACACATACATATATATATATATATATATATATATATATATATATATATATATGTATATATATATAGACACACACACATACACATGCAGAAGCTTGTGCGGGGCCTGTGGTGTTTAATTACAACCTCTGCCGGTGCTGTTTGTTCCATTAAATTATGCATTAGCGTTAATTAACATTAAATATGATTGTAATTTAAATAAAATCTGAACTGTACAAAGCGAGGTCGCATTTATAAATGACTGATTTGTTTTGCTTCTGCACCGAGTCACAGATGTGTTTTCAGCCTTATTCCCACTGGACCTTCATTATCACACTTATTTATTCTTAGAATAAAGTGACCAATGTAAATTCATGGCTGTAACTGTGATCCTGTTAAGTGCTGAATTATTCCACTGAACATCTCCTGCTTTGATTTAAAGGCAGGTTCTGTATTCATCAGGCATCTCAGACCAAAGAATCCAGCTCAACACATGTACAAACATTTGCTGCTGAGATGCATTGGAAATGTTCACTGAATATAACTTTATATTTCAAAAAATAACACACCATGTCATCTTGAGGGTGGGTTGTGATCAACCCACCGTGTATTAAAGGATAGATTGTGTGTCCACCCAGTCATTTTATATGAAAATACATTTAAAAGTAGATGTGGAGCTTATATGAGGCTGCCGCAGTCTGAGTTAGTCATATCAAGTGGATATCTGTCACATTTACAGTCTTTTTAGTATCAGATTCCCTCTTTGTGTTTCCCTGTTGAGCTGCAGGTGGAAGTATAGTAACAAAAAGAGGAACTTTGGCACTAAAAAGACTGTAACGTTGAAAGATATCTACTTGATTTGACTCATTTGGACGCTGAAGCTTCATATTAGCTTCAGATAAACTTTTAAATACATTTTTGCACAGAAGGAGGACTGTGGATTTTGTCCCCCATCACTTGCATTGTAAGTGCATTATGAAGGGATCTTCTAATGGTCAGTATGAACAGGAGGAATGATTACAGCAAGAAAAAACATGTTTCAATGTTCATTTTGGCTCCTGAGTATTGTTTTAAGACAGACTTGGAAAAGTGTGAATCCGTCCATTAAGAGGGCTTTATACTAGGGATGTGCAGAGGGCCCAGTATTTGTATTTGTGTTCAAATAAAAGTGGAAAGAAGTTTTAAAAAAACCTGTTTCTGTTTTTGTTTTCATTACACTTTTAATTTTAGAAAACTGGAGCACTTCATTTCTGTCAGTAGTTCAGCTTTATCTCTGGGGAACACCCCCAACTCTGGGAGTGATGTCCAAATTAGGAAATGTGCGTCATGCAGCAGGTGGATGTGACTCCCCTCGTTGAGACCTGCTGATAGACGTCACAGCGGAGCAGAGGAGAGACACTGAGATAGTGATGTAACCGACCTGTGCACCGGTATTTAATATGTTTTTTTTTTTCTTCCCGAAAATAAATAATTCTTAAACTATTTGTATGAAACAAATATTTGTAAAAAAAAAAAACACTATTTGTGCTTTGCTGAATAACATATTTGTATTCGGGCACAACCCTGCCGGATACAAATCTGTAAGCAATTACTGCAACAACAACAACAACACCAAAAGTTAACAAAATTTGAAACAAAAAACAGATTTGAAACTTCCTCCTCTCTCCATTGACCCCCATTGCTGTTGCTGCTCTCTTCCGTGTTTATGTTCACAGGGCTGTGAGGTGCTGATACTGAACCATAACAACAGGCACAATATAACAAACACTTTTCTATGTAATGCTCCTCAGCGCACCATCACCACTCACTACGACCTCAATAATAAACTTAAAGTAGAATCATCACCTTTCTGAAAATGGATAAGCTTCATAAATGTAGAGTTTATGGCAGAGCTGTTGTATTGGATCGCACTAGATTGCACAGGTGTGCATGCAAATATGACACTTGGATGTATTTAAACTCTTAATAGGATATGCTGATATTGATATAGCCTATTCCTTTAAAACCCGCAGGAAACTATACAACCCTAATTTGACAGCTGCAGGGGGGATTTTCTCCGTGAGTTCACTCAAATTACTAAAGAAAGATATTTTTCCCTGCTGCCTCTTTTGGTGTTAAGCCATACAGACAGTTCCTGTTTGGTTTTATGTGCTGAAGGTTTGAGATATTTGCCTCCGAACTGTGCATGTGTTTTCACTGTCAGGGACAATGAAAGTAACGGGAACATTATTGTGGAAAAAACACACAGCCACGTTGTTGTTTTCAACAGTACAAATGAAATTCTTTCATTGTATTAAGGTGGAGATGGGATATTCAGAACAGAATACCATAAAAATGTCAAAATCAAAAGTATTTCCAGTACTGCCAGACACCTTTTGGCTTGAATAAGAACATATTTCTTTGTAACATGGATAAACCCTCCACTCTGAATTTTCAGGCTAGTCGGGGCTGACTTCCTACTTTTTTTTGATAATTACAAACCCTGATCTGTCCACCGGAGTTTTTCAGTCTCACCTCACAGCATCGGGTGCTTCCGCTTTTGACACCGTAGCATTTCAACGCCAATCATGTCTCGAGATGCCGCAGATAGTCGGAAAACACATTTTAACCTCTCTGTCCGCTTGTTTAGCCGCCCACTCCCCAAAACTCCTCATCCTCAGCTGGAGTAATGGGCTAGCAAGCAGGTGTCATCGAGTTTACCTGTCCTCTGACATCTGCAGAGCGTTCCCAGAGCTGTGTGTGTGGGTTTAGCTCGGCTGTAATAACACGTCCCTTACCCTTTTTTTTTCCCCGGCGTCCTGTTTGACTCACACGGTTTGGCTCCTCGGGAAGGTTTGAAGCGCTAGCGAGCGGCAAAGGAAGAGGGAGACCCTGAGGTTGTGCCAGTCTGAAGGTGGAACGCCTTTGATTATACGATCTAATCCTCGCTATAACATGCCTGGCGGCCAGGCAGGCGTAGGCGGTGGGTAATGGTAGTGGTGGTGGTGGTGGTTTGAGAGGCGGGGGGGAGGTTGTTGTTGTTGTTGGATGTTGCTCTCACACATCCCTCTGACACAGGTAGGCGATTCATCCCCGGCTGGACGAGCTCCAGGCCAGAGTGGCGAGCGTGATTCACATCAATCCAAATTCATCTTCTTTATTTCCCCCCCACAAACCTTTTTTTTCTTTTCAAGCACCACTTCTTCTTCTTCTTCTTCTCTGGAACGCGGCTCTGTTTGGCACTAAACACCGTGGCTTGCTCTGTGAATGTGTGTGTTTTGTGTATGTGTGTGTGTGTGTGTGAGAGCACGGTTTAATCCCCCTGCTACCCAAAGACCTTTTTTTTGTGTGTAAAAGTGGATTTCAGTCGAGGAGGAGAGCCGAGCCTTTTCTCTGTGTGTGTGTGTGTGTGTTTGTTTTTTTTGTTTTTTTTCCTCCAGAGCTTGTGATGTCGTCCGCCCACGACCGCGGAGGATTTGGTCCAATCTTTGTTTACAATGCAGACACTGCTGCCTTTTTGCTCTCTTCCAATTTTTCAATTATGTGTCCTCTGGCGGATAGCAATTACAATTCACTTGACGGAATACGAGCATCTTATTCCCCCCCCCCCCCCCTTCCCGTGTGTGTGTGTGCTCTGTGCTGTGGTGACGTGGATAAAAACACTTGTTATCTTTAATATGACTACAGTGTTCATTCCTCCCGACGGGGCTAACTAAACAGAGGCTTATCTATAACTCTGACACCACAATCCATCTCTGACATGGACAGACGCAGTGCATTAAGTTGATGCAGAATACGCAGCTCTCTCAGGCCTCCCCCCCCCCCCACACACACACACACAAGCTCAAATAAGTGTCTGTTTCAATTATTTTACATTGGAAGTCCGATTTGTCTTACTGTCACATTGAATTGCAGTGGATGTTAAATTGATTGGAGTATATTGGATGGCGGGCCGAGTGACAGGCTAGGCCTCTAGTTAAAGATGGAACGATGTGCTGCATCTTCCACACTGCTTCATCTCATATTGGATATATTCCGTTTCTGCACTGTAAAAAACAAACAAACTCTATTTTAAGAATTTAGCAAGTTTAAGCTATTAAAATGTATGTTTTAAAGGTGACACATCATGCTTTCTGTCATTTATATACTGTTATAATGTCAGAGATCTATATTAAACATGGTTAAAGTTCCAAAGCTTGAGGTGAACATATGTAGAAATGCTCCACCTCCACTTCCTCCTCATGATGACATCAGATTGTTCATGCATGCCAACAAACAGCCCTCTGCTCTGCAGCCTTTGTTGCTAAGGTTGTTGTGGAGGAGACTTATAGGAGGAAGCTGGAGCAGAGCGACACCAGGGAGGTCTGAAGAGGCGTGAGAACTATCAGTGGTTATAAGATCAGCAGGGCCGACGAGCTGAATCGCATCACACTGACCACTTTGTGCAGAACAACTAAAACATACCTTATAAAGTGTAGTCCAAGCCTCTCTGGGAACCTACTGTAAGATGGATTTAATGACCCAAATCCCCACATTTGTTGCAGCATCTCCAAAATTTAGTGTTAAAATCACAAAATTTGTCATATGAGTTGGGAGGATGTTAAGGCTTTTGGGTTATTTATTTGGGTATCTAGCTGTCCAAATAGCTGTTGGTGGGACCAGAATTCCCACCAATTCTTCAACTTTATGGAGATTTTTTTTTAAGACTTTTTAGATTCTTATTCTTTGTTTTATGGTCTTGTTCCAGTCTCAGTGTTTCCTCTGATTTACCTGTACACCATCTGCCCAGCAGCAAACAGCAGATAGACAAAGTTAGAGACTAGCTGGTGAAGAAAGAGGAGTTAGTGGAGACCAAACCAGAGCTAAAAGGACTTCAACAGGTGTACAGAAACACCGCTCTGATAGGATGATCACATTGATCTGTGTGTAAATAGACGACCGTTAGTCATGATGTTGTGTTTTCAGCTTATTCCACTGTCCCCAAGTGGATAAAAGTCATGGAATCCAGCTTTAAATACAAACTTTGAAACTACATCATGAAAAGCAACACAATCATCCCGAACAGAGTTCACATACACGTCCCGAGAGGCTTTATTTCAAGTCTGAATCCGTCTGTTTTGTATGCACAAGTTCAGATAGGTTGTTGCTGAGTCGGATAAGTTATGCACATAAAATGAAAATGTGATGAAAATGGACTGAAAAATTTTACAAACATCGACGGCATTGTTGGACATTTCACTTGTACTTGTTTTTCATTTTTCAGGACTTATTTTCTTATAAAAAATGAGAATGTTTTACAGTCAAGTCTTCATGACTTCTCTGTTCCTAGAAACCAAAACTAAACTTGGGACCAAAGTCCCAGGCCTGGTCCAAATTATAATCAGCCTAACTGGGTCCAAGTAGGAGCCTTCTTCTAATGGCGCAGGTCTGTCAGTATATCTGATACCTGAGGTGATCCAAGTGGACTCACTATCACGTCAGAATATGATCGATTGTTACATGAGAATCAAAAAGTGACACATCAAGTCAATTTAATAACATATTGATTTGTACTGGACACGTATAAGAAATCTGTTTGTTTGCTCTACCTCAGGGTTTACTTATATAACATAGACAATACTCATCTGTAAACATGCTTTTATATATATATATATATATATATATATATATATATATATATATATATATATATATATATACATCATCATATATCATTCTACTGTATCTACTGTTTAGTCTATCCTATTATCTATTTATATCTAGGCACTTGCTACTGTTTGCTATCTGGTTGGATGCTAAATGCACTTCATTGTAGTGAAACCTATTGTGTACAATCTAATCTAATCTATGTACCTGTGGATAAGACTTGAATCATCTCATCCTTTTAACTGATTTTTCCGATGGTTTTCAAAAAATATGTATTTTGGACTTAACATATTAAAGTTACTATTTTTTTTTTACAGTGTATGCTGACTGACAGGGGGAACGGATTTAACTCTGAAGCGACGGGGTGAATTGATTTTATTCAAGTAAAAAAAAAAAAAAACCCTGTTAGTCTCCTGATCAAACAGCAGCGGAAGGATTCACATTCAGATGTTTTTTAACGCGAGCGTCGTCGGGTTGCCATGCAAATGAAAAAAAAACCTGAGTGCTGATTGTAATGGAGTAGGCGGCGGCGGCGGCGGCAGTCACCTGTTCGCAGGCCGGCTGGAGAGTTTCGTCGGAGACTGTCAGCGGGCTGACAGAGAGCAGAAAGACACTTAAGATAATTGGCTCCCATCCCTCCTGCCGTCACCTGCAGTAAGGAATTAAAATAAGAAATGGTGGGAAATGATTCTAAGCTCTCACAGCTCGGCGCTGAATCATAAATCAGCTGTCAGTCATCACTGGCGGAGAGCAGCTCAGATGAATCATCTCCTGTCACCTTCTCTTTTCCCTTTTTTTTTTTTTAAAGCCCAGCCACATTCAGTCATTAGCTCTCCTGGCCTTATGAGAGGTGAGAACGTGTGTGTGTGTGTGTGTGTGTGTGTGTGTGTGTGTGTGTGAGGGAGAGAGAGAGAGAGAGAGCATACATGCCGGGATGATCCTTAACTGTAATAGATGTCAGACAACGACTCAGCGAGCCAGACTCTGTGAACACCGCCGCCAACCCCGGGCAGAGCAGCGAACAAACAGGGGGGACAAACCGCATCGACAGTGATGCGTCGTCATGGGGGAGGAGGAGGAGGAGGAGGAAGAGGAGGAGGGGTGTAAGAGGGGTCTTTGCTGATGGTTAATATGCTCCTGGTGTATCTGAGGAGGTGGTAGGAGGGCAGCGGGGGTTAAGTTGGCTGCTGTACCGTCTTTGACAGAGGTTGGGCTGATGATTGGAGCTGTAGTGGAGGAGGAGGAGGAGGAGGAGGAGGAGGAAGAGGTGATGACACATTCAGTATGTTTGGAGCATGATCTTAAGGAGAAATCATACTGGCTGTCTGTAAAAGATGAAAGGAAACATCTGTTGTTTCATATGTAAAATTGTGTATTTTTGCTCCATTCGTGGAGGTGCAAAATAAATGAAGATGTCTCTGCATCTTTAGAATAAGAGTAATTATCAGAATAACCTGCCTGGTGGCCCCCGAGGCGAAGATTAGTAACTAGCCGCCTATTAACCGCCTTTACACACACACACACACACACACACACACACACACATATTGTCAACTGTGTATATATTTCTAGCGCATATTGCAAAGCATAATTACAGTTAATCAAATTATCACAAACCAGTTACCACACAGACAATTCAATTAGCATTTCTGAAGAATCTCCAAACACATTTTTTTTCCAGTTAGATTTTATATTTATGCTCCCCAGAGAATTATTATTATTATTATTATGACCCCATGACGCAGGACAGCTTTGCTGAATCCTTCATGTCGTTTGTTCAGTCCATCATTTTTGTGTTGTGAGGTTTAATGAACATCGTCTCCGTCACTCTAACTGCCCAGAACAACTGGTGTCTGTCGGCCTCTGAGCTGCTCCACTGGAGCAGTTAAGTGCCTTGTTCAAGGGCAAATCAGCAGTGAGGAACGCTCTCTCACTTCTTCATCTAGATTCATCCTCTCGCTACAGGAATCAAACCTGCAGGCAAGCAAAACACTGCACAGCGTATCATTTTGATGGTGTTTTACTGATAGAAAATGATGCAAGATGTGCGTTGAGATGTTAATCAAATTGTGACTTTGGAAAGCCAGTTTCAAATTTGGAAAACCCATGCACGCTGTTTTTCTTTTTGAAGTTTTATTTCATACTTACCAGCAACCGCGTACAACATCGATTGCAGTTCAAAACATTATAAACCGTGAGAAGCGAGACGGCGAATGGATTTTTATTTTTGGGAGCATGCGGTTGGTCGTGTGTGTGTGTGTGTGTGTGTGTGTGTATCTGTCCGCAGCTAATCTTGCATAATACTACATACTACTAATACTAATTTTTTGTGCACATTTATGACTGTATGCTGAAGGACTTCTCATGGTCAGATTTTTTGAAAAAACTTATTTTATGATGCCATTCCTTATGAGCCTATGGTAAAGTTTAGACTTTAGTCTTTTCAACAGTTTTGCATCACGACATATAAAAAGGCATTTCCAGCAATTGGCAAGGTTTACCCAGTCTGTTGCAGGCCGCATTCTGGCCTTTGTCGTGGCTCAAAAACTGACATCCATAGAAAAGTTTGATCTCATCTTGAACCAGAACATCTGCAGATGAATTCAGTACCTGATATGTTATGATCCATTAAAGTTAAGCACGATACAAGATGAATGTTTATTAATAATAAATCCCCATTTTTGTTATTTTCACTACCATCATGACTGTACACACCCGGTGGAGATCTGCACTTTACTGCACTTTTGTTCAAGTTATGCTTTCCACTAATACACCTGTCAGACATTCAGGTGTTCAGAGACAAAAAAAAAAATAAAGAAGAATGGGTTTCATTATTTCTCATCTTACTGTGTTGTATTTTCATTTTATTTCTTTCCCAAAATGTTTCTGCAGCTGACTCACCACTCGTCCAAAACTGTGTTACAATTTTATTTTATTTTTTTTTTACCAAAGACGGAGGGAGAAAAGTGAAAACATTCAATCTGCTCAACATGTGCACAAAATGGGCACAAAAGATACAAGAAAGGCTCGGACTGGCGGCTACTCTGAGCTTCAAACTCCTCAAGAGGTTTATGTTGACGTGTCTCTATAAATAAAGAAAAAGGAGAAATGACATATTAAACACATAATTATCTTACACTATCAGTAAGGACAATAATATGTCCTTTCTGCGTTGCATTTTGTGAAACTAGTGTCAATCAACACTGCACTCAGAAATCATTTAGTCTGTATATTGACAGTTTTTGATGGACTTTTCCAGTGTGAACAAACTGCAGATTTAAAACCCAGTGGAATCAGTATGAAGTCTAGAATTGAGACACTTAGCCCAAGTCTATTTTCATCAAAACATCATGTCAATAAAGATTAATTGAATTGGATTGAGAGTCAGATGGAGGAGGACGAGGAGGCTGGGTGATGTATGTATGTGTGTGTGTGTGTTTATGCGTGCACGTGTGTGTGTGTGTGTGTGTGTGTGTATTTATGCGTGCACGTGTGTGTGTGTGTGTCGCTCAGCCTCTCTTGACCTCCCGCCTTTATTTAAGTGCCAAAAGAGGCAATTTGCCTGCAGTCCGCCTGCGTTCTCTGCTCACCGCTCCGTCTGAAGTAATCTGCCATTTCAGACCCATTTTTACCTGATTGCCTTGTCAGAAACGCAGTGACACCGAGGTCGCACGCTCGGATTGGAATATAGATGCAACACAAACACTGTATACCCCGCAGATTGAAAATGAGGAGTGGACTGAAGAGAGAGGAATAAGAGAGAATAAAACATTTGTGACATTCTCAACTTGTAGCGGAGCTGATCAAATGTCAAGTGTTTCTGCAAAGGTGGAGGAGCTCAGCAGGTAAGACGACCTTCAACACACCTGAATCCTGAGCCAAACCTGCAGGTGACAAGTGATCACACACTCTATTTAAGACTGTAGTGCAACAAATGAGTTTTCTTCCCATTAACTTTTCTGTTTAATCAATTAATCATTTCTATATATATATATATATTTTTAAAATAGAACTTGCGGAGCTCGAGGTATCATCTTTGAAAAGCTTTTTAAATTTGATCAAAAGTCCAAATCCCAAAGATATTAAAATTACAATTAAATAAAAGAGAGAAGCTGGAAACTGCAAATGTTTTATTTGTGCTTGACGAATTACTAAAATAGTAATTATTAAAATGTTTTTGTCACTCAACTAACCAATTAATCTAATTGTTTCAGCTCAGCTTCACAAAAAAAGGCGTGTTTTTACATGTGAAGCACATTTTACTATGTGAAATAAATAACATGTGCATGTATGTGAAGAGTTCATGTTTAATGTGTTTCACATTACACAAGAAATAGTTTTCATGTGATTTTCTTGTTTTTTATCACTTGTGAAATGTCCAAAAAACACCTGTTTTCACTTGTATGTGGAGTTTTTACTGTATATCGACCTTCACTAATAATACAGTAACAGTGAATCAGTATTAATGTTGATAATTGATGAATGCATTAAGTCATTTTTTGTTTATTGTGGATGTAAACTTAACCCTTTCATGCATGAATTATGATAACCTCAGTCAGGATTTTTTTTATTCCTCTTTAGGCATGAAAAACAATATTTGAACTTTTTTATTTGAATTTTTTTTAAACACGCATTTTTCAAGGAGTTTGTCCAACTTAGTGGTCAGATGATTAATTTTAACAATTGCATTACTCCTTAGTTGTTACTTGATGTTAGAAAATTTTATTTACCTGCAAGGATCTATTACTATAGAAGGATTGGCAAGATGTTCCTGAGCTGATGAGCTTTTCCGGCCGGCAGGCGGCCATCTTGGTTTTGAGAAATTTCTGTTGCACTTACAAAGGCTGGCCAATGGATGGCAGTGTATGGGATGACACACTAGAGTCCACTGTGTTGACTGATGTGCAACTATACCATTAAAACCCCATGCATTTATAAGAAAACATCTTTTGAATAGCTGTCCACTGTAGTGACCACTATGCATGAAAGGGTTAAAATCTTTGGGTTATTGAATATAAGTTATGTGAAGACACCTTGGACTTGAAATTGGCAATTTTCATTTGATATTTTATGAACCAAACAACTAACTGAGGAAATAATCTGTGGACTGTTTGATTATGCTATGTAGTTATCCCTGACTCATCATAAAATCTTGTTCTGCTGCCACCAAGTGGACAAAAAATGTAGTTTTAAAGGTAAAACATACAACAGTTATTGCCTAATGTAAATCATTTTTAAACCAAATCACATAAGCCTCACATTGCTGCTGATCAAACTGTAATGATAGTCTGGTTTGTTTTTTCGTCCCTCCAGGCAGCCGTTAGCTTCATTTTAGTAAAAATCAACTTGCAGAGACTTGAACTTAGCTTGAGACAATCATATGAAACATAATGTCTGGATTTATTGAAGTTACATTCAAAGTGCAGATTGATTTGCTCTGCCAGCTCCCAGGCAATTAGCTAACTAATCAATCATCAGATAAAACTGAGAGTCCGATTTTTATAATGTTTTTCATGAGAAAAAGAGCCTCTGGCATCACAAAAAATATACACAATACTTTTTTTTTTGTTTTTAATAAGATGAATGAATGATTTGATGAGATGATGATTGGAAGAAATCCTCCCGTGGAAACAACTTGATAGATTTTAATCAGTCTTTTGGGTTTTCTGTTACTAATTCAATTTCAATTAGAGAAAGAAATCCAAAGATTATTAGTGAGCTAAGGATTCTGGGGACAAACCTTCAGTACTGATTTGATATTCCTGCACTGCATTACCACACAATAGACAGACACAATAAACAACAATAAAAGCGGAGATTAAACTCAGCGATGAATCATTTAGCTGTAATGTGTCGCTCATGAACTATGACATGTAAAAAAAAAAAAACACCAGTATGATCCAGTGATGCGTCACAACAGCACCAGATAACAGTGCTGGAAATTAATTATTTAAACAAATACACCTACATACTGAGGCATTGATTCATATCCTGGTTAGTTTACAGATAAGTGCAGGTTTAATTTGTTTACACGCATCCTCATATCCTGAACACGGATAGCTTTTAGTGTACGAATGGACTAAAGCAGATGAATATTACCATGGAAACAGTCCAGAAGGCAGTGCTGCAGAGTGGAGTGTATTCACATTAACATCAACATGTAACAGCGAGGCCAATAACAGGTTGCTGCAGACAGAAAACCATGTTTATAGATCGCTACATATGGAACAAAGTCCACACTCTGGATAAATGAGGCTCTGAAATTTACATTTACACTGAAAACACACACAGAAGCAATCAATACTCTGCTGAACATGCAGTCTCAATTTATCTATATAACATGCAATCAAACAACACTAGGTCAAAACCTAGTATATGTCTGGACCGGGTATGAAATTGTGGCCGATTTGTTAGAGTGTTAGTCAGTGGTCGTGTTTATAATGTGAATTCCTGGATCTTAAATGTTCATCTGCAATTTTCTGTAATGGTCCCAGTAATATTTGTTGGTAAAGTGTTCTGAAGTAGCATCACATGACATGGTTCAGCTACACTTGAGTCAAAAAAAAAAAAAAAGGTTTATAAATGCTGTTGCAAGAATAATACTGTCCACTCATATCTTTGGATGTTTGATTTGAAAGAAAACTTTAATTTTAATTCTAATTATTTTAATTACCTGTCTGTTAACTCCCCCCCGTAGGGATGGTTATTTGGGGAGATTTAACTGTGCTCTCTCCCTCATGCACCCAGTTACCGCAGTTACAGTAAAAATCAAGCACACCTGCAGAGCAGCAGTCCCACACTAAACTGCTACATGAGTCACATGTTTTACCTGCAAGTCTTGTGTTTTAATGCTGTTGTTCATCGTTTGTAATGTGAAAATGTCAGAGAAATAAAAAGCTTGCGTCCTGGTATTAGTTTAGGTATTTGTATTTGTATCTGTATTTGTTGAGGCAGCAAAATTATTTGTATTTGTATTTGAATAAAAGTAGAAATAGGCTTAAAATCCCTGTTTTTGTTTTTATTACACTTTTAATTTTAGAAAATTAAAGTGTTACGATAAGTGTTCATGAATAAACTATCTTATGAAGGAGGTCCCCACATCGGGTCTCGAACTGGAGTCTCCCAGATCATAGACGACTGAGCTGACTACTGAGATAAAATTTTACTCATCGCCTCACTGCCTCACTCTACCTATTTATACACTCATAACACAGAGACAGAGGTAACATGTAGGGAAGGACTTCAAAGGTGATTCTTGCTTTGCATTTTTCATTTATTGCCTATTTTTTACAACCTAACTTTGTGGAAAGGAGAAGGAGAACAACAGGTGATGGAGAGTCTCTTGGGAGCTTTTTGTGTGTGTCAGTAGTTCAGCTTTATCTCTGGGGAACACCCCCAACTCTGGGAGTGATGTCCAAATTAGGAAATGTGCATCATGTAGCAGGTGGATGTGACTCCCCTCGTTGAGACCTGCTGATAGACGTCACAGCGGAGCAGAGGAGAGACACTGAGATAGTGATGTAACCGACCTGCGTGCTGGTATTTGACTTTTTTTTTTCTTCTCGAATACAAATAATTTTAAAAATATTTCTATGAAACAAATATTCCCGCTATTTGTGCTTTGCCAAATAACATATTTGTATTCGGGCACAACCCCTAATACAAACGCACTGCAGAGCGTCTCTCCTGCCGGCTGCTACCTACAGCACCACCACCCGGAGAGTCCATCACACTGGACGGCAGAGGAGGAGACGGTAGAGACGCTGGTACACGTCTGTTCAAACAGGAGTTAAGACGACTTCACTACATTTAACACCAGAGCTCAGAGCGTCAGAGAGGAGGGGACACAGTCACTTGTGTTGCGCTGCTGTCCTCCGCTTCCATCATCTTGTGCCAATTCATTTTGAAACAGCAACAGCCAATGGGGAAACTCCAACACTTGGCTGGCCGACCACTCAGTCACTCAGTCATGGACAACCACAGTTATAGGGTTGGTCCATGGCTGGTCCAGGCAAAAATAGTTAGTTAGTTGAAATCTGGTGCTACAAGCATTAAGGAAAGACAGCAACATCACTGTTCTGTGTTTTGAATCAGCAGCAGGGCGCAGCAGCTCCTGGCTACTTCCAATCCTACCAGCTTGGAGGCTACATCAGAGGTTGCTGCTATCCACCAAGTACAATCTCATCACGCTGCTAAATACAGCGAATTGTAGCAAAAATAGAGGAAATGGTGAGTAATACATAGTAAGTTTCACTAACTAGTATCATGTTTATTGTCTCAGACCGGATCATCAGACTTTGAAGCTGATGTAGCCCCGATACCGTTTCTCTTCATTGATCTGTCTTTTCTCTGCTGGTGAAGAGTTTTATCATTCAGGAAACTCAGGCACTGCATCGTTTCCCAAATGCGTTTCCCTCACTGTAGTTTCTGTGGTTGCCATGGTTACGTGTCGAATTGCAAATCAGCAGCACGGCTGCCGTTGTATATACTGAGAACAATGGAGGCCATGGCAGCAACCCTTCACTGTCTGAAAGCACCGTTAGTGAAGTCCAACCCTGATGTTGGGTGATAAGGTCTGGGTCACAGTTCCTAAAAGTGCTGGATGGGGTGGAGGTCAGGGCTCTGTGCAGGCCAGTCACCAGCCACGCCAAACTGGGAAAACCATTTCTTTATGGAGCTGGCTTTGTACACGGGGCATTTTCATGTTGAAACAGGAAAGCGACAAACACAAACTGTTGACACACAGTTGGAAGAACTCAGTTATATAAAATATCATCATTGTGTTGAGATTTCCCTTCTTTGGAACTTAGGGGCCAAAACGAGGAAGAAGACTTTCTGCAAAGGAACACTAAAGTATGTTGGCTGTGACGATGGCTACGTCTGCACATGGTTGGTTTTTTATTTTTTTTCCCAGTCATTTCAGATACCTGCTGTTGCCCTGTAGTCGCCCTCAGTGTGTTCCCGCCATTCGCAGTGACCTGATTCCTCCATCCTCCAGCACACTTGTTCTCCAGTCTGTCATTATCTTCCCTGCATTCATACCAGCCCTGTTTTCCAGGTCATTTGCCAGATCGTCTTAGACTACATGATAGTTTTGTCTGATGTTGGCATGCTAACAGTTCTGTACAGACCCTAACCTAGCACTCTGTGCGTTGTCAGATGTCATGAGGCGTTCTGGATTCAGCATTGGTTGTCGTCCATTATGATACAGTACATGGGATAAAACAATATATCGTCATGCCCGAATCCCATTTTCAGTCCCAACGCCCTATGTCTGTCAGGTCGGACTATTATCAGCCTGCTGTCTAGTAGCTTGAACCGGTCGTGTTCTACCAAGTCTTGTTCCAGCATTTATTCCTGTTTCTTACCTGTCTGTACTTGTTCCTGGTTTCACCCGCCTGCTTTGTTTGCCCTTGCTGGCTGATTACCTGCTGCAAAAACCTGCTTTGAACTTCTACCTAGTAAACAACTCTCTGCCTTCAACTGCTCTGCCTGCTGCCTTTGAGCCCACATCTCTATACTCACAATCGTTACAGTGAGCAGGTGCGTCCACATACTTTTGGCCATATAATGTATTTGTATTTAAATGTGATCAGTGAACGTGTGTGTGAGTGCATCCACAAAGTCAAACAATATGTCCTTTTTTTAAAATTAGGTTTAGTTTAGGTCTTGTGATAGTAGTCCAATCTATACACCACAAATAATACAACACCTGACAGTTCTCTGAAATCTCAGTTCAAAAACAAGACATGCTCTTCGGAGTGGAGTTCAATAAAGTAAAACAGGTACTGTATACACCGGTTACTGAAAGTTTGTGGCAAAACAACCAGTCATTAGTCCTTCAGTCAGCACATCAAGTCGACTCACGTCTCTCTCTCGATTGTATTTCAGTCAAACAAAATTCTGCAACAGTGTTTTTTAAAGTTAAGAATTACTGAGGGACAGACGGACCTTGACTACTAACAGTGCTGCAGATACTTTAAATTAACAAATACACAGACAAAGAAACATACTTAGAGCTCTGCTATTTTACCACTGTCATCCCAGCATGTGAGGAAAATAGTCCAAACCAATCGTGTAAGGCAAAACAAAATAGGAATGTATGATAGGAACATTGGACAGATAATTTTTATGATGACTGATATTTGATTTTTTTCTGTGTGATCCTTAATTTGAAGGTTTGAAGTTGTTTTTATTTGGATTTGAATGACCCAGTTTGATGAATGAGAGTGTGTGATTGTGTTTTTGTTTGTAGACTCCACACCAGCAGACGAAGGACATTTTGTCTAACAAGGACATCGGGGACATTGGTGTGACTGCAAACTTTTTAGGACTTGTTATCACATGACCTCATTATCTAATTATCTTAAAATAACTGTCACCACATTATCTTATGGTTATATATTTAGCTGCCTATCCACTACAAAAACTTAACAACCTTGCAGATCCTGAATCTATTGGAAGTTAAAGGCCGAAGGCGGCCAAAGAGGCTCTGCGTTACTTTTCCACTGTATTTTGCAAACCAGGAAGGATCAAATGTCTCAGTTAGACCTTGTAAATTGAAATTACAATCAAGTCAATCAATTGAAAGACAAAAAATAAGGACAAGGACAATATCAGTAAGAAAAAGAACCCCATAGCAAATAAAATAATACATTCAAATAAAATAAAAATCTGTTTTGAGGACATTTTAGAGTTTAGTAAAATATATAAATATGTTTTTTTTTTTTCTTTTTTACCATTATACCTATTAAATTTACAATAAAATCAATAAAAGGATCTTTGCATTAAAAATATGTTGTAACATTTTTAATATGATTTTTTATTATTTTTTTGTTGAAAATTACAACTAAAATCTGACCAAAATGTGTTCAGTTATTTATATATATATATATATACACATAACACACACACACACACACACACACACACACATATATATACACATTTAAAAATCATATATATATATATATATATATATATATATATATATATATATATATATATATATATATATATATATATATGTGTGTGTGTTATGTATATATATGTAGGATTTTTAAATGTATTTCTCTAGCGTTACTGAGTGTGTACCATTTATATGGTAATGACCAAGTTTATTCTATTCTATATTCTCAATTATTAAATTGTTCTCTCATAGTTCTTTGTTTTTAAGAGTCCCTGCCGATGTACAAATAAGAGTGAAATGGTGGCTCCCCTCCCTCCCCCCATGAGTATCTGGAATCAACACATTCTCATCCAAGTTCATCAAATACCGACACTTGTCAGCGTCTGATATCGATGCACAAGATACCCTTTGTCGTCTGTACCAAAGGGTAGCTTGTGGGTCAGTATCAGATGCCGAGGGGCGTTGACAAAGCCTTGGTATCTGATGCCCTGTGAATGAAAACGGGCTCAAACTTTATTTAGTACCACTCAGCGGCATCAGAAGGAGTTTTAAAGTTGAACTTTTTCACATCAATTTCCCCTCAATCTCAGCCTAGCCTACCATTTTTGGCTCCTGTTGATACAGACCATGTTTTTCACTCTGTTACACTGTAACCAACCCAACCAACCAACCAACCAATCAATATGTTTTTTCTTTTTCGAAAGTTTGAAAGAGAATCAAAAGTCATGCCCCTTTAAAACGGAGTTTTTACTAACATACGAATAGACAGCACCGCAGCAGAGCGAGGTTTTGTCCCCCAAGCTTACTTTCCAAAGTACCGGGTGCGCCTATCACTCCAAAAGCAAAAGCTATTTCACACTTTGTTCATGTCCAAGTGGTCAGTCAGATCTTTGTGGAAGTGCAGGAAAAGCAGATTGTCGTTTATGCTCTGTATTTATTATTGGTGATGATGTATTATCATCAGGTGGAGGTACGACGGAAACAAAAGGCAGAACTCGGGACAATGTGTACAAGTTCAGGTAAGCATATTTATTTTACTACTCAAACTGTTGGCTAAATTATTGTTATTCTAAGCTACGTAGAATAATATAGAGATCTTATTTCAATATATCTAATCTCATTACCACAAGTTAATTATCTCATAATCCTGAGATGTCAAACCATTATCTTGTGATTGTGACTTAAGTATCTTTTAATCCCGAGAAGGACTTTTATGATGGGGATCTTCATTCTAGATGGGAAATTATCTTATTCAAAAGGCAGAATAATCTCTTTTTAAATATTAAAGAATTTTCTCAAAATTGTAATTATATACTTGTCTTTTTTTTGAGATAACAAGCAATACAAGAATAAAACTATTTACTCCATCTGATGGGTGAAACAAAAGAGAGAATTTTCCATGTTACTCAACAGCTTTAACTTAATTTCTATTACATGCTGATAACACTTTCTTGACTGTCAAACATCTGCATGATCTTGCAAGCAAACCTCAGATATTGTTAACACTAAGTGATCTAGTTCAGCTTTAATGCCATTGCTTGATAAATTTGACATACATATGGGAAAATATTCACACCACATACTGTAAAATACAGGATTATTTGCATTCAGCAGAAGCTAAAATGGTTTCTGTTTTCTTTGAGGTAAAAGTTATTATATTATATATAATATTCTCAGTATGTTTATTAAATATGTCAGTTAAAAACTAAATGATTAAAGTCTGAGGATGAAATATTTACTTACTGAGGAACCTTTTCTCTACAAACAAACTCTGAGTGCAGTAAACTCTGAAATCTGAGGCGCAGCCGCCATGTGAGCGTCTACCTGCTGTTACCTTCTGAACTCCAAACAAGTGTTGGAGCATGCCAACGTGTCACCCTCACCTCATCCTGATTTCCCCCGGCGAAGCAGTCAGCCGATTTGGAATCTCTGGTCGCTGCTCTGGCCTTTCAGTGCCGAAACCTCAGCGGGTAAGAAGCCGGTCCCCGTGGCTGTCTCCCTGCCCTCAAAGGAGCCACCGTGACCACGGAGCAGCCCGCTCGGACTAATGAGGTCCCTGGGTACAAGCAGCCAGCAGGACGGCGAGCCTGCTGCAGCCCGCTGACTCAGTCCTGTCCTGCCTGTAATGTGCTGTAAGCTGCTCTTCAACATGATGCAACATCTCTGCTCTGCAGGCACACGACACACGACTAGATTTTAGTCACTGAGACGCCTTGAAACAACCAACACAGAGTTTATCTTCAATTAGATAATTAAAGCTGCCTTTTTATTTCCTTTTAAGCAGTGGGCTACAACAGTTTTTGTTGTGTTTTTGTTGTCAGGTGATCTATTTTCTTCCAATATACGGTACATGTGTAACTACATTGATCATGTATTGGGCCGAGAGCCTTGTTACAACACGTCTGAGCCCACAACACTAATGTGTGACATCGAGTGTGACACCGAGGCTCCATTTCAGCTGAGTATTAACATGTGATCTGAATCTCAATGCATTGTTTGGATAATGACATCTGATCCAAGAGAATTTGCATTAACATTTATATTAATAAGCGCTAATTGTCTTGATTCTTCCTGCATCTTGATTGGATCTTAATATGCAAATTGGTTAGGGAGGCCGAGGGAAGGCAATGTCGTGGACAGGTTTAATTCAGTTTTAATAATAATAATAATAATAATGTTATTTCTATAGCACTTTTCTAAATCACAGGATAACAAAATATCTGTAGCAATAAACAACTATAAAATAAAATCAGGTTAACAGAAGACAATCAGCTAAAAACCAACAGAAACTGCAATTTTCTTTCTAGTTACTGCTACTATTAATACACTTGTAGCTGTTTGCAGGCTACCTTGAGCTAACAGGAGGAGGTGGAGTTAGGTGACCTTTCAACCTGATGGGAACATATTTTTCTTCAGGATGTAGTCACACTGTACAGAATGCATCTACACCTGGCTGAGATCTAATCATAATGTGAGCCTGACTACCTCCAGATGTGGTCTGGATGATCGGATCACATTCTGCTCATAATGAGTGCATTTACACTTTCCATTAAGATGCATTTTTACAGATTGCATGTTAATGCCAGGTGTAAATGAGCTCTGACAAACGAGTGAAGCTGCTACTGCTTTCACTTTCTGGCAGATGTAAACAAGGTGTAGGCTTAGCACCAAGCTTTATCCATTATGTCTTGAGAAATAAATGTTGAGACACATATTAAAGCTCATAAGTATCTGTCTGATTTAATGAACCAAATCTCTGTGTATATATTTATTTTAAAATATTTAGGAACCCCCTGAAATATACTGAAACAGGCCTGAATAAAGATAATATTTTATTCTGGTGGGCATCTTCTCATATTCAAGGATTTGGACTATTACGTGTTGACAAGCTCAGAGGTCCTGGAGACTGTACTGATGTAACACCGGCTCCTACAGAGAGTGTTGCATTGTGGGTTGCTTGTAGCATTAATGTTGCTAGGCTAGTGTGTTTCTATCAGTCTGTTTATAGTGAGCACTAAAACTGTTTTTAACCTGCAGGAGTGTGCGAGTGAAAACCAGTCGAAACCTTCTTCCTACATCTTTACTGCAGAAACGGACCGGCAGTCTTGGAATGTAACTAAGTACATTTACTCAAGTACTCTACTTATTTACAACTTTTTACTCCACTACATTTATTTCACAACTTATTTAATTATTTCAATATTTTATAGGTAAAGCATATGATTAGTTTTTTTATATATGCATTGTTACAGATTAGATTACCCGACAGTATTAAGGTGTTAAAAACATTTTAAATTATGCAAATCAATTAATCAGCTTTAATATTCAAGTTATAAACAGGTATGATAACTACCTTATACGTAATACTTTAAGTACATTTAGCTGACATTACATTTACTTAAGTAAGATTTTGAACGTAGGACTTTTATATAATTGAGTATTTTTTAATTGTGATATTGCTAAGTAAAAGTTCAGTGTACTTCTTCCACCACTGCGGACTCTGAATCATATGCCTAGCTGCCAAGAATTACACCTGTCAGAGATGATAAAGACCTCAAACAGACAGTTTGAAAAATGCTAACAACAATAACTGCAGTGCCTCCAACAGCCTTACAGGAGAGAGTGAGTGTGTGTGAGCTACATACATGTCAGATTACATTCTGCTCCCACTGAAGTATTTAACTTCTATGAGAGAAAAGGCTTCAAGGATGAGGAATCTCTTCTCCTCGGATGAACAGTATCTCAGGAAAACTTTCCCAACAAGTCGGATGTGGAAGTGTGTAACATCAGGAAGTCTTTTTCCAAAAACAGCTGTTCCAAATCAGATGCAACCCTTTTGGCTGCAGATACGTGCCTCTTCTATTCACGTCCTGTTTATTTTTATTAATTTTGAATATTTTTTGTTCCTCTCTCTCTCTCTCTCTCTCACACACACACACACACACACACATACATACAAACACGTTTATTAAAATAATGCACCATTTGCCCTGAACAGTGTGATATTAAAGGATATTTTATTATCAGTGCATGTCAAATAACTGAATTCATGCTTATTCTACAAAGACTTTTTAAATAGCCTGGACAAAATTATTGGTACCCTTTAGAAGTTAGAAGTACTTTAAGCAGACTATTGTGTTTTAATTAAGTGTTTTCAATCTTATAATCACTCATGCAGCCAGTTTAAAAGGCTGCATGATTGCCACCGTGTGCATCACATTGAACATGGAAAACAGAAGGAAAATGAGAAAGTGGTCTGAAGACATTAGAAAAAAGGTACTAGCCAAGCAGGGTCAACATAAAGGTTACAAGACAATCTCCAAAGAGCTTTATGTTCCTGTGACCACTGTTGCCAATATTATTAATAAGTTAAAGGCCGGTGGAACTGTAGCCAACATCTCTGGTCACAAGAGGAAAATTGGCCTGCGATTGAGCAGAAGGATTGTTTGGATGGTCGAGAAAGAATCAAAGAAAACTTAAATACAGATACAAGCTGAATGAAAATGGGCTCCATGGTAGAAGAACCAGGAAGACCCCATTTCTAAGAGGGAGACACAAAAACCAGACTGGGCTTTGCCAAAATGCATGTTGACAAGCCACAGTTCTTCTGGGAGAATGTGCTTTGAACAGATGAAACAAAATTAGAGCTTTTTGGTAGATCACAGCAACCTTACAGAAGAAAAAATGAAGCCTTCAAAGAAAAGAACACCATGAGTACCGTGAAACATGGAGGAGGATCAGTGATGTTTTGGGTTTGCTTTGCTGCCTCAGGCACTGGATGCCTTGAATCTGTGCAGGGTGCAATAGAATCATACGACTATCAAGGCATTTTGGAGCAAAACATATAGCCCAGTGTCAGAAAGCTGTGTCTCAGTTGCAGGTCATGGGTCTTCCAGCAGAATAATGACCCCGAATATACATCAAAAAGTACTCAAGAGTGGATGAGAAGAAAACGTTGGACCGTTCTGAAGCGGCCTGCTATGAGTCCTGATCTGAATCCCATTGAACGTCTGTGGAAAGAGCTGAAACTTGCAGTTGGGAGACGGCATCCATCAAACCTGAGAGAACTGGAGCAGTTTGCTCAAGAAGAGGCTGAACTACCAGTGGAGAAGAACAGAAACCTTATTCAGAGTTACAGAAAGCACTTTACTGCCATTTATTGCCTCCAGAGGCTGTGCAACAAAATATTAAGTTAAGGGTACCAATATTATGGGCCATGCCATTTTCATTTGTTTTATTGTATTAATTGATTAACTAATTAATTAATTGATTGTATTAAAGTATTAATTATTTATTGGATACCATATACTTCTGTCAGTTTCAACTTAATACAGAGAAAATTTAGTTTTTTAAAAAAAAAAAAGTTGGACGAGTACCAACAGTTTTCAGCCATGTCTGTACATATCTATCTATGTATCTATCTATCTATCTGTCCATCTTTCTATCTATCTATCTGTCTATCTTTCTATCTATCTGTCTATCTGTCTGTCTGTCTGTCTGTCTGTCTATCTATCTGTCTGTCTATCTATCTATCTATCTATCTATCTATCTATCCCTCTCTACATACACACACACACACACACACACACACACACACACACACACATATATATATATATATATATATGCACTGTTTATGTAATTGCCTCGAGAGCAGATCTCTTGAGGAGAGGGTTTTTTGAAAAGCAAGGGGAACATCAAAATGTTGAAAGCTGCTGCTGCTGCTGGATGGATGCATGACCCCTGGGAACAAACTGAAGCAGGTCTTTTCTGTTCAACACATTTCTTAATGTTGACCTTTTCCAAAAAGCCTGTGAACCAAAATGACGACTTTTCTTGCTTACACTCTGCATTTCAACTCCCGAGGCTGTTCGCCCCCATCTCCTGTTCCTTAACATTTCATATTTTCAAAATGGAGACAGACAGGGTGGAAGGGTGGGGTGGAGGGGGGTCAACACAAAGGTCAGCACCTCACCCCTGCCCCCAGCAAAAAAATGGCAATAATGTGGCCACCACTGTGCCATTAATTCCCATGAAAATCACAGCTTGGCAAGGCAGCTACCATGCCATCACTGTCTCCCCCACCCACTCAACCACAGACCATTACAGGTCATCTGGGCTCGCCACCATGCTGCTGTTGTCTGTGGAAATTGTAAGCTGTTGCTTAAGAGCCCAGGAGAGTGACTTTAATTAAAGGCTGCAGTGACCGACTGCTGCTGGCAATCAGCAGACGCCTGCTCTACCTGCTGCTTCTGTCTGTCTGCTGCTCCCCCTGCTGCCTCTCTCTGAGACATCTTCTGATCTGTTCTTCTTCTCTATCCTCAGCCTCGGCTCTGCATCTGCTCCTCTTACCAAGGACCTTAATTAAACTCAGTAACAGTTAGAGGCGGCTAAATCTGTCGATTTTGGTCGGTCATGTGGTTTGTTTAAAACTTAAGTCTGGAGGAAAATATTTCAACACCTACACATCATCAGGAAATTTGTTGTGTGTATTCGTGGTCCCCAGAGAATGATTTCTAATGATTTGTTTTTCGCCTCTGTGACCTTTCATTGATTGCCCTGGTTACAAAATTTCTACTTGTATACAGAAAATATCAAAATCTAATGGACACACAGACATGCAGTTTACTGAAGACATCCATGCTCCCAAGAGGATGGACCCTTTTGATACTTGACTCAGTATCAAAATTTCCTACTGACTAAAATTTGTTGTGGATATTCATTTTTCTGTGCCTGTTGCTTATGTTTCTATGTCTAAACTGTTAGAGAAGGTGGATGCTAGCCAACTCAATTCTGATCTGTCCAGTAACAATCTTCTTGATGAGTTTCAGTCCAGTTTCAGACCCAAATATTCTACCGAAACTGCACTGACTAAAGTAACTTAATGATCTATTAATTGCAATGGACTCTGAGCTCTCATATGTCTTGCTGTTATTTGATTCAATTGCCTTTGACACTGTTGACCACAACACCCTCCTACAACATCTTGAGAACCTTGTTAGTCTTAAGGGGCTGGCACTTTCTTGGTTTCGTTACATATAATAATACTATGTCTTCCTGCTTTGAGGTCAAATACGGTGCCCCACAGGGATCAGTACTCGGCCCACTTCTGTTTTGTGTTTACTTGCTGCACTTGGGGTCACATTTCCAAAAACCACAACATAATGTATCACTGCTATGCTGATGACACACAAATCTATCTTTCTGTAACAGTTAGTGACTCCTCCCAGCTGGTTAACCCTTTGATACATGAGCCAAGCGATGCACAACATGGGTCAAAAATGACCCATATTCATTTCCTGTGTTATTTCATGCAAGGCTGAGTGTTTCTTTGCTGTATCTTTTGAAATCAATTTATTTCATCATTTAATATTACAAGTATTCATTAAATATCTTGTTTTTGATTACTACAAATTATTATTTTTATTTTGTCTCCCTTACTTTATGAACGAAAATAGTTTTTGTATTACTACATCAAGTTCACACACATGGGTCAAAAGTGACCCGCATATGCAAGTGTGATTTTTAAAAAAAGAAAGAAATACTATAATAGTAATTATGTTAAAATAAATGTTTAAGTAGTGATTTGGACCAAATAATAATTACTAACATTAATAAATAAATACATTGAATTAAAACACATTCCTACCTAAATAAATACAATAATTTGTCACTTTGTCAACACACACATATCACTGATAACCGATAACACTTATATTGAACTGTAGTGTATCTGTAGTCTAACTGTAGTGAACTGTGGTGAATGTAACCAAATAAAAGAAAATAAAACTGATTGCCATCTCAGTGCTTGCATGCCTCATAAATGACAGCTACATGTTTTCTTGCACACAGGCTCGGTGCACTGGGAACATCGACTGCTGGCTTTTCTGTCTTTGGCACCTGGGCAGATCTTGCACCTCTTCCTCTTCACTTGGCCCTCCTGTCTGATGTCCTCCTGTGGCTGGGTGGTGGCTGTGTTTTGTTTTTTTATCCCACATCTTCCCATTGCCTCTGTAATATGCTTTTGGAGGTGGAGTGTGCCCTCCATGCACCTGCTCATATGTGGCATGACAAACTCTTTGCCTAGCTTGTTGATGAATAGCCACCATGTATTAGTCACACTATATGGTTTAAAGACTAACCATGTGAATACTTTTGGTCTGTTTTTCCTGCTTTGGCACCTTCTTCTAATGACATGAATGATATTTTGGACAATAGTGAACTTCCAACTTTGTGTCAACAGTTTCTGTTGTGTCACTTTCCTATTTCAAAATGCCAATGCCCCCATGCACAAAGAAATGGTTTCCAAGTTTGGTGCGGAAGAACTTGAACTGTCCTGCACAGAGCCCTGACCTCAACCCCACCCAACACCTTTGGCATGAACTGGAGCCAGGCCTCATTACCCAACATCAGTGCTGGACTTCACTAATGCTCTTTTGGCTGAATCCATGCAGAAAGGTTCCAACATCTGTTGGAAGTTTTGAAACCAGAATAATGGAGACTGTTATAGCTGCAGATTAATGAACTTGGTTTTACTGTACAAGGGGGGGCTAAAAATAACCTGGAATTGTGAACAATAACTGTCATTATAAATCTTTCAGTAGTACCTTTCTAATCCTCTTCAATGTACTCTCCTTGAGATGCGATACACTTGTTCCAGTGCTTTTCCCATTCCTGGAAACCTTTCTGGTAGTCATCTTTTCTTCCACAGTGGCGAATCATCTCCCTTTCAGTCCCAGTTTTAGTGTAGCTAAGCTGTTGGCCATGTCACCATGTCTTTATCTTACTCTAGATGAAAAGTGATGGTTGAATAAACATCTAACACTGTGTCCCTGCTGCTATTGAGTCCAGAAAGGCTCTATGGTAGTATTAATTTCCTTGTAATCAATAAATTGTATTCATCAGTTATATTTTCATGTTTAGTTAACAGTAATAATTCTTCCTTCTCTTCCCTTCATCTGAGCAGTTTCTCTTTACTTTCCACAGTGGCTCCTTTACATTTTTCCTTGCTGCTTTTGTCATATTGTCTTATAATACTCCACACACTCTCTCTCTCCTTTACTTTATGGCCATCTCTCTCATTTCTTTCCCTCACTCTCCATCTGTATGAGTGTGTGTTGGATTGATTGTACCTCAGGTTACATATTCTGTCCACATTTCTGCTCTCTGCCGCTCGCCTCTCCTTCACATTCGTCTCTGGAGTGCCGGCCAACCGTGGGCTATTACTGTCTCATTAAAGGGAGGATGGGGAGACGTGGGCCTGATAAATCAATCAAACTTCCTCTCGCTGTGCCAGAGGGGAGATGGATCGAGATGGATTTTGTCCCAGCGAGAGAATATCCCAGGGTGCACCTCTTCCAAATGGTGTCAGACTATGTATAATGCTGAGGCAGCACGCTGACTCCAACAATAGCTGAGCTTCTATATTCATACATTTAATGGGATTACATTGGCAGTGGAGGGACAGTCTGTGCTTTCATTATGTCGTATTACACACACTCAACATGCGTCATGGTCAAAGAATCTTGGTAATTAGACAGAAATAACTGTTGTCATCTGAAGAGAGCTGACTCTGATTCTTCTTCTACAGATACTTTACTTTTTTACTGTTGGCAGTCACACCACTTTATGTAACAGAAAGATAATGTAAGGAGTAGTTCTTGGGCAAGGAGATAATGTAAGGGAGCAGTAGTGGCCAGAGGCGTTCTGCCTCCTCAAATATTTGAGATTGGATGGCTTTAGAAATTGTTAAATTCTATATTCACAATAACTGTTATTAATTAGCCTTGATAAAGTTAAGCCTCAACAAAAGTCGCTTTTCTGTATGTTATTATTTGTATTTAAATCTGCCTGCTACACACAGACCCCCCTCTCTGTTTAGGCTACTTGGTTCCTTCCATCGAGAAAGCTCTACGAAGTATCAGTGGAGCTTGTAGAGCCGCTCAGCTGCAGCTGTGGAAGTCGTGTAGTATCAATGTTAACTGCAGTGTGAGATATGAATAACCAATCTCAGTTTACGACACAAAACAGTTTGACTTGAATGAATTTGTGAATCACTATAACCCAAATCTAAGCTTTAGTGTTAGCTTGTTGTCCTTTGCCATTAGTAGCTAAATTATTGTTTTTGTCCAAATAAATCTGCAGCACTGAAATGCGTTCTACAAGACAAACAGGAGCTACATGATTGTGAGCTTTCTTAATGTAGGTAACAGTGCTGCTAGCTAAGCAGCTAATGCTACCCCTGAGTTTGAAGCCTTTTTTGCTAAATATTGTCTTGTTCAATATTGTTAAGTGATATATAGTGTTAGTAAGTGTCGTTCAAATATAGTTTGAGATAGTTACTGATAGTGGGGTGGTTTGATCATAAACATAGAAGCAAAATCAGACAGTAACAGTAACATATGCATTGTGAGACTGTGAAACCTCAAAAAACTGACTGCGCGACACCCCTGTGGCCGTCTATATAAGCTATAGTTTGAGTTTAATGCTAACATAAGCTTAACTGCTTATGGTGACAATGCTAACATGCTGATGTTTAGCGGGTAAAATGTTACCATATTAGCTATTTTTGTGTTTAGTGCTAAATAGCAAACGTAAGCATGCTAACATTAGCTGAGGCTGATGGGAACTCTTCCTTGAGCTGTACAGGCAACAATTTGACAATTTATGACCACTTACAGAAGATACATTCAGTAAATACCAAAAATGTTATTTTGCATCAACTACAATTTGTTCTTAAATTAAGCGGTCATATCACTATATTAAGTGGAAGAGACATAATTAAAGTCACACTTGATCACATGGACAAATCACATGGAAAGCTAAACCTATCCTATCAAATCCAGATCATCCTCTCTTTACGAAATTTATCATCCACTCCTCTGCTCAGAGATAAAAGTTTCAAAAAATTAGGTGCAACAGTTTAAATTTTCATTTATCCCAATAAGTGCTCTTAAATCTGATATATTTTAAACTGCCGCTTGATTCTTCACATAGCATAACTTTATTTTTTTTATCTCTATTCTACTGGTGCTGTTTTCCTTTTAATGAACATCCTTATTGTCTGAATTGTGAATATAGTACCGACATGTTTAATGTCTTATTGTCTTGTAGGGTTTTTTATGTTTTCATGGTTTTGTGTTTTTATGCTGCCTTGCTGCAAAAACAGTTTCCACTTGTGAGACACTGAAGATCTGAACTGAAGTTCCTTTGTAAGAATTTAAAACTACTATACTGGAATTGAATCTCACCAGCAATCTTTTAAACAAGTTTCCAGCCATAAAAATAATACTAATAGAGTTTAAAATGAAGAGAATGGAATGCAAATATATTGACTGGGAATGTGCAAATGTGTTATCTATAAATACGTATAATGCAGATTTAATTGCACACAGCAGAGGCTTGCATTTAAATGCAGTGCTGGCAAGTATCATTTATATCATATATGGAATTAAAGTGGTCCTAACATGGAGCCTTGTGGCACACCTCATACTGTATAATACTGTATAAAGATTTTGACATAGTCCTTTGAGTAAACCATTTTACAGCACTATTTCCAAAATCCATAAACTTCGACTACAGTATTGTGTTGAGCATTTTCTGCAAATTAAGACACTGTCAGTGTATTTTCCTCTATCAATATTTTGCCAATACCATTTTGTCATAACACCCCCTACAATTTGTATTTCTAACTGACAGTAAACACATCACTATATCCCGACAGACCATGTTTGATAGTGATGTTTGTCCAAGCTGTTTGCTGCCAGTTTGTTCTTTTTCTTGCTTCTTTAATTTCATTGTTGTAGCTCCTACTTTTGGATTGGTGACAATTTACATTTACACATTGTTCTTAATAAGGCCAAATGTGTGTCTGACCTCTGGAGGGAGATTGCCTGATTAGATTAGAATCCATCCTCAATGTGTCTTGGGTGTGTTTACACCGTTGCGTTATGCAATTACAATCCTATCACCAAGATGTATTGATTGACTTAGCCATGTGAGCTCTGGGCTGCGTTCAGAGTGACAATGTTCCTTCTGGTTTCATCTCAGTGTTACTAGGCATTTTACAGCAGCCTTTGAGGTGTGTTTGCTCCATGAAAACACCACTGACCAACTGTTTTTTTTTTTTTTTTTTTTTAAATATATTTGAATGGTTTTGGAGTCTTTTTTGTTTGTTTGCTTGTTTCTACCTTGAATCATTGTTTATTAATCTTATATATATTCTCACGCTACATGTTTTATTCACCATTTCTGAATGGTCAAAACATAAAACTTCTATGTTCACACTGTACTTGTCATGATTCTCACACTAACCATAAAACATTATCTTATTTTCATTGACAATTCAGACAAGATGAGTGTCCTCGAAAATGTTGGCAAAAGAGAAAAACATTGTTAGTTTATGCAAGTCCATTTGGAAGAGAAAACTAGGAAAAAACAAAAAAAAATATGGCATCACAGATGGCTTGACAATACTGTTTTGATTTTTTGAAGTGAAGTTCAGATTTATTTCTGTCACAGTTTCAAGAAAGACTACAGTTTACCACAACATGTAAAATAATGAATGACAGATCTTTTAACATCAGCCATGTGGGAAGTCAGATCACAAAACTGTTCAAACTGCAAGACTGCCAATCAAATTTCGGACATGCCAGAAATCCATCCGATTGGGACAGCTCGATTCTTGAATGCGAGGCATCGTACAACGAGAACCACTCTGGTGGAAACTGGGCCAGATTCTACAGTATAATTGGTTGTAGGCGACCAATTAGGAGTTAAAATCTGGCTTATCCATGCAGTGTCTAAATGTGAGACAAAACAAACTTTCTCAATCCATAAAAAAGCATTTAATAATTTTGTTTAGCTAAAAACTTAAAAATCATAGAATATGTTGCTCATCATACTCACACTAGCAGTCACAGTGCATATGTAACAAGACAGATAACAACAAGAAGACTATAGACTAATCTGGCGGCTGATTTATGCATTACTACATTCTCAAGCGCTGCCTCCATTCCTGCGGTGGCAAAGAGGAAGTGAACACATTTGCATTGACAATGAAAGCAGAGATGTTTGGGTTAATCTCAGTCAACCTCTCCAACAGATGAAGGTAGTCTGTGTGAATGTGGAAGTTACTCAGCCTCTTAACACTAGTCTGGAATTAATTACAAAGCAGGCTCTGTATGAGCGTAGCGCTTCTGTCTGAACTCCACTGACTGGATGTGAAAGTGCTGTTTCTGGAGTAGCTTTGCTCATTAAACCCAGCAGGAAAGAGTTACTAGCTTATGATTTAATTCATCAAACCCCATGATTTCACGATGCACTGCAATCAGAAGAAATGCATCATTTAATAAAAATTGGAAACAAATGATACTGTAAAACTGATGGATTTTGGCTAGTAAATGTAACACTAACACCAAGCTAACAGTGATAAGCTTTAGCGACACCTGGTCAGTCAGAATGTGATAGAAAGGAAGAGGATTTAATGGAGATTTACGAAAGTCAAATTAATTTCATGGAGTAGAGGCTTATACTTTCTGTTTTTTTTTTTTTTTTTTGGAGCAGCTGATAACAGCGCAGAACAGAAAATATGTTTAGTCATCTGATAAAACTGGACCAAATTTCATTGAAAAGTTTAGTAGATTAAAACCTTTGTTTTAATGGTATTTGATGACTATATGTTCAACCGTTTCTACAGGATCTTCTGGACAGATTTCTTGGCAAAAGCTTGATGCTTATAAGGTGAAATCCTTTACAGACATTAGTGTCATATGCAGGTTTACAGGTGGGGTGTCACCACAGTGATGGTGAGTTTCTTCTACTTCTGCCTGCAACCCAGATTCATCTATATATTTAAAAAGAAAAAAAAAAGCACACACACATTGCATAGTATATACAAAAGTCAGTCAAACCACTAAAAATAAATGAATAAAAATGATATAAAATGGAGTCTCCAATCACATTCACTCTGTATGTAGTAGCAGCTATAACAAACACCGCAAACAAAAAACATTTTGTAGTTTCATCATCAGAGAAGACAATCCTGCTGCCCTGCAGTGTGCGCTCAGTCAAACCTGAAGTGTCTATGTATTATTTCAAGGGAAACGCTTCCTCTGTGAGTGTTTTCCTCGCCGTTCATCGGCTGCCGTTCGGCTTCCTAACATCTCATGACTGGATGTGACAGGCTGCTGCGGAGACGAGCGGCTCCTGTCAAATTGCAAATGAGGAAAGTAAACAGGTGAAATATGACAACAAAGCAAACAGCAAACATGTCGTTCTCCGCGATTGATGAAGTCCCCGTCAGAGCCAATCAGGGGCGAGCGTGTCTCCTCGATGTGAGTTTCTTCTTTGAGTCAGAAGCATTTTAAATGCTGGAATTGAGAGGTGGCGTCTCCACAGGTTATGTCAAAATCCAACATGAACAGACATTGCAACGCCCCCCTTTAGGCCAGTTATTCATCTCACTACCAGTCAACAGCCGTAACAGAAGATCTTCTATTCTAATTGTGGAAAAAATATATACAAGACATCACGCAGAGGTGAGAGAAGTGCAGCATCTAATTTCCAGGTTCTGACTTGCTGATCAGATAAAAGACACAAACCAGGTACACACTTCAGGCAGGAAGTTTTTTTTTTAAATACAGCCTGGAGATATTGTTGCTCTTGGAGTTTTAATTTGCAGCCGTGTCTTTTGACCTGCTGGACTGACTGGACAGCAGAGAGAACGGTATGTGCAGAATTTTAAGACTGCAAATTAAGAAGCATCAAGTGAAAGCAGCTGCCTCACTCGCTTGAACCTTCCGATCGCCTCACTCGACACATCAGCTGCGTTCGAGTGTTTGTTTCAGAGGGCGCCGTGACTGGAAAGTTGCACTGAAGTCAGATTTTAGTGATGGCTGAGTCTTGTTTGAAGTTTGTTTCTGCATGCATAATATCAGGACACAAACGTCTGTTTAAGTGAATAAAATTGATTGATAAGTGCAACAAATCAATTCTTGTGTGATGTAAAAATGTTGCTTGAGAACTGTGGCCATTTTGAACTAGAAAACACCAAGACTGCAGACGCCCACCAAGGCTGCACAGTCCTTTAAATTTATTTTAATAATAGAAAACATATTTTAATAAGATATTCATTAAAATACACATTGTGACCATTGAATGAACCAATGAATGTTCCAGAGTTCATGACAGAACAGACAAATGTTTAAAAAAATGTTGCTAAGAAATCCTTTAAAACATTTAAGGAAAAATTACCTAAAGTAAGGCAAAATCACTTATTCATTAGCCAATAGCCTTATTCCCCACCAAACTTAATTGAAAACATTTTTGGCCCCTCTGTGCAGAGAAATGGCATGTACAACAGTACAAAAAACTACAGACATGCTGGCTTAAAAAGAGTGTCAGTCTTACTCAGACATACTGGATGTTTTCCCCAAACTGCCGCTGTGGGCTGTCAGTCATAAACTATGATCACTCACTCAATCATGACTGGTGAAGGTCAGTGAAGTCAGTGTTGCAGTCATTTCTTGCATGAGCATTGCATGTGAATTCTGTTTTTATGCATTTTAAGTGAAGTTGAGCTCAGGTTGTTTGACATGTTAATAACCAAAAGACTCATTGAAATGTTCCTCAGCATTACCCACAATGCAACTCTACCAAGAACAGCTCAGTCAGAGATTGTGGGGTGTTATGCTAGAAGTGGCTAACATAGCCTGGAGCTGCTAGCCTCCAGCTGAGATGAGGAGGTCTGGTATTTTATTTCATTTTCACACTTGAAGTCTTCAGCCTCAACCGGCACTAACTCAAGTGACATCACTTGAGGCAGCGGTTGATCAGATTTCCCACAGCTCCTTCTGCAGACACAAAAGGCTTTGTACTACTTTTTACACATATAACAACTACAAACAGACACCGATGTGTAAAATCTGTGGATGCAAATGGAATTTTAAAGGTGCAGACAAAGTTGATGGAAATATGCGAGTGGACATGTTTGAACTTGAAAATGTAAAAAAAAATTGAAAGCATTTATCAATAAATTTGACATCAAAATATAAACTCACTGGTCAGTTCATTAGGAACACATTTGCAATCTAATGCAACAGCTCTACCATAAATTCTACATTTCTGAAGATTACACATTTTCATTGTTTGTTGACGTTGTCAGAAAGGTGATAATTCTACTTTATGTTTATTATTGTTCCTAATATTTTGCCCCCCTCATGTGTTTTAATGGAGTGGACAAAATATTAGGAACACCATTCAATACCCATTACGACCTCAATAATGAAGTAGAATTATCACATTTCTGACAATGTCGACAAAAAATGAAAATGTATAAACTTTGTAAATATAGAATTTATGGCAGAGCTGTTGTATTAGATTGCATCAGATTGCACAGGTGTATCTAATGAAGTGGCTGGTGAGTGTATATGCAAAAGCTATGTGTGATTTGAAAGGGCTCACTCAACTTTATAAGGCGATCATATATCAGTTATGCAGATTTATGAATGCATATTTAAAGATATCTCATCATGGACCATAATGCTGTTCAAACAGAAAGTCTGAACTGATTAGAAGGAAGGTTAATCGAACTTATAAGGACTCATTCATTTCTATACCAATCGTTAAGCCGTTCTTGTTTGTAGCTGGTGATATATCTTACTGTGACAAATGAACAAACATCCACATCTTGAATCCTTACTACAGCTGAAGCAATAACCATCCTCGTCCACATAAAATACTTTCTTTTAATGCAAATTTCCCAGGACATCAGACTAAACTCCTACACATAAGATGTGGAAAGTGACTTGATGCAAGTTTTCACTTTCAGAGGACAAAGTGTTAACTCTCCAATGTGTGTGTGTCGTGCTCTGTGGCTGATCAGGGCCAGAAGTGGCTCGGCTAGCCTGAGAGGCCTTAATTAGCCAGCGTGGTTCCTACAGCTCACCATCACGCTGCCATCGATCCACACACACACACACACACACACACACACACACACACACACACACTCTCCTCTGTTAATGACCTCTGACAGCAGGGACAGGGCTGCTCGTAGGAACTAACTGCTTTTGGATCAGTACAGCTGTGACATTAATACAGTGTATATGTATGTGTGTGTGTGTGTGTATATTTACAGCGAGCGGTTAAAACAAAAGGAACATCCGCTCAAAGGCAGCGTTTCATTTTCCATCCAATTATTCTGTGAGGAAGCACAGAGCAGCCGCCGCTTTGTGGGAACATTCCTGCTGCAGAAACAGAGCTGTTAAGCTCCAAGCTTTGCCTCGCTCACTGCTAATTCAAGAGAATTTCTGTTGTCTCTGGTCCTTCCCAAACCCCAATTTGTCTTCTTTTTGTTCTTTACTGTATGACTGTTAAAATATGCTGATGAAAGGAGACCAAGCGTTTGCAGAGAAACAACAGTAAACCAGTGTTTTTATACCCAGAGGAAACCAGGCTTCTTGTTAGACCTGCTTTTCTGCCTGACTTGACACTTTTGCCGGATCAAACGTCTCATCACAAAATGCAACCTACAAACAAAAGTGCTTACCCATAATCCATCTGTGCAGGTGTGTGATGCGGCGGGCTCTGAAATAAACAGCAGAGCTTGTCGTTAATCCTTCAGACATGCTTCCCTCTAATTAACAAGCTCGACTTTAGCAACACAACGGAGAATGAATTGTGTTTTCTCAACAAAAATAATTCTTCTCTTCTCCTGCAGCTTCCGTGTGTTTTGGCAGAGTTCAATGGAAGCTTCATCCATCAAAGGAAATAGGCTTCACGCTGTTTTTTTGCAGGTTAAAGTCTATTTACTACGAATACATTCCTACAATAACAGCTGGTCATTTCCCAAATCACGCTGTAGTGTTTTGAATATCTGAATTGATCTGATATGACATATGATACAGTATGATACACTACATGGCCAAAAGTATTTGGACACCCAACACATGTTAGTTAAACATGTGATGCCAAAGCCATGAGCATCAATTTGCAGCTTTATAAACCTCCACTCCTGGCTTCAGGCTTTCCTGCAGATGAGCATCAGTGATGTCCCGCACTTGTGATGGGAACTGAGGCCTGGCTCACCTCTCAGTCGCCATTTCAAATTGGAAGAACACTATTGGCCAAAATATCACTCTATGCTATTGCATTAAGATACTCTTTAATTTAAACTAGGGGCTTTAGCTCGAATAAGACCATAAACATATATATATCACCCAAAACATGTACTGTAAACCTTTGTTGCATGTCATACCACTCTGCTCCTATATCCTGTCTCTGTCAAAAAAAATGCAAAAATGCCAAAAAAAAAAAAATCTTCAAAAAAAAAAATCTTAAACTGTGATTACAAATTTACAAAATGAGAAAGTTTTGTATTCTTGTGTTAACTTGTGTGTCATTTCCATTTCGGACCTTAAAAAAAAATCATAAAAAACAGTTGTTTAGAAACATTGTTAGCTTATTAGCATACCCTCCAGAAAGCATTTTATTTGAGTTTAATGTTCCAGAAAGCTGTCTTTTCATTAATTTGAGGAAGATTATGATGGAGTTTTGTTATTTAGGTAAGTGTTCCCTTCAGCCACTCCTACTGGCTGTTAACAGTGTAACAAAAGCTAGCTGATTAGGTGTTGTGGTGCATCAAACCTAAAAATGCTTCTCTAGTGAAAAATAAAAACTGGAGCCTAACAACTCTTAACAGTTCAACTTAATATGTTTGTTTACTTTAGGTTATGTAAATAAAAAAATTACCAGTTGGCAAAACTATTTTAAGTGTGATGAACCTAAAATAAAGAGTTGGTTAACTTCTTAAACTGAGTTGAATCAACTGCTATGCTGATGACACCCAGCTGTTCTTGCCACTCCCTCTGTCTGACGCTCGAATGGAAGAACGCGTCATTGCTTTGCTGAGGACGTCAAGGCAGAACCTGGAGTTCAACCTGCACAAGACTGAGCTGGTGTTTCTACAAGGGAACCTGTCCATCACCGGTGACAACACTGTGGTGATGCCAACTCATTTCATAAAATAATGCCTGCACACTGACAAAATAAAGTATAAGAAGTTCTTAAGATGCAAAAGTGAAAGTACAGTCGTCAGTACAACTTACAGGCACACATGATTCTAGAGACATAAATATGATGTCAGCTCAAATAAATGTGACAGCAGGGGAAGCATTTGTTCAGTGATTTAAATTGTAGGTCTGGTGTTTTGCGCATTGACAGCTTTTTCCACTGGTTAGAAAAAAGAGAAATCGACAATTGAGAGCTTTGGAGGCGGTGAGAAGGATACCCGACATTCTTGGGACAAAACAAATTGAAACAACCCTGCTCCCCTAACAGAAATCTGCTAAAATGCCAACTCAGTCTGAATATCTGTCTACTTCTAAAACATGATATAGTGACATGATTCAGGTCCTCAATCTTCTTTATTACCTGATCTTGAGGCCTTGCATTAAAATGGGGTCTATGATAAAATCCAGTTTTAAAGCTTTCATTATTTCAGCTGATTAAGCTTACACAATGCATATCTCTAAATTGTGTTTAATGTGTTTAATCAGATTACCTCACAGCAAACCTGGTGCCATGTAATATTCAAGCATAGTAATACTGTACAATGCACAGAGAAAGGGAGGAATGGGGAGTTAATAGGGGCCCAGGAGGTCATTACTGCCCCGGGGGCCCCTAGCAGGGTGATCAGTACATGTCAGTATTAATGCAAAGTATATGTGATTTGTAATAAATTAGCTAAAATGTGTAAAATAAGGTATTTAAAATGTTCCTAGGTTGAATTTTTGTTCATTTTGTCCCAACCTGTCACACAGCTGTTCAACAGTCAATGACACATACTGTACATTAAAATGAGCTAAATCAGCACAGCAAGTTTCTCCCCAACTTGTTATTATCTTACGCATTTTTGAAAAACTATTCAGAGTCTTCTGTAGATTTTATTGTGCTAATGTAGAGAAATCAGCATGATGCAATCTGAAAAGAGGACAGGAGCGACAAAACGAGATGCTGAAGTTTCTAAATCTGGCAGCGGAGAGTGGGAGCGCTGATAACTGTACAGCAACAAAGAAGGGACATCAAACACTGAGAGCAAATGCTCACCTGATTGTTGCCGCATGGCGTCGAGCCCACATTATGCTGCAGAGAAAAGAAGAGGGCAGGAGGAGGCAGCAACAAGCCGCTCTCGCCTGTTAACACTCAGTGAAACAGCCAGAACTGCTTATAATGGCCTCGCCAAAACTTTTCATTTTATAATTGGCAGGCAGCAGCGGCAAGATTGACAAATGAGTGTCAGCCATCAGCAATTCCCCGAGTCAGGGATGCCAGAGATGGAGAGCGGAAATCACAATAATTAAAATAAATAAGGTGCCAAATGATGGCATTGCTCCCTCCAATGTGGCAGATGAGAGCTGCCGGTGAAAAAGAGAAGGAGGGATGGTTCAAGTGTCAGTCTTCACCTCATCTCCAGGACCTCTCACCACTAAACCGTTATTAGTGACAAAAAATCTGCCAGCAAGTCAGTCACTTGTGTGTGTCAATGTATATGTGTGTGTGTGTGTGTGTGTTAGCAAAGGTCTGATTATCTGATTGAAACAATGCACCGGTAATCATTAGGAGTTTACACTTCAGGATGTGCTAATTTTCACTTCCCTTTGGCTCCCGTCTGCCCTTGTTTGTGTGTTGTTACATAGAAGAAGAAGTGAGATGTGATCAGCGTAATGAAGCTGCTGGAAATGCAAACGAGAAGCAGCTGCTTGTGTGAATGCAGGGGAGGATGCAACAGCTACGTCCCTTTTTACACCTGAGTTAACATCTTGTTGACTATATGGGTTGTGTTTAGTTTGCTTTACACACAAATCTAGTTTGTCTTTATTTCATCAGATTGTCACAATGTCATCTCCTCCTCTTGACAGGGTCGACAAATCCCATGAAAAGACCAAAACCAACTATGAATTGATCCCAGGTATTTTCTTTGTATCCAAAGCCTAATACATCTTTCTCCTCTGTACCATAGAGCTCCATTGTTGTCCGAAAACTGTAAAAAATGCATCAGTGAGCCAAACCATAGCATTGGGTGACATGTTCCTTCATTACCATGAACACACACACTGCAGTTTATTCTGATTCAATCCCACACACACAATTCTGCTGCAGGAAATACTCGCTAGAGCACCAACTGTGGATGAATCCACCGCTGGAAATAGTCCCCAACAAATGAAGTATTTATTTCTATTTGAGTAACGTTTGCTAAAAACTGCAGCGTCCATTTCAGGAAATCATTGATCTTGTTTTTCAGTGCTTTACCAGTTGGGATTATGGGGATGTCATCTTTTCTGTGCCTGAGCAACATAAATACATACATCCATAAAAAGTAACACTGCCACAAAAAAGGTGGATGGATGAGATTGATGCAGCTATATAGGTCATGGTAAATCAACTTACAGAAATAACAGCTCTTAAAGGAATGCTTTGAAATTTGCTTTCTTGGTCTCATGTCTGTATCTTAAATATGCAGCCAGGTGCTGGTTAGCTTAGCTTAGCATAAAGACCGGAAGCAGCTAGACTGGCCCTAAAAAAACTAAGTACAACAACTTGAAGCTTACGGGGGGTTTTGTGCCATTACATTGCTGGGTATAGTGACTTCCTGAAATTGTTCCAAGGCTAGCAGTTTCCCTTTACTTTCAGTCTTTATGCTAAGCTAGGCGAAGCATCTGAACCTGGATATCTGCCCTGGGAAGCTGAAACTGATCCATCGTCTCATCTGACTATGAGAAAGGTGGCTAACAATGCAACATGGCAGCAAAGTTGTTTGAGGTCTCTAGCTAAAAGCTGTTAGCTTTAATTAGCAACCAAACTCAGTGGCCCAGGGAACACCGCAACAAAATTTGCTAGCTTGCCACCTAATGTTAGCTTGGTACTAGCTCCCTGTTGTTACTAATAGCACGTATCATGCACGGTGGTCCAGGATCTCACTAGCACCTGTTTTTGTGATTCTTGTGGTTGACAGTGGATTTGCAGCAGATTTTGTCTCCTTTGTCCCAGCTAAACCAGTTTCCCCTACTAACAAGTGTTTGAGCTAAGCTAGGCTAATCACATTTCCTGGACCTACACACAGAAATGAAACAGATTAAAAACATCTTCTCATCTGACTTCAGGTCAGGCAGAGCAAGATAATTTCTTGAAATGTGACAGTACGCCTATTCCTTTAAATGATTATAGAAATCAAATAAAAACAGTAACTGCATTTAATTTAAAAAGCTAACAAGGATCTCTGAAGCTCTTATGTTTGAATGGGCATCTTGACTGGCTGCTGACACACACACCCACACACACACACACCCACACACATTACCATTGTCTCTTTTGTATTCTCAGCTCATTTCTCATACCCCATCCCCACCCTCAACCCCCCCACTCTTCTCTTTTTCTATTTTGTTTCACTCTCATTTTCCGTCCTTCACTGTGCTGTTATCTAATGGAGCTCCGCTGTGATGTGCAATGCTACGTGAGATGGCAGCAGAGCAGACAGGTGAAAGCCACTTTGTCATCACTAAAACCCACCTGCGCTTCCAACATACTCATTAGAACCTTTTTGCTTCTCTGCTGATCGCTCGCTTCGTTGTTTTTGTGCGGCTCGTCCCCCTGCTGGTGCTAAGCTTTGTTCTGAAATGTCAAACCGCCATCAGGTCGCTGACAAACGCTGACGCTGATTACAGAGTGAAGGCCTGGACAAACAGCTCAGGACGGGCAGAGCAGGGAAAGTGACACAAGTAGGGAAAAGAGAAGTCCCCTCAATCTCTCAGCCTGTCATCCCGAGCCATTATTATCTATCCACAGGTTGCCAGATCTGAGCTGAACCCCCGCCTTTTAGGTCTTAATCTGATCCAAGAGCATCTGACTGAAATTTATTTCATTATTTCCACGTGCGTTACCAGGGTTATACTGACCGACCACATCAAAACTGACTGTACGCCCCTTCATCCAGCAGGTGAGGGCTTGAATAAGGCGACAGTTGTCATTGCTGCCAAGCCATTGAGTTGTTATAAGGTGAGTAGGAACCACATACATCCAGAAACACATCCAGTTACACATGACTCAGTTCCCCTAAATACCCTATGACCATTGAAATCAAAATATATAGTTTCTCCTCTATTTATTTTGATGTGTACTTTGAATATAATTATCATAACCAAGAGGAAGAATTTTACATTTCATGCTTCTTTTTTTATTTTCTTTGTTTTTCAGTGACAATGCCCCCTATAGAGAGTTTTCTGAAAAATAATCTAATATCGATGTTTATTCAATATTTATTTTTTTAGCAGCCTTTAACAAACATCAGTTCCCATAATCTCCAGACATTTGTGGGCTAAATGTCATGTCTCGACAGAGGAGATGAGTCCATGAGCAAATGGAAGGGTGGCAGTGAGTCCTGACATGTCGGTAATAACAGCAGGACAGAGAAGAGCGAACGCTATACAACAAAACGGAAGAAAAAAAAAATCCCATTAATTTTTCCCCATAGACGATGTCACGTGACTCACAGTTTGAGCACTTCCACAGAACAAAAACATGAACAGCTGCGCTAGAAAATATCAGGTCATTTGATGGACTGTGTACATAAAAATTTCAGGGTAGAAGATCGATGAGCTTAAAATTCAGTCTTGTGTGCAGCTAACGGCGGGTGGAAACTAAAGATTACAGTGTTGAGAAAACTGATTTTACAATCTACAGATATAGTTTTAATTTCACTCTTGAGTGAACTATGGTGCTATGTTTTGTTTAAAACTTCGTTAACGAACCTTTTGAATTAATTACGCTGTGATTCGCATCTCTGATTGGCTTCTTCTCCATAGCAACAGCAGCTGAGGCTCATGGGTATTATAATATTTTTAACCATCCCCCAAAAATCACAGACAAAACTTTCCCAGAAACTAAGTTGAAGTATTTGAAACTGGTGGTCTTCATATGAACCTTTATGATTGTTCGTTACATTATGCAGGGGAGTCCTGTGTTTTATATGCTCAGGAATAATGAGGTTGTTCAAAGAAAATGAACAATGGGAACAATGGGAATACAGAATGGTGAAAAATACTTCCAGAATCAGTGGTCCCTACCATTTCATAACGCTGTATTGATGTTCTCTAGAGGACGCGAATGTTTGGCACAGACTATGCCTGTACTGTACTTTAATTGGTAACATAGAGGCGGAGGAGCTCCAGATCATGTGTGTGTATATCAGCAGCAAACGGTTAGTGATTTCAAACATTGCACAGAGACTGCATGCTTCTGCATTATTCAAACATCACAGCAACACCTTAAAATCATAAAATAGTCATATAATTTTGCTCACATAACTATACACAGTAGATCTGAACCACCTCGGAGCAAATGTTTTCACCTGTTCACCTGAGTTGTGACAGTCTTGCCATCGCTACACATCTGCGAGCTACACACCTTCCTTCTATAATGAGAACAAAGTGATGTGTGATGTGCAGGAGCTGCTAGCGAGTCGGCAGGTGTTGACATTACAAAAAACAACACGTAGCCTAACGTCAAACGGCGCTAAAGTTGTCAAGCTACTAGTTAGCGTCCATTCTCCAAGTGGAATAACAGCATTATGGACAGCTTAATACTAAAGGTTGATAGCTATGTGGACTTATTGAAAGAGAGAGAAGAAGAAAGCCTTGCATAAATAATATATTCATATAAACATGACATTTTCCAGGTAATAGTGCACAATGAAACAAATGTGATGAGTTCCACATACATACATCGTCTACTTCATTCATCAAGTCATTTCACTTATTTCCTGACCCTTATATTTGCCTTGTTTAGCTTTTTGTTGTTTTATTTATCAATGTGATTTTAAATTGTTGTTTGTATTAATGTTGCTGTTGTTGTGTGGACCCCATGAAGACGAGCTACGAATATGTGGAAGTTAATGGGGATCCATATAAAGAATAAAGAAGTCTTCTACCTATGAGGTCCTTAACTGATATCAACGGAAACGTCTGCTCTGTTTCCACAAATACGTCCTACAAAACAGTTTCTCCTATCTTTTAAAAAATAGAAAAATACAAACAATAGCTGCCGTATCTTTATGATTCCCAGTTCTTTGCACAAAAAGAGCCATAATTATGTGATACTGCATCATAATCACAGAAAACACACAAGACATATCAAAATCTAATGGATAGATGCCATAAAACTGGCTCCCCAGGAGATGAACCATTTTGATTTTAATTACCTTTTTATCCCATTTTGGTTTTCTGAATTCCTATTTATTTATATTTCTGGTGAAACTGGGCTTCCCAAGACTCATCAGGCTTCACTGGAGCTTTTGTGCCAATAAGACCTGACACATTGAGGGAAGCAGATACGCTTTGGCCCTGACCTGCTGTCTGTGGTTTAACTGTGTGAAGCTGCTGGACACGCTGTAAGAAAGCTTTTCTCTATGAAAATCTGAAAAGCTTCTCTCTCTCTCTCTCTCTCTCTATATATATATATATATCTTTTTTTTTGTTAGAAATCTAACCCGGGGAAGTAAAGCTGGTTGAGTTTTCCGTCCTTCAACTTTTCTTTCATTTATTCTTCCCAGAAATAGAGGGAAGCAGGAGGCAGAAAGCAGAGGACATGCAGGAGCAGACGCATCGTGTCTCAGAAAGAGCATTCAGCAGGGAGCGCAGTTTCCTTCTATTTTATTTCCTAAAATATGAGCCTGAATAAGGTCAGAGAATAACCTTTGAAGTAGTGCACTATAAACCACACAAGGGCTGACTGAGAGACAGAAAGTGAGTGTGTGTGTGTGTGTGTGTGTGTGTGTGTGGGTGTGTGGGTGTGTGTGTGTGCTGTGACATTTCCTTCATCCTCTAATTTGAAGGCGGTCCACTTTAAAGATATTGGAGGTGGAAGGACTCTGTGTTCCAGTGTTTTAGAAGAGTTTATCATCTGTTGACCTTCTCAGCCACAAAAGCCACAAACTAAGAGAAAGGAAAGAAAGGAAAGAAAACAGCGACTGCTTTCTCTTGTGTTCAAATAAAGATGGTCTGTGTCATGCAGCAGCTTGTGATCAGAGCAAACCAGCCTGTGCCCTGTACAAACAGTATGTCAGCTTTAATCTGACGATGACGCTGATTGGTTGCTGTTTCCTTCCAGTCGTACAGGTTTCTGCACTGACAAAGTTTCATGCAGCTGGAGCACTTCAAGGCTTGGATTGGCAATAAAACTCTACTGCTTTGTGCTTACTATTCTAGTTGGATAGTAAGAACAAAATAAATGATCTGGTTCTATGAAATTTGGTATAAAACATCCAAATAGTTAAAAGTGATGGCTATGATGTATAGAAGACTTGTGTGCATAAGTACAAGGAGGACAAACTAACATTAGCTACCAACTTAACTCATTTTAGGACACTCATCGTACAAATTATATAGAGTAGTTTTAGCCAATCCATCACTAGAGAGCTAACGCCACTTTCATGTCATATTGTAGTTACTGTCATCACTAGTTTGCGACTTATAATTAGCAAACACGTCAACCTCCAAGTCATGATTACGACCGGAAGCTCTGATACATCCGACTTGGAACTTAATACGGAAGTGCCTGAAAAACCAAGGAAACATTGATGCCTTGAGTAAGCTAAAGTGCATCATTAATGTAACTGAACCTACATTTAATGGGTATAATGTAATTGTATCAATCTACAGTATTTAACCCTTCCATGCATAGTGGTCACTACAGTGGACAGCTAGCCGTTTTCCTATATATGCATGGGGTTTTAATGGTATAGTTGCACATCAGCCAACACAGTGGACTCTAGTGTGTCATCCCATACGCTGCCATCCATTGGCCGGCCTTTGTAAGTGCAACACAAATTTCTCAAAACCAAGATGGCCGCCGGCCGGTAGGAAATGCTCAACAGCTCAGGAATATCTTGCCAATCCTTCTATAGACCCTAGCAGGTAAATAACATTTTGTAACATCAAGTAACAACTAAGGAGTAAAATATCCAAGTATTGATTTTATGTTGGGAGAAAATGACAATTAATCATCTGTCCACTGAGTTGGACAAACTCCTTGAAAAATGCATGTTTAAAAAAATGAAGTTCAGATATTTTTTTTCATGCCTAAAGAGGAATAAAAACACAAAAAAATCCTGACTGAGGTTATCATAATTCATGCATGAAAGGGTTAAAACTCACACAAGACCAGCTGAGTTATTACACAACCCTCCTGAGTTGTCAGATGATGGTAACAATGTACATATATATATACATACACACACACACATATATACATATACATGTCATATTAAGCCTCTTCCAGCAGCCCCGTATCTGTCTGTTTGTATGCCTGTTTGTTTGTTGTTTAATAGGTGGTAGCAATAGAAATATAAAAATAAGACATTATGGTTTCTGCAGCATTTATCGACTGCCGACTGTATACACAAAGCTCTCCAACTCTGATTCTTCTTTAATTGGCTTTGCCTTGTAAACACATATCCTTGGATAAAAGCCGCTATATAAATGCTGCGACTGTGGTCGAACTCTGGTACAAAATGGTAGTAAAAAAAAAAAAAAAAAAATCCTTTAATAGTAATACAAATGAATAAATACGCTACATGCACTCACCAGAAGCATTTCACTAGGAATGCTGAGAGTGCTCATTATGTTCTCCAAGACCTACAACAAATTTGACAGATGCTGTTCTATAAAGGGCGTCTTCATACTGGAACTTTTTACACAAACACATTTCTAATCCAAAAACTGCAGTCAAATATATATTAGTTAATTTGGCATAATGTAAAGATCTAACATCTCTTAATTGATTGAATTTTATATTCATCTTGTAACTTTTCTTCTTTAATAACTGTTAATGTACAGTAGATATTTGTGTGTACTAACAGAACCCAGGAAGATTAACAACCGCTTCAGTGGAAGGTAATGAGGATCCGCTTAACAGTAAAAAATAAATAAACAAAGACTCTCAAAAGTCCTGTTCTCATTGTAGACAGCTGTCTAATGGACAGGTGCCGACTGCTTGACACTTTCTGGATGGAGCTAAGCTTTAAGTTTCCCCCTATTCAAGTTTTTGTGCTAAGCTAGGCTAAACATGTCCTGGACATGATGATGATTAAACTTGTATTAAAACGGTAAGATGATTTCCCAAAGTGGGAGTGTTGCCTTCAAACTTAAAAGACAGGTTCACAATTTCTCAAGTGTGTCTGAAATCAACAGTCAGGAGCCCAAATGAACATTGAAACCTGTTTTTCTTGCTGTAATCATTCCTCCTGTTCATACTGACCATTAGAAGATCCCTTCATAATACACTTACAATGGAAGTGATGGAGGACAAAATCCACAGTCCTCCCTCTATGCAAAAATATATTGAAAGTTTATTTGAAGCTAATATGAAGCTTCAGCATCCAAATGAGTCAAATCAAGTAGATATCTTTCAACGTTACAGTCTTTTTAGTGCCAAAGTCCCTCTTTTTGTTACTATACTTCCACCGCAGCTCAACTGAGAAACACTGTCCGAGGAAACACAAAGAGGGAATTTGATGCTAAAAAGACTGTAAATGTGTCAGATATCCACTTGATATGACTAACTCAGACTGATGAAGCCTCATATTCGTTCCACACAAATTTTTAAATGCATCAGGCATCAGTGGCCTCCATCATCGCTGAGACAAATGATGTTGCAACTTTCTTCTCACCAGTTTTGTTTCTTTTCTGTACTGACAGTTAAGCTATCTGCTCCATCCAGGTTTTCTACCTTTAGCTTTTTCTCTCCTTGCAATTAACAGTTGGTTCTTCCTGCGACAGCACGGTGACGCTCCGATCCAAAAGGTATGTGCTTGTGACTCGTGAGTCATCGACACTCTGAGGTTTGTTTATAACGTTTTTATTTTCAGAATAGAAATGCATTTGTTTACATCTGTTCCCTCCAGAGGGAGGGAGAGGGGATGACAGATGTCGCCATGTTGGCTCTGGTTGTTCCTGATCAGCCACCGGCGATGTCACAACTCCCATCCATCAGGTCAGCTGCTATCTTATGACACACACACACACACACACAGTATGTATACATACAGAAAGAACGCATGACAAGTATGCATATGTGTGTATGCACCAAAACACACAGCATTTGAGTACACACAGAGACACACACACACACACACACACACACAAACCATGGGGAGTAAATGGGCTGCAGTTGCCATAGAAACAGTTGAGTCCCACAACATCCATTCCAGAGAGCCTTCAGAGAAAAAAGAAGTGTTTGTCTCATTTTTCAGATGTGTGTGCGTCTCAACATAAAGAGCCACACACACACACACACAAACACACACACACTCTGAGAGCCTATGAGTGTGAGTGTGTGGTGGATCCCCCTCTGTGATCACAAAGAGCAGCTCTCATCCCTGAGAATCCCATTTCACGGCCAGGCTTAGCGATGCTGGTGTGTTATTGTGTGTGTGTGTTTGTGTGTGTGTGTGTTGGTGGTGGGCTGCTGCCCATACAGGTTGGGATTATTTCAAATATGATGTGAAATTCCTTCAACACACCACCAATTGGAAGATATCAGAGTGTGAAGCCTCTTATGTACTTCAGATTTTTTAAATTTATTTATGTTTTATGTTTCAGATTAACATTTCCAATGAACCTGTCCTCCTGAGACAAACGACATAATCAGTCATAAATGCAAGCGCCCCTCAAAACAACATATGTACGGAGCCAAGGAGGAAATCAGGTGACATTATTATAGAGTGACAAAGCTGCACAGTGGGGAGCTCAGATGATTAAATTGGACTTTGACACGGGATGCTGCTGTTTTCATTTTCCTTTTCCAACCGCAGGTCAACACCGTTCTTCTTTAACAACCAACTAACCTGAAGGAAGAAATTAATTTAACCCAAACCATGATCTTTTCCAAACCAAGTGTGTTTGTGCCTAAACATAAGCAGACCTTGGTTGATCCATTGTGAGTGCAACAACATTATAGGAAGTCAATGCTAAGTCAGTGGAGCGCTCTTTAAAGAGGACAAACCATGCACATTTACAGGTCTGTGTTTTGACTCTGGGGCTCTACTGGAATAACTTTTAATGACTTACAGTTAAAAAAAACTCTTATTAAACGCCTTATTGATCTTATACTGGCCCTTTATTCAGCCCCTCAGTTCAGCTTCTGTCGTTTTAGCTCCTGCCCCTCCTGACGAGCCCGCTCTGTTCTGATTGGTCAGCTCCTGGAAGCTTCCTCTGGCTCTGCAGGGTATGTAAACAGCTTATTTTTCTCGTTCTTTACTCGTAATGGCAGCTTCTCAAATACATCTGTACACGTCGGAGCCCGCTTCTGATCTCAAATATGAGAATGGACGACGTGAACAACACATGGAACAACCTTAGCAACAAAGACTACCAACGCACGGCTGTTTTTGAGCGTGCCTGAACAAGGTGACGTCATCACAATGAGGAAGTAGAGGTAACTTTGCAAACAAAGTGTCCAGAGCAGGTTGAAGCCCCCAGGGTTGGACTTGCAGGGAGTATTTTTTACATATGTTCACTTGAAGTTTTAGAACTTTGGCCATGTTTAACATAGACATCTGACATTATAACTGTATAGAAATAACAGAAAGTCACAAAAAGCATGACATTGCCCCTTTAAAATCAGTAAAATAAATGTTGAAAGAAAAGAAATCAGTAGCCAAGTAGCCAAAGGTGCAACAGGTTGTGGTCTCACATTATTTATTTTCCCCATAAAGGAACAAGGTGGATACAGGTGGCTGTGATGATGACTCTAGAGCCTGAGAGAAGTAATGCCTCTAATGCACAGGTGAGAGGGACTGAAGAGCGGAGCACATGATGATAAATGCCTACAAAAACACAAAATGACACACACATAAAGAATCCCTTCAATGAAAAGATGAAAGAAGCAGACACAGAGTGTACAATACATGTCAGACAATATGAGGAAATGTTTCTTTCTAATTCTGTTCTTCAAGGGAATCCTGAGGGGAAAACAAAAGATTCAAATGAAAAACTCCACTTTCATCTGGTGCACATTCATGACTACATTGAATTTGAATTCAATGTTTAAATATTAAAGCTAGAAACAATATAAAATAACAGTAAAAATGAGTTACCCCCCCCAAAATACATGAAAAGAGTGGATTTGCATTGGAAATAACCACTTGTTTTAAGAAAACATTTTCAGATCACAGTCTCAGATGGAACGAGCGGCCGGTTTAGATGGAATTTTTTTTTTTTTTTGCAGCAATTATAGGTTTGCTGTGAAGGCTGGATTGCTTTCAAAAGCTTTTTCTCTCAGGCTGAAATTTAAAATGTAAGAAGAGGAAAGTCAGACGCTGCTCGGCTCCATCTAAATCTGCATCCTCACTTGTGTCTCTCAGTGGAACAAAAAAAAAAAGATTTGGTTTGAGAGTACCTGACAGTTGCTGTGATTCCAAGAGAGAGAGAGTCTGAGAGATGTTATTACAGCACCCGGTGATAAGATGCAGTTCCTGGATCAATTGTAGTGTGAGCAAAAGTCAGAGGTCAGAGCATGCAGACAATAGCTGGAGCCTGGAGTGATGGTGATGGAGGATGAAGGAATAAAGAGGAAACACAGAGCAGAGAGGAAGTAAAACTGTGAATGAGAGCGGAGCAGTTTGAGGCTTTAAACAGACAAATCCTCCATGCGGAGGAGATAAAAAAGACAAAGTGAGGCAAGAAAGGATGTTTCTCTCAAACTGAATCTATATAGAGTGGCCGCCACCGCCGCTGCAGAATACCAATCAGAATTTTTCGGCGCTTTGTGCAGAGATTCATTCACTGTCTGCGGCTTGAAGATGAACGACCGAGAGGAGCCGAGTTTATCTGACGGATCAGAAGCTGCTACAGTAGAGAAAAACAATGAGCTGCACTTACTGTACTGCTGCGCTCAGGGCCTCCAAACCTGAAACCTCTAACTTGTAAGATACTCTGGATGAGCTTTATAAGACACTCACAACATAAAGGAATTTTGTTTCAGGTTATCCTTTTACCTTACATGATCTCAACAAATCCGTCATACTCCTGCCTGTCTTTGTATGAGTGCTACTAGAGTTTAAACCTGATTCAAACTAGGATTGCACTACTTAGTCACTCAATCAATCATACTTTATTTATGTAGCACATTTCAAAGTGCTTCACAGATGACTGAAAAGCTGATAATACGACAATAATACTTAAAGGAGTTACACCAACAAGACCTCCGCAAGATGCTGCCACACAATATTTTACTAAGTTTATTGTTACTTGATTATGATACCTGATCCGTTAGCACAATTTAGCTGATGTAGCTAACGTTAGCCTAGTGCTGTGTCTCAAATCGCATACTTCTGTACTTACACTTAACATTTTGAGTGCGTAAGTGCGTTCACACTGAAAAGTATGGGAAATGCAGTGGACTGAGTGAACCCGGATGGTGCACTCAAAACGGTCAAAAAGTTGGAAGTATGGACACTTCTCGCCCTCAATGGTCGCCATCTTGGCTACGTAGCGTAAAGGGAGGGACCATTCTTCAAACTGGAGATGGCGGCCGGGTACGTTGTAACTACGGTGAACATCTCCACATTATACAAATGTAAGTTATACATGTGTTTTTTAGCACTAAGCACCACTATACTGTTGTCAGATATAAGCCATCAGTATGTTTTTTGGGTTAATTTAGCAGTCTGTAATGATTTGGTAGTGCAAACGTTAACGCGAATGCTAACGCTAGCTAATGCTAATTTGCGATCGTCATTTCCGGTAAGTGCACAACGGCCGTGTTTGATTTGAGACAACACTACCCTGTAGAATTTGCTCACTACACCAGTAAGTACACAGCGTATATGAAAGTGTACTAACAGAAGTATGTGATTTTAGACACAGCTTAAGTGTGCAGTGCTCAGTGTTCCCAGTAAGCAAGTGTTAGTGTGGGTCTGAAGTAGCACAGCGTGTTTCCTGAGTGTGAAAGGCTCTCCTTATTTAGAAGGTCCTGGCTCCAAACTAAAGAGATGGTGTCAAATAACAGGAGCCGCTGTGTTTCAGTTTACCTCATTTATTAAGTGACTGTGCAGAACATGAGGTGAACTCATCAACGTGTATACTCTTTACAAGTCTCTCCAAATTTCCTAGTGTCCGCCAATCCTGGGACTCACCGTAGATGTCTGTCCTGTCGACCCAGAGGATTCACAACATAGCTGTACTCTCCTGATCTCATCCAGCTTCTGCCTGGATGCAGGTAAAGTGTTTTTAATGGAGTTAACATAAGAGCAGCCTCTGTGTCGCTATCCATGGTGCTGACTTTGTTCCTTCTCTCCCCAAAGTCACAGTTCTCAGAAAGTTCATATAGTCCACGTATAAAGTTCTCAGTTTTCTCATCTGGTTTCTGTGTCCGCTGATGGAACTGGGCTCTCTCATGTATGTCGTTCTTTTGCAGTACAAAGTACTAATCAAACTTTTTCAAGACGACGTCAAAGTCATTCTCACTCTCTCTCGTAGGGTATGTGAACAAATTAATTACATTCTCAGCCTCATAGCCCATAAATTAGTGTGCTCACTCAGACCTCTCCATCCTCCTCATTCAGCTTCAGCAGGGATCGTCGCTTCCAGGTTGACCCTTCCCCTGGCTTGTCGAAGCTAAAGCTCTCTGGCGGCTCCAAATTCCCTAGTATCCACCAATCCTGAGACTCTCCTTAGATGTGTTTCCTGTCAACCCAGGATTCACGACATAAGCTGTACTACATGTAAAGATGCACACTCCTACATACATCCTTGACAGATGGTGCTGACCATGACCTGCAACTCTCGGCTTCAAAACCGGCTCCAGTGCAAACCAACGCAGTCACACCTCGCTATGTCAATCTCTATACACAGTCTATGATTACACACAGCTTATAAACTATAAAGTTAAATAATCCTGTTATCCACTGGTTACTGGCCTTTGAATTTGTTTCTCTCAGGTGAATGTTGGGTGGGAGCCAGAAGAGGCATTTTGCCATTTAATAATGAAAATAGTCCAACTGCAGTTTGATCTTTTAAATGAGATAATTTATGTATTAACAGCTGCTGTGAGTGTCATCTCTTCAGCGGGTTAGTTGCTGGGGAGAATAACATGTCAGGTCACATATAGCTGGATTGTGTTCTTAATATGCTGACCAACAAACACTCAGACAACACAATATATTTAAATGAACTCTAGCAGCAGGGAGCTTGTGTGAGTGTTTGTGTGTGTGTTTGAACTGAACAGAGATCAGATGGAGCAGATGGATGGTGATTGCAGATCTGTGATCCACAGCAGATTAAAACAGAAGCTTCCGGCGTCATTTCACTTTCTGCTCATTTTGTACATTTTAATGTTAATTTTCTCTGTTTTTACCTGCATGCAGCGAGAGAAAGATGTTTTTAAAAAATCGGCTCATTCAGTCCCATTCAGTTCCAAATAATATTTGATATCAGAGAAAAAAAAACCTGATATATTTTGGAAGTTGGCCTCAGCATACAGTATTTCATTTTGTCCTCACAGGCAAGACCGATCGAGCGGCTACAGTGCTTGGCCTTCTTACAAATGTTAGAGAGTGGCACTGAATTGTGATCATGATCACTGTTTTTACTCTTTGGAGCCGTTTCTAAACACACTAATGTGTCCAAAACTCTTTATAGTGAAATAACACGTCCGCCAGTGGCTCATTAACATGTTTTTAATAGTTTTTGGAGGTTGGACGGAGGTCTACGGCACAGATGAATAAGATATATCAGGCTTTGCACACACACACACACACACAATACTTGTAAGCAGATCAGTTCATTGTTGGTTTGGTTCTGCACATGAGATTTGCTGACAATAAGAAAAACATATAGAAAATCACCAGCTTTATCCTTTAAATATTTAAAATGAAATTCTGCAATTTTGGCAAAATAAATATGAATTAGTGCATATTCTCTTTATGCATATATTCAAAAGGATATAGCAAGATTACATAATTAAATCTAACGCCAGAATCCACATGGCGTTGTCCGAAAATGAGTGTTAATGTGACAAATGCTCATTTTATCTTGTTATTTGTCAAAGTGGAAGAAAACCGGCATCTGGGACATCTGACAATGTCCAGATAAATTTATTTGGCCTTCTCTAGCCGAGTTTAAAAACCTATATGTCAGTGGTGATGCTGACCAACGAGAGCAATGAATTAGTCTCTTCTGATGGTCTGAATGTGCTCTGTTATGTTTTCCAGTTTTCTGGTGATAGAAAAGGTGGTAACATGCATCAACATGGGCTTGAACCATGTAAGTTGTGGTTACAAATACCCTCAACACCCCCACTGTTTTCATCCTTTATTTTTAGTCTCTGTGTTGGAGTGGAGGTCTTTAACAGCAAGTTGCAGTTAGAGTAGAGAGCATCATCATTATCATCTTCTGTTTTTTTGAGGAGTCAGCTTTTCCACTTCAGCCAAGCAAAAAAAAAAAAAAAAAATATGTGTGTACACACACACACACACACACACACACACACACACACACACATATATATATATATATATATATATATATATACATACACATATATGTGTGTGTGTGTTGGCTTGTTTTCAAATGTATGGAATTTCCCTTCTGGTTTTTGTATGTATAAACTGAAAGTGTATATAACAACCTGTGGATGGAAACAGATCCACTTACATTATCCTCAGGCTCCACTGCCACCAGGTCAAAGCTTAAACCTTCTCCTGCTCCTCTTTTCCTTTCTGTTATCTGCTCAGCCTCGTCCACCGGCTGACAAGGGATATTATTTATACCCTGGAGGTAGAAGAGTGTGTGCATATGTGTGTGTGTGTGTGTGTGTGTGTGTGTGTGTGTTTGTAAGTGCTTGCTCACACTGAGACACCACTCTAAGGGTCCTGACCAGGAACTAAAAAGGAACTTTGATCCGGTGGAGATCGGTCCATCAGGGCGAGTTTCCTCCGGTCAGTTCCGAGTCATTTATTAATCGACCAACCAGCTGGAGCCGAGTGGAGCGCCTGCTGGACGCCTCCCCTCCTGGGTTAATTTCTCTCGTTCTGAGGTTGTGTTTCCTGGATGCCTCCGATTGGTTGTGGATGTGGTTGATGTCGCTCAGGTGGTCACCACCTCGGATCTGAGACGATTCCTCTGCCTGCTGGTCTCATGTGTCTCATGTGATGAGACGGTTTAGTTGTGCCACCGTGAGGTTGACGTTTGTGACTGAGTAGACCTGCAATGATTAATCGATTAGTTAATCAAGCAATAATGCCAAACATTTTCTGCTTCCAGCTTCTTATATGTGAGGATTTGCATATATGACAGTTAATTGAATATCTGAAGGTTTTGGAAGACACCACCGCAGCCTCCAAGAAATTATGAATGCAATTTTTTTCACTTTTTAAGAATATTTCACAGACAGTAGTGATTAACTAAATAGTAATCATGCAAATAATCATCAGATTAATCGATAATGACGTGATGATAATGATAATGAAAAGAATTTCTTAGTTGCAGGCCTAGTTTTAGGTGAAATGTCTTGACAAATATTAGATGGATTATCATGAAATTCACGGTCCACTCAGGATCAGTTGTTATTACTTCAGTGATCTCTTGACTTTGCATCTAGCGCCATCGGCAGGCCAGAATTTTAATTTATCCAATACTTAAGTTTTTGAAATATTTGGTCAAAAAATAATGACATTCTGATCAGCTTCGTCTGTGCTTTGTGCTAAATAGCAACTTTTAGCATGCTAACATGCAAAATTAAGATGACAAACATGGTAATCATTCCTGCTAAACACCAGCATATTAGCATAATCCTTTTTAGCATGCTGATGTTAGCGTGCATACATGTCTTATTGTGGTTTTGCTTTTATTGTCAGACTGATTTATGTATTTTACATACTGTGTATGCTTTTTGTATCTGTGCTTCTGCTTTACATGTTCTAGTTAGTGTCTAACAATGCAGCTCAATGTGGTCTTATTCAATCTACATTTCTATTAACATTAATATCTTAAATGAATTTATTGTCTTGCATATCTTGTATCATGAGTCTCTGTATTGCATGTTCTAAGGATGTCCTGAATGATGTTTTTATTAATATTAATAAATATCATCTTATCATTTGTTCTGCATGCTTTTAAATGATCTCAGTAACTTTGTAATTTCAATCTCATTTTCAATTTTTAGGGTGACTCTATAACATCTGTCCAAGGACTACAGAGGAAAAATAGCCTCTTGGCTAACTCTGGTGCATTTACAGCAATGTTTATTAATGTGCACTGTCCCTGTTAAATAAACAAACAAATAAAATAAAATTAAAATAGCTTTTAGGTCAAAGTACTGCTGTGTCTTAAGTAAAGCTTCACAGAGCTGCTAGCAAGGCTGTAGATGCTTATCAATACACATGGAAAGTGTTTTTTAGAACATTGGCTTAGAAAAAGATACGCTTCCATTTAATCCAATGTATCAATCTACACAGACTGTCACCCCAAGTTTAGTAATGTCAGTTCAATAATTGAACATTGGCTCTAATAGATCTGTCCTTTTTCAAATCAATCATTCTTATATACATATAAAACTGATCATAACTACACTGATTCTGTGCAGTGATGACTGACTGAAAGAATTTCTGGTTTTGGCACAAGTTCTAAATCCATTAAACAGACTTTTCTACCCAGAGGCAGAAGGATGGGATAAACACTTAATATTTTTTGACATGAAAATGGTCCAATTAAAGGATACTGAATTGTTTTGTAACAAAACGCTGTATATCTGCAGATTCTTGCTGAGAGAAATTTATCAGCATGAGACAAACACAACAGTTCCTAATCAGAACTCTGCAAGCACGGAGGGACTCTGCAATTTAATACGCTCATCAAAAAACAGTAGTAAAACTAAAAATGAAAAGTTTATGCTGAGAGAGGCGCTAAAGAAAAAAGTCAGGGGGATCATTACAGACAAAAAAACAAATTCTAAATTTCTTATGTCCAAATGAAATTTTGCAAAGGTCCCCAAAGACTCATCTGTTTGGGAATTTATAAGTATATAAGACAACTATTTAAGCATTTGGCCTGAGGTGACCACTGGTGAAATACCATATAATGAGCAATACTGAAATGGATTTACACATTTTTTCACATTTTTACTTCCCAGAGAATAAAACCTCATAACATTTTAATGGCTTCAAGACCTTTCCACCAGGGCCACGGATCCCCTCAGGATAAAATGCTCCTTAGATCGATACTTTTGTCCATAGAAAAGTGAAAAATAATGGCTAAATATTTACGAAATTTGCTGATAATTCATAATCCCCAAAAGATAAATCATGCAAATCCTCAGAAATTGTGGAAATCAGTAGAGAGAAGTTCTTTTTTTTCTGGTAGGTGATGTATTTCTTGTTGGACAGAACGGTGTGGAGGAGGGATAATTTGAAACAAACAACCAAGGAAATATCAGAAAAGGTGAGAAGATATTTTTGATATGATAGGGGGAGCAGTAGGGTGAGATTTATCTTAAAAACTGTGATGCTTTATAGGTTTGAGTTATTGTTTGCATCTGCTGTGCTGAACCATTTAAGATTTCCTGTTGTCCCTGAATTTAAAGTTTCATTTCATTTAATTTTCATAGGGTCTTTAAAGCTCTTGAAGCACAAATAAATGTATATTGAAACTATATCCAAACTACATACTATACAATAATTGGATACAATAAAATAATTGTTATTGTACACTATCTTTGCAGTTAATCAATAAAATAAATAAATGTATTTTACAATTCTGTACTAAAACTACAAGTATAACCCAACAAGTATAGGTTAAGTCAATTTAACATCCAGCATATATTAGTCTGTGATGCTTAATGAGTCATTTGTCTAGTTTAACTCCTAAAATACAACTTAACTTGACTTATTAGCCAGCATGGATTAGTACAAGATGCAGAAATATTCATATGCATAAGTACAACAAGAGTAACTCAAGTAACAGTTTTAGGTCCTAATTTAGTTCTTGATACATAACTCTTCACTTGTAGCCCATCAGGTATAACTTAGTTCAACCAGTGCTTTAATATGAAATGCATAACTCTTCATATGTCTCTGATGTTTTGAGGATTCTGAGAAACTTCCAGGAGGTCTTTAACTGAGTTCATTATCGGAGTAACTGACGTTAAACCAGCGACTGCGCTGACACTCCAGAGGAAGATTTTATCTGAACTGGATGGAGGCTTTGTGTGTCAGAAGCTATTCTTCCCTCTCTCATCCTTCTCCCCCACCTCCTCCTCCTCCTCCTCCTTTAGTCCTCTGGGCCAATTTTTGCAGGCAGCGGGCGACGAGAGGAATGAGTCTCCTCACAGCGAGGTGTGGCGCTGAATGGGGAGAGGATGATGAAGGCTGGAGAGAGAAAAGAGACAACACTTCACTGTTTGGCAAACTGAGTGTAGAGGAGCTTCAGAAACCTTCTGCATTCCTTTGTCAAACTCGAGAGCACAGGCTCCATACTTGTTAACTGACACACATTTTTACTGCCTCCTGTGGACTCTGAAGTCATTTTTGTAGTCTTGCTTTTTGTTCATTTGGGTACAGAACTTCTTATTTAACACCTTAAATGCTCCTTTAACTTTTTATAATCAGATTAATGAAGAATGGTCATGAAAATAGCAAATTTAAGGTGTAAAACAAAAGTTCATTCAATTGAAAAATGAAGAAAAACTGCTGCCAGCTATAAAGTATCTATTTTTTACCCTATACTGTATATATATATATATATATATATATGTGTGTGTGTGTATGTGTGTGTGTGTGTGTGCATATACTGTATATAATTAGAAACTTTCACCTGGTTTTAACATGTTATCATATTATCACGTGAGATCAAACCTGGATCAGCAAAACATATATATACATATATACATATATATATATATATATATATATATATATATATATATATATATATATATACATATATATATATATCAAAACAGGTGTATAAACATGCAAAACATATTGCAATCAGGATAGTAATCAGATCTTAGCCAGTTTAATATGTGAATGTACAGTTTTCATTCTTAAATTGGCACAAATTCATATTTTTATAACAAAAATAAATCAAATTACTATGTGTAATGTTTCGCTACTAGTTCATACTAATTTCACTATGACTGTATAGTCTTAGTGTTTCCAGTTGGGTGGTGCCCAAATACAAATACATTATTTGGCAAAACACAAATAGTGGGGATTTTTTTATGAATATTAGTTTCATACAAATATTTTAAAAATTATTTGTTTTTGAGAATAAAAAAGAAACATGTCAGACACAGCGAACAGGTCAGTTACATCACTATCTCAGTGTCTCTCTGCTCCGCTGTTACGTCTATCAGCAGGTCTCAACGAGGGGAGTCACATCCACCTGCTACATGACGCACATTCCCTAATTTGGACATCAGTCCCGGAGTTGGGGGTGTTCCCCAGAGATAAAGCTGAACTACTGACACACACAAAGTGCTCCCAAGTGACTCTCCGTAACCTGTTGTTCCCCTTCTCCTTTCCATAAAGTTAGGTTGTAAAAAAATAAGCAATAAATGAAAAGTGCAAAGCAATAATCACCTTTGAAGTTCTTCCCTACATGTTACACACTGTGTTGTCTCTGTGTTATGGATGTATAAATAGGTAGAGGTCTGTCTGTTTATTCATGAACACTTATTGTAACACTTTAACTTTCTAAAATTAAAAGCATAATAAAAAAAAAAACAGGATTTTCCCTAGTTTCCAGCACCAGCAGGCAGCAGTTTTCATCAAACAAGCTCTGATAAACCCACTGTACACTACCTGCCCTGCAGCAAACAGCAGGCAGACAAAGTTAGAGACCAGCTGCTTAAGAAAACTGAACATGTAGCAGCTAAAGAGCCAGATATTTTTCTCAGGAGTTGGTTGAGACCAAACCAGAGCTAAAAGGAGAGTGAATATTAGACTTACATTCATCAGGTGGATACAAACATGACTCTAAAAGAAAGCTAATGTTACTCTGCGTCTTCTGGATGTGCTAACATGTTCCTCACATCAACTTTACAAGGTGATAATGTGCCAATGAAAAATCAATTAAAACTGCTTTAAGAAAAAAATTAATTCAGCGTTGAAAGGTCACTGAATTTTGCTGCTGCCGGCTTTCTTGAGACGCCTGCCAAAAAGCTACAGATGAGCCCTTCCTGTAAAAGAAAAATAAGTAGAGCCCATACAGCAGCATTGCTTCACTTGACCTGGGATGTGATATGTTTGTCTGCTAGCTCCAGCTACCTAATTTGCATGTTGAAATCTGGTTGAAACACTCACTGAATGGAGAACAAGAACACTTATTAATACCAGGTCCAAATGCAAAGACCCGTGATCATTTTCCAGATGACAGATCCAGATGATGTTAATCAGGAAACATTTTAAAGGAAACATAATCCCGCATGAGTTATGTTTTCTTTCAGCATGATGAGAAAATGTTAATTATCTGGCAAGTTGCAAAAATGTTGATACTGAACATATGAGTAAAATGTTTCCATGACATTTTTTTGCTAAAATATCTGAGCTTGCAGCACAACATCTGCTGGTAGTAACTACAGTACTATTAAACTTATTGATTGTTATGTTTATGCAATGGCAGCACATGGTTAAGTTTAGGATTTTAGTTAAATAGAGAAAAAGTCCACAGTAACTTGTAGCATGAGCCATGATGCTTTATTGCCTAAACCTAAACACAGTCTGGTGTCAACTTCCTATATTTTGTGCGCCTGCCATCCACCCCGACCTCCCCTTCGACTTCAGAGTGATATGTAGCGCTTCATTCATTCATAAAAACATCACCTGTGATAATAATCCAGGCAGCAAAACATCTGCTTACACAACATAAATGGGGGAAAAAAAGTTTTGTAGTATATAATTTATAGGAGACAGAGTTCGTCAACAGATGATCACAGAACTATTAGCCTGTTTGCACACTTAGATTTAGTTATTGTTGTATGTTTGGAAAGCGATAGGTTTCATTCTGAGTTTTGAATTTTAGTGGTTCACAGATTGTTCTTGGGGCTGCAGAGAAACACAGGCGATGGTACATAAACTGTATTTTATGAAATAGTTTCCAAAGAGAAACCTCACTCTTTGTCTGTGTGCGTGCGGTTTTGGTTTGTTTTGGTGTTCAGAGACTAAAAGCTTTTCTACTTTGCTTCTATTCAGAAAACAGAGAGGAGAAACTACACACACTCACACACACACACACACACAGCAGGTTGTGTCTCTGCTTGTTTTCAGCATCGATTGCAGAGATCGACCCGCAGAACCTCACAACATCCAGTCAGCAACTGACCGACTGCTGCATTGATCCTCTGCTTCACTGACTGACTGATTAAAAGCATGACACGACTGTTTCCTGCCTGGTTATTAACTGACTGACTGGTTTCCTTTTCAAATTGCTCCGTCACTTCACTCGACCTGCAGCGCTTTCCTGTTTAATCCTGCCTGTACTCTCTTGATTCTTCTCATTCATTCTCTCTCTGTGATTCATTTCCAGTTGTTTTTTTTCTTTTAGGATCAATGAAGGTTCCTCTAATGTTCTCTAATGTTAAGACCCAGACAGAGAAAGCGTCCTGTATGCAGCAGGCCGCAGGTTTGATCACCGCCGTAGGTTGTCTTTCAGCGCTATTAGAGAGTTCGGACGTTAAAAGGATTGAAGGGTCAATAGCTCGCTGTGAGACCGCGCTCGATCGACAGGCTGATAAAAGTTCCTGATTGGCCAAGAAATGTTTCCATGGATTCATACGGAGAGGGATGTTTGGGGTTTATTTGCAAAGCTCAAAGGTATATTGGCTGTTTCCTGTTGGTTTTATAGAATGAAGACGATGAGATGCAACGTGACGGGTGACTGCTGCTCAAAGAGAAATTACAGCATGCGTATATACTCCAAACTCAACATTCTTCAACCTTTTAGTCGGTAAAAAAATTCTCTTCAATTTTCTCATGAAGTGTTTGGGTTGAGAGCAGCCTCGGGCTACAAAAACACATCAGATGGAGAAATTCACACATTTGTTTTTTTCACAGGGAACCTCAGCTTCTGCCATTATGGCGAAATACCAGCACGCTTTAACATGACTGATGTTTTTGTGGACTACTAATGATAAACTCTCCGCCTGGTGAGAATAAATGAACAGGAAGGGAGGCGGAGTGCTGCTTCTTATTTATTTCTCTGGGGTTTTTTTTTTTTTTTTTTTTATCAGCGCGGGGCTTCAGAGCTGCATGTTTTCACGGTGAAGTGGTAATTTCTTCGGGCGGAAGCGGATTGTTTCCCACCTTTGCTCGCTCGTCCTCCCACTCAGAGCTCGTCTGGAGCTCAGCGCTGGCGTTTTTTAAAGCTGTTTTCTTGTGGCTTTAGTCGGCGAGGGCAATCGCACAAAGACCCTGCAAAATCACATAAAACCCCCCTCTTTGAAATTCTTCAACCACTGCACGCTTTTTTAACAGGCGCGTCAGAAATGCAGGAAGACACAGCAATGTGAAGAGGGATCACATTAAATCCCAAGTTGAAACAGTTGTAAAGAGCGACCGATCAGGTGACTCTGTTTGGGATTTGATCTACTTTAATGGTACTTTTGTCGTATTATTGTATTCAAATACAGTAAACATCCATGTTTAGGAGTCTCTCCCAATAAAAATAAACATACTTTTAAAAAAATAAAAAGAAAGGGTTGATACTGAGCTTTATTGAGAGCTTGATTAAATATGTACAGTAGATGTTTGAACATTTAAGTGAAGGACCCAACTAGTGGTTCTGTGCTCTGTTCCAGACCAAAATAACTGAACAATTATTGGATAAAATGTCGTGAAATTTGGTAGAGACCTTCATGATGCCTGGAGGATGAATCCTGACAGCTTCGGTGATCCTTTAACTTTCTGTCCAGCAGAACCAGCAGGTCAAAGGTTTCACTTATCCAGTAATGTACCTTGACAACTACTTAATGGACTGGCACAAAATCCATCATTCACGGCTCCCGTTCCATCACACAGGAACACTAACCAAATGGTAGGTAATATCCTAAGAAATGAAAAATATATGTTAAAGAATAAATGATGAATGGGTCTCTCTCATTTCAGTCAATGCAAACTTGAGTGTGAAATCAAATATGGCATAGGATTTCTTCTACCCTTACTGGTTGGAGCGCTGCTTAGCAACAGTGCTCACAGTGCTAGAGGACATAGTAATAATAATAAAAAACTTAATTTGTACAGCACAAAAAGTACATTGCAGAGAAAAATAATGGTGACACTTCCTATGAAGCCCATGTCTATAATGCATTATACACATATTATAATGCATTATAATCTGTACTGTATAATTATATTTATAAGCACTCATAAATCTTAACACATTATAAAGCATTTTATAATGACTTATAAGGTCAAGTATCATAATACTTCATATTTGCTGGTCACTTGCTGATATTTTTTGCAAGGATCATAGTATTATCATATATTATAATTCTCATAGTCTATCTCCTTGTCTCTCTTTCTGGACCTCACCTTGTCACTCTCTATTCTCTGTGTTCCCTCTGTTACCCTCCAGGTCCTGTGTTCCCTTCTTTGTCCAGCAGATGTCCTCAGTTTGTTCCCCAATTGCAACCAAGTGTTTTCTCTCAGCTGTGCTTCGACTTGATTATGTTCCTGTTTCATTGTCTAGGTTCTGTATTCTAGGTGTAGTATGTTCTGTCTAGTTCTCTTAGTTCTACGTGTATCATGTTCCCTATTTAGTTGTATTTCCCTGTCTAGTCTTAGCCTGCCCCAGCTGTTTCTCTTTGTAGCTACCCCCATGTGTATTTTAGTCTTGTTTCCCCGTCAGTCTTGATTGTAGAATCGCTGTTAGCTTGTCTCACCTCTACCTACCTGGATATAAATTCCTTGTTAGCTAGTGTTACCTGCACCTGCCAAGAGAGATTCACTGTTGACCTGCCCGTATGTATCTTTGAGTTCTCCTGGAAATAAACCTTTGTTAAAACCTAAAATAAAAAAATTAAATTAAATTAAAATAAAACCTTTGTTTGAACATTTCATTTCATCCTGCACTTGAGTTCACTTGCTCTACTACTATAACAGTTCTGCAACTACAACAGTTCTATCCTTTTTTTGAATAGTATTCTTGAGAAGTGTATTTTTTCTTTTTGTTTTTGATATTGAATTTAATCTGACTTTATGTTTTAAAATCTGACACATGTGTTACGTCATGTGTTCTTGGGACACAAGTGTACAGATGCAATTTGGCTTGCAAGGCATCAGCCTGTTACCATTGCTTCAAACATTGAATAACTGTAAACCAAAAAGCAAGATTTATTTTACACATCAGAAGATGTACCAACATAAGACCCCCAGCACCAATCTTTGAACTTCCAGCCCCAATTTCAACCCAACCTGTAGTCAGGAAACCACAGGTTATAGTAAAAAAAAAAGTAAAAAGGCATAAGCAAAGGTGACACATGGAGAACCACACAGACATTACAAATGAACATCACCTTCCAAGCCAATGTGTAGACTTGGAGCATGGTTTCTTTGCCGTCTCAAAAGCTTTCAGGGATTCAAGTATTCCAGTTCATGTGACAAGGAAAACAAAGGGTTCGAGCAAACCGTTGTGAGGTTGATGACTGTGCAGTGAACACTGAGATATCTGTGAAAAGTGGACTTATTGCCTTTCATTGCAAGCATGTGCGCTCAATTGATTATTGTTGTTCTTATCCAGAGATGAAAAAAGAGATGGCAATCATGATGACGAGCAGCTTGATTCATTCTTGTTTGGACTCATGAAGACAACACCAACTTCTAGACAGCTGTGGGATGATGTTGCCTTTGTTTTCAATGTACTTTTGCCTGAGGTAAAACATGTCACTACTGAATATTGTAAATGATTTCACATCACATATCCATATCTCACATTTGTAGTCTTAAATAATCTAGTAGCAGACGACAATTCAAATCCGCAAATCTCAATCATGAGATATTTGGATCTCAATTATCTCGATCAAACTCATTCGAATCATTCGGATCAGTAGTTGTAGAAAAGTGAACCTGGGTGTTGGCACAACTTCACTGAAGGCAAAATGTAATTGTGCTATATTCTGCTACAGACCACTGTCCTCAGCCTTGCAGAGGTGCACTCCCTCTCAATTCAAACGTCTAAGGAAAGGTACAAACAGAGATCACAATTTGAAATGTGGTAAGATGAGGACATAGAGGATCGATAATGCTATAATGAAGTACATAATAATATCTACAATACTATTGGTTTCCTCACTCACTGTATTCTTTTGTGCCAGTGAATTGGAACTGTTGGCCTCAATCTCCAACACACTTTGAGTGAGATGGCAATGGAAGAACTTACCATTTTTAAAGAAAAAAGTGGAAAGCACCCTCAAATCTGAGGATTTTCTAAACAGACTGTAAATCTGCTTTATTAGGTGCAATAAATTCTTTGACACACTCTCTATTTAAATTATTTTACATTTGTTCAACTTTTCATTCCTCCAGGAAGTGGAGGAAGGCAGAAGAGGGGTAGCTATTATAAAAACAAATATTCATTATTCAGGTGAGCCAGTTAGCTCCAATTGTGTAATGCTATGAATATATTTTTATTACTCAGTTTATATAAATGCTCTACATTTCTCTGAAAAGTGATAAATAAATATGATCATTATATAAACTGATGCAAATCAGTTCACCGGTTACCAGGCTGTGGATGAGCCAGGAATAGTAGCAATCAACACAACATGGTATTAATCGCATCAGTATGTGATTTATAGTGTGTATTTGTGGTATCTAGAGTCATATGTCAAGTCAGCTGTTAAAACTTGTTTCAGCTCTAATCAAATGATCAAAGTATCAACAGACAGCAACATTTTTAATCAACATTTTAAACAGGCACACCAATTGCAAACTCAAGGCTAACTTTATTTTACAATAATGATCTTATGAATATTTATTATTAGCTTGCTGTATCATCAGAACCTCTTTGGTTGAATCAAATGAAGCAATGGAAATCCCTGTAGTGTTGGCTTAAACCGTACAAAACAAACAGATGGAGTATAATACTGTGAAATGATTTGCTGAATTACAAACTGATTGACAGCTGGTTCAGGAAGTGTATTTTTTAAATTAGTTTTAAACTGTCAGAGGATTGTTAGCCTCTGATTGGCCAAATTTAAAAAAAAAAAAAAAGATTCACAGTTACCACGCTCATTCAAAGTCTGCAGAGACACAAACTTGCTCCTGTCGATGTGTTAGGAAGAAATCCAGCGTCATTGTTTCTTTTGACTTTAATGGAAGTCACTTTCTTGGTCTGAGTTAATCATGTTTTTTTGTTTATTTTACACCAATGCTAGTTTTTGCAATGTGGCTAAGAAGATTGGCCACCAACTGATGAGTTTGCGTCTTTTTTTTAAACTTAATTTTTATTGTTTTTCATTTAGTAACCACCAAACAAACATAAGTCATTATCTCAGTGAGATAATTAACATATCGATACCACTCAGGATATCATTCAGAGGTTCAAGTGAAGTCTCTCTGATGGTTCTTATAAGCAGTCTGTTTGTCCCATTTCTCATTAAATTCCAATTGTTGAATTCTCAGTACATGTTGGAGTCTTTCCATATGGAATAACTCTTCAACAGAGAGAGCTAAAGGTTAATATGACTACTGACCACCTTTCCATATCTTTAAATATCTTCCTGATTTAAACGCCTATAATTAGCTTCATACAGTTTTGTTGTTATTTGTAATAATCACTGCTAGATATTTTATTGTTTTTGTGTTCCATCTGAAATCATATGCTTGTTGGATAGCTTGTGATGGGGAGTAATTTATGGACATAACCTTTGTTTTTGCCACATTGAGTTTGTAACCTGAAAAGTAATTATAAGATTCTAACAATTTTATTCATTTAGAGAGACAGACTGGTTGTTCAGAGTAGATCAATACATCATCTGTAAATAACCCATGTTTGTGCCTCCACCCACCTCCACCCCTTCGATGCCTCCATGTTATCATATTGCTTGAGCCAAGGGTTCAATGACAATCATGAAGATAGTGGGTGACAGACAGCACTCCTCTCTGGTAGATCTTTTCAGCTTAAACCAATTTGTAAGATTATTATTCTTGCCCTTGGATTTTGATAGAGTGTTTTAATGCAGTTTACTAAGTCTGTATTAAAAACAATTTTTCTAGGCAGAGGTATAAAAACTTCCAGCAAATGCTGTCGAAGGCCTTTTCTACATCTAAGCTAAGTAGCACTGCACATTCTTCCTTTCTTTGTACTTCTTCAATTATATTTAGTGTCCTTCTTATGTTGTCTTGTGTTTGGTAAATTAGCCTAAAACGCTTTTCCAAGGCATACCTACAATAATTGAAAGCTGTTCTTGAACCATTAGGAATACATACATGGTTTTGGTCTCTTTTGAAAGGTAACACTCTGAAGTTTTTTTTTTTTCCCAGCAGCCAAAATCACTGCAAGTGCTACTGGCATTGAGTAATAGAAGTTTGAACACATTGAAGTAGAAAGCTTTTATTTCCACCTGAATTTTTTTTTCCAAACAGATGCCTGCAGATGAGCTATAGCTGGGACTTATTAGCTGTAAAACACAATGGGACCACAGCATGGAGCCTTACCTAGTCCAAGTTTAAATTTAATAACAAAAAGAAATGAATATTTTACATATATTTTTCGATGGGTATTTCTAGGCATCTTCCTTAAAAAGGCCATTTAGATACACCATATAACCCCTGCCTCAGAGTAACTGAAGCATAAATACATTATAGTGCTTTGTTCCCTTCTTGAAACTAAACTTTGTGCAAATAAAAGAGTCAAAACAAATGCTATGGTGGAAAAGCAGTTCATATAAAAAGTAACACACAGCAAACTAGTAAAAATTTACACAATATCCATGTTGTGGCGTTATAGAAACCACTAAAGCTCCATATGGTCATTTTCAGGATTTGATTGCCTAATCAAAGCCGCAGTCATCAGCAGAATCTGTTCCTACTGGCTCAGTCTTTACACAAAAGAAGAGGGGCAGGCACTTCCTTTCAACTCTCATTGGCTATTGTAGGCTGTGGAACAGACATGGAAGCTCCTATTGGGTCATATGAGGTGTCAACTGAAAAGTCAGAGTGCAGCCGCCATTTTCATACCAAGATGTGGCTAATGTTTACATGCTAAGATGAGTTATGACGGAAAATATGAGGAAGATTAGGACATCTGCCTGCTAATTTGAAATGATGCATCAGCTGTTCATGAATATTTACTGATTGTACCTGCTGTTGTGACTGTATCTTGAAATGGTTTGCATCAATCAATCAGCTTTGCAAAGATGTGTTGCATGAGTACCCACATAAAGATAGGAGTTGTGTGCATAGTATAGTTGTGTACTTAAGAGTGTGACAGCCTACAGGTGGGCCGTCAAGCCGTTAAAGGGTTAATAAAACCTGATTGGTCCTCACTGATAAATTCTGACATGAAGGTCTCGAGTCCCTTACCTTCCTCAGGGATTACTGTGATTAAGGCCTCTTTCCATGAAAGAGGGATTTTGCCTTTTTTCAGGTTTCACTGAATAACAGCAGGTTTAGTTCCTTCTTAAAAAATTTTTTGTACCATTCAGGTAGCCATCACTTCCTGGAGCCTTGTTAGATTTTAATTTATTGACTGCATCTTCCACTTATTTTGCAGAGATATATGAGTTTATAGTTTCGTTTTGTTTTTCCCCTATAGCTGGTAGATCTAATGAGTTTAAAAAGTTTGTTATTGATTTACTCATCCGCTGAAGCTGTCTGTGAATGCAACTTTCATAATAATTTTCAAATATCTTATATATCTCTCCTTGTTCAAATTCTAATGTTTTGCTTGTAGGATCTCTGATATTATGGACTGCATTCAGTAGCTGTTTCTTCCTTTTTCATCTGGCTGGTAGTTTTGTTGCTTTGGGACCCGTTACATAATATGTTTCTTTCAGGAATCTAATTTTCTTTGCTTCTTTAATTTGATGAAGTAATCCCGGGTCATTTGAACTTTTATGTTGCTGTTCTAAAATTTTGAGCTCTCTTATCTTTTTCTGATGTAATTCTAACCTAGTTTTTTTTATATGCTGTTTCAGATATTTGTTTTCCATGCGTAACTGCCTTCATATTATCCCAGAGGGTAATGGAGTCTACCTCCCCATTATTGTTCTTCTCTCTGTACGTGTTTATTTCCTTTTTGATCTCCTCTTTAAATCCCGGATCATTTAAGATACTAACATTCATTCGCCAGGATGTATTTTATTTTCCTACTGTTTAAGTTTAATGTCAGGTACAGGGCGCTATGGTCTGATTAATCCACTACTCCTATCTTGTATTCTTCTGCTCTAAATCCATCCAGTATATTCCTGAAAAAATAATCTATTCTTGTATATACTGACTGTGGGGCTGAGTAGTAAGTGTTATCCTTCTTGAGTGGGTGTCGTAGGTGCAGCCATACAATAAGGCATTTAGCATATCAAAGTCCTGGATCTGGGCAGGAAGTGAGGTAATTTTGGTCTGAAAAGGTGGGAATTTACAGTAGAATTGCACACCACCAACATTGGAGAACTTCAAACTGGAGCAAGGAACAAAGAATGATAATAGGAGTTTTTTAAAATTTATTTTCATGTTGCAATCTCATTATTTTTATGACATCACTAATGCTCAGAATCTCCTCTATCCATTTTGTCCATCCATGTGTTAAAAATAAGTGGACATATAGACAAAATCTGAGTTGTCAAAGGTGTAAATTGGCCCAGGGGTGGCACACAAATGGGGGTGTTGAGAGGGGACAGACTTTGAACACCTCTAAACTACGTGATTGAGTAGAAACTCCTGAACAAAATATTGACCTACAGGATCATGAGTCCTGAGCTCCAGCTCAAGTTTAATGTTCTACTAGTGATCACTGTACAGATTGTAACCTGTCTTTCTCTCTTTCACTTAATTAGTGTTAACATGTGATCGGGGAATGGAACAGCCGGCCTGGCCTCTCGAGGGCGAATCATCGCCACCTGCGCAGTCTTTACCCACAATGCTCTTTTAAGCTCAGGAGGAAGAGTGATGGAGAGAAAAAAAAAGGCACGAAGGGAGTTGAAAGAGTGATTATCTATCTCTTTCATTTCAAAAAACTGTTTCCTGCTTTTAGATTTTATGTTTAGAAAGTACAAAAGTACTTTAAAGATCCCCTGTGCTGCTAAGGAGGATAATGAGCGACACTGTCCAATTTGATGCTCAAAGCTCCATTTATGCCTTCCTGTCGTGTCCCCTACCATCAGTCGGAATTGGTCTCTTTTGACTGTGAAGACAGTCTTTGCTGAACTTTAGCCAAGTAATTTAAGTTGCTTAAACTTAACCAGACTTTAAGCTGCATTGACACCCATGGGCAGAGTATGATGCAATGGGCCCCTTAACTCAGAAATATTAACTTATTTAGAAGCAAATTAATTAAGAAAGGTCCACACCACAGACAGAATCGTGTCAGTAATATTTTGCAGGTTAACCATTAATTCAAAGTGCTGTAGTTGAAATTTACATCTGAAGTTCAGTATTTTATTCATGTTGTAGATGAATAAACTGTCAAAATCATTGACAGAGCCCTCTAGTGGGTGCAGTAACTGTGACTCCAGTTCTAGAGATTCTATTGCTATTTCCTATCGCCAGTCAATATTAGTTTCTTTTAACCACTTAATCCACTTTGATCATTCCCTAACCTTAACCACATGGTTATTATTGTGACCATGACAGCAATAGCCTCCAAATCTTAACAAAGTTGTAATCATAACCCAAACCACGATGTTTCTCTAACACTAACCAAATCATGTTTGTGCCTGACAGTCAACGTTGGTTTCTTTTAACCATTACTGTGATGGTTCTGTAACCTTAAAGTCACACTGAAAGGACAGTTTTAGGTTCTGTACTTATGACATATTTCCCAGCGAAACAGAATATGTAGGGGATGTACAATTACAAGAGGGACTTATATCCTTCAGGTTTTTTTTTCTTCTTTTTTCAGTGCCCCAGATATTGGACTAAAGAATTGTTTTTAATTTACTATGATTTGATTCAAATCCTTCAGATGTGATTGAACTGCTATAAAGCAGGTGTGGCTTGGTGAATACAGTGTGATATGGAGCTATAGAGGACTGCTGGCCTTCACACACAGTGAGGTCTTATATGATGGTGTCAAGATCACATTTAATTGGATGCATATTTGTGTATTTCAAGATGAGTCATCAAACATATGAAAACCTTTTACAGGAAGAGAAAAAACTGGAATTTTGAAACACAAATACATACAAATATATACAAAAACATCTTTGGAGCCATTTCTAAACAAACAAATGTGACATAATGTTGGTAATGAAGGAACATGTCCATCCAGTTTTGTGGTGTGGCTCACTGACATGTTTTTGATAGTTTTAGGACAATTACAGAGGTCTACAGTACAGAGGAATAAGATATATCAGGCTTTGAATACACACAAAATACTCAGTAGATCAATTTATTGTTGGTTTGGCTTTGCACATTAGATTTGTTGACAATTAGAAAAATATAGAAAATCACCAGTCTTATCCTTTAATCACTGCAGTGTCAGATCAGAAAACATTTTTAGTTTTGCAACAGTGAATTTTAATGGTTTTTGGAACTGATAAATGATGCCGTCTGGCCATTAGTGGTGTCAAATCAGAAAAAGGCTTAAATTTGTCATACTGGAGAGCACTTAAAAGCAATTTTTTTTGCATAATTTTTTGGTCAGCAGCAGAGCCAAGGACAACACCTGGACACACTGACTTGTATCAGGCATTTACTGGTTAAAAATTGTTTTCAAGTACACTCTGTTAGGAGTATACAGGAAGAAAATTGCATTGTACTTATGGATTGATTCACTTATTTTATTTATTCTGCTCGCCATATTTCTGTACGCCCATACTGAAGCTAGAAAAGCTCATAGTGAAATTGAGGCTTCTGATCAATTGTTATAGATTTATTTCACATGTTCACAACATAGTGTAGAATTATGATTTGAGCAGCTGCCTGTGAAGGTTACGCTTCCCTGTGTACAAGGAGAGGAAAAATAGACTTTCAGTGTGAAACATGCAGGTCTCTCTGAATTGGTGTGGACTGATACACTTGTAAAACTGGAAGAGTGTGTGTGACAGATGTTTAAAAATGCTTAAGAAATGCTTCACAAAAATCTAGTGGAGTAGAATGCCCTTAAAAGATAAGGCTGGTGATTTTCTATATTTTTTCTTATTGTCAACAAATCTCATATGAGCCAAACCAACAATAAACTGATCTACTAACAAGTATTGTGTGTGTATCCAAAGCCGTATAAATATTATTCTTCTGTGCTGTAGACCTCCACTGTTGTCCAAAAACATGTCTATGAGCCACATTGTCGCACCTGAGTGACATATTCCTACATAATGAAGATTTTGGTCATGTAAGTTTGTTTAGAAATGACCCTAAAGACTAATATGATGATCATGTTTTTAGTCTCTGGAGAGTAGTTCTGTGTAAAGTGGATGCCACTGAGCATGTGCGGGAATGTGCTTCCATTGTGCTACACTGTAAATAATAAATAACTTTAGAACAAAGTCTAAAAGTTGTGATATGTAGCACCACAAGCTAGCACAGCGTTCCTGCACATGCTCAGTGGTGTCAGCCATACACAGAACTACTCTCCGGAGACTGAAAACATGATCGATTTTATTAGTCTTAAGAACAATTTCTAAACAAACTAATGTGACCAAATTCTTCATAATGAAGAGTTTGGTCATGTAAGTTTGTTTAGAAAGGACTCCAAAGACTAATATGATGATCATGTTTTCAGTCTCTGGGGAGTAGTTCTGTGTAAAGTGGATGCTACTGAGCATGTGCGGGAAAGTGCTTCCATTGTGCTACACTGTAAATAATAAATAACTTTAGAACAAAGTCTAAAAGTTGTGATATGTAGCACCACAAGCTAGCACAGTGTTCCTGCACATGCTCAGTGATGTCAGCCATACACAGAACTACTCTCCGGAGACTGAAAACATGATCGATGTTAGTAGTCTTAAGAACAATTTCTAAACAAACTAATGTGACCAAATTCTTCATAATGAAGGAACATGTCACCCAGTGCAGCGGTGTGGCTCACTGATGTTTTTTTCAATAAATTTTGGACAACAATGGAGGTCTACAGCACAGAAGAATAAGATATATCAAGCTCTGGATACACACACAATACTTGTTAGTAGATCAATTCATTGCTCTCTAAATGAGATTTACAGACAGTAAGAAGAATATAGAAAATTGCCTTTAAGAAACTGAAAACATAAACTTAAAAGGATTAATCATCACTGTCTGCATTTAGTCTGATCTGATCAGAGTCTCATTAATGTTTGACAGTTGACACGTTGTACAGCAGCCTACATAGAAATCCCTCATATAGGGAGTGAGTCAACGATTTCAGATGCAAATACACATGCACACACACACACGCGCGCGCACACACACATGCATAGACTGTACAGGCACGCAGTGATCAGTAGAATATAGTGTATATTTCAATGAGCCAGAGGCTGTGGTATAACAGTAACTGCAGGATATGAATTCTCTCTTTAAAGAATAAAACAAAAAACAAGAGAACACACAGTCTGCAAATAGAGTGTGTGTGTGTGTGTGTGTATGTGTGTGTGTGTATGCGTGTGTGTTTGTTTCATCAGCCGAAAGACGTTTTCTCTGAATCCATAAATATCTTCCATTTTGTGTTTTCCTGCCTTCGCTCTCTTTCATCCGCAGGACACTGACATCAGGTTTTAATGAGCACTCCGTTATCATCATTAGCACTAATGCATATTATTTGTAGTTCTGCATTAAGACGCTGTGTACAGCAGTAAACTAGAATGAGAAGAGAATGAGCGGTCATTTTGACCAGGATCCAAGCTGCACATTTTAATGTGATAAAGGAGTCTCAGTACTCATATGTATTTCTAATCAACATTAAAAAAAAAAAAGACTTTGATGACATTGAAACAAACAGAAAAATGCTCTTGTTCTGTTTTGGGTTTATTTTCAATGGCTTTTCTGTGAGTTTCTGAATGATTTTTGTTTCTGTTTTCGTGTTCACAGCTTCAGAGCAACTATGTCAGAATCTGTAACTGAATTTTAGACAAGATTCACTCGTAGCTGAGTTTGTACTGAACAAGAGAAAATCAGCTTCGCTTTGAGATGGTAAACATAAACATTTGTAAAACATCTGAGTATTTTCTGGTGAAAAACTTACATAACATTCAGATGCGATGTAAGATGTCTAATTCATTGTATGAGCAGGTGGATCTGTGACTTCATGCAGCCTTAACATGTTGCCAGACACACACGGCACTGCTATTGTGCCCTTTAGCAAAGCCAGGAGCCACAAATGTCTGCTGTCTGACTGGTTGCTGATATTGACAGCCGGCCGAAGGCTGATCTGATCTGTAAGAGATGGTGTCATGATACAACAAGACAACAGGCGAGGTGGAGATGAGTAGTATTTCCACCACCAAGTACGTTATTTCCTATATACACCAGTCAATATATCTCAAAAGTTGTTAACCTCCACAGAACTGACCTTTTGGAATTTTGAGACCTTGGGAAAGATTTTCATTTATTGGAAAATCATTCACTTTATGCCTCTCTGTGGGGCGGCAACTGGTGCATATCTAGATTCTGTTTAGCAACCTCTTTATGTATTTCTGGGGACATTTTTGCCTTTAATATATAGTAGAGTGTTTGTAGAGTTTATAGGATATTGCAGGGACCCTGAGGAGTTTCTGACCACTAGTATATTCCTGCCAATGGTTTCATATTATTCCTCTGATCTACAGGTGGTTGATGATACACCAAGGAATGCAGCAATATGTCAGCAAAAAGCAGGGAAGAATAAGACTTCCCTGCATAATAAATAAATGAAGACTAGTGTGCACTGGAGAAGAGATGAGTGGTGTGTTTTAATTTTGTTCTCAAAGTAAGAAATAGTTCAAGCAAAGCAATCAATTCATTCATCAGCTACAAAGCTAGCTAGTTGCTGCCACATCCTTCTCTGCATATCTAACTGGATGACTATTTGATATAAAGGGTCAATTTTTTAATTTGTCTCTGACTAAACTGGCCAGTGAATGAGTTGCCTGTCAGTCCACATGACTTAATATTTAATCCTTGTTTGCAATAAGTCAGAATGAAAGCACTGCTTTGCAGAGAACTAAGCAAACCAAACATCATGTATATAAGCACCAAGTCTTTAAGAATATGACGTTAAACTTGAATTGTTTATGGCAGGTTCAGATTACAGGAAGTTCAGGTCAGTTTAGTACCAGTTTAACTCCAAATTGACAAGAGATTTTCAAACCTCACGTCTTGTTTGCTGCTGATGTTCTGCACAGATATGTCTAGATTTTAGTATTCTTAATCTTACCCTAGAGTTTGTGATCATAGGGCAATTGATCTTTCAGATGTAGCTGAAAAAAATGATTATGAAGAGTTGCTTCGGCAACATTCAGAAAATTCTAAAATGACAAAACACATACGGTGTTTTTCTACTTAATCTTAGCGAACACGGTTTCAGCCTTATTTTAAGTTGTGAGAAAGCCACAGCTGAGGTGTTTTTGTAGTCAAAGGTAAAAGTAAAGCCTCGCAGTAGAAGGACGTCTCAAAACCTCAGCATGTGAAACTGAATCAATCTGCATGGCTCAATAAGTGGCGTGATGTTATTTTTTTGTGTTTTGGATCAAGTGATATTTTCACTGTGCTGTATTGAACACGTCGAGAGGTAGAGAAGGCCGTGTAGCTGCTCCTCTACCTGCCTCTCCTCCTTTCCTCTGCCAGAGTGAAAAGCTCTTTTTTTTGTTTAGTACCAAGACATCCTAAAAACTACAATACCAGGAGACATGTTTAATATTCCTCTCTGTACATCAGATATTTTCTTTTGCATGAAATCAGATATTTACCCCGTTAATATTCTCCTGCTTCCATTATGCACAAAAAAAAACATTTTATACTTTGACCAAGAAAATGATGCCTGGGAGGCATTTCACTACAGGGGCTGTAGCCACACTGAGGGGGCCGGGGCTCAGGAAGAGCCACAGTGACCCCTACAGAACGGAGGGGGAAGCACTGCAGAGGGGGGCATGCTGGTTTGAAGAGGGAGAGAGAGAGAGAGAGAGAGAGAGACAGGAAAGGAAAAGAAAATGAGAGAGAATGATAGAAAAGAGCAAGAAAAATGGATAAAGAGGTAAAGAAGAAAGAAAGACAGAGAAACAAAAAGACAAAGAGAAGAAGAGGCTTTGAGAAATATTGGTAATTTTTTTCCTTTTGAAACTGCACGGAGCCGAACGGAGGATTCTTTTTATTTTTTGATATTCTGGTCCTGAACACTCAACAGATTTATTATTTACAGCCATTCCCAAACTTGTTCTGTTATGCCCCACCTCTGAAAGCCCAAATTCAGGCCCTCCTGCAAATTATAAGTGTAAGCACTAATACTGTTGAAATTAGAAACAAAATGAGACAAGCTGCATGTGATTTTATTTAAAATTACTTTATCAAAACATAACCTGCAGATTCCCTTACAATTTTAGTGTCGTGCATATGAAAAATGCCAGTTTTTAGACATGAAAGACACTAACTATAAGCACTATGACAGAGAAAAGTAGGCTTTGACATAATTTCTTGAGTTTCGTTTGGCATGTTTGGTTGATGATTATCACCCTTTTCTTCTCTTCATACTGTCTGAATAAATGGGAATCTTCATAGCCTTGCTAGTGTGAAAGCACTTGATATTAAGAGCCCCCTCACCCAACAGTTTGACAGCAACTGGTTTGAAGAATAAACTCCTTGAGATGCATCATCAAAGAGGGTCATGACCAGAGGCGTGCGTGGAACATATTGAATGCATGGATACAGATATAGACGCTATAGGTTGTTATTATGCTTACAATCACATGCCGAATATCATAAAAATGGTAATGTGTTAAATAAAATGTTTGGTTTGTCTTTGGAATGGTTGATTTCACTTCAAATCTGAGGTTTTTTTTTTTCTTGTGGGCAGCATGAAAGGCATGAACATTAAAGAGGACATATCATGCACATTTTTTATTCTGGGGCTCTACTGGAATATATTTGCATGATTTACAGTTTTTAAAAAAACCCTCCTTATTTATCTTATACTGGCCCTTTATGCAGCCCCTCAGTACATCCCCTGCATACTGATCATCATTATAAATGACCCTCAGTCTTTAGCCGCTGTTTTGTGTAATAAATACTTTCCAAACCTAAACTCGAGAAAGAATAATAATTTCACAATCGCAAACACCCTGAACTACAAATCTTCTGGTTTTGCATTAACTCGTGAAAACTTTTAAACGTCTGTTCAGCAGCCGAATAAACGACTGAAAGGTGAGTAATGATTGAGAAACACCTCGCTCCTCTTCTTTGTTCTCATCGCTGAGTTTCATATCTGTATTTCTGTAAATAATAAACTCTAATCATAATAAACTCCAGTGACCCGTGGCAGCGAATAACAGTTTGAGTTACATAATGTTTCTTGTGCTTCAGCAGGTTTGAGAGAAGAACTGCGTCGAAGACAGCCTGATTATGCAGGTCAGTTTTATAAAAAGAAGATTATACAATAGCAATTATGTAATCAGCAGATCAAACGCAGAACAAAAGATAACGGGACAAAGGGTGAAGCATGTAGGCAGGGAGGAAGAACTGCATATGTGTATGTGTGTGTGTGTGTGTGTGTGTGTGTTTATTATGTTAACAGCATCTAACTAATGATTTCCAAGATGGTCTCCTTCACGTCTTCAACAATTATAAACTTAAGTGTGGTGTGTTAGCTGTGCAACGATAACACTTTTGACTTATTTCTCTCATTATCGCTGGTGTTTTCACAGCAGCAAACAGCAGAGTGTCTGGCTAAAGAAATACTGAAGACGAATAATGATAAACCTTGAAAATTGTTAAAAAAAAATGTCACATTCAAAATCCTCTCATTTGATACACTGTTGTTTGATGTAAGAAATTCCCCCAAAATAATGCAACTCAAGACTGTAAACTTAAAGGCAATTAGTGGTAAAAAAAAATAAAATAAAATCTGAGAGAAAAACAGGACTAAAGTAAAGAGAATGAATGTTAAAAGGTAAACATACAAAAGGAAAAATGTGCACTTAAGAAATTATTTTCCAGTGCTAAAGTGACAAAAATACTTTTTTAGTTCAGGGCTGTTTTTCACGGTTTGCGTTTTAAGGCGCTTTAATTCCACTTAAGGGAAATCTTAATGAGCATACAATCATATTTGATGCCAGGATCAGACTACACACAGATGGTCACTGTGTCAGATTAAGTGATTATAAATTCTTGCCGTGACTTGGCATAGAGACACGGCAGACTACATGTTGGAGCCTGACTAATCAGGGCTCAAGGTCTTTTTATGACTACTTAATCACTAAAGGTGTTACGAGACCTTAAGGGATCACTAAGACATGTATGTAATCAGGGTATTTTTGAATAAAAGTGAAACCGGAACCTTACATGGTCACTGAAGTTGAACGTGGGCTCTGATTTTTTTTTCCTTCCATTGGTAGAAAGACGTGGGTGAGCGGCACGGAGGTTGACGTCACACCGACGGTGGGGTTAATTTGATGCTAATGACCTGATGTTGGGAGTCAAAAGGTTAAAGCTTTACTGAAATTAATTAAAACATAATTCGCCTTTCATTTGTTTCCAGCTAAAGGGCGCTCTGGGCTCTTATTGGGGAATGTTGCTGTCTTAGAAGGCAAAAATTTGAAGAAGAGAGAAATTCTGACACGCTAATTTATGTTGTTATATTAATTTATGTTGTCGTACATTACATCACACTACAATTCTACCATATAGTGCACTACATTTACACTTTTATTTAAGTGTCCAAGTTCTGAGTGTGTAAATATATCTACTATATGCATCCCTCAAAAGTGAATAAATAAGTGTCCGTGGCATGTACTCTGCTTTATGATAGTAATCCCACAATGCAATGCTCCACATTTTATAGATGCAAAAATGATGCGACTCTGAGTAAACAACAGAGTGTCTGTTATGAGGGGAGTAGAGAGTGAGTGAATGAGGCAGTGATTTCAGACACAGATCATCATCATGTCTGTTGGGATGATGCAAACCAGAACAAGTTTGTACGACGTGTTGCTCAGTAACCGTCGAATATGCGTCAGTCTCTCCTGGACGGCGTTCACGGTGAGAGAAGTGACAGAAATAGTTGAAAACAAACAGCTTGAGAGAGAAGTTTAAACATCTGGCTCCTTGCTCACAGCGTGAGGTACAGTACCAGTCAAAAGTTTGGACACACCTTCCCGTTTCACTCGGATAAGACAGCGTGTCCAAACTTTCGACTGGTACTGTAGGTGTGAATGTCGGCTTTTCAGTTTCAGACAGTTGCAGAAATGGTTGGACGCCACTGATTAATACGTTGGAAAGGTTTGGGGAGAGGAGGTTTCCAAAGCTATTCATTTCTCAGTCTTATGTGGAAGAACTGACCTCAACCCCATCCAACGCCAACGAGCCAGACCTTATCCACCCTACATCAGTGTTGGACCTCGCTAATGCTCCGGTGGCTGAATGGGAGCAAATCCCTGCAACCAGCTTCCAACACCTGCTCTGGAAAGCCTAAAACCATAAGAATGGAGGCTATTATAGCAGCAGATTAATGCTCATTGTTTTGGAATCACGTGTTCAACTATCACATATATGGGTGTAATTTTGAGGTGATTGCAGGAAACTCTTCACTTTTTAATTTCCTTGATAGTGAATTCAGAATCGGCTGCTTTCAAGATGGAGCAGAGGAATTGTCAGTCTGTCCACCCTTCGATGCTCCAACTGACAGTTCCCACCTGTTCATACTTCCAGCACAACCGTCCTCCTACTTTAACGAGTTTCCACTCGACCATTTCCTCCCTCCTGGTGTTTGTCGAGAGGTTAAAGGGCTGCCAACCCAGATGACCAGCGGGGCCCGCCAGAGCAGGTGTTTGGCCATATTGGCATGGCCGTTAATTACCCACAGTCCCCCGCAACAACACGGGCACCGGGCAGGCACCATATTGCCCCCATATCGTCATGACAACACATCAAACAGACACGGCGGGGCCAGGAGTGTGGACTTGAGCCTGTGGTGGTGAATTTTCATGAAGATGATTATGAATAGAGAGGGAAATAATTACAGCGCCGCACTCGCCAAAACCTACTCCATCTGTGTGTGTGTGTGTGTGTGTGTGTGCGCACGTATGTGTGTGTATGTGTGTGTGTGTGTGTGTGTGTGTGGAGACGGGGTATCCGGAGCTTTGTGGTGAGCGCCACACGATTCCATTCCAGATGAAATGGGATAGCAACACAATTATCTCAAGTCCAATTCTTTGAGGCCTATTGTGTCTGTAAACTGAGCCTGAGCGAAGGATTAATGTGTCTGTGGGGTTTAGAGAGGAGGGATGGGAGAGGGGTGGGGGGGGGTGGGAGTAGGGGGGGGGGGGGGGGTTAAAGGAGGGGAGCAGTGGAAAGCTGTTGCTTCATCTCTCTGGTGAATAGACTCTAAGCTCTAACCATCAGCGAGGTGGAGAGAGGCGAGAGGGAGAGAGAGAGAGAGAGACGGGGAAGGGAGGAGGGAGAGAAAACTCAGATCTGGAGGCAGCAGGAGAAAAGAAGGAGAGGGACCAGCCTTCGACAACAACGGCAAGAGAAGAAGAAGAAGAAGAAGAAGAAGAAGAAGAAGTAGAAGAAGAAGAAACACAAAGAGAACAAAAAAAAAACAACTGTCAAATGTAATGAATGTAACAAACATAACGAGTATTAACCACAACGCCCACCCAGAGAGGAGAGGGGAGGGATGATGAGAGACAAAGACAGCGAGATAAGCATCACAGCCGTCACCACGGCAACAGATTGGCAAAACGCTGGCCAGCTCTCCCAGGATGCTCAGCTCCCCTCATGTGGTATAATTTGCCATCCAATGATGAAATGACGAGTAAGAGCCCGAACCTCCAGCTGAGAGTTTAGATTTCACCGAGACGACGCGTCTGCTGCTGCGAGAGGACGAGTACTAACAGTCGCAGTAACCGTAGTAGTACTACTAGCCAAGTAACATCTGACTAGAAGTAGTAGTACACAGTAGTAGTGTTCACAGTAGCAGGAGAGACAACAGTAACACCTGCTGCAGTGGGGCAGTGGTAGTGTAGTAGTTCTTATAGCAGTATCAGGAGGAGTAAAGTAGTAGTAGCAGTAGTGATAGTACTAGAGTAGTAGATTAGTAATGGGAGAGCTAGTAATGAAGGAGTAGTAGTAGAAGTAGTGGTGGTAGTTGCAGTAGAACTAGTAGTAGCAGCAGCAGTAGTAGTAGTACTTTAATACTAATAGTAGTAACAATAACTCCGGTAGTAATAGTAACAGCATTAGCTGCAGCAGTAGCATCTGCATTACTACTACGTCAATACTGCTACTACTATAACTATTACTACTATTAGTAGTAGTGGTAATAGTAACAGCAATAGTTGTTGCAGTAGTACTGTTAGAAAGAGTATCATTAGTGTAGCACTATAGTAGTACTGTCAGCAGTAGCAGTAATGGTAGCAGAATAAGCAGTACTAGAGATCAGAGTAGTAGAATTAGTAACAGTAGGAGTATTAATAGCAGTAATAGTATTGCAGTATTAGTTTCAGGAGTAGCACTTCCATTCTACACTACAGCTACTACTATTATGATTACTCCTGCTATTACCACTAGTATAGTAGTAGTGATAGTAGAAAGAGTAACATCAGTGTTAGTAGTAGTAGCAGCAATAGTATAAGTATTAGTAGTACTAGTCCTTGCACTCTAGTAGTACTGGTAGCAGAATAAGCAGTATTATAATCAGAGTAGTAGAATTAGTAACATTAGGAGTATTAATCGTAGTAGTAGCAGAGAGGTAACAGTAGTATAAATAGCAGTAGTAACAGTAGTAGCAGCAGTGTTTTGAAGCATTCACTCTGGCAACGTGCCAAAATGAAGTTATGAGCGTATTTAATTTAAATACATAAATACAGCTGTCAAACGCTACAGCAGGTTCACAATTAATGTCTCCAACTGCATCATAATGTATGTAAATGAGTTTAACAATAGCAAACAATGAGATTTAGTTTGTCACTACTTGATGATGGGTTTTCCTTTGAGTCATCTGAGCGAGCACACACACACACACACAAACACACACACTTAGGGAATATCAGCTGGTCACATGATCTCTGTTCAGCTGAATAAATTAAGGAGGATCACCTGAACGCAGCAATAATTCCGACTTTGCTCAGCAGAGTTTTTCCAAAACTTTTCTGTTGGTTTTGCAGCTTGTAGGACGGTTGTGTAAGAACGAACTGCCTAAAGTCATAATTTTGACAAAACCAGACTCCAAATATATATTGTACCCATAACAAGAGTGCTAGTTCATTTCAGTATTTGTAAGAGAAGGCAGCCCCTTTGACTTCCCACAAATCAATCGCACTGCCGCCCCTCCCTGCCAAAAAAACAAAACTTTTCCATCCGGCATGATGCCCTCAGGCTATTGTAACTCTGCTGGTTTGATGTTTTTTTTTTGACACCGCACGGCAACAACAACAACAACCTGCCTCTCTGTCAGATCAAACCCACAATGCACCTGCTGTAAGTCAGACCTCAGCACATTCACACAGACGAGCCTGGAGGGAGGCGACATTTTGTTCCTGTACGATCGGTGTAGCTGCTGAAGGATGCTCCCCCCGCCCCCCCCCCCCCCCCAGGACGATAAACACATGAAAGAAACAATAGAAATGATCAAAATATGAAGCGCACTGAGTATATTTTAATAGTCAAAATGATGCTTCATCAGGACCTAAAGTATCACGTTTTCCAACCTGTTGGTCAAAACTCTGATTTTATAATTAAATGTTTCATTATTATCAGTCAGTAAATCATAATTTAGACTTATTTACTTAAATATTTTTGTATTATTTATCTTTTATGTATGACTCAGGAGGTTAAAATGAGGGAATAGTCTTTTATTTTGTATTTTGACTTCAAGAGGGTATGAAATTACACTATATAAAATACCCTCGTTATTAGAAATGAGGTAAAAAACATCTCTCGGTGTAACACAATACAATTCAACATCTCCTTAAAATAGCATTAGACAGCATTAGTCAGACCTGTTAAATAACCAAGTGTATAAATTCTGATTTTTGGCGGGCAAACAACTGAGAAATATGTAGAGGGTCAGTTATCGCGTTGTATATTTAAAGACCTCTCAGCTGTGCAAAATAATACATATGCAGAAGTTTGGAGAGGTCTGAGTGTGTGTGTGTGTGTCTGTTTTAATTGAGTGGGTGATGTGAGCAGGTGGAAACACGAGTCAACATAATCCATAAAGAACACACAGGCTGCATCTGCCTCCGCAATCTTTAAACCTCCATTAACTGATTTTATGTCCGCTGGTTTTCAGAGGAGTGAACACAACACGGACATATCATCACCTTTTAAGTTGATATGTTGAGCTTATTTCCACATCCAGCAGTTACGGAGCAACATTATCGTTCATTTAGAGTCGTGTTTTTGTCCATCTGGTGAATGTAAGTCCAATATTCACTCTCTTTTTTAGCTCTGTTTTTGCTCTCTACCGACTCCTGAGGGAAATATCTGGCTCTTTAGCTGCTAAATGCTCCACTAAATTCACCAGCTAGTCTATCACCGGCTTCGAATGGATTGAATGGGTGTTGTCGATGGTTATCAGCCTCATAGATATGAGTTAGAAAGAGCCTACTAGTATGTTCAGAAGGTCGTTGTCATCCATCGGTAAGGTGGAGGTCACCTTTGAGTTACAGACGCCATCTAGCAGTCGTAGTAATTATGACCCGGGGAAGTGACTTAGCTCAGATGACGTCAATATAAGATGACTTGATAAGATGATTTAAGATGATGAGGAGGAGGCAGGTTGGGTGGATGGCTAAATATGTAGCTGGCGCCTCCGTCGGGACATTTTCACCACATTCTACTGCATTCATAACCGACGGTTGCCATGTTTAACCACGTTTCAAGTGATCATTTTAACTCAGACCATGATCATTTCCCAACACTAAGCAATTGTCTTTTGTGCCGAAACCTAACCAGACCTTAACCACAGCGTTGTCACATCATAAAATATCATTATTTTGCAGCATAACATAACGTAGCAGCTTATTATCTACTGGTAAGTGCCACGGTCCTGTTCCAATGGGTTGATATGCACCTACTGGTAGGTGTAGCACGCCCCTTCTAATCCATATCTATGAAGCTGGTAACCACCGATAACGGCCATTCAATTGAGTGATTACATCCGAAACAGGTTTAGTCTACATCTAACTGTGTCTGTTTGCCGTTTGGTGCTGAGCAGGTAGTGCACGGTGGGTTTTTACCCTAACCCTAACCCTAACCCTTTTTCTCTGAAAACAGCTGCTTGCTACAGCCGAAAACGACCCTATGAGAGCGCTGAGAGTGAACCAAAACAGTAAAGTTGCAGCCAGACAGATAAACAATGAGCTGAAACTCACTTTAAAGCTCCGTAAAGCCGAGAGGAGCTGCAGAGTCACCGATGATTCTCTGTAGGTTCATCACTACGAGCCACGACCAACACATTACACACTGTCAACTCATACAGGGTTATTATAAAGTATATTGAATATAGCCGCTTTAAATAAAATGTCATTTATTTATTTTCCCTGGCTGTTATGGTCCTATACATTGCTGCCACCCCAAACTTTTGCCTGCACTGCCGCACCAGCAGCCAGCCGTAAACCTTTTCCATCACAGGTTGTGGAACTTACATTAACTGGTCGAGGCAAGAATTGATTTGTGTGCAACACGTCAGCTACGGTTCTGCAGAGCTGGACCCATGACCCATGAAGTATTTTATAATTTTGACTTTATAAAGTAATATTTACAGTTTAGATTTACTCCCAATCTTTCATCTCATAGTGTATTTTTGTGGAGAAGATGGGCGTCAAACACCCTGAAGCATTTTGATGAAAAGATGGAAATGGACTGGTCTTCCCTAATCTACAGGTCTGTTCAAGTCAAATCATCCAGACAGACAGGTGTACCGGGAGAGTCAGACAGGTGTACAGACAGTCAGGTAAGCTGGCGTCTTGTCTGCTGTGTGTCAGTCATGTCTGCTGAGCCGCAGATGAAGAATGAACGGCGGCGTCCCGCTGTCTTTGAGGAGAGTGGGATCAAAGACTGCAGCGGGGAGCGAGCTCTTTAAATGACACGGGGAGAGAGAGAGAGAGAGAGAGAGAGAGAGAGGTGCCGTTCAAAATCACACAAATAATCCTCCGTCGAATAAACCCTGTGAGCAGAAATCAATGCAGACATGATGTCTCATTCATCCTTTTACACTGCTAACAGTGATGTCGCTCTGCCAGGCTGCTCCAAGAACACACTACCAGACTCAAAGAAAAAACCCCCCCCCCCCAGGTGACTCGACTGTGGCTGGTGGCTCCGAGAGGCTGAAATGTTCATGTTCAAGTGTCGGACAGAATAACATACTGATGATGAAGTATTCTTAAAGCCCTCTAGTCAACCTGCACCCCGGAAGAATCACTGGGTAACTTCAAAACCAGCTATTTATTCACCATCAGGGCTGAAAACAAAGACCAACACCTGTAGTTTAAATTGATGGTGGTGCCTGATGTATTCGGCTAAAAACATTTATTAAAATATCTTCAACGGAAACGTTTCAAAAAAGCTTTTATTAGTACAAATGGGAGTTATTTGAGGCGTACAGAGTTTGTATAGAAGTAAAAGTCTCATTTTCTACTCAGACCCATTGATTCCGAACCTTTTTGCTCTTTGAGAACCGAGCCGCGTCTTTTTGCAACCTGTTATCACAGGTTGAATACGTCTGAGTTGTAAACACCTCCAACAAAAAGTGATTTTCTCCTCTGAACAGTTCAGATTCCTTCATTTGAACATTTTTCTTTGCCAGTAGAGATTAAACTAGATGACTAGATAAACTTTTTTCACAAGAGATTAGAAAAAAAAAAGTCAGAAAAATTGAATACACATTTACTTTACGTAGCAGAACGTGCCATAAATCATCTCGTGAAGCCTCAGATTTGCTTTGTGATCCCATTGGACGACTCCTGACCCTTAAATTGGGGAATAATAGGCGACAGTTAGAGCACTTCAAGGTTTGGATGCAACTCTACCGGGTGAATCATCAGTGCAAAGGATGAACAACTGCATTCGATAGTATCTGGGACGAGCATGTGGACAGAACAGAAACTAACTTTGGAATATACTGACCTGAACCTGAACCTTTCCTTTAGGTTGTGTTTAAATGTTCTTAACTTTGTGCTGTGTGCAGGAATACGGCAGCCATGTTGAATTTCTGGCAACATTTGTGTGGTCAGCCTGGATTTCAGGGGGAGGGAGGGGTGGGGGGGTGGGTCTGCGGACGGCGATTTATTGATCTCAGAACTCCTGTGGATTTCCAAAATTGACCAGAAGAAAAGCCTGTTGTGTTTTTAATGAGTGACCAACACAGTTAAAATCCCGACCCAGAGCACATCCCCGCAAGTCCCGTGTGAAAGTGTGATTTGAATTCGCCACGCTCGCATTCATTAATTGATTCTTGCGGCCCGGCTCGACATGTATGACCAGTTCCGCCATTATCAGATTATGCTTACTAGCCATGAGCGAGCGAGAATAATAATAAAATAATAATAATAAAAAAAAACTGCCAACAACTATTTTAACAGAACTTCTAACAAGAAAATCCACCATTAGATGAGGCTCCATTGAAGTATGAAAAGTATGGAGTGGTTTTTGGATTGCGTGACTAATGACGACGAGGTTGTCAGACTTTCTTGAATCTCTTTCAGAGGCAGACGTGGGGGGGACTTGTTCAGGGTTCTTTGAACATAGAATATATCTGTGGAGGGTTCTTGTGTAGTGTTTTGCATGCTTTTGAAAACATGTTATCAATAGACCATAACTGAGACGGGAAAAAACGCCTGAGTGCTGTCTCATCCCGTATGGATACGGAGGCAAGACGTGATCACACATAAACAGGGCTGGCTGACATCACGGTTGCCTACCTGGAAATTCATTCTCACAGATTTGTCCTAATTGTAATGACTGTATTCTCTGTTGCTTTGCCATCTGTATAGTTGCCTACTTTCAGATTCGTGCTCACATGAATGATTCCAAATCTCCATTAAACAAATGGCTCTGCAGGAACTGCTGATGATCAGAATCTAATTCCTTATGAGTGCAGCCTACAATAGTTACTGACTTTATTGATTAAGAGTAATCAAAAGGGGGGAAATGCGAGGGGGATTACTGTATGAAAGAAAAACTGTTTACTCTGAACCAGATCCTGCCATGTCTGTTTAGGTATAATCATGCATAGAGTAGTCACAACAACTCCTAGAGGTTGGTGTTCGTCCCACTGTTGGGGTCTGACTCCTCTACAGCAGCTTGTAAGTATCGAGTGTGGGAGTTAAATTAGAGGAAGTGTGACAATACTATATCGAGAGTTGTCTCTTTCCTCATTGAAGTCAAACGCAAGAGGTAAATTGCCGACGACAATAGTCTTTAAAAAAAATCAATGCCACCTCGCCACTTTGCATTGTAAATGCTTCACTTCAAAAACACTCAACGCGACTCAAAAGTAATGTCGGAGCTTCGGAGTCTGAATAGGAGAGAAAATCAACAGATTAATGGAAGAGTGTCGGCTGCTGCTTGTCATTACGTTCAAAAATAAAAGACTAAAAGACTGAAAAAAAGATTAAAACTGGTTTATGTTTACACTGAAAAACTACTTCTGTTTTTTATTGAATTGCATGTTTTTTATGTATTATACTTACAGTTTGCATGTTGGGCAATTTGGTGTATTTAACTGTCAGAAGTTGTCATTGCTGCACTTCAGGGACAAATAAAGTAATATTGACTGATAACATTTGATTCTATAAGATTATCTAAGCATTAAAGTTCTTTATTTACCTTCAAACAGTAGTTTCTCAACAAATCTTAAAGGCCGCGTGAAATGAAAAATAAATTTTAATCTGTGTCTTTGTGTTAATTGTTCATTTATCTCTTGCTATATGATAAATATATGTCAAAAAACTTAGTATCAGAGTATTTTTACATCACAAGTCTGTAAAATGCTTTCAAATGTTTACTGACTCATCCTGGACGTTTACAAAAGTTCATCCAATCAAATGTGACTTTGAGCGAGAAGCTAGCTGGTTTTTTTCTGTCAGTTCAAGAATATTTATGTTTATTGTTGTTTTTTTTTTTTTTTTTTTGCAAATTAACAACATATAAACCCAAATACAATGAGGACACTTACTACTAGGAGTGCACCCGAATACAAATACGTTATTCGGCAAAGCACAAATACTGGGTTTTTTTTTTTTACGAATATTTGTTTTATACCAATATTTTTAAATTTTTTTGTTTTTGGGAAGAAAAAAAAAAAACAAAACATGTCAAATACCAGCGAGCAGGTCGGTTACATCGCTATCTCAGTGTCTCTCCTCTGCTCCACTGTGACGTCTATCAGCAGGTCTCAATGAGAGGAGTCACATCCACCTGCTACATGACGCATATTTCCTAATTTGGACATCACTTTAATTTTTATCTTTAATTTCTAAAATTATAAGCGTAATAAAAACAAAAACAGGATTTTTGAGCCACTTTTATTCGAATACAAATACAAATACAAATAATTTTGCTGCCTCAACAAATACAGATACAAATACAAATACTGGGCTTTCTGCACATCTCTGCTTACTAATTAAACCAGCCTAACACTGTTTTGATGTTTTTTCTTATAATTTGTACCAAACTGCACTACTCTCTCTGTGAAATGTTCTCAAAATGAACCGTTAAATGCCTGCAAATTCTAATTTTTTAAATGTTATTCTTTCATATATGTTACATTATAAAAAACAAACATATACCATAGACCATAGACATACCAGTCTCAATACATGTGAGTGGTGACATGAGAGCGGCTGCAGACATGAAGTTATTACTGTTTGCAGTGGCTACAAAGCAAAATCCCCTGCCTGAAGTCATTCTGTGTTTGTTGTTTCTGTGGTTTGAGTCCAGCAGCATCCGTCTCTCACATATAATTGTTACATGAAGGTGATTTCCTGCATGAAACACTTTACCTGTTCAGTGCTGCAGTGTTCAACAGGTTTTAGAAACCAGCTTGTCTTAATAAGACATCTGTTTAACCACCTGCATTTTATTTTACAGATCTCAGTATCTTAATGAACTTTTTGGCATATTCACTTTATCTCTCATGCCTGCCAATCACTAATTCTCCTGTCATTTCAGACTCTGCCATTCCCTCATCATCCAGCGGGTCACCGACCTGCACACCTGCTCCCCGTTCCCTCGTTAGTCGTCCCTCACTACTCCCTGATGGCTGGTCTACTGTGCCACCATAGTGTTAGTATTCCAGTGTCTGTTCATGTTTGGATGCTTTCTACTGTAGTCGATAATTCCTCTCTGTTTTTTTGGTTTTTGCCTACCTGGATGCCTGCTTCATTCTTAATGTGTTTGCCTCTGCTGACTGCTTTGAACTTAGACCAAGTAAAGTACAAGTGTGTCTTAAAACAACAGTCAGGAGCCAAAATGAACATTGAAACATGTTTTTCTTGCTGTAATCATTCCTCCTGTTCATACTGACCATTAGAAGATCCCTTCATAATGACCTTACAATGGAAGTGATGGAGGACAAAATCCACAGTCCTCCTTCTGTGTATTTAAAAGTTTATCTGAAGCTAATATGAAGCTTCAGCGTCCAAATGAGTCAAATCAAGTAGATATCTTTCAACGTTACAGCCTTTTTAGTGCCAAAGTTCCTCTTTTTGTTACTATACTTCCACCACCTGCAGCTCAACAGGGAAACACTGTCCGAGGAAACACAAAGAGGGAATTTGATGCTAAAAAGACTGTAAATGTGTCAGATATCCACTTGATATGACTAACTCAGACTGCTGAAGCTGAATATAAGCTTCACATCAACTTTTAAATGACTGTGTGGACACACTGTGGATTTTGGCCTCCATCACTTCCATTGAAAGCACATTTGAAGGATCTTTTAATATTCAGTATGAACAGGAGGAATGATTACAGCGAGGAAAACCTCTTTCACTGCTCATTGTTTTAAGACAACAATTTGAAAAACTGTGAAGCTATCCTTTAATGATGGCTGCATTGCATTAGATGAGGCTCTGGTGTTTATTCTAAGAAATAAATGTGAATAAAGCCGGACTTTAAGATGCCACTTTAGCATGAAAACGCTGCAAGAAACTGCTGCAGCTGAAATGTTGATCCAGTTTTAGTATCATGGAAATAACAGTAATGAAACACAGACAAACAAACTCACTGCATGTAATGGAAGCGATGTGAGCGAGATATTCTTAGGAAATACTAAGATCTAAATCTCAACATTGTGCACATCAACCCAAACTACATTTATCTGTATGAATTTCACATTTAAGGCATCTGCACTAGATGTTTAAAAAGAAATCTTTATTGCAAATGAGCTGCATAAGAATAAATAAATAAAAGAGATGTTGCTTGTTAAAACAGAGTTAAACACTTTTTGCCATTTGTCCCATTTACTGGCTGGCTCTACTAAGAGTTTCATTCATTATTTGGTGATTTTCTTGTTGCTCATACAGGCGACTCATCTCGGTTCAGCTTCACAGCTTCGGTTTTTAACTGCCAGTTTGCTCTCTGGCTGCAGATGAAGTGAAGAGCGTCGGGGCTGAATGTTTGTTTACATCGTTAAAGACACATGAAAAAAAGATAAAACGAGGATAAACGGAAGAGAGGCCGAGAGATTGCTCACATCACTCTACTATCAAAAAACATCTTGTCTTCAACATCGCATCTTATCTCTCCTCTTTACCCTCTGCTCAATCCAAATGTCGACACAATGCAAGTCGTCCGAATGTAAGAAAACCCTTTCACGAAGAAAAGATGTTCAATGATGCTCGGCTTTGGCTTTAGCTGAACACTGGAGGCTTTTATTAACACAAGGATAAAAAATGTATCAACCCTGAAATTTTCCTCGGCATCTTAAGATGCTCTATAGCGTAGCACGATGGGAATGTAGGCATGTAGGAATTTTCATCCACAGAAATGTTCAAATCCTGAATCGTTCTCTGTGTCTCCCGGAGGAAATTCAACAGACGTGTAGAAGCCTGAAACCTGTAATTCTTTAATTAGTGGGATGACTGAGAAAAAATCAATCAAGTGAGGAATCTGGCAGCTGTTTAGGAAACGTTATTAAATAAAAAAATAACACATTACTCCTTTTTCAGCGTGGCAGAATGCTTCAGGTGTAGGCATGTCTGAAACTATTCTAAAGGAGACTTAAAACTTGGGGAAAAAATATTAATAGAAGAAGAAATAACTTTTGTTTTTGTGCTTTTGTGACACCTTTTTTTTTTTTTTAAATGGATACATTCAGGATGCTGCTGTTTCTACTTTGAACAAAGAGGTTTGAGACCATTTTATCTCTTCACACACACACAGTTGTGTTTCCTCCACCACGGACCCAAAAACCGCTTTTTAACTTTTCAAGAGTGAGTCGCAACAAAGGACAGCTGCTTTAAAATGCAAAAAAAAAAAAAAAAAAAAAAAAATAGCAGCATGGTGATAAGCGATAGAGCAGCTAATTGTGTCCTGGGAGATAAAGACGCCTGCAAAAGAGAAAAGAAGAAACTCCCTCTTGGTTATCAGCCTACTTCTGAGACTGCGGCTGGCTTGGAGTTTCTTCTCTAAAAAAAAAAAAAAAGCTTGTTAAAAGGAAATAAAAAAGGTGTGAAGAGGCACAAAGGGCGCTTATCCACCTTTCAGTGAGCCGACAAAAGGGAAAAAAAATCTCAGCTCCAGCTAATTACAACCGAGGTGATGAAAGAGACGGAGGGAGACAGAAAAGAAAGAAAATCCCTCCTTTTTCTCACCTGAGAGAAGGTGGAGAGGTCAACAGCCCCCCTCCCACCCCCCCCCCCCCCTCCACCGAAACTCAATTCTGAGTAGGGACAAGTGGGGAGGGGAGGGAGGGGGGTGATTTGATGGACGTGGAGGAGATTAGTGGACGCTCGTCTTCGTCGTCTTGCCACCTAAGAACGAAAAAACTAAAACTGTCTCCAAGTGAAATGAAAGCAAAGTGCCCTCGGAGCCTTTTCCGTCTCTCTTTTCCCTCTTAAAAATCGGACTGTCTGCTCGTTTATTCGAGCTGTTTGAGAGTGATTTAACCTTGTGAAGAGTTTGAGATGTTTGAGACAAATAAAGGCTGGGGGGAGGGGGAGGAGGGGGGGGGGGGGGGGGAGGACACGGGGAGCAGGTTCAGGCAGGTTTTTCCTCTCTGAGTCGTAGCAACTGGGATTGTTTCCAAGGATCTGATGTCTTTATGTCTTGGCATGATGCAGCGTTTTGTGATTAATATTTTTTTTTTTTTTTTTTTTTTTTAAGGATTTATGTGTGTGTTCCTCCAGCCTTTTATGTTCCGCTCAGACGCGTCTGAAAACCCCCCGAATCACAATTCACATTGATTTTTTTAAAAATGGACTCTGAGCAGCAGCCAAAAAAAAAAAAAAAAAAAAAAAAAGGGAAACTAAAAGGCATTTTTATCAAGCGACAGAAGAGAAACCCGCTGTGTCGTAATGAATCAATCAGACTTTAGTTACTGTATGATAGCAAAGGTTTTACCCCGCTGTAATCATTAGGGGAGAAGATCCCCCCCCCCCCCTCCTCCTAATGTGCTTATAATAATGTAAGTGATGGGGGACAAAATCCACTGTCCTCATCTCCAGCAAAAGTTTATTTAAAAATTCATCTGAAGATAATATGAGGCTTCAGCAGTCTGAGTTAATCAAATAAAGTGGATATCTCGGACAGTTATAGTCTTTTTATTATAAAATTCCCTTTTTTGTGTCTCGACAGTGTTTCTCTATTAAGCTGCGGTGGGAGGACTGTAACACAAAGAGGGACTTTGGCACTAAAATGACTTTACATTCTCTTGATGCTGGTTACTTCAATGATTCTCAATTTAACAAACAAACTTTTAGCCGTGAAGCCAAACGAGCTCCCTTACTTTGGGATAAACTACCAATGCACATACAGGAAGTAAACTCCATTAAGACTTTCAAATCCAGGCTGAAAACATCTTTTCTCTGTTTCAGTCAACTGTTTTCCTCTTCAACAAGTTGTTACCCAACCTGGTTTTTGCACTTCTCAGTGCACAGATGTAACGGGGTCAACTGTGCAGCATATGTATTAGAATTACACAAAATTTGTAAATCCTGACGTGCTACTCCTGCAGGGTCAACATATGGAACATTTCAGACTCAGTTCATTGTACACCTACGCCCCCCTCCCCCTTTAAATGATGTCTCCCACCTTTACCTCTCCCCTCTTGTTGTTGTACTTCATGGGAGAGGTAGGTGACGTTGTGCACTTCCTTTGAATTACAGGTGTAAGTTTGTTTATTAGACTTCTTGTGCAGTATGCTAACACCTTTCTGTGTTATTTCATTTGTGAAGGAGCCTGAGTTCGCATCACAACTGACGTGAAGGATTTCTATTGTTTACTTCTGTCGTCAGTTGTCGTTAGAATAAATGGTCGCCTCCAAAGACACCCTGGTCTGAGCCTCTTCCTTATAACACAATGCTAGAAACCACCCGGTTACACAGACACTCTTTGAGTCATGTGCACTTTAAATAAACTGAAGTTGAAGTTATCTTTGAAAGATGTTGGGTCCTTGGTATTTTACTGACCTTGAAATCGTCCCCGCCCGTCTGTGTGGTATTTTCTTCCTGTTTATGTGGGAGACGTCGAGTTAGCAGCTCATCATAGACTCTTTTACAACTTTCATCTTAGCAAAAGTAGCGTTTCATGTCTTTTTTCCTCTGTTGCAGTGTAACATTAATTACTAAACTTATGTGACCATTTACAAGGTCAGATAATTAGAAATTTGGCAAATATATATATATTTTTATTTCTAACATTATTATAGTAACAAACTGAAGAAAACATCTACTCCATCTGTCTCTGGCTGCAGATTTGTGGTGTCATGTTTGCAGATCTGAACGATCCAGAGAAAGAGAAATGAAATTAAGAGCTAAATTTGCAATAAACTGGAATAATCTTTTAACCATATCAGACTGACAGCAGCAGCAGGCTTGTGAACATTAACACCTCTGAATCAGAGCGAGCGGTTGAAAAACAGAAAGCAGCGGGGACAGCAGCAGCAGCAGAATCCATTTCCCAGCCCACACTCAAACATACATAACAAGCCTGAGTCTACCTGTTGTAGTAGGCGGAGACAGCAGCGGCGGTGGCGGCAGGTGCTCATCGCTGACAGCACGGCGAGTGGGAGCAAGAAGAGGCCTCCCGGGTCGCAGCTCAGCCGCTTTGTCATCGCCGACGCCGCGGAGGAGAGACTCTCCACGCTGTGAGCTGTTATGACTAAAAGACCGTCATGAGGGGAATTTTGGGGGAGTTGGAGAACATTTGGAGAGGCTCGGCCCTCGCCGGTCTTCCTCTTCAGCCGGTAGACAAACAGCGGTGACTGCGGGTCCGTCTGAATGACTGTAAATAAACAGGAACATTCAGCCTCTCCACGCTCCACTTCTTCTTCTCTTTTTCCAAGAGTCAGCGCCCCCGATGTCACCGTTAAATTATCTGTGACTGCGGTGACTTTTCTTATATTTAAAAAAAATGTTTACGTCCTCTGTGTGAGAGTCGTATGACATCTGCTGCCAGCTTGTCAGAATCATACAGCGCTATATAGTATATAATATTACCTCCCTGCTCTTCACCCACACGCCTGCAGCCACACATTCAAAAGGTCAGACTCAACAACGTGCACTTTAATGCTCTCAAAAACACATAGAGGCCACTTTCTTCTCTTTCTATTATTCCGTTAAAGGAGGCTGCTGCTGGTTATGTCACATGACTTGGCAACAACAGCAGCATTCAACACTCCCAATTACTGATATCACACACACACACACACACACATAATCTTATTGAAGTTCCATTTTGTCAAGTTCATTGATGTGCCAGATTAAGTGTGACGTCCGCTGAGAGTTAAATCCTGGGACAACCAATCAGCACATCAGGCCCCTAATTTAATTAATAACTCCTCAGTCTAATTAGCAGACGACGGGCTGGGAGGAAAAAACAGCTGCAGTCACCTGGGTTTCTCCACTCCTTCACTATCCCCCGAAAAGATGAAAACGACAAGATGAGTCTCCGGGGTGACGGTGAGGGATGTGTGTGTGTGTGTGTGTTTGCGGAGGTGCTGATCAACTGTAAATCCTCAGGGTGTAATGTGCGTTCGCTAGCAGCAGGAAAGCTGCGGCGGTGTTATCTGTTTGGCGGCGACAACATTCTCGGGTGAGGGGAAAAAAAAAAAAAGCCGTTAGGTTTACCGCCGGGATTTGATTGACAAGTTGTGGAGCAGCAGCAGCAGCAGCAGCAGCAGCGGAAGCGGCAGTGGGTGGCGGCGGCAGGGCCTGTCGACGCGCGCCGTCTGGTTGTGTGAGTAATTAAAAGTGATTGAGTTGGCCCTCTCACATCCAGAGGCGATAATATCATCGGGGTGCGGAGGAGAAAAACATCAGGGCAGGAGGAAACATTTCCACACCTGCGCCCAGTGTCAAGTTTTATACTCGACGGGGTTTTCTGTCGTTACGTGACAGAAGCATCTCACACTCGCTTCTCAAAAGAACATCTGCGACATCGACACATGTTAATGAACTAAACTCCACGTCTATGTCTCTAATAATTCTAAACTTACAACTTCAAAGTAAATGCAAAAGACTGATAAGAGACAAAAAAATGACAAAAAAGTGTTGCAGTGCTGCTCTCCTTTTACAACAGCCTACAGTGCAAGCATGTCACTCATATATGTAAGTAAAACTTAGAATGTGTGAAAACTTATTTGTGCACATTAGGGGAGTGATTGATTCTTGACATCTTAGACTCAGACTTTTCTTTCTCATCGGCAAACAGTATCAGTGTAAAAAAAACCCCAAAACATTCAGTTCGCAGCTCCGTTGCAACGTTGACGGTTGCAAATCATATCAGATGTCACTAATTAAAGCTAATTCTTTGGATGACTTGATGACAGACTAACTCGTCAACGTGTTAATCTTGTCTGTCGTCGGGGTTGTGAGGGATGAAGCTCCGCTCTGTAACACCGCCGAACACTCAGAGATGTTTCTGTTGTTCCAACAACTCCGACGGAGTGAGACGTCTTCCCTCTCCGGAGGATCTGGTGTCACGTCGATTTCAGGAGTCACATTCTCCACTTCAGACTTTCTCATTCATATCACATCAATCATTTAAGCTGATCAATTTAATGGTTTTGAACCAGGACATTGGGTATTTGGATTTAGTAGCTCGTGAAAAATGTGAGCCAAAGTCGGATGGCTACACCTGTTAGCTCAATGTGCCACATATCAAATAAACATGGCATATCTCCTGCTGCGGTGTAAATGTGCTTATTGGATTTGACTCAGCATATACCTGTTCATAAAAGATTTGGATCAGAAAAAACACTTGATTGTTACCTCCCTGTTTCAATAATATTCCTGTGACTATATTTTGACGTTTTTTTAGATTTTGTACATCTACAAATTGCATCTCACTTTGCTGATTTGAATCATTTTGTTGTATCCAGGTCATAGATTTGACTACATGTGCACATTAGTATGTATGTCGTATGTGCACAAATGCAGTCCAGGTAGAGCTGATAACCTTAACAATGTTTCATTTACATTTAAGTCTCCAAGGAAGCCACACATCTGAACCATCATGCACTTAACTTGAATTTGGTAAAAACTAAATGGGATTGTGAACCATTAGTAACGTAATTAATTGCAGCTGTGTTTTTCCTGCTTTGACACGTCAAATTGTCTGCTGTGAAAAAGGTCGACTGCAGGTTTTCAGTTCAGTAAAAACAAGGCCTACAAAAGGATTGTTTATGAGGTAAAAGCTAAGCAGCCACCTCTCTGTCAAGGAGTGATCACAGTATTTTAATAAGCTCTTAACCAGTGAAACACATGTCCTCAGACTTGCAAATTAGCGCTAAGTGAGAGCTGCTGACAGGACAGCAGGATAGACAGAAGTCAAAATATCTGTATCTGTATCTGTGAAGAACTTGAAACTAGGTTACATGAGAATTTTATTCTTTATCTCTACCCCTCTGAAGCTTACACTGAAATTGGGGCTTTTGAACCATTGTTGTAGATATAGTTCAAGTTAACAATGCGTAGAAAATAGAACATTTGTGAAAAAACCCCCCAGAAAATCACATGTCCCTTAGTCACTGTGGATGGGCACACTTCTGTCTCTATAAATATATCTGTACAGAGAGACAGCTAACTAGATACTAGAGGTGTGCCTGAATACAAACACATTATTCAGCAAAGCACAAATAGTGAGTTTTTTTTTGTTTTTTTTTTTTTTTTTTACAAATATTTGTTTCATACAAATATTTTAAAAATGATTTGTTTTCGGGAAGAAAAAAAAAACATGTTAAATACCAGCGTGCAGTGTCTCTCCTCTGCTCCGCTGTTACGTCTATCAGCAGGTCTCAACGAGTTGAGTCACATCCACCTGCTACATGACGCACATTTCCTAATTCGGACATCACTCCTGCAGTTGGGGGCGTTCGGCAGAGATAAAGCTGAACTAAAGACACAAATGAAGTGCTCCCAAGGGAACACTTATTGTAACACTTAAATTTTCTAAAATTAAAAGCGTAATAAAAACAAAAACAGGATTTTTAAACCTTTGTCCACTTTTATTCGAATACAAATACAAATAATTTTGCTGCCTCAACAAATACAGATACAAATACGAATACTGGGCCCTCTGTATATCCCTACTAGATACCCTTCAAATAATGTTGTTTTTGATTGGCTACAAAGGTCTACATCCTTGCTTATTAAATGGTTATGGAGCAAAACCCAAATTGTCTAAAACAGGAACTCTTTTGCTACTCTCAAGGGTCATGGTAATAATAGATAATAGATATTCATGATCAACAGTCTTTTATACATCAAGTGTTAAACAAACAGAAACGCTACTCTCAGATCAAGCTAGCAAAGCAAAAAAAATAAGACCAACTTATTATATATAAATATATCAAATTTAAATTCTCATCCCAAAACAAACCTACTTTGAATGTCATCTGTATCTTAACAGACAGAACATCTCATAAACTGAGGTTGGTGCTAAAAAAAACAAGTGTCTAAAATGGTAAAACTTCATCCTCTGGTGACCATGAATACCTCCAGCAGGTTTCATTGAATTCTGCTTGTTAAAGCTGCGGACAAACCTGAAGACGAGTTGAAACATACAAAGACTGGATTTGTTCCACCAACTGGCACCATTTTTTCTCGTCTTTGACAGTCAGGAAGGAACACAAACCTTACGACTGAGTAATCACACAGATAACACACTGAAACACTGCTCAGTAACCACTGGAGTTCTGGAGGAAGACGACCCTGCAAATCCCGCAAGAATGCCAATTATCGCATGTTCTTGTACCAAAACAAACATGGAAGCAACCAGCCGCTTGGACCGTTTATATGCAGTGCAGTTTGAGCTGAAAAGGCAAGACGGCAAAAGAATACAAAAAAAAAGCTCAGAGTTTATGTGAGATCTTGGATGAAGAGGCATGAGTAATGTGACTGTAATTGGAGGTGAGTGAAGTTTGTAAAACTTCAGGTTCTGGTCGGCTGTGCGGCTCTTTGATTTGATGTTGTAGAGATTTTTATTCGCCTTTACAGCTCAGTCAGCTTTTCCCTCCATTTCGGTTGTCTGGTGCTCTCTCACACCACAAACCTTTCTTCTTCTTTTGTTTATTTACGGGTACGAGGAAATCAGTCGCTGATGTCAAATGTCAAACATGTTTAAAAAACTCTTTACGAGAGCGACTGGATCTGAAGACCAGATTAAATCTTTACATAATTACACACTATATGATTTTATTAACACCAACTGACCCAGACTGATTCCCATTAAATCATATTTATAATTGGCTCAACACTTGTCATGTGTGTCCCCGCTTTCAGCAGATATTCTGCAGTCGAACGGGTTAAAAGACGTCCCTGTGCTCAGGTTCTGCCACCAGTCAGGCAAAAAAAAAGAGCACAGTACACTGAGTCTGACCTGGCAGGGTGCATAATTTGCTCATATTTCTCCCAGGAAGGTATCAGCAGATAGAGAATAAAATCCTCCATAACAATAAGAGAGAGAGAGAGAAAAAAAAAGGATTCACTTGTTAAAACCGCTGAGCTTCCACCGAGCCCTCGGACTGACTGTGCTGTGATGAAAACCCTCTGATGGGCGAGAGGCCTCCACCTGCTTTCCTGCTGAACAAACAGTTAAATCAGAGCGAGCGGGAGACGGCGAAGTGCCCACCGCTCGCCTCCTCCGTAAAGTTGCTTGATGTCGCCTGAAGTGTAAAACAGACCCCGGTGACTCGCTGTTATGGAGACAGCAATGAAACTAGCGATGGCTCTCCTGACAAGCTCCTGCTTCAAAAGAAAATCCCTCTCTCTCTCCCTCTCTCCTTGCTCTCTCAGTCTCCCTCTGTTTCTCCAGATGCATGTGAGCTAAGTGTACAGGTGAAGTGGGAATCGCTTGAAAGGAAATTGAAATATAACAAAGTTGGCGACTGTGGAGTGGTGAAGACAAATGTGCAGAGTGAAGTGGCTCCTGGACTGGAGGATTATTATTATTATTACTATTGTTGTTATTATGGCTCTTCTGAAGGCTGATGGATTCTGTTTGCTCTCGTTTGCAGACCTGCAGCTAGCAGGCAGGATGCTAACAAGATCAGGAAGCAAAAAAAGGATGCTCAATTCACCAGAGTAACCAGAAAGCACTGGAATCCAACCACAACAGCAACAACAGAGGTGTTGTTAGGATCTTGAAACACCGTCTGGCCCAGAAATCTTTAGATTTTCACCTGATAATTGCCCCATTTTCTGAGTAAAATGAATATAAGATGTGAGACACTGTGCTATACCGAAAGGTTCCAGTCAGGCGCGTAGACCGGCTCTCACAACATGAAATCAAAATAAACAAAATGAGTGCAATCTGAATTCTCATTCAACTTCATTATCATTTTTATTTTCAGCAACAGGAGTAAAACCCTGAGAGTTGATGAAGCAGTGATATGCTAGATTGAAGCCTATGATGCCGACGCTTTGTTCAATTTTGGAAATTGACCAGGCTGCTCTCAAAGCTTCTGCTTCTATTGTGTGACAAGAGCTCCTTCTGAACTGTGACAAACTGTGTTAACTCTGTGTCTTATCTGTCTATCTTATGCTCTCCTCTTCTTCACTCCTCCAGCAGCTCTTTTGGTGTCTCATCTGTCTGTCGCACTCCTCATCTCCTCTCCTCTCTCCTCCTGTTCTCTTCAACTCTTCCTGTCCTGCTCATAAAAAGGATACAATCAGCAAATGCCGACCAAATATCTAATTTTTAGATTAGATTATAAACACATAGACACACATAGACTTAACCAATTATTTGAACACACCAACCAATACAAAGGTGAAGTAATGTCATCACACTTTCTTTCTATGCTTAGTTCATGTTCCACATTAATGTCACAGTGAGTGCAGGTTAGCGAGACCAGTGGTTCTCAAACTGGTGTGCCTTGGAATTAGTCTTATTTATGATGATTTACATATTTATAATCATATGTAACAGGGTGCCTTGGAATACTAGTTTTCATAAATGGTGTGCCTTGTGACAAAGCATTTGAGAACGACTAAGCTAGACTAGCTAGCTAGCTAAAGAGCCGTCTTCTTTATAAGCCTGAGCTTGTAGCTGAGGCAACATCCTGCAACTCGTCTCCACTTCCTCTAGCCTCGCCTTGTCGCCTTCATCCTTTTTCTTTTTTGAAAAAGCTTCCTATAGCCTACAAGTCTCACCTTAGTGAATTAGCTAACTAGCTAGCACCAGATGACAACAATAACAAGCCCTGTAAAGTAGTGTGAAGTAGATCTGCTGTTGAACTGATAAATGAGTATCTACCACACCATTTGTTATTTTAAAATGGAAATAACATACTTTTTGTGATTTTGTCATTTATATACCATCCATGTAAAACATGACCGAAGTTCCAAAACATATGTACAACATATGTAAAAATGCCACCTTCTTGTCAAAAACCAGGGCTTCAGGCAGTCAGACTGTTCGCTCAAGCCCTCAAATAGCCATCTGGTCTGTAGTCTTTGTTGCTATGGTTGTTCCACAGGCTGTTTGCGTTGTCAACTCACATATTTTGGATGGAATTTGGGCTGGAACATGTATGGATGTTTATATTTTGATTAAAGAATGGGAGAAGCAAAGAAGCAAAATCTGACTACTGTTGTTTGTTGCTGACAGAACAGAACAGACTGTCTTTGGGTTCCTTTCAGATCGGGTCTCTTTTTTATTCATTTATGCATACAGTATCAGTTTCAGGTAGGGTTTCCAATGGTTTGATTGTGGGCCAAAATTCTGGTCTTACCTTTCTTGGCCTAATGGAAAGAACACCAAACTGTTTATCATACAGTAGCATCATGCAAAGGTCACCTTTTAGGTTGTAGCATGTGGTCTTGTTGTATTGGGTTGCATTAGTCTGTCACATTTGTTGTCCTACAGATGTAAATGTTCATACAGGTACACAGTGGGTCAAACTGTAAGATACGAAGATACAGAGGAGTGCCTTGACTTTATTGAAAGATGTAAAAAATATGGTGTACAGTGTTTCTGTGAGACTAAAACAGATGATATCGATACACTGGAGATGCTGGAAGAATGTAAAGGAATGTTTGTTAGTAACTGACATAAGTTACTAACTAAGCAACCACAGTTGACAATAGTGTAATTGATTACATGAAAGGGTCACCATTGGCTTAAGAAAGGTAAGAAGTTGTACTGTAAGTGATATACAGTTTGATTCTTTGTTCTCTAATAAGCACTGTGTTGTTGAAGAGCTTTTTGATGTAAATCCTGGAGGGATTATTATCGTGCAGATAGTCCAGTAATAGACCAGCTAAACCTCACAGCCACAAACTCTGCAAAACAGGTACAAATTGGTAAATGATTTTTTTTTTAAAAAATAGATGAGTTTATAGGAAACATACAGCTTGACAAGGTGGATAAATTGTGTGATAAAGCAGAGAAAAATCCTGACATACTGTAAAAAAAAACTGTGGTTTAATAAGAAATGCAGAAAAAAAAGACAAGAATACCTACACTTAAAGAAAATACACAGAAGCTGAATGTGTAATGACAAAAAGCAAAGAGTATAATAAAGAGTTATATAAATCATGGAGAGCATATAGGAAGAAATTTAGTGGAGAGTTGATGAGTATGAAGTCTATAATCCCAAAGCTCTACTGAAAGATGCTGCAGTAAAAGTAATAAACATTCTCCAATTTCACCTAAAGACTTTCACAAGCATTTTAAAAGATTGTCTAACTGTCTTAAATACTAGCTTCATTGAACAAGAAATTAAGGATTTTATTCTAAAACTAAAACCCTGAAAACCAGCAGAAATAGACCGAGTCTTGAACGAGTATATTAAAAGTACTGCATGCATTTTTATGCCCCTATATGTCTCTTTGTTTAACAAGAGTCTGGGCTCTGGCGTTATCCCTGAAGACTGGGTGCCTGGTTTAATTGTGCCAATTTATAAGAGGAAAAGGTGACATCGGGGTTTATAACAATTACAGAAGCATCACACTTGTCTGGGTAAACTGTTCACAAATGTATTAAATGCAAGGTTATGTAAGTTCTGTGAGGATAATTCTGTCCAGAGGGAAACTCAGGCATCATTTAGAAGGAGTTACTCCACCATTGATCTTGAACACATGCTTGATTTGTCTGTTTTATTCTTTCACTGATTACAGTAAAGGTGTTTTATACAGTTTGGAAGGATGCACTCTGGTACAAACTGTAAAAATGTAAAAGCAGGTGTTAATAGTAAATTCCTGGATATGTATGTACAAAAGCATCAAATCGTGTATTTGTTAACAGTATCATTAGTTTATCATATGGTTTTTTGTGAGCCCAGCAGGAGTGAGACAGGGGTGAAAATTTATCACCACTGTTGTTTGCATTATTTATCAGCGACGTAGAGGACTATCTACTACAGAACTGCTGTCAGCCTATTCATTTCAATGACAGCGTGATAGATGGTTATATCCAGCATATGGTGCTGATGTATGCAGATGATACAATTATCACGTCTATTATAAAAGACGGGTTACACAAAGCGAGGGACCATATGTGTGATTTCTGTGAGAGATTAAAATTAAAGGTTAATAGTGACAGTTTTTGGTAAAGTTTGTATGCAATAGAGAAAATGTAGAGATTGTTCACTGCTTTAAATATCTCAGAGTCATTATGAATTATAATGGTTCATTTAAGAGCCATTATATCATTGAGGAGCCTCCCTGCAATGTTTGTGCCATTTTCTGTAAATGTAGTTATTTACCCCAGTTGTATACATGTGAACTGTGGAGGTTTGAATAATAGATATATTAGAAAAACTACATCTCAGATTTCTTAAGTAAACCCTTAAAGTTAAAATGACAACCTGCAATAATATAATGTAATGGAGTGGACAAAATATTAGGAACGCTTTTCAATGTAATGCACTCCAGTACACCACCACCACCACCCGCCACCACTTCAATAATAGACATAAAGAAGAATTATCCCATTTCTGACAATGTCATCAAAAACTAAAAATGTATAAGCTTCGTAAAAGTCGAATTTATGGCAGAGCTGCGGTGATGTACTGATGGTAAAGTTTGTCTGAAGTTTGCCTCATCAGCTAAATGTTCAGGCAAAACAAAAACTTTGGACACTTTCCCGCAGAGAGGAAGATTTTTCATCAGTAATATGAAATGAACCACGTTATGTTCATTCTGTGTGTGTGTGTGTGTGTGTGTGTGTGTGTGTGCGTGCGCTCCTCTTCTGTAACTGCTGCTGTCAATAATCCTCCAGCATGACAAACAAATCGCCTCCTGGGGAGAAACGGCGATGGATGTTTCTGGCCCGGCCGCAGTCATCAGTTCTGCTCTGCCACCTGACACAGCGACTCTGGAACAAATGGCGAACCTCCAACCAACAAGATGAAGAAAAAAAGAGGGAAAAACACTCTGTGGTCCGCTGCGTCTGACATGTCAGCGCTTTTCCCGGCAACGGTGCCTGTCAGTCACATGCACAGGAAGTGGAAAATGAGAGAGAAAAAAAAAAAGCGCCTTCATGAGCTTCGTAGAGAGATGTTTCGGCGAGCGGTGAGGGCGCTGTGGTCCGCGGGCAGCCGGCAGACTGCTGAGACGGCAGGAAAAAAAAGGAGGCCAGCTGAGGAGGAAGGTTGGGAGGAACACGACTCTGCCGCCACCGCCACCGCCGCCTGAATCCGCTGACCGAGCAAGGCTTTGAAATTAACGTTGATAAAGTAGGCCCCCCTCCCCTGCTTGTACAAAGCCCCGTGTGCTAAATCACAGCAGGGCAGGCTCGCTCGTCATCAGACTGAATGGGTGCAGCGGCCTACATGTTAAAAATATAGAGAGAGCTCCGGCGGGGCCATGGCCCCCCCCAACACACCTGCAGACTGAGGGAGCAGAGAGACGAGGCCTCTGAAAACCAACAAAACCTCAGAGAAGTGCAGGAACAGAAAGAAAAGCAGGTACTTCCAAATTAGCTACAAAAACATCCTAAACTCTCATACCGGCTTTAACATCTTGAAGCCATATTTTCCTTTTAAATTCAATCAAAAATCAATGTTGTGTGAAGTGCCACGGAGCAGACATGAAGGTTGGCCTTTTAATTAGCTTTTAGGAGAAACAGCCTGTGTACAAAAGGCTTTCACAGAGATCATCATGACTCACGAGTGTTGGATTGTCTGCTCTCCAGCAGCTTTTCAGCCTTATGTGCTGGCTGCAGGCGCACAAACAGTCGAACCCACACACTGACAACAAGGAAGGGAATGTCCACGACGAGGTTAGCTGTGCCAAAAAAGCAGAGAAAACTTTTAATTAAACATTTTACTGTACAAAAAGTGTCTCAGCTAAGTAGCTGTAATAAAAAAAACAAACAAAAAAACAGATAATTTCTTGTCAAATCTTCAAACACATACGTGACAATACTCTGTAGTTTTGCTGAGCAGATATTGAGTCTCAACTCCGACTGGTGGTCCAGCAACTGGGAAAATCTTTGGAATAAAGTTTACTGAACACAAAGTTTGTCCAGAAGAAACTAAACCGAAGAGAGAGAGAGAGAAAGAAAGTGAGGTTTAAAATAGAGGAAGTGGCAGCAAATATGTATTTAATTTACATACAGAAATCATGTCGTTGTCTCTGTCCTCAGCCTGGAGCATTTTCAGGTTTTCTCTGCTGTCGTGGAGGTCAAAGGTCAGATCAGGCTGGACCAGGAGCCGGTGACATCAGGACACTGGGTTCACCTGCTTCCCATAGATACATACGTCATGACATGATCTCAGTTATTCATCATGTAAATGTGCTTTGTGGACTTTCTGCTGAGCAGGCAGAGCATGATGTAAGAGCACAGAAACAGCTAACGGGTATTAATGATGTCAAGTACGGCAGGATATATCACCGCAGAGGCAAAGTCATAATCTTTCACTTCCACGAGGGACGGATTCAAACTCAGAAGGAGAAACAAGCAGAATGAAACCAACAGATGGTGAAATAGGTCAACGGTTCTTCACCGGTGTCAGAGCTGTTTAAATGTTGCTTTTTACCTAAACAGCGCGGCCTCATCAGCAATCAAGCCTCCGAACGAGGATATTAAACGAGCACCGCGTGTTTACATGGTTTGCAGCCCCCGCAGCAGCAGCAGCAGCAGCAGCAGCTTCTCTCCCATGGGGGCTAATAAAAGAAGAGGTGGGGGCTGAAGGAGAGGTGGGGAGGGGGCACCCAGTGGGGATAAACACGCCTTCGGGTGTGGGTGCACGTCGAGAGACACGGCGTGACCTTTACAGCGCTCGTTGATGAACGTCACCAGCTGAGAGTTTGCCCTTTTCCCACCTGTATCTGAAACCCCGTTGAAAATAATAATTCCCTTCTTCCCCCCCCCCCCCCCCCCCCCCCTCGCTCTCTCTCTCAGCGCATCGACTCGGCCGCGTTCTGCTGAGCCATTAGTGTAATGAAAGAAAGAATAATTCAAACCAAGTTATGCTGACTATACATTAGGAGACATTTACACACACACACACACTCACATTTATCAACAATCTGTTATAAGTCGTGTGTTTTTCTGTGTGAGAGTTGAGCAGTGCGCATCTTGCTGAATTGCATTCTCGCAGAGGTTTTTTTTTTTTATCACAGACCTCTGCATCCTGTTCGAAACTCTCAAAATAATGATCCGCAGCACTTTTTTTTGTCACTAGTGGCAGGTTTCACAAACATCTGTTAGGTTGCTTTCACACTCGACCGAAGACAAATCATGACGCGCCGTCGCTTTTTAGTCTGTTTTGTGTTCACACCTTCTTAAAACAAATTAACTAAAAGCTGTAAATCATTTGACTCACAAATGAATCTCACAAAGAAGAAGGTGGTTATGAGCGTTATTAGTCAAAACTGCAGCGTTAATGTTTTTAGTAACACCTGTTCCTTTCTTTCAAAATGTCTTCAAAAAGCCTTTTAGCATCTTTGGAGCCACACCTCCATACTAGACTAAGCTAACACGTACATGTTAAAGACAAACTACCTGGATGATCTGTCATTTTGACCAAATTAAGTGCTCTGACTCAACTTCCTGTCTACAATAGAAGTGGGGTTTGTTGACAGCTGCTGTTTGTGATCACCTCCCACCTGCATCTGCACATTTTCAAGTCTGTATTTATATTCTGGGGCTCTACTGGATTATCTTTGCACGATTTATAGTTTTAAAAAACTCCTTATTTATCTTATACTGGCCCTTCATGCAGCTCCTCGGTTCAGCCTCTGTCTGAAACAGGAAGTTTTAGCTCCTGTCTCTTTAAGGCCCTGCCTCCCGATGAGCCCACTCTGCTCTGATTGGTCATTTCCAGAAGATGGCCGACTTCCTCCAGCTAAGGAGGCTAAATAAACAAACGATAGTAGTCTGATTTCACTTCTTTTACATTCTTTCTTGTTCTTTACTCAAAAGTGATTGGACAACATGAACAATCAATGAAACAACTTCAGCAACAAAGACTATGGAACAGATGGCCATTTGTGGGCATGTGCAAACAATGTGACATCATCGCAAGGAGGAAGTAGAGGCAGCTTTGCAAATGGAGCGTTCAGAACAGGTTGAATCTCTGACTTTTGAGTTTCAGGGAGCAAACATTCATCTCAGATTTGGAACTTTAACCATGTTTAACATCTGACATTATATAAAATAACATAAAATTACAAATAGCATTATATATCACGTTTAAGAGACAAAATCATACATGGGACAAGTGCAAAAAGGGGACCATCTTCTGAAAACTAAGGAACAGATTGATCCACTTTTAGCTCGGCTGCATCAGAGGAAGAACAGAGAACTACCACTTACAGTATTTCTTCCTCTGACTCGGAGCCTTTTTTTTCTGCAAGCAGGTTTATTACATAAAAAGATACAGCTATACTGTATCATCTGAGATAACTCTGCAGCTCCTCAAGGCTTTACTCCACATCGAAGACTCACACTGAAGACGCCTTTACATTTACTTCAAGTGTCTTTTTATTGGCTTTAGTGTCCTGCATCATCACCTCCTGCAGCTCTTTTTGTCAAACACACCACGATCTCCTTCAAGCTGCTCGGTAACAAAAATCCCCGCTGGCATCCTCCACATCTCAGCATCCAAAGGTTCAATCTGCTCAAACACACACACACACACACACACACAAACACACATAAACACCTCCTCCCAATTGAAACCCAGCTGCCACGCATCAGTGATGGGCAGGTCAGCCGCGGCAACCGCAATGAAGGACAACATCATTAAGCTCGATATCAGTGGCGGCAAAGCAAACAGCCTGTCCACTGTCATCAGGGTGATGCATTGGCACTCGCCGCCAAGAGGACGTTTTAATTGTGTCCAAACAGGCACACACATGCTGACATGCAAACACACACACACACACACACCCTCCCAGGACCCCTGTGTGTGTGTGTGTGTGTGTGATGCTGCTGTTGGGTGTTTTGCAGAATAAACCTTTGTTTTGTGTGAGGCTGATGTTTTCATGCTATTGAACGCTCAGTCACACACACAATACATGTTGTCTGAGATCAATTCTGTGGTAACCTTGTACCGATGAACTTTCCCATGATGCATTTGGTGGCCTTTGCTGAATGGAGCCAAGAGATTGTATACATAATGACAGATGAGAGTATATCAAAAATGTTCTGACTATCAAATTAAGGCTGCAGTGAATGGCTGTTTTTACTATCAATCAATGTTATTTTTTTAGTTCAGGGATACTCAAGTACAGGTCTTAAAGGTCCACTTCACTAACAAAGACCACACCATTTGAACGGTATAAAAAGTAATTTTATTTGGATTGTCGAGGGGGTTCAGGATTGGATGATAGTGTAGTGTATGGTGGGCTAATTGGGGGTCGAGGAGAGGGATGAAGGGGGGGGGTGGATTGCCGGGGGGATAATTGGGAGCCAAAGGTTGGTCCGGGTCGCGTACGGTGGGATGATGAGGTCGAGGAGAGGGATGAAGGGGTGATGACCAGGAACCAAATGGGATCACAATGAAGCTGGAGCGTCTAGGAACCCGGTGGGCGGGCATGTCTCATGATCTCTCAGCTTCGTCATCCCCCCTGTGGTTCCTAGAATAGAACAAGAAGATTTATTTATGGAGCACCTGGTGGAAACCCAAGCGAACACGGAGAGAACATGCAAACTCCACACAGAAAGGACCTGGGACGGCCAGTATTCGAACCCAGGACCTTCTTGCTGTGAGGCATAAGTGCTAAACCACTGTGAGCCACCATGACGCCCATCTAGAGGGGAGAGAGGACAAAAATGAGGTTTGGGAGGGAGGAATGGGAGAGAAAGGGGTTAGACACACCTATATAGGTGTGCACAGGTGATTGAATTTAGTGAGAGAGAGGAGCGTGGTTTTGTTCCTGAACCTTAGTTTCCACCGCATCAAAGGTCCAGTAAGGGTGCATCACATGATGATATTTCAGTGCAAAAAGTCCAGGACTCTGTACATGAACAGCATTTCTGTATTAATGGGAGACGTGACACCTTTTTTCTGTAACAAAGACCTTAAACATGAGCATAAAAAGGTGTGATGGTCAGGTAGAGTGTTCATTAGTGAGGTCTTCACTGTGTTTATTGTTGAAAATGTTTGATTTTACAATTATTCTGCTGGAGTCTGGATATCAGGACTTCAACTGGTTCAGTTTTGTGGTTCTTACCTTTGTGTTATTTGGGATAGTTTGGTCAGAACAGGCATGTTTAGTGTCATAGTGGTGTTTTGTGTTCATACTCTTCATTATTCATTGCAAATCAAGCACAATGATCTCATACTTCCCTCCACATATTTTTCAGTCCAGTCATCATTAAATGCATGTTTTTTACTGTCTTTTTCTTTTATTTTGTATCTGAATGAAATGTTTGACATCAGACAACAACCTAACTACCTGCAGGCGGCTGAAGATGACAGGTGAGGTGATGTGATGGTAATGTGTTACTCTAAAACCGTCTGGGCCACAATGTGGTTAAATGTTGTTATTCAGTCCGGCTACAGACTGAAGTCTGCCTATTGAGTAGGTATACGTTAGTCTGTGACGTGTCAAAAATAATAACAAATGCTCTTTAAAGGATCAGAAAATCCAAAACAACTTAATCATTCTGTCCAACAGTCCAGAAACCCAAAGAGATTCAGTTTACAGTGATAAGAAATGGAAAAAAACTGCAAAACATGATCATGTTGGTATTTTTTTACTGGATATATTGTGTTATTAAATGTACACATGTAACCATCCAGAAATATGTCACCATTAAATATTAACTGAAATTTAAAAAAAACTACTTACTTTTTCTGTAAAGAAATAAAAAATAAAAACATTTTGGATGTATCTGTGAAAACAGCGTCTAAACGTCGAGCCTCTGAAAAAGAAAAGTCATTTCCTGTCAACCAACCAGTGTTTTGCTCAATTGATTGTTTCACCATTAACACAAATTACAATTATTTGCATATGTAATGCATCAGAGTAGCAATGAATGTATGTAAATAAAATAAATGTTTTTAGTAACATAATATGCATGTCATTAATTATTTTAAATTGTCTCCTAGAAATTACATTTATATTCTACTAATTTGCAACAGCAATGACATTTTGTAAGCAACATAATGCCACCCGGATTTGTCAAAAATAATGCAGAAATATTGTTAATTAACGTATCTGGCAGGTTGCAAGATATTGATACTGAACATATCTGCACAATCTTTCCTCAAAGACCAAATGTATTAAGACATATATAAATACTCTGCTTGGAACAATGTGTGTCTAATATGGTTTTTTCCACAAAAAAAGTACAATATTCCTGTTAAATCCTTTAAATGGCATCTACTCCTTCACCCTCATTGACGAATGTAAAAACAGCTTTCTGTGAGCAGCTAAGTGAAGCTTAAACATCTGTCTGTAGGAACAAGAAGAAGAAGAACACATGTTGGAGTGGAATCTTTAAATAAAGTGATGGTGTTGCCTAAAACCACAAACAGGTCTGAGGATGAAAACCTCAGTCCCTGGTGTCAAAACCTGCACTATTTTATGTCTACCATCCACCCCGACCCCTATATGAGAACGACCTTTTCCTCAAGACATAACTGGCAAAGTTGCAGTATAGGGGGGTTGTTAGTTTTCCAAATAGATGTTGGACATGTGTAAATTTTGGCTCGATGGAGGAGGAGGTCAGAAAAATCAGTAAGGGTCATCCTCATAGCATCAACATAAAGTATAAAGCTGTCGAGATGTATGAACACACTCTTGAAGCTGCAGAGTTCATCTCAGTCATGTCAAAGTGTCTTTAAATAACTGCCAATTTGTAAACCCAGAAGAAAAAAACCACCTTTCTATCAAATGATCAAGTTCATTGGTAAATTGGACGGGTCAAGAATCCAAATTAGATCAAAGCCATGAGCTTTTCAGACTATCTAAAGCACTTTATTTGGAGACCAAGGTGAAAGTGAGCACATCTGAACTGTTGTTAATAATCCCACATGGCTTTGATTTAATAAGACTGACTAACCTGGAGGTTTGTTTCCAGCCTTTCTGATAGTCTGACTGCTTCTGTTTCTTGACCCGTCAGACTTTTTTTTAGTGATGTCACCGTGTTTCCAGATCTCAGTGACCAACTTTATGAATAGGATGTTATTACTGATAGAAATGATGGACAAAATATGAAAATGGGGACGCAAGTTGTGACAAATAGAATCATTCTTTTGAAAAACACAATATCAGCTGATATATCAGTATCAGTGTATACTGTCAACGAATGAAAAGATATGTTTTGAGACAGAGTAGTGAAGGGAATATATTTAAACTGTAAGACGTCCAAATTAAATGACCAAATATGCGGTTCGACCATGTGACTCCAGGACGACACATAGGAGCGTTTTCTGATGTGGCGCCCCCTGTCGGCAGTAATCGGCAGGTCAACGTCATTTGTCACACGTCACTGTTAAAAGATAATGTCTGTAATGATGTTTTATGATGCGACAACACAGTGGTTAAGGTCTGGTTTCCAAATAGATGTTGGACATGTGTAAATTTTGGCTCGATGGAGAAGGAGGTCAGAAAAATCAGTAAGGGTCATCCTCATAGCATCAACATAAAGTATAAAGCTGTCGAGATGTATGAACACACTCTTGAAGCTGCAGAGTTCATCTCAGTCATGTCAAAGTGTCTTTAAATAACTGCCAATTTGTAAACCCAGAAGAAAAAAACCACCTTTCTATCAAATGATCAAGTTCATTGGTAAATTGGACGGGTCAAGAATCCAAATTAGATCAAAGCCATGAGCTTTTCAGACTATCTAAAGCACTTTATTTGGAGACCAAGGTGAAAGTGAGCACATCTGAACTGTTGTTAATAATCCCACATGGCTTTGATTTAATAAGACTGACTAACCTGGAGGTTTGTTTCCAGCCTTTCTGATAGTCTGACTGCTTCTGTTTCTTGACCCGTCAGACTTTTTTTTAGTGATGTCACCGTGTTTCCAGATCTCAGTAACCAACTAGATGAACAGGATGTTATTACTGATAGAAATGATGGACAAAATATGAAAATGGGGACGCAAGTTGTGACAAATAGAATTATTCTTTTGAAAAACACAATATCAGCTGATATATCAGTATCAGTGTATACTGTCAACGAATGAAAAGATATGTTTTGAGACAGAGTAGTGAAGGGAATATATTTAAACTGTAAGACGTCCAAATTAAATGACCAAATATGCGGTTCGACCATGTGACTCCAGGACGACACATAGGAGCGTTTTCTGATGTGGCGCCCCCTGTCGGCAGTAATCGGCAGGTCAACGTCATTTGTCACACGTCACTGTTAAAAGATAATGTCTGTAATGATGTTTTATGATGCGACAACACAGTGGTTAAGGTCTGGTTTCCAAATAGATGTTGGACATGTGTAAATTTTGGCTCGATGGAGAAGGAGGTCAGAAAAATCAGTAAGGGTCATCCTCATAGCATCAACATAAAGTATAAAGCTGTCGAGATGTATGAACACACTCTTGAAGCTGCAGAGTTCATCTCAGTCATGTCAAAGTGTCTTTAAATAACTGCCAATTTGTAAACCCAGAGGAAAAAAGCCAACTCTCTACAAAATGATCAAGTTCATTGGTAAATTGGACAGGTCAAGAATCCAAATTAGATCAGTTGGGTCATTTGTCTGGGCTTTTCAAAACCGTTACACGTCATTGTTAAAAGATAATGATGTTTTATGATGCGACAGCGCTGTGGTAAAGGTCTGGTTAGGTTTAAGCACAAAAACCACTTGGTTAGGTTTAAGGAAAGATCACGGTGACCACTTGCTACTAGATGGCATCTGTCACTTTAAACTTATAGCTTGAGCCACTGGCAATTGTGTTTTTCTCCTCTTGGTTGCATTTATTTATTTTATGATTTGTTTCAAAGAACTATTTTCTAAACTCTCAAATATCATGGTTGGGCTCTAAATACAATAAAACATGGTGTCTCTACTGCTTTATGAAATGATTTTAGTGCAAAAATATATATATTTTCTGTTTTTTCTCATAGTATCTAAGACCGAGACAGAAATTTTAAGTATGTGGACACAGATGACTTCTGGCCAAAATACTAATCAGAATATACAAGAAATAAAAAAAAAAATACGTTAATGCAAATGCATTAGATTCGCTGCAGGCCAGTGAGTAAAAATATTCCAGCAGTTTGTTTGTTTTAACATATAATTCCTGTTATTTTCCCAGACATTGTTCTCATTTGCATATCAGACTGAAACAACATGAGACCTCCGTCCCTACAACAGACGCTGACAATGATCCATTATTATACAGAATAAAACAAAGGCAAGGTCGTAAAAATAAGCATAATATCTGCAGTGTTTGTGAAGATTGCATGGCTTTATGTAAAAATTGTACCATTATTTCCCCAGCCTTCTTCAAAAACAAAAGGATAAATATGTCCATTTTCCCAACTTTAGTCCCATTTCATGCTGTTCCCTTGCTTTTCATTTCACGCTCTGCTTCAGCCTATTTATAGATGAGACGGAGAAGGGAGGCCATTACTGACAGGAACTCTGTGTGTGTGTGTGTGTGTGTGTGTGCATCCATGTCATACATCCTAAAGCAGACTCACAGTCTGCATTGTGCATTTTTGTCGGCAGTTTCCCCTAAAAATCTTAATTCCAATGTGATTTTAGTGAAATGCGACTGAGATTTGAATGTTCCTTCTTTGCTATGAGCAGATATCAGTTTCATTTAGTTCTGGATCAGGTATTAAACCTCAATACTTTTGGTAACTGAAATATGTTTATACCACGAATATCAAAAACTGTCTAGTACTAAACTTTGGCTTTGAATATCTGGCCTTTCCAAATAAAACTCAAACTGTTTCTTATTTAATCACAATCATTTACTTTCACAGGTGATGAGGAGTCACTAAAGTAGGGAATAAACTGTATTTCTCTGAAGATAAATGCAGATTGGAGCTCTCTCGGGCTGATTGGATGATTGGCAGACTTGTTACTGTTCAAACAAGTATGAAATAAAACACAAAAAACAACTCAGAATAACACCCACATGCAGGTGCAGGCACCTTTTCCAGCCTTTTAATTGGCAACACAGTGTGCTAGTGACCCCCCCCCCCCCCCCACCACCCCACCCCCCCCAAACTACAGACTACAGACCCCTCCCGTTGCTACTCACTCACAGGCTGACTCTGCAGCTCCGGAGCCCCCGAGGCCAGTCCCAGCTCCACCCCTCCTCCAGATCTCCCACTGTCAGATACCATCCAAAAACCTGACTGGGGCATCAAAATCTGTGGTGTAAACGTAACCGTGGAGACAGCTGCAGCATCATTTTCTTGTATATTTACTCTGATATCTGCTGTCGACTTTGACTCGGGGAGTTTTTTTTTTTTTTTTTTTCCACTTAAATTAAATGTGGCTAATAGCGGTGGGTGGGGGGATTTTCTTCCTGGCGGTTTTTAAAAACCACCACACTTACTTCCTATTACACTTACAAATATTGAGCTCATGCATAATTTAACCTCCCGCTCACATCCAAAATGCTGCAATCGACTTCATTATTTATTTTAACGGCACTTCAATAATTTATGCCTGTGTGTATGAGAGCCATCAGAACAGACTGCTGCTCACTTAATTACCAAGGCTGCCAGCTCGCTGAAGTTCTATTAGCCAGGATTAGACCTCACACACACACACACACACACACACGCACACACACGCACACACACATTATTTATTGCTTTCTAATGAGGAAAGAGTTAGCCGAGCTAGCACGCAGACTCTCCTCTGTGATTATTTAAAGTGAGAGCAGATGCGAGGCTCGTCACGCAGCATCTAAGATATCAGGGCAGGATTGGATGGGATGACCAACGCACACGCTCAGATCGATATAGGATTAAGCTGTTATGTCCACTTAGAGCTGATATAATAGGAATAATGGATTCCAGTGGGAGAGCACTCTGATTTGCTCCGATTCAGGGGTGATTTATGGCCGCTGCTACTTTAAACGGGCCGCTTAAAAAATGAGACTTTTCATAATAAATACTTTCCAGAGTGCCGCAGATCAATTGTGCCCAGAGAATGATGAAGACAGATGGTTTTTCTGTATATGGCTGACTTGTTGCAGTAGACTTATGTACTTTACCATCTATGCTGCCTGGAAAAGAGACCCTATGCAGGGGGAAGATGGATTAAGTGGCTTTTCATTTTGAGTGTTACTTAGAGACAAAAAAAAAAAAAAAAAGCAAAGAGAGAAAAAGAAAAAGGCTCTTGCACTGGTTTGACTTTGGATGTCTGAGAGGTCTGACACAGCACAGTTAGTGCAGATGAGATGACTGTAGTATCAGATTTATAAAAGCTCAGGAGGAAAAAAAAAGAAGTGAAGAAAGGAAATTAAAAAATATCTACAGTGTATGTGTCTACCCAGTGCTTGAATTTGAATGAAAGACATTTCTTTAAACCTAAAGAACATGCACATGCAGCATCTGAGACCAAGAATCATGCATAAAGAATGATTAAAATACTAATATTAGTTAATCTGCCTGTACAGCCTGCACATTTATAGAAGTGATGTCATGCTTTAACCAGAAGCTCAGAGGTCTGTTGAGTGCTGTGCAGCTGAGTTTTTTTTTTTTTTGTTGCTTGCAATGTCACTTAACATTATCACTCAAATATAAAGTCATGTGTTATTTACCTTTATGCAACATTTTCGAAATGCTGTAAGTGGCAGCAGCAGCAAACAAATCCCAGTAATATTAACTATGATTCATGCCTCTGCTGCTGCATGTCAGGAGTCATTTGTGATATTTTATGATTTGGCTTCTTTAAATTACTTTTACCTGTATGTGTCACTATAAATAATGACAAATCTATTGGTGATACTGCTAAATATGGCTAATAGTTAATGGTTAGAAAGTCTCTGTGCTTCAGAAATCACTATTTTATAGACATTTTTAGAAACATGAGAAAAAAAGACATTTATGCTTCATGCATCTGAGTTGGATCAGATAATTATTGAAAAAAAAGTCAATTGTGAATGCAAGCAAGAGACATTTGACACAGATTTAAACCTGATTTCAATTTTTATTCTAGCTACACTTTGAAAAAGTATAAATCTGTCCGTTCAAAATACGTTGTCTTTATTCTCAGGACCCTATTTTACACCCAGCGCAAAGCGGCACAAAGCGCAACGCAAGTGTCTTTGCTAGTTTAAGGCCAATGCAGGTGTCATTTTCCTGTCCAGCAGCCACATTGTTTGAATAGCAAATGCACTTGCACCCATCAGAGCGACCACGGGCCTGTTGGTCTTAAAGTGAGGTGTGGTCAGGCACATTGTTGGCGCATTGTTATCTTGAGGCAGTGGAAAACGATTGACCAACAAAAACCTGGTCTGAAGTCAATGGCAATGGTGTTTCACTGTTATTTTAAGGGAACATTATAAGACAGTAATATGCGGCTACATAGGCGGGTGCACAACATGCTTACACTCTCCTTGTTACACACAATGAGGTGAAAACAATGATTAAACTACAGAAGGAAAGAACTCTGGACATCTTCTAGCTGCAGCCAGCAGCAGGATCAGCACCTTGGAGAGCTCATCAAGTCCTGACAGCTGTGTACGATGATTCTTTACATGACTAAAATTAATGATTTAATTTGTGAACAATATTTAACAAATATTCTCTAACAATTTTGAGATTACAGTGATCAGGTTTACATACTTTCAGCAATTAAAACCCTGTTACTTGAGGGAGAGAGGGTCCAGGAGCAGCAGGGGGCCAGTGTGCTCATAATGGATCGTGCGCTTTCAGATCCGTTTCCTCTGCAGACAAGCGTTCCTTCTTACTACTTGGCAAATACACTGTTATAATAGCAATCCGCCAAGGTTTTAAAGGGAATGGGAGATGACACTCTGATTGGTTTATTGCATGTTACGCCCAAAACACACTCATGATTAAATAAGAGACTAAGATCAACCCTTTTGAACCATGGGCCTGGCGCTGCGACCATTTTTTTCTACCATTAAACCAGCAGAAGTGGATTTGAACACACCCTAAATGCACTTAGATCATTAAAACGGGGCCCTCAGTGTAATGACTTCAGTATGTAATCTATGGAAACCACTCACAGCCTCTACAAATCTGTCTGACACTGAAATTAGCTGTTATTATTTCCAACACATATAAAGAGAATATATTTCAACACATATGGCCATATAGAAGAGATAACGAGCAGTGACCCCTGATCAGTTCAACTGATTGATCTGTACGGGTCAGAGAGTATCATGAATGAAGCAAAACCTTTGTCTCACTCGTAGCGTATCCATGCAAATCTTTCATGTGTTTATCTTAGCTTAAATAGCTGTTAGCTACATGTATATAACTCAACAGTTATTGTGGTAATAACTAAGCTGCTAAGTGCGCTACTGTTTTAGAGTTTTTAAGCCATTACCAAAGAGCTTCAGCTGCATCATCATCACTCTCTGGACTGGAGTGGTGCTTGATCTGATTTGCATGTAGCCTGGGATGCTAATAACAGATGCTATCAGTTTTGTGATGAAGATATTGAAGATGCATGTGTGTAACTTAAGTGTAAACAGAAAGTGGGTTAAATCTGATCTGCATCAAATCTGGATGAGAGACATTTGAAATGAATGTTCTTTTCCGGCCACTTTTCAACTGAACTGCAGCTGCACATGTTTCCCTCCTTTCTCACTATAGCACGAGCACTATTATTTAGAAAATAGCAGTACTGACTATAGTACTCAGCTGGACAGAAATGTAATGTGCTGGCAGTCTGTAGAGGTGAGTACTGGCCTGATGTAAGCAGTGTGTATATTTATGTTAAATACACATCTTACATTTGAAGGAAATGCATCACTTTAAAGAAGCCAGATGCTCTTAAACTGTGTTTTCACAGAGCATTTCAAAGCACATACTTCATGAAAATGAATGTACAAACAACATGATCCATGGAAATGTTAAATTGTACCACAATTCCTCACTTCTGTTTTTATTTGTGCAGCAGCAGCCAGTCTCTCTCCAGTATGAAGACCTGTACCCCCCCGCCCCCCACCCACCCCTCCTCACGCTGTCATCAGCGTCTCATGAATAATCCTATTAAATGAATAAATGAAAAAGCAAAAAAGAAAAAAAAAAATTACTACAGGCTGGTTATAATGGTTTGCCAAAATCTCGTTTTGAGACATTGAACCTCATTTATCTGAGCGGACGCCGCCGTGAGCGCACTGATGCGGTAGATTTAATTTATGGCGCGTTATTAGACATTATCAGGCCGGGGATCCTGCTGCTGAATAGGAAATAACAGCTGTCCCTTTTCTCTGTGCAGAGCCAAACTGGACTGTATCGTCTTCACAGATAAGATGGCTCTGACTTTTTCTTCTTTTTTTTTTTTCTTCTTTTCCCTCCCAACACACCATTGTCATTTAAGGACATTGTATTTTCCTAATTTATTTCCTTTGTCACTGCAGGCGCAGATGACATGTTCAGGTCTGAAGGATTTGGATGTTACAGCACGGTGGGGCTTTTCAAATTGAGAGAGGCATCGCTCTCCCGGAGCGGCATTTATCTCTGAATGTTGAATGAACCTTCACAAGTGCCATATATTTTTTTTTTTTTTTTTTTTTTTGTGCAACAGAAAATTCATGGCAACAAAAGATTCCTGACGCAAAAATGAGACGAGGCGAGCCACAGAGACAGAATTATATTGATAACTCGGAGAATAAAGCAATTTCTTTTTTATCATAGTTTCATATTGCACCCAGTGCAATGGCCCGTGAGGTAAATTTACTCTTGGAGCACTTCTCTGCAATATTAGTCCTCCTCTCTCACTCTCTGGCTGCCATATTTGCTCTCTAAAACCAGTCCTAATGTATCAATTGTTCTGATCTGGCTCTGCTGGAGTGTGAACAAACAAATTGGATTGTGCCCCCGTCCCTCAAATAGCTTTCCCCTTATCCACCCCCGCCTGGCCTACAGAGGCTGTTCACTACATATTTTCATGGAACATCTCAATCCAGGCAATTTCTCTAACACACACACACACATACACACACACACACACATACACACACACACACACACACACATGCACGCGTGCAGTGAGACCTTTAAAACCATTTCCCAAGGTCAGAACAAATGGCCAGACTGTAGTGGCGTATAATGATAAAAGCAATCAGAGCGGCTGCAGCTAAAGTGCCTTTCCAAAAAGACAAAATGGCCTCTCCATCCCCGCTGTGTGTCACTCCTTCAGTCTGCAGGGGAGGCGGTGTGGCAGGAGCATCGCCACGGACCGAGCCGAGCTATTTCATAACGCGCTCCGTCTTTTATCCGGACACAATAAACTACCGTCTTAGAGGATAAAAAGCAGGCAGACGGCAGACTAGTCTGAAACCAGAAGTGTATTTATTCTCTGCTCTCAGACAGAAACCGCAGTACATGAGCTGTTCAGGTTCATGTATGGTTTGATTCATTGTCATATGCACACACACAATGAGTGGAGGATCCTCCCCTTGAGCTAAAAAAGAAGCTTTATTTAACGATTTTCCTCCTCAACTGAAGCTGACGGACGAACACAGCGGCTCTGTAAGGAATGATTCATGTTTGACCTGCATCTGCACCGCTGCTGCTTTCTCTGCATCTCATTTCTAGTTTTCTAACCTTTCTGAGTGGGCAGAAATGGTTTTGTGTACCAGTTGTAGATTGGATTTTTCTTTTTTCTTTTGGTCAAATCCATGTCCTGCCCCGGTGTGTGCGGCTAGTACCGAGGTGTCACAACCCTTTTCAACCTGTATTTTTTTCTTGGTTTTCACCTCTTTTATACAGGCTTTGTCACTACATGTCAGTTTTTAGTTTCAGGATGTGCTAGGTCACTTAGAAATGTCATCATTTGGCATGTCAGCGCTACTACACAGTCCATGTTTGAGGACCATTTTTATGAGAAAAAAGATGCAATTTGAAAATGTGTTTTTGCCTGTATGTGCTCAGGTTTGATATATCTTTATATGAATGGATAGAGGAGAGCGTCGTTGTTCCAGAGAGCAAAGAACCGTGTTGATGAGCCTCATTCTGAGCCTCCACAAATTAGAAAAGCAATAACAGTAACAAAACAGTATAATCATGCACTAACCTGAACTACACTGAGTGAAGTGATGGTGTACTGGAATTACTAACATACCTGCAGTAAGAAAGAACAAGTGTTTCGATTTTCTATATTTTCTTTATTCTCAACAAATATCATGTGCAGAGCCAAACCAACAGTAAACTGATTCTACTTGTGCATTGTGTGTGTATCCAGAGTCTGATATATCTTATTCCTCTGTGCCGTGGACCTCCGTTGTTGTTCAAAAACTATGTTTTCAGTGTCCGGAGAGTAGTTCTGTGTAAGGCAGACACCACTGAGCATGTGCGGGAATGTGGCTCCATTAATAGTGCTTTGGTAGCTTGTTGTGCTACATATCGCAACCTTTTGACTTTATACTAAAGTTCTTTACGATGTACAATGATGTCCGCCTTACACAGAGCTAGGGATGCACGATATGATTGGCACGTCATCAGTACTGCCGATAAAAGCTCTAAAATTAAATATTGGTATCAGTGAATTCTGACGATTATGAGAGGTCGATATGTCTCCTTCCCCTCCGCCGCCTGACTGTTTCTCACTGACGGTCCCGGTGTTTCCTCCGCAGGCTCCACTACACTCAGCTGCCCGTCAGGCCCGCTGCTTCTTCCCACTTTAACCTGAATAACAAACCGGGGCTCGGTGCTCCGGTCGGATCCACGTGGAGAGCCGGGGCTAACGTTAGATGTGAGGCTAGTGGAGCCAGCTAGCCTCCCAGCTAACATCCAGCTAACAACCGGCGGTTGGCAGCCAGCGTATTAGGTGCATTACCGCCACCCTCTGCTCCGGAGTGTGGACCAGAGATTAAATCCTCCACATTAATCCTGTCTGTCTAATAAACTCAAAGAAAACTCTACTGCTCCTCCCACCTGGCAGGTTCATTAAAATTTTAATGCTGAGATCCTGAACTCCAGTCTTCCTAAGTTCTTCTGCATATCGGATATCGGCAAAAAAATCCAATATCGTGCATCCCTACGCAGAACTACTCTCTGGAGACTGAAAACATGATCGCTGTTATTTTTTAAACACAGTCGTTTCTAAACAAACTAACATGACCAAACTCTTCGTTTAACAGAGACATCAAGGTTCATCCTCTGGGGATGCTAATGTTGCATAAAATGTAAAGTTTGTCCTGCGGGTGGTGCTTTAGGGTCATGGGGTCATTAAAATTTCAAGGTCCCAAAAGCAAGGCTACCAGAAACACACAGAATATCTGTAGCAGATTTAAGTGTTTCAAATTTCATCTCAAACTTGTGAGTGACCCCAAAAGCACGGAGCCGTTTTGGTTACAGTCGTGTGCGTTCTCCACATGAGGCGGCCTTCAGGCTCCACTGGCGGCCACTGAACCAGATGAAGTCGGGACAAGTTGTTGACAAGTGAACACATCTGAGTTCATCATCTCCGTTTGCTCAGGCGGAGGCTGCACAGGACCATTACCTGCCACAACCCATCCATCACACCGTGACCTGGCCAAACGGTAAGCACCATATAATGACTTCCATTGATCCGTGCACTGATTCCTGCCCCCCCCCCCCCCTCCCCTGCACACTCACACACCTCTCCTCCATTTTGCTCTCCACTGCCTCTATCCATCGCTCTGAAGAAGAAGAAGAAGAAGAAGAAAAAGAAGAAGAAGAAGAAGCCATCAGAGAGTCTCGCCCGCTGCCAGCCGGGCAGCCGCCCTGTCACAGCCTTAATCTAATTGTGGACACGTAAAGATTCACATTAAGACGCTCAATGAGGCTTGGCGTAACAATTCTCTTCACAAGCTTCCTGTATCATAAGTTACAGGAAAAGCCCGCTCCTCTGATTAAAGCAATTTATCATCTGGCCCATTATTAAAAGGCATCCTGTGACACGGAGAGTTATCTCGCATCGCTGCGTCGCGGCCGACACACAAAGCTCAGAGGCTGCTGGGAGCTTGGAGGAGCAGAGGGAGTACTTTTACTGCAGTTTTACTGCAGTTCTGTGCTTCAGTCCAGTTAAAGGTTCTTATACTTTACTCGAGTATTTCCATTTGTGGGGATTTTGCACATTTTCTGCACTACAGAGGGACATTTTAACATTTAAATTCATACCGGAAGACTCATATTTTACATGTAATGTAATAGATATGAGTGTTGTTGGGTAAAAATTTCCATTGAAAAACTTAAGGAAGTTTCATTGGAGGAGGTGAAGGTAACATTTGCATAAACAGCCACTGAAAGTGGCTATAATCGATATTTCTTCATATTGACCATGTATAAAATGTCAGTGTGTAATGTGTTGGTCGTGGCTCGTAGTGATGAACCTACAGAGAATTATCAGCGACTCTGCAGCTCCTCTCGGCTTTACGGAGCTTTATAGTGAGTTTCAGCTCATTGTTTATCTGTGCGGCTGCAACTTTAGTGCTCTGGTTCACTCTCAGCACTCTCATAGCATCATTTTGGACCACAGCAGGCAGCTGTTTTCAGAGAAAAATCTCTAAAAAGCCACTGTACACTACCTGCTCAGCACCAAACAGGAAAACAGACACAGTTAGCTGCAGACTAGCTGGTGAACATAATGGAGCATTTAGCAGCTAAAGAGCCAGATATTTCCCTCAGGAGTCGATAGAGAGCAAAAACAGAGATAAAAGAGAGAGAATATTGGACTTACATTCACAGAAACACGACTCCACATGAATGATAATGTTGCTCCTTAACTGCAGGATGTGGAAATAAGCAACTGTTTGCTAACAAGTTCAACGGTGATGATATGTCAGTGTTGTGTTCACTGTTTCTGCTAAAAAACAAGTGGTCAAAAAAACTGTTACTTGTAGGTTTGAGGAAAAGATAAAAGAAAACATTTTCAGACAGCAAACCAATGACATCGTCCTGCTGTCAGATCAGAAAACCCTTCTATGTGTTGTTCCAGACATCGTATTTAGTATCTGGAGGACTTGTTGCAGTGTCTGACAGCACCTTTAGTTCATCCTGATAAAGAGAAGCACGGTAGATAAGAGACTACAGATCATCATGCTCTACATGGCCAAAAGTATGAGGACAGTGAGTCTGCAATAAGGAGACCACTGCCTTCAATTCATGAGTTGTGGCTGTTGTGAAAGAATTCATCATGTTTGTCAGATTAGAAGGAAGCAAAATGCATCAAACTAGTTGCTTGTTTAAGAAGCCATCATTCAAAATATTTTTATATAAACTGATGCACTAATGTTCTGAAAACAACTCGACTGTAGCAGGAAAAATCCCGACCTCACTGTTGAACCTCGGTTGAAATCGACACTCCTATCTTACATCAGTGTTTCTCCAAAGTGAAACGCCTTTATTCCACCTCGTGTCATCTTTTGCTGTGTGTCTCAGCAAATAAGAGCAATTGCTGTAAACTAAAGCATGCTGAGACACGGAGAGCAGCACGAGCGGCCGTCGCCAGCCGCTCACTTTCTTGGCAGATCGAAGCTCGCCATGCGGACGGCCCGCTCTCCAAGTTAGAACCGGAGATTGGACGAGAAATGAGAAGCGATTTGCCAGCCGACAGACAGACAGACGGACACAGTCAGGATCTGGACGAGCTGTCAAGTAGTTGGTGCTTCTTCATACGAAGAGATAGTTAATTTGACCCAGCAGAGAAATTGATTTTAACTCTGTTAAATTAAGTCTTCTGAGGGACTCGGGGGCAGCAGTCTCATGGGTTCATTTTATCCCGATGTGGAGATGATGAGGAGCTGCGCTGCCAACGGCAACTTTGTCAAGAGTCTACTGACATGCTGTACTCGCTCACTTTCTCACTCTCTAATTGCACACACACACACACACAAGTTATACATACACACAGTAAACCCGTGTGTGAAAGGCAGAAACTGTCCACCTTTTGAAAAATCATTGCAGAGCCCCGACCGGCGAGACATCAGTCAGCTGAGAGCAGATACGGAGGAAGTGAAATTATCATTATAACACTACAGTGGAAAAATACTCTTTTACTTTCACAAGTCCTGCAGACACTGTTCAACTTCAGGTAAAGTAAACAATTAGTATCAGTAAAATGTAAAAATACTCATTATTGTGTAGAAGATTAGTTCAGTCTTGGTGAAAACCATTTATCTCAGATGTTTATGGTTTCAGATCAGTTAAAGCCAAAAGGAAAGAAGGAATGAAGAAGGGAGCAATGTGAGGAAGAAATGGAAGTAAACAAGAAAATAAGCAAAGAAGATAGAATGAGATCAGTTGAAAAAGAAAAGTAACAAGGAGACAAAACAAAGGGGAAGAAGAAATGGGAAGTACAGATAAGTAAGAAGAGAAAGGAGGATACTAGAAAGAAAGAGAGTCATGGTTTCAGATCAGCTTAGGAAGGAAAGGAAGGAAGGAAGGAAGGAAGGAAATAAAGGAAGAAGAAATGAGGAAGGAAATGATGGAAAAAAGAAAAAAAGGGGAGTAAAAGGAAAGAATGAAGGAATATAAAATCAAGAACAAGGGAAGAATGGAAAGAAAGGAAAATGGGGAATGAATGGAGGGAACGAAGGAAGAAAACCAGAAAGGAAGACAGTCGTGGTTTCAGATCAGTTGAAGGAACGAAACAAGGAAAAGTAAAAAGTGAACGAAGAAGGGAACGACACTTCATATGTACAAACAAGAGACAAAGATTTGTCTTTTATCCACAGAAAAAAATGTTGCGACGATGGTGACAGTTGCTAATTGCTACCCTGGTGTTGTTACTGTGTGGCATCGGAGTCTTTATAGAAAAAAAAAAGAGGGGAGAAATTAGGAAGGAAAAAGACGAATTAATTGATATTTATATGCAAGAAGAAGAAAGAATGAAAGGACGAGAAAAAATAAAAACCAGGAGGGTTAATATTGGACAGAAGAAGGAAAAGAAAAGAAGATTGTACAGTTATATCAGTGATATTTAATACTTTTACATGATGTTGAAGGTGAAGCTACAAAGTAAACAATAACTCCAGACGTCAGATAAACGTAGCAGAATTTAAAAACTCTTTTTGGGTGGAGGTGGCGGTGGAGGCGGAGGTGGCGGCGGCGTTCCCTGCAGAGAAGAGGCCCCTGCTCCAAATCAGCTGATCAGGATCGACAGCACAATCCACACATATGCTGGACTAATGGGGCAAATCAGCGTCGAACGAGGAGGCGGCGAAAACAACCACATGTGACGCAACCGATGTGAAGATCATGAGGTCGGGACGTGGAAAGAAATTGGTTTAACGCTGCGCTAAATTGTGTTTTTTTTAAGCCGGAAAGGAGAAAGTGTTTTTATTTTGAATCTGTGAAACTGTCTGTGTTTTGACCTCCAGCATCCGCAGACAGAGACAGCCGGGTCGAGTCACGTCCACTTTGTCTCAACAGAGAGACGTGAACATACACGAGGCTGCTCAAATTAGTATTTTCACATGTTACACGTGGGGCGGATGCAACAATAGCAACACCTGTCCACTGTCGTTTATCTTATGTTTTATTTGACCTTTTGCTTTTAGCCGGATGGTCTCTTGGGATCAGAATCTTTTTTTTTAAGGAGAGTCCTGAACAAAATGGCAGCACAATTATGTTCTCCAGAAACAAAACACACACAAGAAGAAAGAGAGAGAGGAGGGGATAGACGGAAATAAAATATCAGGATTAATTTAACTAATATTTGTAATTTTAAAGTTGTTTTTTTAATAATAATGAAGTCTGACTGACACTAATCCTTGGTCAGGTTCTGGTGAGACTTATAGACCTGTTCACGCCTCGTATCTGTATGTAAAACGCACGCTGATGCAGGTGTAAATGGACTTCAAGGTGAGTGAGTGGCTTTTAGTCGCTGAGAGTGAAGGGAGCAGATGGTAATACCAGAGGTCTATTTGTACCCTTTTACCGGAAAAAAAAGGAATTCTGCAGTCGCTGTCGGTGAGAAAGATGGATATGAAATATTATGTTGGTTTGCCGGCTGATGTTATTTTCTCGCTTATAGAAAATCCACATTTCTAGTAACTGTAACTGTAGGTTTTAAAACCGCTGATGCAGATTGAAATAAATCACTTTTATCACGCTTCAGAGGGAATAGTCTCAAAGTACAGAGGAGTTTGACAGGAATTCAATTGTTATTTTTAAAGACATTTTTGTTTTTTTCAGAGTTTTTTGGAGTAAACTTGATCTTATATGAATGTTTTGTAAAGTAGCTGATTATATAATGTAAGGACGAAAGGTCAAAAGTTCAATATAATAAGGAGAAGGCGTCTGTAGTTGGTCAGCAGTGCGTAGTCTTAGAAAATAAAAAGAAACACAAGTTTATATCGTGGTGAGATTGTCTACCTGATGATTCTTAACTGTAAGGATTAAAAACAAACTGAGGATATACACATGCAGAGACGACAGAACATATAATAACCTGCTGGTAGTTTACATATTAGATCCTTTTCTCTGCTGCTTGTGCAGTGTGGTTTTAGACGTGGGTCTGTCTGTCACAGTTAGTTGTAGGTTTTTTGTTTTCATTTTTCTTGTGTGTGCTCCATAGACTGTATGTAAAGATGGACATAGCGTTGGTTTGCACTGAACCCAGTTTGAAGCCCAGAATTGCAGCTTATAGTCGGCGCCATGTTTTCCATTTGGAGCCGGGACCTTCCAAATAAGAAGTGCGATGTGTTGCCTTTCATGGTCTGGAAACACCACGCCATCTTGGACTGAAGCTAATGCTAGCTTACTGGGAACACCAAGCAGTGCACACTTGGGCTAACGTTAGCTACTTTAGCTAAAATGTGCTAACCAATGACTATATATAAATATGGAAGATGCCGTTATGCAAAAGTGAAGCCAAAATATCTCCTCTCCAGGAGCGGCCATCTTGCTTGTGTGTCGTTTGGAGCCAGAGTCCGCGCAGTAGAGTCGGGCGGCGGGATGACAGCCCGTGGGACACGCCCCCTCAGCCGTCTCGCTGCCTGAAGGGAGTTTGAGAGTGGTTATCAAAGCTGTCAATCATGATGTCACACCCCCTTTTTATATTGTCTAAATAACTACTTAAAAATAAACTTATCAGAAAAATGAGCACTTGAACATACATCAGCGTGATAAGAACAACCTAAAATAACAGACACCATATATGGGAATAATGTATTTGATGTGTACTTTGATTTTTTAGTTTGGCTCATGTCCCATCCACTAACATAGAAGGGGCGAGACTTATGACCTATACTGCAGCCAGCCACCAGGAGGCGATCCAGATGTTTTGGCCTCACTTTTGGGGACCTGCCATGACGTCCATATTAATAAACAGTCAATGGTGCTAACAGAGCAATATTACTGAAATATTGCAACATAGTCCGACTCTGAGTCTCAGAGCCGAGGAGAGCAGCAGGGGAACCAACTGCCAATCACAGCTGTCAATCAATGCCCACATGGCAGATATCAAAGCTGCTTCAGATCTTATTAACAGATTTCCAAAATGACACTCATGAGAGGGCTTAAATGTAGTGACTGAGACCATAATGACTCGTTGAAAAAAAATATTTCTAGAGAGAAGAACATTGCACTTAAAGGTACTGAAACCTCAGAATGTGGTATTTGCTGCTTGGTGTAAATAATACTTTCAAAGGAATGGCCTGCATGCTGTGTGTAACCGGGTTGCCACGTGCACCACGAGTGCACTTGGAGACAGTCGGAGCCCACGGAGTCATGATAATTCATCCACGGAGGTATCCTATCATGAGCTGAAGGGTTGGACAAGAGACAGTTTTGCCCCGAAGGTGGCGCTAGATCAAAAATCAAGAGATAATCAAGATCAATACTGAATGCATTCCCATGTTCCCATTCTTTAAAAGAAACACATTTTCTTATGGAAACACATCCTGTGTGTCCTTAAATAACATATCTAGAAACCTATTATGTGTGCATCAGTTAGTAGTCTTCCTTTTCTTACCTTTGTTGGTGCCATTAACTGTTAATCTGTTGAATAGCATGAAACTGTGAGCAAGAATATGTATCGCATGGCTTGCATTCTTGCACGACATACAAACAAAACAAGAACCTGCTCATAAAAACATTGTTTAGATTATTTTTTTTACGAAGACTTAAAGATTTTTGCTTTGTGAAGAAGTCAAAGTCCATTTTAAGAATAAAACTTAGCCGGTGAAACCCTTGCTGGTGGCAGCAGGAAGACATTGGCCTCTTCTGCTGCAGCTTCCTGCGGTTTGCCTGGTGTGTCGTCTTTTTCAGAGAAGAAGAAGGCGTAGACGGCGGCGTTAATATTTACCCCGCTGAGGAAAGGGCACAACACTCTGCAGAAGCTACAGATGACTTTAAAATGTCATTTTCTAGTTCACTGCCCTGTAACTCTGCTGCTGCTTTAAAGAAAAACAAATACCAGCATTTAAATCGCAGCCGCCTCAAACACTCAGGAACACTCACAACTGCAAAATGTCACAGAAACACAGAGGACGCTTCTGATGTTTACAGGGTAATCCAGTCACAGTTTATGAAGAATGATTTTATGAAAAATCCAGCTGTACTCGTCGTTGATTTCCTCCTAGTTTGATGATTATTTAATGAAAAACACATTTTCAACCTTTTATTAATCAAATAAAAATACAGCTGTGTATTTAGGCTTAAAGGGTCTAAACTGAGTCACAAATAGCAACTATTTATGTTACCAGTTTCACATCTGGTTCCACACAATCAGACCACAAACTGCAGCATCCAAAATGAACAAAAATGGTTCCCTTCGTTTTAGTATTAGTAATTTATTTCACTTCAGTCAGATAACACATAGCAACCCCAGTTTTTATGATAAAACTGTTGATTTTAGTTTTATACCATCATCTGTGCACAAAATAAACATGCCGACTTCTAACAATACCTGGACAAATAAAAAAAAAAAGGCCAGACTGAACCTGTTCTTCCTTCCCAAATGAAAACGCTCTGACATCTCAATAAGCAAAACTAGCTTCAAATATTTGCAGGCTTTCACCAGGAAGTTGTGTCTTGTCCTCAAACAAGACATTTCAATATATTCAAGTGATTAATGTGGATTTTGGAGGACTGATCCTTCATTCTCTGAGCATGTCAAAGAATATAATGTTAAAATAACACTGAGTGCAAAGGAATACACAAGTTTAGTGTTGCAGGTGCAAAAACTCATCAAATGGCTACATGTGTTCTCCCAGACTAGAAAAAAGAAGATGCAGAAGTCATTTTTTGTAGAGAATGTCATAAATAAACTCTTGTTTTACTTCAGAACACAAATTAATTTGAACAACGTACACTTAATTGTGTCCACCTAAAGCTAAAACTAATGTAATTTATCACAACAGTCACAATAATAAATCATCCCTTCATGAGGTTAATTATGTTTTAGTTCTGAGAGATGTTGATTCAACTTTTATTGCCCTTTTGATGCTGTATGGTTTGTGCTCGCATTATACTGAAGTGCTTCTAATGTTAAGTCCAGCCAGTTTATATCAGTGAGGATAGACAACACAGTTCAACATCACAAACTACAGCCTCACAAAATGACCATTAAACTGGATCAACACCTCTCTAAAACAGTGTAAACAAACACTGAACATCAAGAGGCTCATACAGGCAGGATTTATTAAGGCACTGTTGCATTAGATTGCATTAGCTTTAACGAGGTGGAGCTAATTAACTGACAGCTGAGAGTATTTGTTGTGTTGTGTTGATGCTGCTTTAATTTGACTGTTTACTACAACTGTAAATAGTTAAAACGGTGAATCTGTGGAGCAGTGAGTGAGACCAGGAGCACAGTTTCACAATGCACATGTTAATGCTCACATCAAACTAGGGTGACCAGATGAGAATGAGCGCGGGAGTTGGGGGGTGGGTGTGGTCACGTGGCAACAGTGGGCGTGGCCTCCAGTATATTACCTTCAGTGTCAACGAACAGTAAAATACATGAAAGTCAAAATTCAACGCTAAAATGTATTACTTTTGTTCATGAAGTCAACTGTCTGTCATAACGAAAAAGAAACACAATGACTGTGGTGTATGTTACAGTGTGGAAATCATTACACGTTATGTAAAATTAATTTTATTATTCATTTCATCAGGATGGTTTAACTTCCCTCAGTAGATGTTTTAGCACTACTGTACACAGCTAAAAAAATACTGCAACAGCCATAGTTCATGAAGGCTACAGACATAACAGTGTCCTATTGTTTCACAATGATCAGTATTAATGTTTTATTAGGCTATAATTAATCAAAACTCAGGTTTCGTCTAATTTTCAGGACAAACGACAGCTTTTTACTACAATTTGGGACTGTCCTGAATTTTTTGGGATGTCTGGTCATCCTACACCTAACCAAGTTGTTGATAATCAAACCATCTTCCTATCAGTAACTGAACTATAATTAAAAGACACTTACCTACACTATATTGCATTGAATAGCAATATTGAACAAGAAAATGTTTGTAAAAACACAGGAGTAACGTTAGCTGGTTAGCTAGCAGCACTGTTGATTACTAAACATAAATTAAAGAAAGCTCACAAACATGTAGCTGCTGTTTTTACTGACACTATTTAGCTCTTTGTAAAGAATCTTCTTCTGTCCATCCTGTTTTGTAAGATGTATTTCAGTGCTGCCACTTTGATTTGACAAAAACAATAATTAAGCTGCTGATAATAGCAAAGGAAGCTATTGCTAATGCTAATGTTCATGACTTGTGGTTTATAGTTAAAACTGATGCTAAAGTCACTTTAAAGGGAAATTCTGAAACTCTAACTAATTTACACAATCATTCAAGTCGTGTTGTTTAATGGCGTGAGCTGAGATTGGTTATTGATACCTCACACTGCAGTTAATACAACACGTGCCCCCTCAAGTTTAATAGGTGACACCTCTGAGTAAGACAACCTCATAATGGAAGTCAAAAGATCAGAGACAGGAAAGGAAAAGTTAAAAAGTCCAAAAAGGCCAAAAACATTAAACAGAGACTGACTTCAGAGTGTTTACTTACCTCTTTCCCTTCTTGCAGCAGCACAGTCACACCACCAGCACTACTAATTGTGCTCACAGTCTCCATGGTGAGAGCTCCAGTCACACACGGTGGCGGCAGCAAGAGTTTGTCGCTGTCTCACGTACAAAACAACACCTATTATATCCTCAATGCACACGTGCAGTCTGTCTGGTGTGTCTTTGGGAGGTCCAGGACTCCCAGGCTGGTCGAGCCGTGACTGAGGCTCTGCCTGGCATCCATGACGACCGAGTCCGACCTGTCACTCACCTCTTCATGCCAGCATCTCTGAGGCTGAAAACCTCATCCTGCTGTGACTGATGGGAAGTTCAGAGGGTGTGTAATATCTCTGAGCAAACATTTCCCTGGTCAAGCAGAACGTGTCGCACTGATCCGAAGAAAAGGGATTTCTGTTTGGTTGGAAATCCTTCATCTTATTTTCCAGTAAATCGATGACAACCTGCAGCGTGTGACGGACTGAATCCAACCAGAGACATCTGGAAGAAACACACACCGACAGTCATTACACTCAGAAATTAATGTCATTTTCTAGTCAGTTTCCTTCAGGGGGAAGATATGTTGTGTTTGATTGCAGCCACACACACAAAGTTTCACCTTTCACAAGATTTTAACCCTTCTCATACTACTTTGCAATGCTGGTTGTTGCATAAAGGAGATGTACAGTTTTTTTTTACTTTACACTGACATAAGAAACCCTTCATTTTAGAGTATAGAAGGATATCAGGAAATAGCTGTGAGTCCGTTTACCTCACTCTCTTCTCATTCTTTCAGACGTCCACCTGCTAGTTTAAGTATAATCGATAGTTTTTGTAATGACAATATATGAAATATCAGTGTGTAATGTGTTAGTCATTGGTTGTAGTGATGAACCTAAACAGAATTATCAGCGACTCTGCATCTCCTCTCGGCTTTACAGAGCTTTATAGCAACTTTCACACATTGTTTATCTGTCCAGCTACAACTTTACTGTTCTGGTTCACTCTCAGCGCTCTCATAGCATCGTTTTCGGCTGCAGCAGGCAGCTGTTTTCAGAGAGAAGGCTCTAAAAATCCAACTGTACACTGTCTGCTCAGCACCAAATGGCAAACACAGACACAGTTAGCTGTAGACTAGCTGGTGAACATAGTGGAGCATTTAGCACCTAAAGAGCCAGATATTTCCCTCAGGAGTCGGTAGAGATTTAAAAACAAGCGCTAAAAGAGAGTGAATATTGGACTTACATTCACCAGGTGGACAGAAACATGACTCCAAATGAATGATAATGTTGCTCCGTAACTGCTGGATGTGGAAATAAGCAACTGTTTGCTGACAAGTTTAAAATATCAACTTAAAAGCTGATGTTACTGTTGTGGTCACAGCTTGTTTCTGCTAAGAACAACTGGACAAAAAATCAGTTTAATGCAGGTTTAAAATGTTGGTTTTCAGGTGTCCTTGATGCTGTTTATTGAGTAAATTCTGCTACATCTAAATTTTTACTGACACATATAAACTCCTCAAAAAATCAGTTAATGCAGGTTCAAGATTTTGTGTTTTGCTACACTCATCTGCACACTGCACTCATGAATGATGTTCCTGATTGTATTTTAGCTAAAAATAGTTAATAATAACAATAAAAGTAATTTCTAAACTTTACTCATGTATGACTCCTTTTTTAGTCACTCAAGTTGTAACAAATTGGGGTAAATTTGGAGTCATTAGGGACGTGTCTGTTTGGTTTCGAGGAAATTTAACGTTTATCTCAGCTATTATCATTAAGAAAGAAGCACTTACATTAATTTTGTCTCCTCCATCAGCATTTTGATATATGTTTGGGGTCAGGTGTGTCTCATTTCTACAGTCCCTCCAAAACTCAGAGCAGCATTTAATTAAACTACTTTTACAACCCCACCATGTAGACATGGAACAAATAGCCCATTAATCTTTTCATATTAAGATGAAGGGACTCATTTAAGGGATACAATGGCTTAATGTGATCTTTAGTCGCCCAACACTGAGGTTTTCCGTGTTGCATATCATCCTCAGACTTTTTTATGTTAATGATAAAGCATTTTAACAACTTAATTTAAAGGCTAATTGAAGCAGCATTTCTCTTAATCTGGCAATTTAAAGACAATTTGAAGCATTAATGGAGCCTGAGGTTTTATTAAAGGGTTTGTGGATTATGGAAAGATCAACGCATTTTGAAGCATTTCCAGGTCTATATTTATATTCTGGGGCTCTACTGGAATATCTTTGCATGCTTAATAGCTCAAAAAACTACTTATTATCTTATACTGGCCCTTTATGCAGCCCCTCAGTTCAGCCTCTGTCTGAAACAGGCCGTTTTAGCTCCTGTCTCCCTAAGGTTTCTGTCCCGATAAGCTCACTCTGTTCTGATTGGCCAGTCAACACCCGGTGGCCTTAGCAACCAAAGCTATGGAACGGATGGTCGTTTATGTATATGTCAAGCAGCAGTTCCTTGAATGGCCGCTTGAGGCTCCAAAAGCGAGTCATTCCCCATAGACCCCCATGTTAAAATGCCCAACTTTACAGCAGAAATAAACATGTTTACAGCCTGGTACATAAAACGGTTTTGGTCTCTATAACTAACTTCCTCTTTCATGACAACTGTACGGGGGGTGAATTTTTGTATAACTCACCTGTTTAAATTTTATTAAGCCTTAAAGTTATGCATAACGAAGGACATGGCTGCTTTGAATGACAGGTCCGCCAGCCGCTAGGTGGCTTGTTTCAGCAATTCGGCCCTGCCTCTTTGCCCATTTTTGATTGGCTGGGAGTTAGGCAGAGTCACGCACTGCCAAGATGGCGATGGCCAGAGCAGCTCACTTTGAGCTTCAAAACCGCTCTTCAGAAACCAATGAGTGACATCACGGTAATTACGTCCATATTTTTATACAGTCTATGGTATATGTATATGTCAGCTTGCAGCAAGGTAGAAAAAGACAAAGTGTTTAGAGCAGGTTGAAGCCCTGACTTTTGACTTGCAGGGAGCATTTCTATATACGTTCACCTCAAGTTTTGGAACTTTGACCATGTTTAGGATAGATATCCACATCATAACAGTATAATGTAAATAACAGAAAATCACAAAAAGCATAATATGTCTCTTTTAATGATAGGACTAGCATTATACTATCCATCCTTTATCAACAAGAAATCTCATAAAAAGACAAAGACTTTACTACCCTGTCTGTAGCAGCTCCAAGCCCACAGGCTCCTAATTAAGACATAAATCTTGCGCAATCTCACAACTGCATAGTTTCATTTTTAAAAACAGCTCAGTAATTTCCTTAAACAGCTGGGAACTGTAGTTTTTAGCAAATGTTACTCAAACAGGATGTACTAGTGCATTCGTTGGGGACTATTTTCAGCGGCGGATTAATCCACATTTGGTGCTTTAGTGAATATTTCTGGCAGCACGATGTGAGTGTGTGTGTGTGTGGGACTGAGGTAAAATAAACTACAGCAGGTATGTTCATGGTAATAAAGGAATATTTCACCAGCGGTGTGGCTCATTGATGGGTTTTTAATAGTTTTTGAAGCACAGTGGAGGTGGCACAGAGGGATAAGATATATCAGGCTTTGGATACACACACAATACTTGCTAGTTTTGGACTTTTCATTTGATTTGTTGATAATGTGGAAAACGTAGACTATCACCATAGTTTCACCCATTCTCTACTTTAAAAAGGTGTCAGGACTCTTTATACAAACCATTTCAGCTAACGAATAAAGACCAGAAGAGCACTTATGTTGACAGTGTATATATTTCTATTGATTCTGGTGCCTCCGTAATGTATTTCTTTATACCTAGCCATGAATAGTTTGTGTATTTTGTGCCTGTAAACGTGCGGATACGAGAATCCATTTCCTCTGTGGTATTTAATCATTTTCCCTCCTCTCCAAAGGCCAACATAGAGTATGTACACCTGAATCACTTCTCTGCCTTTGACTTTTGAATGTTTTCCTTGATTCTCGTCATTTCAGAGTTGAAGAGGACCAGAACAAAAATACAGAAATCTAATGAAAAGACTCCTGTGAATACAGATAACGTTTCTTAAAGCTCAGAGAGGGAGCAGATGTTTCTGTGTATTAGTGTGACTCAGTGGAGATGCGGTGTGTGTTTGGCGTCTAAAGGTCTGAATCAGGGACGTTCTTAGTTCTCCTTCCTACTCGATTTGAAAGAATCTGTTGTGTTGATGGCAGGCCTCCTGGTTTTTCTAAAGAGAATAAGGAGAGGTGGAAGTGATGGTGGGATGGTCTGAGGTTGGTGAACTCCTGACCTTTATCTGGCTGAAACTGATCAATGGAATGCGAGTGAGAAAGTCAAATGGTCACAAGATATAGATCAAAGCTTATCAGCTAGCAGAGTCATCTGATGGAAAATTATATCTTCATACACAGGTGTGTTATCATTTTATGAGCCATTAGTTGGCATCAATGTCTGGCAGAAACGAGACTCAACTTTTGCCACAACACAACCTGACGTCATCCAGCAAGGTGTTGGGTTGGCCAATCACATAAATACAAGCGCACATTTTGGTTGGATTACTTTGTAACGAGAACGCTGTATTTGACTGTTTACCTTGAGATCATTATAACAAAAGATAAAACAGTTGCCGTCATGATAACTTTCCAGAATCCTGTCTGCTAGTATTATAAACTTCTCTGTAGTGTTATGGCGTCTGATAAGCCTTTTTAACGTATTATCTGTAGCTCCAACTGGACTTCCTGGATCATATTTCATTGTCTCATACCACCACCACAGCCTCTGCACTGTTTTAACACAGAGCTGTTTTCAGTCTGAATGCTGATCACAAAATAATTGTTGAACCTGCAGTAACAGTTTTTTATCCACCAGGGGGCAGCAGAAACAAACTGTGAACATCTTTTAATTGATATGTTGAACTTGTTAGGAAACAGCTGCATAATTACAAATCCAGCAGTTATGGAGCAACAGTTGGTGACAGTGATGTTATACTGTACAGACAGATCTAAATAAATCCAAAGTACTACATCGTCTAGAGTGAAAAGTCTACAAGCAGACTGGCTATTTAAAAAATGGCAATATGCATTATACACATTATATATAAAACATGATCCTAATCTTCAGTTTATGAGATGTTTAATCTAAACAGCCTTTAAAACAGAGGCTTAACAATAAGTTATTATTATTAAGATGCATTATAGATTGAGTTAAGTACTGGTCTGTGTGTAGAGTTTTAAATGTATCTGTTGTAAATGAGTAACAGTGAGAAATAGAGAAAGATATGTTGACACCATTTGTATACTCTATGTCATTAAGCGAGCGTTCAAATTGGTCTATTGCTTGGATGTAAACATTGCCCTACTTTGAAAAACAAAAAAACAATTACAGTTAGTCACTGTGGTCATGTTATTTTACCGAATGGGGTTGGAACCTCCATCTTTATGTTGGTCCATCAGCACTTGACTCTTCAACTCCTCCAGTCTACCTGCTCACACTCATTTTGAAAAGCTGACCCAACTTGTCATGTCATTTCCCGCAGATATGCAGCATATTAATATCCTTTGCCTGAGGATGACTACAAAGCTTACCTCTCAATCACGGGGGGCGCTAATGACGATGACCAGGTGTGATCAGGTGATTGATAGGTGGCATTTAACTGTGATGGAGCCCAATATACTCTGTCCTCACACCAAAGGCCCGCAGGGAGGAGAGCGAGCCACAACCTTTCAATAATCGAAAGCCTCTCGCCCGGTGAAAGGCTGATCCTTTTGTTCTAATTAACCTGTGAAATGAGTTCAGCAGCTCCCTCTATACCCGTGGCGTAAATGCTCTAATAGTCTGTGAATGGTCGAGTGAGGGAAAGAATGCCAAGAGGTTGAAGGTCCACCAAGCGATTTTCAACAGATGCTCTCTGTCTCTGATACCATTAGCATCAGAAGAGAGGGAGATCAGCCGAAGTTTCATTCAAGGAGTATAAACTCCGAAATGAGACTTCTTAAATAACAAAATGACTGACGGCACAAAAGCAAGTCGCTGTTGGATATTACAGACTCTGTAAAGACTCCATCATTTAGAAACAACCTGTGATTGAACGAGTGCTCTTATCGCTTTCATTATGTTGCTTTTCCATGAACTTCACTTTTTTAAGGAAATTATGAAAACAGTGTTTCTGCTTCTGCTAAGTTGATATTTAAGTGTTTCAGCCACTTCTGTAATTAACATGATGCAGTGAAAATTATTGTGGAGGAAAGAAGCAGCAGGTGGGTTTAGATTATACTTAAATGTGACGGGCACTGTCTGTAAATGGGTACTTAGCAGCCTCCTAAAATGTAGGTTAAAGGCACTCTAGACATACAGTTGGGGAGTTATTGGTATTAATTTACATTTTATGGCCAAAATTATCTGGAGACCCTTGTCTGCATATGTTTGTATAGCCACTAAGTATCTTCCAACACATTTAAATTAGCTTGTAAAACCCAAAGACAACAACAACTCTTAAAGAGGGCTCTGTTGCGTTTTGTTTTGAACAAACAACAATAATGCCCACATTAAACCTGCATTAACTGATTTTTTGGCCACCTGGGGTAGTGAACAAAACACTGACATATCATCACCTTTTACATTGATATGTTGAACTTATTAGCAAACAGCTGCTTATTTCCACATCCAGCAATTACAGAGCAACATTATCATTCATTTAGAGTCGTGTTTCTGTCCACCTGGTGAATGTAAATCCAATATTCACTCTCTCTTATCTCTGTTTTTACTCTCTACCAAATATCTGGCTCTTTAGCTGCTAAATGCTCCACTATGTTCACCAGCTAGTCTACAGCTAACTGTTTCTGTTTGATGTTTGGTGCTGAGCAGGTAGTGTACAGTGGCTTTTTACAGCCCTTTCTCTGAAAACAGCTGCCTGCTGCAGCCGAAAACGACACTATGAGACGCTGAGAGTGAACCAGAACAGTAAAGTTGCAGCCGGACAGATAAACAATGAGCTGAAACTCACTATGAAGCTCTGTAAAGCCGAGAGGAGCTGCAGAGTCTCTGATAATTCTCTGTAGGTTCATCACTACGAGCCACAACCAACACATTACACACCGACAGCTCATACAGTGTTATTATAAAAACTATTGATTATAGCCACTTTAAGTGTTACTCACCATAATGAATTGTGTGTATCCTTGAAGTCTAACAAAAGTGTATTTGCATTTCCTTCCTCACACAACATTTACAAAGCCATTTCTTTTTAGTATTTTAAATCCTGCGTTATTTACATCCATATTTACTTGCTTGCAGTCTTCTTCTTTCCTGCTTTTGCTGGTGCATTGATGCATGTCTTGGCACATTACAACCCCCTCTAGATCACTGGAATAGTGTGAAACTGTTGGCATGTCTGTCATGTACATGCATTAGACAAACAAAATGCTACTAGAGGTCAGGCACTCCACAGAGTACCTTTAACTACTATGGAAAAGAGGCACTCCACTTCTGAAACATTTCCAGTGGACACTGAAGCCGCCAGAAAGCAGACAAATGCAGCCAGAACACCACACAGCTATGGTCAGTGGAGTTTCAATTAACGAAAATGTAAATGCTACAGCATGCAATATGTGCTTACAACTTTGTAACAACAGTTAAAGGAATGCTCATGTGCACAAAACCAGCTCCATAAACAAATGCTCTTTCCAGTCTGGTGTGGAAGAACTTATACAACTTTATATGTCAGGTGTTTTCTGTTTTTTTGTGTCCATAAATGATAAATGCAGCTTTAATGGGATAATAAAACTGTCACAAGTGAAAATAGTCCGATTTTAACTGTGTGTTGTTAACTACTGTTAGCATGTTGCAGAGTCTTAAAGTTGTGTCAGTTAAGATTTTTTCATTAATTTCTGTGAAGGGGTGAGATGAGTTCATCAACACTTCATGCAGATAACTGGAGTCCATCTGCTTCCACCTTTTATTGTACAAGAAAACACACACATGCACACAGACAGAAGCAGCAGAACAGCAGCTCACTAAACCATGAAACCTCACTCATCCTTGATAGTTTTGATATTCTGGAGTTTTTCTGCACCATCAAACCCCAGTGAGCTTGTATCTATTTCTGCAGACGGGAAGCAGTGAAAGACTCGCAGAAAAAGAGAGGAGACAAGGAGCGAGGTGGAAAAACAAAACAAATTCTCCAACATGATGCCTGAGGCGGAGAGGCTCTGCAGGCAGACCGGCTCTCCTTCATCTTCCTGCCGAACTGAGGAGAGGATTTTCAAACGCCGTCAGAAGCAGAGGGCAACCCTGCTAACAGGGAAGAGGGCCGGTGGCGACGCTGTTAGTCAAGGTGCAATCCGTACAGCAGCTCATCTCTCCGCGTTTACAGCTTTATATTTATACCCTGTTACTGCAGGAAGGCCTATGGGCCACCTGACAACACCACAATAGGTGTGTGTGTATGTGTGTGTGGGAAAGGAGACAATTGGCTGTAGGTGTTAAAAACAGCATCCAACCAACCTGCCTAACTGAGTAGTTATTTTAACCCCAACAATGACCAAGTTGTTTTTCTGCCCAACTAAACCTCAACCATTGTTATGTCAGATCAGGAAAGGAGTTAATTGTGTTGTTCTGCCAATCAGAAAACACTTACATTTAGTTCTGAACAGCAATTATATTACATTTGTAATTAACATGAAGTTAACACCTAATGAAACAAAACAAAGAAACATGCTCATTAACACACACACAACGTGAGATTGCATATTAAACAATGCGACACTAGAATGTACGCAAAGATCCTAGAAAATGAAAATGATCTTGTTAACATGACAGCAGTTTGTTAACATTACAACAATGTGGGATGGTAGGAAGCTGATTTTAGACTTCCAGATGGATCTTTTGATCTGTTTCTTCTCTGGTAGATGCTGCAAACACACACACACACACACACACACACACACACACACACACACAAACAAACACATGCAGATATAATCGGTAGCTTTCCAATCACTAATACCCAGGGCCGTCTCGTTAACATGCAGCTCTGTTGAAGGTTTGTTTTGAATCCAGATACAGCCGACAATCCAACATTTACTGGCATAAATCTGCTGCTGTTGGCGCCTCAACCAGCCAAACAGAAATATAGATCCCCCCCCCCCCCCCACACACACACACACACACATACACTCACTCACTCTCTAACATTTACACTTGCATGCACATTACCTTTGGCTGTTATTATCACATCGTACCCACTCAGTGATTCGGTGTTTTGGTTGAGTGGCCAGGGGCTTGAAGTATTGAGTCCTATTACAGCAGTCCGAGCAGAGCGGGACAGCATCAATGTAAACTCGGTAAACACCGGGGGGCCTCTGGTTGTTTCTGCTGCTCTCAGGCAGCAAAATGAGCACAGACTTCCAAATGTCATTTGGGGTTGCTGGGCAGATTAAATAGATTTGTATACGTTTGGGGGGAAAAAAAGAACAAATCTGATAGAAGAGCAGCTCCTGGCTGTTTGGCTTCAGCTAATAAAATTGGTTGTATCTCTGTCTGGATTGTTGAATGGATAAAAATAAACAAGCAGCAACACGTTTCTAAACCCTCACCTGCACATAAACTTTCATCTAAATCGTCCTCCAAACCCTAACTTTTGAAGAATAATTCAAAGCTTCATCTCAAACCATCTTCCAAACCTTCCTCTATATCCAAACTTCCTTCCAGAACTTCACTCCTTTCAAACATTAACCTTTATCCAAACCTCCTGCTCCTCACCTGGAGGAAGAAGACCACCAGTTTAAGATCTTGTTCATTAATTCATTGCAATTTCTTTTTGTTTGTTTTTTTTTTAACAGGTTTATTTTTTAAATCACAGCTTTGCTTTTCTTTAAAATCATTTTGTTATGGAGTAAAAGGTAAAATCAGCAGTAAATGCTGAAAGTATGGAAACCTGATCACTGTAATCTCAAAAATGTTTAAGAATATTTATTGAATATTGTTCAAAAACTCAATCATTAATTTTAATCATGTAAAAAATCATCATACACAGTTGTCAGGACTTGATGAGCTCTCCAAGGTGCTGAACCTGCGGCTGGCTGCAGCTAGGAGCTGTCCAGAGCTCATTGTTTTCACTTCATTTATTTCCCCATGTGTTCCTCATGTGCTCATGTATCTGTGTCTGGTCCATTGTTGAAATTCGTTTTCTGGGTCTTGACAGACACCTTCAACCTGACAGGTCTGTTTAAATACATATGTGTTTGCCATGATTTGGTCAAATAATTAGAGAATTTCATCCATCATTACTGCGATGAGCTAATTCTGATAAATATTAGGACCACTATGACATGTATTTTTTAAAATATGTTGATGGACACTCATATTATAATCCTTTTATTTGTAATCTTTTACATGTTTGTGCGCTGCTGCGTGTCTGTGTGTGTGTGACAAGCAGAGTGTATGTTGTGCACCCGCCTATGTAGGTGCATATTACTGTCTTGATAATGTGCTCTTAAAATAACAGTGAAACATTGCACCGTTGACTTCAGACTAGGTGTTTGTTGGTCAATAGCACAATCGCTTTCCACTGCCTCAAGATAACAATGTGCCTGACCACACCTCATTTTAAGACCAACAGGTCCATGGGCGCTCTGATGTTGCTATTTAAACAACATGTGCACTGGATGGGAAACTGACAACTGTGTCGGTCTTAAACTAGCAAAGACACTTGGGTTGTGCTTTGCGCCGGGTGTAAGATAGGGCCGTTAATATTTATCCAATCTTCTTCCGAACCTCAACCTTTTAAATTGTATCCAATGCTTCACCTTAATCCAAATTGTCTTAAAAAACTTTAAATCTTTGTCAAAAGCTTTGATCTAAACCAGAATTCAGGTTTTATTCCTTTTCCTCCAGACCTTCACCTTCATCTCGACCTTCAACTTCATCCAAATATCTTCTTTCAAACGTTACCCTTTGTTGAAATCTTCACCTTAATTCAATCACCCATCCAAATATTTTCGCAGACAAACATATTTCAACACAATTTCATCCAAATGTTCAGCTTCTTCCAGGCTTTCACTTGTAAATCTTCATAACATTCATATTCTTCCAAATCAATCTTGAAACTTTCACCTTCATATATCAGTTCATCAAAATGTAATTGCGTCCCTTTTTGTTTCCAAACCTTCAACTTCATCCCGACCTTTTTATTTCTTCAAACATTCACTTTCAACCAAACCTTCTTGTTGATCCAAGGTTTCTTCCAAATCTTCAAGCTTTCTCTATGTTTTATTATCTTGTGAACCCCTTGAAACTGTGTTGAATAAACTTAAATTGACTTCAGTTTTGTTCTTTGTTTTTTTTTTTTTGTCATTTAAACCTTCACCTTGAACTGTTTATACTAATTAAATGTTCTCATTGTCTCTGAGCTGTATATACACCTTTGCTTCCCTCTAAGTTTAAATCATGTTTTGTCAAATCTTTCAAGCCTCCACTTCCTTCCAAACTTTCAAACTCATCCAAATTTCAGTTTCCACCGCTGAACTGTGCAGCCAGTCTCTAGCTGCGACTGTCATTTATCACAGTGTGAAAGACAGCAGTAATAGACCTACAGCTGTAGGCTACATCACACCGCACCTCATCTATTCCTGCTCAGTTTACACCCTCTCCCAAAGGTTTAACACATTGACAAATGTTCAAAATGTCCTCCGCTGATTGACAATAGCTCCGGCGTCGACCGAAAGTCTCAGGAGATCAGCCTAGTTTGAATGTGGACTTTTTAGCAACATGAAGCAAACTTTGTAAATGGAGTCCTGGAGAAGAAAAAAACAACAAAACACTTAATTTTACGAGGGAAGAGACGAGCTGAGGGAAAGAGGATAGAGAATATAAGATAGACAGATGGAGAAAAATAATTTAAATGAACAAGTAAGAAAAAGTGCAGCAGAGGAAAATAATGAGAGGAGGATAATCCCAGGTATAGTCAGCGAGGAAGGTGAAATAGGGAAGAAAATAAAGAAAGGTAGAGTGAAGGAGGAAGGTAAAGCGAGCCAGTTAAGTACTTGCTGTTTGCATCAGGGAGCTGCAAGCCTGAATGACAAAGTCCCCATTAAACCAAGATGGAGTCTCCTGCCTGCAGCAAAGCGCAGCCAGCGCTGAACTCGCTCAGGTGGATCCATTACAGAGGCGTAATTAGAGAGTGAACACATTGATTTCCACAGCCGGGTCACTGCTGCAGTTTACAGGAGAGATGCTGAAAATCTCTACGGGAAGCTAACTGATTTCTGATGGGCTCTAACACACAGGATGAATTATTACAAATGGATTTCTGCTCATGTGTTTCTCCATATTCTGCGTTAGCTTTGTTTTCTGTTTACAGGTTGTCATAATACTGATATTTGAGATGTTTACTGTCACAAGACAAACAGCAAACGAGCACCGTCAGTGTAAAGGCTCGATCACATCAGGAAGTTGCGCCAAAATCTGTTCATTTCAATCAAATCGTGTCAATCAGCGGATTTGCTCACACACTTGCAAATCTTTTGCGCCGAGTTCAACTTCGGTGAGATTTGATGCTCAAATTTTGGACAGAAGCGCTATGATAAAGGCTGCCATTTACAAATTTGCACCACTGACCGACTGTGCTGACCTTTGAGGGAGCCAAAGCTACAGAAGCTACAGACTTTATTAGCTGTTACACCATCCACATTTATTTAACCGTGTTCTGCTAATATAAACTGCTCAATTAAGGTACTATGAGAGAAAAAAATGCTCATTTGTGAAGGAGAGATGTTCAATGTTCAATTTATGGAAATGTTCATCTTATGAGCTATATGTCTTTTCATAATAATGTGCTAATCAGAGCCTTGATGTGATGATTTAATCTACAGGGTCTCACTCAGGCCTCCAAGGTCTCATACAAGAGATGTTTTATGTTCACGACGCCAGGCTCGGAGATAAGGTGGTAACCTTGGATGGGTAACAACCCGCTGCCTGCATTATTTTCCAATTAGTTCATTCTGACACCAAGTGTCCTTGTTTCTCTCCTCCTTGGTGGCGTGACCTTAGCAACTCTATAAGAAGTGATTGTTTTCCTGTTTGTGCTAAGGTTTTGGTGCGACTGTATCCATGTGTACACTGTGCCAAAGGCCTCTCTGATATCATATATTTGTTTTCAATAAACTTCATATATTCAAGTAAGCATCAGCTGTGTTAGTTCTTGTAACTAACACGAGCATCTTTCCAGCTAGCTTGAGTAGTCGCTATGTCACCAAGTAGCACCACCTATAAAAATCAATGCTTAAAGCACAAAAACTAAAGCTAAAGCTAAGCTAGAAAGCCAGATTTAAAAGATAAGTCTTTAAATTCCCTTTGAAAAGAGAGAGCTGTCATTCTAATATCCAGAGGCAGTTCCTCAGTTTAGGGGCACAGAAACAGAAGTTAGCCTCACCGGTACTTTAATGGGACACATAAGGAACATTTAAAAGAGAAGCAGTGGAGGACCTTCATGATCTGGCTGGAATATAAAATGAAAATCTCTGATGTAAGGAGGAGCGAGGTTATTTAAAGCTTTATAATCAAGTAAAATAAGTTCAAAACTGAAAGATACAGGTAGCCAGCAGTGGGGTGATGGGATCTATTTTCTTTGTTTTAGTCCAGACTCTGGTCGCAGCGTTCTGAACTAGCTGTAGTTTTCTGATAGACTTTTTAGGTAATCCAGTAAAACAGGAGTTAGAATAATCTAAATAGTAATAAAAGTGTAAATGAGCATTTCAGCATCTCTCTGAGTTAAAAAAGTTCTGACTTTGGCAATGTTTCTGAGATGAAAAAAGTATGTTTTAATGACTTTGTTAAAATGAGAATTAAAATTTAAATCAGAGTCTAAAATCCTAAGTTTGTGCTGTGTGTTTTAATCTGTTTGCTAAGAACACCAGGCATTGATTGCAGTTTTTCTCTTGCTGCTTTGGGTCTTATTAAAATAATTTTCTTTCACACATCCATATGTTAATGTCAGTGAGGCAGGAAGCAGAGAAAGAAATATTTCCCCAAAAACAAGCTATAACTGGACTTAAATGTATTATGTGAAAACATCTAATCACACACCAAATAAAACTAGATGGATAAGCGGAGTAAACAAGACATTAAATAAAAAACAACTGACAATTAACAACTAAAATCAGTGTAAACATATGTTTGGCAAAAGTGACAAACTATCATAAGAGTTCCAGCACAAATAACAAGAGTTCATGATAACAGAGAGAGATTAAATGAAACATTAGATGTTTTTTTTGCGGATGGAAAGTATGAAAACAGCCAGAATACAAACAGAAAAACATGTTGAGACAAAGAAATATATGAAAAATATAAACAATAATCTCATCCTCCCTTTTCGAGTTTCCTTTCCTGGTGTTTTTTATCTTCTGTTTGTCTCATATATGTGAGAATCTCTCCATCTATCTGTCTCTGTCAGCCACTTTCATTTTCCTGCATCTTCTCTCACCATCTCTCATTATTTCTCTCTCTCTCTCTCTCTCTCTCTCTCTCAGCCTCTCAGCCTTAATTGAAGCAGTAGCAGCGGGGCGAGTGAGGCGATACCTGATTAGGAGGTTAAACCAATGGTGCGGCCCGATGGCAAATCCATCTGCTAATAAAAACAGGGAGGCCGATTACAGCCGCACGATGTGCTGCGCTTCACTCTCACTCTTATTTGATTTTCAATTCAAATGTGTTTTATTGGCATAAAAATCTAAAGCCTCTTATCAAAGCACAAAACATCTGATGCATCTTTCAGTCAGTTTCCATTTCACTGATCCTGTTGCCCATTTTACAGTGCATTTTTATGAACAGGATTTTATAGTATTAAGACTGATTCACATTATACTGAATGCATATTAGAAGCCCCCCCGGACCCCACTCCTAATTTTACAGTTAATAGAGATTTTGCAGGTTTATTGATTCCTTTGTGCCAGCGACAGCAGCGGAGACTCCTCAGTGCATCTGTGCTTGTATAAAAAAGGTCAGCAGAGGTCATCCTGAGCTTAGCAATGTCAAGAGCGGTGATAACAGAACAGTGCTGCTGACTATTGTTATGTTTGTCACAGGTAAAGCTTACTGTATTTTGAGACTGGTAAGGCGACAAAATGCAGTTTAAACTTTATATAACTGAACATTTGTTTGGTTTGCAGATACTGTTATGAATCTGAGTTTGCCCATATGCAATAATAATGTTCCTTCGCTCTTAGTCCACTCTTCTTCAGCTAGAGGACTGTACAGAATATCACAAGAGTTGAAGATAAGCTTTTATTAAACTTTACATAGCATTTTTGCACATGTCAGGTTAGCATATGAGTGTATTAAGAGAGCTGATACAGTGTTGACACTCGCAGTACTGGAACAACTGTTACTATTTTATCTTGAGTACATCCTAGAAGTATTTTATCAATTGTTTGGTCTTAGGATTCAGTTGTCTATATTGTTGTATTTCTTCATATCTGACAACGATCTCCTGTCCCCATCTTCTTTAATGGTTGATGGACTGTGAAAACCAGGATCGATGATGGAAATAGATCTGGGATTTTATCGTTTTATCCCTGACAAATATCTGATTTGTTATATTTTAACATATATTAAAGTGTTGGCAATAAATCTAAACCTAAAACAGAAAATCCCCTGCGGCCCAGACAGCATTTTCCCCATAGATCACCATTATAAAAGAGACATCTGTAAAACTGTTGACAGGACACTTCGAACTGCAAACAAGGTCAATTATTACTCTTTGAATTATGAGTTTTTAATCCATGAAGGTTTTATATTTGTAAAACTTACCCTGTTCACATACATTTGCACAGTTACCATCTTTTTTAGACAATAGCATTTTTAGCATTTTGTAACAGCAGTTTCTGTTTGTCTCTCTCCTTTTTTAACATAACATTACCCCGTGGCACAAACCAGCTCTATAAAGTTTCCCAGTTTGGTGTAGGAGAACTTGACTGGCCTGCACAGAGCCCCAACCATCCAACTTCAGCCAGACCTTATTACCCAACATCATTGTTGGACCTCAGTGATGCCGATCCCTGTAGCCATCTCTGCATCTGGTGGAAAGCCTGAAACCAGTAAAAGTAAATATAGCAGCAATATAGCGAGTTATAGCAGCAGAGTGATGTGTGGCTGTCCACATACATTTGGCCCCGTAGTGAAATTCTCTTTGGACCAAAGTGCTGGCATAGTTGTTAAATCCATCTCTGGACATCGCCACTAGCAAAGCAAAAAAAAATCTGGGCATCTCATCAGCTTGAATCAGGATTGAGACTCCCAGTTTGTCCAAATTAAATACTGGTGTCAGTTTGGTCACTGGTGGGAAATCTCTTCCACACAGGAAGTGACTGATCCAAATACCAGACCAATCATCCAAATCCAAATATTTCTCCTAAAACAGCCGTTCAGACTGTTTCCTCCAACTGTTTGGTGCCGTATGGGACCAACAAACAAGTTACACTTCTGAAGAATTCGGTCATCTAAATAGAGTCTGTAATATGTTGGTATAGGTTTTGTGCTGCAGTTGTCTTTTCTCTTGTAATATAATATGTTTATTCATGTGGGAGAAAAAAACAAGTACAAACTATTTTAACTTTGGGAGTTTCTTTTGTTTCATCAGTTGCTACAGATCTTCTCTGTTAGTCCCTCTAGCTGAGGTTATACTGTTGTGTTAATGGGGTTTCTGCCAAGATGTTTACACACACACACACACACACACACATACTTTTTACTGCCGCCAGTTGAGATTGGGGTTCTTCCCCAGGAGATGCCAGGCCGCTCATAAAACTATATAAAATGTGGGATTAAACCTTATTTTAAACCTGTGCACAATGGACATCTGAGACTAGAACTTTTGAATTGTTTCAATAAAGAAACTTTTAGAGGAAAAGATTTCATAACATCATCCCAAAGGCAGCAGACTAAATCCCTACCTGCTCCAGGCCCTGACCTCTGACCTCTGGTTAGTAGTAGGAGTAGGGAGTTCAGTCATGGATCAGGTGCTGGAGGCTGACATAGTCCGGAACAGCGGGAATCAGAGGGTTAAGGGCAGCTCCTTGTTTGGCCAGAGAACGTGACTTTAGCTGCAGAAACATCTTATTATTTTCCTGCTGCTGTTGGAGGATCCGTAAACCAGCAGGAAGGTGCGCTGACCGCTGAGAGTCTGCAGAGTCCTCCTTCAGTCTGAGCTTCTTCCTCTCTCCGGTTTCATGTGTTCATCACCGCTGGAGATATCCGAGACGTGAAACACATCACCTCCGGAGTCACAGGACAGCGTGTAAAAACGGGATCAACAGAAGGGGGCTGTATTTTATTTATAAACCTACGATCTGTGTCTGGAAAATCACAGGCCTTTGTATTTACACCTGGTATTAATATTCTCATTATCTCAGCTCTGCCTCCAGGTGTGTTTCATGTCAACTGTGACCAAAAGTATCTTTTTTTCGGCTTCAAGTCTATTTCCTTTAGAGTAAAACTCGCAAGTACCTCGACCGTGACTCGGCTGTGATCATTGTCACCCAAACCCCTCAGGATTAGTTCTGGGCTGTGAGGTGATTTTGGTGTCCACAGTCAGAACTGCAGGTCACTTGGTGCCCACTGGCCCCCTCAGGAGACTTTTTCCAATACACAATAGGAAACAGCTCTAAAACTACCCCGAAATGACTCTGTACTATCAGAATTTGATCCACTCAGTCCAATAAAACCTGAGAAGACATTAAAGTGTGCAGGGAGAGAACTCAACTGACTCAGCTGGAGAAGGACTCTAGTACACATTATATATAGGCCCAAAACCTGATTTTTATTCATTTATTTATGTGTTTTTTGAGCTGCTGAGGAACTTACGCTTCCTAACACATCTATGGTCTAAACACTGAGTTTGCAGCACTACTGCATCCTACAGGTACGCTTCCATCCACCCGATTTGTGCGCAAATTTTCAGCTCAGTTTACATAAAAAACAGTATAATTTGACTATATCCAAGCTTATGTATATGTATGTGCACCACAGATAGATGTAACAGTCTGTGTATGTGTTGCCCTTTAGCCACTGGCATGTTGTCAAACCTTATGAAAGTGTTTATTGTCGAATATTTACACGATAATTGTCAACTTATGTTAAAAAGCCTGTTTCCAGATTTTCAATATTTTCAACAATTCAAAAAGGATCTGTGATGTTCTCATCGATATCTGTTTCACCAAGTCAATCAGCAAACAAAAAGCGTGCATGACATAGACGCAGCTGTGCAGGTTGTTGTGAGTCAACTTACAAAAATATTAACCCTTAAAGTGACGAATCTTTTCAACCAATATGACAAATGATAAGTTATCTGCTCCTAGTTAACACGACTGGAGTTTCCCCTCGACAGATACATCAGTAACTACCGACCGGTTCAGACAAAAAACAACCAAAAAGAAAAGCGTTCATGTGAACAAAATGTCAGACTGACAAATAAAACGAAACAAAATGCCAATTCAGTCTCATTATTGGGCTAAAAAAAGAAAGATGCTTAGAACAGTGAAGTTAAAAACCAACATTTGGGAGAAAACAGTGTTGTTCCAAATAAGCACAGAGGGATGAAGAGAGACAAAGAAAGGAAAAAGGACTGAGCAGAGGATCAGAGAGAGAGAGAGAGAGAGAGAGAGAAGTGAACCTGGAAGATAAACCTCCATCAGCAGCAGCAGCTTAGACTCTAATAAATGTTTGGTGTGGAGTAAATTGCCTTCTGGCCGCTGGTGTTTGACCACAGTCTGCTCTGTCACTGAGCTTTACAGCCTCTGAACTCACATCTGAAAAAACCCCATCTGGGCCTTTCACACTCACTCACACACACACTCTCTCTACTGCCGAGGCCTGGAGAGCAAATAAACATTTATCTGCTCTGTGGACGCAGGAATATAGAAAAACATGTTAATTCTACAAGCTCAGACATCATGCTCTAGCCAGGATTTCTTCATCCTGATGTTCTTCCTTGTCCTTTTATTTGTTCGGGGTTTCACTTGACTTTTTATTTGTATTTATTTCATACTCTACTGTGACTCCAGCCGCTCTTACACAGATATAAAAAGCTGTTTTGAAGCCGGTTTATCTCGGGCTTTGTGTCACCGACTACAACAGAGTCCCGGAGCCGATAGAAAGCCGGCTTTATGCATCGAGTAAAAGGAGTTCTTCAAAAAGAAATAAGTCTGATTGGTTCAACCTATGAGGCTGAATGCGTGTTTATCAGTGAAATCACCTGGCGGAGGATTTGGCAGCGGTAAAAAAAACCTGCAGATTTTGAGGCCCGGTCCACGTCTAAAGGAATGATTTGATTTACAGCACAAAAAACACCGGAGGGAAGGTACAAACAGCAGCTCTCACAACAATCACACACAGTTCTGCTGCCCAAAATACTCATTAGAGCATAAAATGTGTATTAATCCACCGCTGAATATAGTCTCCGACAAATCCGCTCTTTCCTCCGGTTTGAGGGACGTTTGCAAAAAAAAAAAATTTACAGTGGCCTGCTGTTTCAGGAAATTACTTTGCTTTGTTGAAAATAAAACCATATACTGTAGCCGAGAGCCATTTTTAAAGATTTACCTCCTTGGCAGGATGAAGACGTAAAACCAATGAAGCCTGAGGCCGAGTGCCACAGACAGAGTAGGGAAGTCGGAAAGTATTGAGAGAAAGACTAATGCATGTTTTTGTTTGTTTGTTTGTTTGTTTGTTTTGTTTTTTCTGGTTGAAAATAAGAAAAAACGTAGAAAAACACCAGCCTTATTCTTCAAGGCTTTTACATGTGAATCCAAGTACAGCAACAAGAAATTAACCTTCAAACAGGAAATACATGTAAAAGGATGGATTGAAGAGTAAATTCGCACTAAGTCAAAGGTTTTTTATGCTGGACACATAATCACATAGACTTATTTTGGCATATGATGTTAGCACAGGTGCTTTTCTGCTCAAAATTAGCTTATTTCTGTCTGCTTGCATTTGTAAATTCAGTTCAGCTGAGTTCTCTGCTCCTCCCTGATCGTGACGTAACAGGCTCCAAGGTGTATTTCATAAATCAGCTGCTGCACCGAGTATAAATATCACAACGCTGCTAACTGTAGCCTCAGTTTGCACCTCTCACACAGACCTGCTGGTAGCGTTAGCAGGTCTGATAAGAGATGAGGTGGTGGTGGAGAAGAGGCGACGTCGTACATGAATGAGAGATTTATTCCTTTTCTGTGACAGTAAACACAACACGCTGATAACTAACCGTGCTATATTCAGAGCTTTACAAGATATTCAAGGCTGACGGCGGTAACGTTCACCACAGCAGGGCTACACACACACACACACACACACACACTGGAGCCTCTCATAGCAGAGCAAGTAGCAAACAGAAACTTTTACAAAGGGTCATAAATGAGATTCTAGTGACGGTCAAAGCTTTACATCGCTGTTCATGGTCATTGGTGTCCACTTACCTCCCGCTCCACACGCTACGTAGCCACGAGGCCACGCCCCCTAAAGTCAGTACCCTTTTTTGGGAATTTATGTGCAAATTTATACACCAAACAATGCTGACATATGACAGCTGATTATGAAAGTTAATAGTAGCAAAACAGAAAAAGTTATGAATGCAATAAATTAGCATGAATGCTAGCAAGGCCTCGTTATAAACATATACTGTGTCACCAAACCCAGTCCTCAAAGATGCCAAATATGTCAGACTGAATGTTGTGGAAATGTGTTTAAAATGATGCACAAAACATCAAGATTATTTCCTTTTAATGGGAATGTGCAGCCATAAGAAACATGGAGACTTTAAATGTATCTCAGTGTTAACATATAGGCAAAAATCAGGGTTCAAATGATTAAAACTCAAAGCTCAGGCACCATCTTGGCTTCTATTTTGAAATAAAGAAGAGAAATCAGAGCATGGATGTGTGAGGGATGTGTGAAGTGTCAGTGTCTCTTCCTCCAGCTGGAGTAAAATGTTAAGAGCTCATCATTCTGCAGCTGTTCTGGTGGTTTTTTTGGACAAACACCGGAACTAACAGCAGATCTTTGGAGCGTAGCAGCCGTTAGCATCGACGCCGTTCCAGGCAGCGAGCCGTTTACATCTGTTGCTGCAGTCGGGCATTCTCCTCATCTCTCTCTCTCTCTCTCTCTCTATCTCTCTTCCTCACTGTGTGTGTTTGGCTGTTTGTTTGTTTGTTTGTCTGCTCTCACTCTCAGCCACCTGTCACACGCAGTGATTTCACCTGGCGGTGAACGTCGCGCGCTGGCCCGAGAAAACACACGTCAACAGCCTCGTCCTTCTCCTCGCTGGGGAAGGTCAGCTACTTTTTTTTTTTTTTGTTTCATTAATACCAAACTAATAAGTTTCCCAATAGAGTGATGGAAGTTCCCAAACTGTGAAATATTTGATAGTTTGAAGGAGAACTCAAACAGTTTTCCTTTGAAACACAGGATTCCCTTGTTGAAGGTGTTGAACCTTGATACTTTGATACTGACTGAAACGCGGAGAAACTGTCAAGTAGTGAAAGCTTCATTGAATGTTTGCTCAGCCTTGCTCAGAACTCTTCTTTACTTATTCATCATTCATCAGAACGCTCCTGATTTTATTCTGTATTTCATTCAGAGTTATTGGATGCCAGTTTTTGTTAAGGCGGTTGAGAAATAGAAACAGCAGCATCAGTAGTTTTCAGCAGCTGCCAAAAAAAATGACGTACAGTTTGTTTACAGTCAAGTCAACAAAAATCTCTTTTTTTTATTGACTATTCATTCAGATTTGACGCTGCTGTTAGAAGCCTTGTGATTGGATATGTGTTGCTTAAAAGGAAGCTTCAATCAAAGATTCAGATCCTACAATTTCTCATTTCAAAGGCTTCTTCAAAGATCATGACACGAGGACATAATCAGTGTATCTATTGAAATAAATGAAGTTGATTAGTTAACTCGGGTTCAGGAGCAGGGCCACGTCATCATTTATCAACCCACCCTCTCTTCATCTTCATCCTACCTCATCCCCTCATCCTCTCTTCCCCTTCTGATCCAACCAGAACTCCCAGACTGAGTCTCTTCATACTTTCCTCATTTCCATTAAACCTTCAATCACATATAGTTGTAACATGGTCCTTGCTACTGAACATGATATTGTTTAGTTTATTTATTTGTATCCCAAGACATAATGGAGTTGAGATTGTGCTGCTGAGATTAAAAACAAAAGCAAAAAGGGGGTTTATAAAAGATATCTCACCAAAACAGGAAAAAAAAGATCAAAACTAACTAAATTAAACTTCAACTGTGATTGAAGTTTATCAAAGGAGAAGAAATATAGCACAACCAAAGAAGAAGAAATGACTGGAATAACCAATAATTATTAGTTGCTAATAACAAGCATAGCACACAATTGCTAAAGAATATAATAGAAGAAAAGAAAGAACTCCACGACATACAGATTCCAATTATTTTGGCTCTAAATATGAATATTAAGTTTGTGACGGAGTGTTTCAATATGCTGGTACTAATTCCACAGGTGAGCTTCCCTTTTACCAGATAGGGAATTTGTTCTAAATCTTGGAAGATGCAAATGATTTACATGTTATTTGTGTGGATCACTGAATTTATCTAAAAAAATAATTTACATTTCATATTCAAGTAAAGCTGGTGAACTGTCATCTTCCTGTTGTCAAAGAAAGAACCCCCCCCCCCCCCCCTTTCGCTGACGCTTGTACAAATGCCAACCAACCCAGTCACCAAACAGCTGCAGTCCCATACCGATCCCGTTGCCTCGGTAACAGCTGTAAACAGTCCTGTCCTGCATGCCTGTCCCCAGCGGGGAGCTGACAGTAACATCCGAGAGGATCTTGTTATTGAAATGTCATTTATTTGAGCAGAGCTTGGTGCAGAGCTGTAGCTGCTTCTCTGTGGTTAATGACGACAGTCCTGCAGCTGTTTGTGTTTGTTGGTCAGTTTGTCGCCACGTTGGCTTTTAAAATGTTTCTCTGTCATGAGTTTCTATATCTAATACCAACAGTATTGATACAGAGGATACTTAAATACTCCTAAAGCAGATTTGTTGACTCACCCTCTTCTCTCTGTCCAACATGCTGTTTGATTCATCATTTACTTGTCTGGTTTTTTTTTTTTATTGATCATGTTACCTGTAAAGGAGGGTTCTTCCCTGTAAAAAGCCTTCGGTCAGGTTTTTGTGTGTAGAAGCTGCAGATATAAAACTCCTCATCTGACTGATCTTTATTTGTGTCTCAGGTTTTAAAGCTGCAGCTCTTCATCCGCAGGCTGCTGCTGCCCTCCAGTGTTTCCTGCTGCCGCAGCATGGGCTCAACCACCACCGAACAGCATCTCTGCTGCTCTGACGGACACAGTCATCGTATCATTAAAAATGATCATTTTATTAAGCATTTATTCTCCTCTGTTTTTATGTGACACGACATACCTGCCGAAGAGAAAAAGACAAGAACAAGAATTTATAAAGTAAACAGAGAAAGGTGCAGTGGGTGTCAAAGAAGCAACAAAATGAGTTATAAAATAAGCAAAATAGCCAACTTTGAATAAACAAAAAACAAAAATGCTAAATACACTGGAGATTCCTGTCAATAAGCAGTTTATAAAAAGTTCCACATAGAAATTGCTTAATGCTATTAATAATAATGTTCATAAAGAATTTGTGTTACAGATCAAAAATTGATTAATCTGATGCCAGGCTGCAGCCAATGATTATTTTCTGAATTAATCGTTTTGTCCATAAAATGTCAGAAAAATAGTGAAAAATGACTGTTAAATGATTGTATGTTCAATGTATGTTGTATGAATGTTAAAATTCAGGGTGATGTCTTGAAATGTCTTTTGTCTGATCAACTGTCCGAAATCCAAAGAGTTTCACTTTACTATCATATGTGACAAAAGAAAGCTTCAAATCTTCACGTCTGAGAGGCTGCAACCAGCAAATGTTGATGGCATTTTTGCTTTGATGATCAGAATAGTTGATGATTAATCATCTGTCGATTGACTAATCGATTAATCACTGCAGCTCTAGTCTGATGCTGATTGAAAACAAAGGTCTGTCTTCTTGGTTGAAATGTAATGTAGAGTTTCTGTTCATGTAAATTATGGTTTATTATTTTTGGTTTTCCAGCATCACAGCTGGACTGGACGGATGAACCGTTTTCATTAATTAAACTTACAAATGCTTAAACAAAAACACAAACTTTGTGATAGTTACAAAACAGAAAACTGCTGCAATGAGAGTTGACATGGTGCGTCTACTTGGAGCTGTAAGCTGCCTTTTCATAAATCATTTGGACAGACAGCTTTTACTGTTCAGGGATCAACATGTTGACTTCCTTACAGAACTCATGACTGGGAAGATTGTAAACTCAAACTGAAACAGACATTTTCATGATACTTTTATTGTACCATTGTTTGTAAATGGTTTGTGTTTTATGATATTTTGTATGTATTTTATTGTTGTTTTATGTATTTTAAAGGTGCATCTAGGGACGGGGATTGCAAACCACAGTAGCTGAGATTATAAATACTGTGATATGTGGTATAAGTTCATGCAATACACTTAAATAAATAAACTTTCCTTGTATACTGTCATATGATTTACTAAGAAGTCAGACTGTAGATCATCTGTATTTACTGTGATCTGAAGTATTCATTGTAATATAAACAAAGTCTTTCATTTAAATATTTCAGTGTTACAGTGTTACATGTTTATTTCTCATTGCTATTTAACATCTGATGTTGCATTTGGTGTTTTGATGAAAATGAGTCATTGTTTGTTGGCAGCATTATTTGACAAGGATTTTTATTTTAAGATACAAAAAAAAAAATACTAAATCAGTGACAAATCTATGCAGTGATCTGATAAACTGCATGACGCAGTTCCTCATTTCAAGTTATTTTCATTTTGCATGCCATATGTGATTTTACGGCTTAAACTAAGAAAATTCTGTCCTCAGTGTTGCACATTGAAACACGTGAAAAGGAGCCAAAACATGTAAACAAAGCACTACTAACATCATAAAACATTAAAGGACCAGTGTGTGAGATTTAGTGACATCTAGAGGTGAGGTTGCAGATTGCAACAAACTGAGGAACCTCCCCTCCAAGCATGTAGGAGAACTTACAATGGCCGTGAAACTGGTGAAAAACATGAAAGGTCCTCTCTAGAGCCAGTGTTTGGTTTGTCCATTCTGGGCTACTGTAGAAACATGGCGGTGCAACATGGCGGCCTCTTTGGGAGAAGACCTGCTCCCTCTGTAGACATAAAGGGCTCATTCCAAGGTAACGAAAACACTACGATTCTTATTTTCAAGTAATTATACACTAATCAAAACATACTTATCAATATTATATTCCTTTTCTGCCAAGTCTGTTCCACTAAATTCTGCACACTGCACATTTAAAATCAAGTTTTCTCTACATTGGTAGATCAATAAACTACGGAATAGTTTGTTGATTAGTTGTTCTAATATAAAACGCTTCAACTTGAGAGAACAATTTTGATAAAACCAACCAGAGAAAATTCAAAGTACCGTTTGCAGTTATTTGGCTGCATTTGATTGTGATTAGTTCAAATACTCAGTTAATGTGTTAAAATAAATCCTGTGGAAGATACAATTCATCATCATCACTGTGATATTTTATTAAAATATGAACTTTTAAGCTTTAAGTTTGTAAAACACTTAATCATTCTTCCATTTTGACTGAATTTGTAAGGAAAACTACAAGCAGGTATAGTACAGCTACTGATAGAAGTGAGTGCATCATAACGTAGGGAAAATCAATTTTTCCTAAATGAGGCCTTTTCTTTAGGCACTTTCAACTGATCTGAGAGTCTCAGTAACCTTGAAAGTTGGCCATTATAGAGAAAACAGTGCCGACATGAAGTTCAATATATTTCCATTCTGCTCTGTCCATCAGCATCCGTCTAATTCATCTAAAGTCTGCGTGCTAAGGGAAACTTTTTCAACCTGGACCCAATTTTCTCATCTTTTTGTGTCTAAGGTTCTAATGGTGACCTTGGTCCAGTATTGAGTACTAAACTTCTGTTTACCACTGACAGACTCAGATTGTTACTATAAATGTCTGACATTATGGAAAGAACCATACACAGATATAAAACATTTTTCTTTACCTTTCGCTTGATCTGGTCTGTCTGTTATTGCATCTAACAAAGTCTCAGAGAAGTCTCATTCTGAAATCTCGCAATCTCGAGTTGTGTTGTGGATATTTTGAGCGATGGTCAGCACCTCAATGGAGAAACGCGGACACGAGCCTTTGATGTCTTAAAGCTGAAAATGTTTATTGAAGCACTTGATCGAGGAGAATTGACATAGCGAACATCAAAGTCATCTGCAACTTGGATGATCTCTCTTTCTGTTCTACCTCTGAAGGTCTGAGTCTTTAATCCAAGCACATCAGCCTACAATATAAAAAACTGGTTCACTAGTTTCTAAACAAGGAACTGCATTTTACCCGTGACAGTTCAGGTCACTGTAAGCACATTTTGGTTTGAATGTCTGACTGTGTCAGTAGAGTCGACGCACCCGCCTATCTGTGTTGTCTAGGAAGGCCCTCTCCGACCTTGGTGACCATGGCGATGCTGATTTACCCTTTATCAGAGAGGTTCCCCAAAACATCACAGACAGCTGGAGTCTCAAGGAGAGGAGAGGATGCCTCCTTCCTGCTTAAGAATTACAGCGTGACCTCAAGGCCCAAGCTTGACCCAATGCAACCCAATTTATAACCCCTAAAGATGGAAAATCCATAACAAGTTGAACATCAAAATCAGACAGAAGTTGGACAGAAAGCGTAGCTTAGTGTGATCTAAAAGTCATGACATGGTTTTATATGTGTTACCCCTGACACATTAATGATGTAAAGTAAGGGTAATGTGTTTTCAAAATGAATATGTAACAAGGCACACCTGTATAACCAGCAGTAATTGATCCTGACTGTGGGTTGGGGGTAGAGTGACGGTGAGGCCTTGGACTGTTTTTCTGCTCCCCTGCCAGCAGTGGCACCGACTGTTTCCTGTCTTTTTAAAGGGTTCAGTAATTAGAGTTTCGCCACAAGCCCCACATATTTCCCTTTGATCTTAGCATATTTTATATGAAATAATTTTTCTGTGATGTGGTCTTTTGCCCCTCGCTGAGACTGGTTGGTGAATTAAAAGCCTGCAGGCCGACTGCACGGCACTGCGGTGTGTGTTACAAATGTGTGTCATAATGGCTGTAATCAGACCTGAACAGATAACATAGAAAATAGTTTCACCTTTTTAGCAGTTAATTAAAGGCTGGTAAATCTAATTTCCTGATGTCTGAAGTCAGCATTGAAAAAAAAAAAACAATTTCCTCTTTTATACAATATGTACACAAAAAGTTTGAAAAGTATTATGATACTAAGTCTGAGATGAGTCAGTATTGATTGAAAGACATGATCAGTGATCAAATAAAATGCAAGAAATCTTAAAGAAAGCACCTGACTTCATAAATATTGTATATTGTATGAAGGTTATTGTGTCGTTGTTGTTCTAGCTGGATGTAGGTTTAGTCCAAATTATGAAAATCAAGATTAAACCTCAATAAAACAGATAAATATATCCCATTTAAAGCCAATGTGAACCAACAGCATTTCTCAATAATGTTTATCCATCAAAGTCTAAATGTGTTTAAATATATGTGCACAATATATATGTATATATATCTATATGTACAGACGGGTGACAAATTAAAGGAAAAGCTAGTACAGGCCTGAATGCTTGACCCCTACAGTGAGGCAGTGAGGGGATCCAATGGCTCTGTCATGCTTTGTTATGCTATCATGCGTTGTTATGTTATTGTTATGTTAGCTATGTATATATATGTATATGAACTGCCAAGTGAATACCTCAGGCAGCAGAAACCCGATGATGCAGAGGAGGAGGAGATACCATCATGGAGGGACAAGCCCCTACACGGCATGTACCACCGACAGATAGAAGAAGTGGCTGATATCAAGAAATCCTACCAGTGGCTGGAAAAGGCTGGACTGAAGGACAGCACAGAAGCACCGATCATAGCAGTACAAGAACAGGGACTCAGTACAAGAGCAATAGAAGCGGGGATCTACCACACCAGATGCTCCTGAGACAGTTCAGCACATAATAGCAGGGTGTAAGATGCAGGCAGGAACAGCGCACATGGAACGCCATAACCAAGTGGCTTGCATAGTGTACAGGAACATCTGCACTGAGTATGAGCTGGAGGTCCCAAGGTCACAATGGAAGACACCTCCTAAGGTGGTTGAGAATGACCAAGCCGAGATCCTGTGGGACTTCCCGATCCAGACTGACAAGCTAGTGATGGCTAACCAACCGGACATCGTGTTGATCGACAAACAACAGAAGAAGGCAGCGGTGATAGACGTAGCAATCCCAAGCGACAGCAACATCAAGAAAAGGAACACGAGAAGATCGAAAAATACCAAGGACTGAAAGAGGAGCTAGAAAGGATGTGGGGAGTAAAGGCAACAGTGGTGCCAGTGGTAATCGGAGCACTGGAGGCTGTGACCCACAAACTGGGAGAGTGGCTCCAGCAGATTCCAGGTGCAACATCTGAGGTCTCTGTCCAGAAGAGTGCAGTCCTAAGAACAGCTAAAATACTGCACAGAACCCTCAAACTCCCAGAACTCTGGTAGAGGACCCGCGCTTGAGGAAGACACACCACCACCCCCCCATACACATACCTATATATATATATGTATATGTATATATATATATATATATATATATATATATATATATATATATCAAACCCCACATTCTGTACATTTTAAAGTCCTCCAGTTGACATTGACAGTGACTATGAGCATATAAAGCATCAGTGGAAGGAAAATAAATAAACCAATAAAAGACTGAACTGTATTTTTGTCCCTTCAGCTCTGCTAAGCTGCTTCTTAAAGCTGATCAGGAAGCTTATCAGCTCATCCAGCTACTAAAATGACAATCTGCAGACTGAAAACTGGAATCAGATGGTCACGGAGCTGCAGGAAAGGCCGCTCAGACATTCTGATACCAGACTGATGGATCAATAACAGTCATAATTCATACTGAAAGTGACTCATCACTGGAATGCAGGTGTTAACACAAGGTAAATCCACTAGTATGGCACATTTCATACACAGAGGTAATTCAAGGTGCTTTACATAAGGCATAAAAGGACATTCAAAGGCATAAAAATACAATAAATAAAATAAATTGAGTAGAAAAAAGCGTGCATGACTGACTTATAGTACAAATTATTTGTTTTACTGTCACACTCTGTCCTTTTTCCAGCTGTCATAATCCATAAAAATAAAAATACTAATAAACTCATCTGGTTTCCTTCAGTAGTTACTTTGTTCTTAGCACTTCGTAGTCTTTTTGCAGCCCTGGGTTTCACTTCTCAGGCGGACCCAACTAGAGCTGCAACGACTAGTCGATTAATTGAGCAACAGAAAATTAATCAACAACTATTTTGATGATGAAATAGTCGTTCTCGAAGCCAAAATACCAAAAATTTGCTGTTTGCAGCTTGCAAATATGAAGATTTTTAATGTTTTTTGTCACACATGATATAAACTGTTTGGATTTTGGATTGTTGATCAGACAAAACTAGACATTTGAAGACGTCACCATGAGCTCTGTGAAACTAAAACAGGCATTTTCACTATTTCCTGACATTTTAAAGACAAAACAATGAATTGAGAAAGGAATCAGCAGAGCCGTCCAATTACATTCCTAGTTTGATTTGATGTGTAATTTTTTTTAATTAAAAAGATGCAGACATTGAACACTGATCAAAGCTGAGGCAGCAAAACACAGTAATGATGAGACGAGAGTTGTTTTTTTGGTGCCTAAAACTATATTTCAGTCTTACAGTCTTTGTGTTCTTTATTCATTTTATTTTATTTCCGTGTTGCTTGTGGTTAAAGATGTGAAAACAGCTTTATCTCAGTCTCAGTTCTCTATCAGAGAAACTAAAGCGCTGTAAGGATGAAGAACCCCGCAATTTAATTGTGTTTCATTGCGTCCCTGCTCTTCTTACACCCTCGAATCCTTTTAAAATACGACTAATAACATCAACTGTATCCCGTCAGAGGAAGATATCAGTGTAAAAATCACAAACAGAAGACCATTTCTTTCTTTTTTTTCCCCCTGTTTTGTTTTTAATACAAACAACAGTTTATTTCTTCTGCCTTAAATGATATTCCAGCTCTTTCATCATCTGAGATGACTGGAGCAAAATTAAACACCTGTTGCTGTAAACGCTGTTTCTGTGCGTCTGCTTTTTATTTATTGTTTCTTTGCACATTTTCCATCGAGGCTCGGCTGTGTGTTTTATTCCGCAGCAGGTGAATCTACTTTTCCTTCCTACACATCAGCTCCTCCTGGGATTTCCCCTCTCCGGCCTAAACATCCTCACATTTCTGCCTGAAATGAGTTTATACTCCTGTTGCATTATTGGGGTTTACAAATAAAATACTAGTGTTCTTTTAATCGAGTTTTTATTGGATTTCTGGTTCCCTTCAAGTTCAGTAACTCACAGGTGGCACATTTAATAGCAAACTGTGAATTAGCAGCTTCCTGATCTATTTCCTGCCACAGGGCTGCTGCTGCTCCCACTCCTACCTGTTTACTTTCTTTCTATTAAGGAAGAAAAGTGTTTGTTTTGTTCTTTTTTTTTTTTTGTCTCTCAGTAAATCTACGACTGCACCTCTTTTAAATTAATATCCTCCACAGGCTGCGATCGTTTGAAAATGCTCGGAGCTCATCGGACGTCTCCTGAGCTGGACTGAGGTTGATTTGAAGTGAACTGCTGCAGTGTCGACACTATGTTTGCTGGAAAAAACAACAGAAACTGGTCAATTAATGTATCTCAACGTCCGGAGAATAAAGTAAAAACCGAACAATAGAAAATGGTGGATGAGGAATGCAAAATACAAAATATTTATCAAGAAGAGAAGTTTGGGGGAAAGGGAGGAAGATTGGATCCTATTCAAACTCCAGTTTTTATAACCACTATCTTAAAGAGAAACAACTCATACCTAAATTTAAATGTGCATTAATTGATTTTTTGGCCACTTGTCTTAATTAGAAAAACAAAAATGAACACAACACTGACATATCATCAGCTTTTAAGTTGATATGTTGAACTTGGTAGATGCTTATTTCCACATCCAGCAGTTACGGAGCAGCATCATTATTCATTTGGCGTCGTGTTTCTGTCCACCTGGTGAATGTAAGTCCAATATTCACTCTCTTTTATCTCTGTTTTTTACTCTCTACCAAATATCTGGCTCTTTAGCTGCTAAATGCTCCACTATGTTCACCAGCTAGTCTACAGCTAACTGTTTCTGTTTGATGTTTGGTGCTGAGCAGGTAGTGTACAGTGGCTTTTTACAGCCCTTTCTCTGAAAACAGCTGCCTGCTGCAGCCGAAATCGACGCTATGAGACGCTGAGAGTGAACCAGAACAGTAAAGTTGCAGCCGGACAGATAAACAATGAGCTGAAACTCCCTATGAAGCTCTGTAAAGCCGAGAGGAGCTGCAGAGTCACTGATAATTCTCTGTAGGTTCATCACTACGAGCCACAACCAACACATTACACACTGACAGCTCATACAGTGTTATTATAAAAACTATTGATTATAGCCACTTTAAGTGTTACTCACCCTAATGAATTGTGTGTATCCTTGAAGTCTAACAAAAGTGTATTTGCATTTCCTTCCTCACACAACATTTACAAAGCCATTTCTTTTTAGTATTTTAAATCCTGCGTTATTTACATCCATATTTACTTGCTTGCAGTCTTCTTCTTTCCTGCTTTTGCTGGTGCATTGATGCATGTCTTGGCACATTACAACCCCCTCTAGATCACTGGAATAGTGTGAAACTGTTGGCATGTCTGTCATGTTCATGCATTAGACAAACAAAATGCTACTAGAGGTCAGGCACTCCACAGAGTACCTGAGCAGGTAGTGTACAGTGGCTTTTTAGAGCTTTTTGTCTGAAAACAGCTGCCTGCTGCGAGTGAAAACAACACTATGAGACGCTGAGAGTGAACCAAGACGGTAAAGTTGCAGCCGGACAGATAAACAATGAGCTGAAACTCACTATGAAGCTGCGTAAAGCTGAGAGGAGCTGCAGAGTCACTGATAATTCTCTGTAGGATCATCTCTACGAGCCACAACCAACACATTAACAATGATATTTCATACATTACTATTATAAAAAAAAACATAGATTATACCTGCTTAAACTAATTAAAAATAAATAAACTTAATATTTAACAATATTTCAGGCTTAAAAGTAATCAAAGTCTGTGACAATCCAAAAAAAAAAAAAAAAAAAAAAAAAACAGAGAGGGGGGAGAAGGGCGAAAGAAGGAAAACAAATAAACAATATAGGAGGAATACCCCCCCCCCCCCCCCTCAGCTGGTCTGGTTCCTGGGCTGTGGCTGTGTTGCTGGGGGGGCTGGCTGTCGTGCGAGAAGGTGATGGTGTCCTCCCTTCCTTGGGCTCTGTGTGTTTGGCTCCACCCCCCATAGCCATATTAATTTAAATTAAATAATATAAACTCAAATTGATATAAATTGATATAAATCAATATAAATATCTGATTATTGAACTCATTTCACTGTTATTGTGGCTCCCTCTGCCGCTGCCGCCGCCACAGTAGTACCATCAAACAAGGCTATTATTGTTACTATATATTGTTGTATTGTTGTTATTATAATTATCATTATTATAGTAATTATTAGCTCTCTCTCTCTCTCTCTCTCTCTCCCTTTCTCACTTTCATTCACTCCCCCCTTCCCTTTTCCCTATCACCCCTAATCAATCCATATCGCTCTTTACGTTTATTATCTCTTTCATTGTAATATGATGTTGTCATTGTTGTTGTTTGTCATTATTTTTGTTTGTTTGTTTGTTTAATTGCTTGATTTGTCTTTTATTTATTTGTTGTTGTTTTATTCTTTCAACTATGTCTTGTTAACTGTATCACCAATAAAAAAAAAAAAAACTATCTGTGAGCATCCTTGAAGCAGACTCTGTCAGCACTACTGAAAAAGCAACATTTAGCAGGTGGAGGTAGTTCAGTGATGGATCAACAAAACATCAGACTTTAACAAATACATATCCATCTCTCGTGTTAAAGGGTTTGTGAGCCACTGCTCTCGGTTGTTGCTCTGATCGATGGCCTTTGACCCCTTCTGAGTCGACGCTCTGACTGGTTTTGGTCTGGTGTTTACAGACAGCTGATGTTGTCTATGAACAAAAGTCAAAATTTAAGTCATGTGATGACGCCTGAGGCTCTCTTTGCTGAACGAAGGTCATGAAATGTGGTTGAAGGCTCAGAAAACCTGCAAGCTTTCGTTCTCAAACATCACATAAAACTGACTTGTACTAATTTATAGTATGTAGAATTATAAACTATGAAGTAATTATGATGTTATAAATTCAAAAGAATCACTAATATTTAAAAAAAAAATCATATTCTCATCAAAACTCAATGGTATCTGTATATTTGCTTCATAAAATACTTTTATATATATATGAGGTTTGAAAAGTTGACTCATCATCTTCATCATCATGGCAAAAGAAAACTCTCGTTCTCAAATTAAACAATAACATGAAGCATCAGCACATGTTGAGACGGCAGCATCTTCTCTCTGTTGCTGTTACCTGAAGCTGCCACTAGATGGAGCTGATAATTATATTTTTGGAAGATCTAAGTGACGTCCTGAGTGTAAGTGTGTCTCTCAGACACCAGAGGGCGCTCTGCACAAAGGAAACATATCTGCAGTCACCACACTCACATTTATTTATGTCACTTGTGACAACGGTGCATTTTCTTATATTTATTATTTGGGAGGTTCACCCGAAACCTCAAACATCCATCATTCTAAGATTAACCGAAAAGAAAAGCTCTGTGGTGAACAAATATTTGATCCCAGTGAAAGAAGGCGAGTCCCCATAATGTGAACAGATGTCTGTGTGTTTGGTCACACACACACACACACACAGACACACACACACACACACACACACACACACACACACACACAGACACACAGACACACACACACACACACACACACACACACAGACACACAGACACACACACACACACACACACACACAGACACACACACACATACACACACACACACACAGACACACAAACACACACACACTCACACACACACATCAGGAAACCCTTTAAGCTCAATCTTAAAATTTGACATTTTTCTAATGAACTTGTTCTCAGGCTCCATTTTTACACATTAAATGACATGAAAACATGACGCACACTGACCTTGAAACATTTTTTTTAATGAAAAAGTTACAAAAGTTATTTTCACAGCAAAAAGAAAAGTTTTACAAAAGACTATTTACAAAGTGCTGATCATCTGATTTGTAAAATAACAGTAAAAAAAAAAAAACCTACAATTTTGGATGCAAATAAAACCAATAACTTAAAAGATAACTGGAAGGTTTTTTTGCTGTTTGTAATTCAACAGTTAATATTCAAACAATAATCAGTAATCTATTGTCTGAAAGTTTGACTTTCATGAGGGGACTCTCAGACTGAGCTGCTTTAATGTCAACAAACACTTTTTTTCTCCGTCTGCATTCAGCTGGTTGTTGTTTAGTCTTGAGGAAAAACAAAAAAAAGACAAAGCGACATTTCCTCTCAGTCTCCGGGCTCGCTTTCTGCCGGCCGAAAAACCCAAATCACAGCTGAGTTTATTACGTCCTGACCGACACGAGTTCACCCGTCAGTGACTCTTTACCTGCTTTATGTGAGGAAACATGGAGATAAAGTTCAGTACTTTCAGGTGAGACATGATGGATAACAAGGCACATGTTCAGCTCTCAGAATCACCATTAAAGTCTTCTTGTTATTGACGTTCCTGCTCAGCTCCTTCCTTCACTTCCTGTTTTCCTTCTTGTCATTGTCTGTTTTTTCCTCCCTCGCACTTGTTTTTCAGAATCAACATGCTGAAACGAAATCTGTCCAAATATTTATTCTTACTTTCTCTTTCAGTCGACAGACTCTTCTGTCTTTTTACTGTTTCCACTTTCCTCAGGTCCTTCCATTCGCTCTTTATTAAACCTGAATTGAAGTGCCTGATGCTTCATGATTTATTGATGGTAAAATGCATATTTTCCACACATCTGTGTTCATAAATTAGTCTCAATTTGTTGATGTCATCACTCTATCTGCCCAAATCACTGGTCTAAAACTTTTCTCACCAATTACTGACTAAAATTGACAAAGTTCAAATTTCCCACTGCTAGTAAAGCATTAAAAATAACTAAATCATCAGTATGTTGTTTGTTCTGTCCAATATTTTTGTATTTTGGGATGCAGTGTAACCTGGTTCTATGCACATTTTCAATTTCAGCGATGAACCAACCAATCAGGTCTTTTCTGGTGCAATTAGGAACAAGCTCATCATCTTCCTCTGCCAGAGCTGGAAAAATAGTGAAAGGACAAAAAAAACCAAAACAAGTGTGAATGAGATTGGTGCATCTGGACAGGTTGTTAGTAAATCAGCTTTCTGAATCTGAATCTCTTGTTATTGAAGAAGAAGAGTTGAAAGTGACGCATCCTGTTATTTTATAGGTGAATTCCGACAATTTTACACATCAAAGTGTGTTTACAGGCGTTGCTGCACTAGAATACCACTATGTGTAAAATAGTAGTATAAAACCTTTTGTGTCTCCAGAGGGTAGCTGATAAATCTGAAATCTGATAAATCACCTCGAGTGATGTCATTTGAGTCAGCGTCGGTCGGGTCTGAAGACTACGAGTTTGAACATGAAGCTAATCTGGAGGTGTGGAGTTAGAAAGAAGTGACGTTAGCAGACGTCTGTAGCTCCTCATCTCTGCTTGAGGCTAGCAGCTCCAGGCTACGTTAGCCGCTATTACAGAAGAGTGAATCGAGTTGCATTGTGGGTAACGTAGGCACCAGGTTTTGACAAGGAAGAAGAATGTGTGGAATAAAAAAGACAATATCTGATCGATTTTTATCCTTTTTTTTGTTGTTTTTTTAAAACTGTCCACTGTGAGTCTGATATGTTATAGAACTCTACGATAACAATTGAATAGTGGCTTTATTTACAGTTTTAAATCATATTGAAGTATTTTATCACATAATGCCTCTAAAATCCCAACATGCCACTCACAAACACTTGTGAAACTGTTTCTGTAACTTTCGTATCCGAGCTGCATCTCAGTGTTACTTCCAGTGTTCAGTGAACAGATATTTATTGAACACTTATTGATAAAGTCCTGAGGGTGCAGCAAGGCCAGGCCTCTTCTCAGTGTTCCCAGAGTTCCTTGCTGTGTTGCCTGGAGCAGGTGCGGCGCCGTCAAGTCCCAGCGAGCGCCGGTACGCGGCGGAGAGTCGATACAGGACGTCGGGCCGGGGGCCGGGATGGGCGTCGGCCTTCTGTGTCATCAGCATCTCAAACAATGTGCTGACCTCCGACAGCAGGGTCCCCCCCAGTGGACCGTCCTTCTCCGGTGTTTTACCTGAGAAGAGGAAGAGGAAGGGAGGTGTCAATCTGCTTCTTTTTCTGAGCTGCTATAATTAGAAAGCTATTTGATTAGTTGACCAACAGAAAATGAAACAGCAACTGTTTTAATAATAAAAATCATTGTTTTTAAACAGAAATAACAAATATTTCGTGGTTGCAGCTTCTCATATATGAATATCAGCTGAGTATCAGCTCTTTTTTTTTAGTCTTTCATGATAAACATTTGAGTTTTAGACAAAAAGCGGCTTCGCAACCAAGTGACTAAGTCAACTTTGGCTCTGGAAAGTTGCAATGGACTCACTATTATTATTATTATATTTTATAGTCCAAACAAGTCATCAAATACTCAAGAATATAAACTGAATATTAATCGATAATGAGCAAAGTAATTAGTTGAAACCACACATCATTGTACGAAATATGATATCTCTTATTTTGGTAACAAATCTACAAGTTTTTTTAAGTTTTTTTCTTTGAAAAATGACCAAATTTTGTTGTGTTTTGTCTTTTTGTTTTTGGGGGTTATTCATTTGGCCAGCATTTAAAAACTGCATCAATTGAATCCATATAGTCCCAAGTTTTTGTCACATTATTGTAGTGACAAAACATGACATTAACCTTGAAAAGGATGGGTGGGAGATAGGTACAAATTTTTCACAAAATTATGCATCTTTACATTAATATTTACAATTATTCAGACCAACTTTATTGACAAAGTAACTGAGTAGCTTTAACTGTTCTAATTATACTTTAAGAGATCAACAGTAATTTTCCTTCTTTAGCAAACAGCTGTTTTTGTTTTACCGAAGGTGGAGAAGGAGGAGGAATCCAAGCCCTCCCGGGGCAGGACTTCATCGTCAGGGGACGGAGGCCCGTTGGGGACAAAAACGTTGTCATGGTAATCGCCAGAGAGCGGGAGGGAGAGTCTGGCCATCCAGGACGGATCGTTGACCTCCGAGAAGACGTCATCTGCACACAGAGAGAGAAGGAGAGATCTACATAAGATGCTTGAACTGTATTGTTCATAGTTGCCTTCACATAAGCACAGCCTGTCAGAATGGTTCAAGTACTGAAATGATTGATTGACCAAAAATGAATATACACAATTTTGATAATCAATTAATCGTTTCAGTCTACTTTCTGCGGCTCCAGCTGTTTCAATGTGAGGATTTCCTGCTTTTGTGCGGTTTATATCCTTGTAAATTGGATATCTTTGGGTTTTGGACTTTTGGTTGGACAAAACAAGGAAGTTGAAGATGTGACATTGGAAAATTGATGGGAATTAAACAATCAAATAATTTATGTGGGAAAAATCCTAATAAATTGATAATAAGAATAATAATTTGAGGATATCATAGATTAATTCATCCTACACTTTGGTCCAGAATATCATTCTGTTTCTCAGGATCTACTGACCGGATTTCCATGAAATTTATTTATAATATTCATGCTCCCCAGAGGATGGACCCTTTTGACTTTAATGACCCTGTGACCTTTCCTCTTAACGCCACCCTCAGGACAAACTTTGTATTTTTAAACTCCACTACTGGTGCTGCTCTAAGGTCAGTTAGAGCATCACTTGTATGATCGCTCTCTTGACAGTTCACAGCCAGCAGATGGATTTAATAGTAGACTTCAATGCTAAAATCACTACCATTAAATCCTGTGCTCAGTTTCACACCACAAATGAAACACATGAGTTCACTTGGAAGGACTGAGGGCATGTTCAGACTTGTTTCGTCTGGTTGAATTGGACTTTGGTTCGTTTTCATCCTTGGTGCAATTTGTTTGGGCAGAACACAGTAATCGTACTCGGCTGTGAACCAAAACAACCTTATAAAGACCTTTTAGAGGAAGTGGGAACACGATCCGACCTCAATCCGACCAAATTACAAGGTGTCCTCCCATAGCCAGGAAACCATCAGTTGCTAGCAGCTAGAATGAATTGAGATCCGACCTTGACTATCAATGAAGTATGTTGCATTCTTGCTATTTGACCAGAAGACCTTCTTCAGGATTTTCTTCCTGTATTTATGTTCCTGCTCCCGCCCTAGACACAACTGACCACTTCGTTTACCAACTCATCCACTGATTTGGACCAAAGCAACCAAAATTTGCAAAACTTATAGGTTTGAAAACGCCCCGACTCTCCTTTTCAGATGGTCTTGGTCCGGTTGTGTAAACCACAACCAGAGTTTGACTGATAACTTTCTCACCAGCTTAAACAAACCAAACCAAATTGCTAAACATACTTGTTTAGTTTGAACCAAAACTAAAGAAGTTTGGTGTGAAAGCATCTAAGAATAGCACAATCATCAATGTGTGTTATTAGTTTTGCAGCCTTTGGGTAACACTAGTTGGACTTAAGATTTAGACCTCACAACAGGATCAAGTTTTTTAAAAATTCCAAATCTTGTCTCACAAGTCCCAGTTTTGTTGAGTGTTTGTGATTTTAACATCTGTTCTTCCTTCAAGGGTTTGTTTGTCTGTTTGAAATGTGTCCGATACAACCGGATGTGTGCAACAAGACTCCAGGTTACTTTATTTATTTGCACCTGAAGGTAGATTTGGTTTACAGTAGGACAACTGACAAACAAGATAAAGGGCTCAAGGCTCCAATAATCAGGACTGAAAAAGAGAAAAATAACGGTAAAAAAACACTAAAATACATTAGAATAAAGAAGGTAAAATACAAGGTGAAAAAATAAATAAATAAACGTTGCTTCTGTAGCATCTGTGCTACGTCTTACTCATCAGAGTGAAGGCTACTGGAACAAAGCTATTTTTATACGGCTTTGTTCTACACCTTGGGAATATAAACCTCCGTCCAGAAGGAAGAAGCTGGAATTCACTGTGCAAAGGGCGGTAGTCGTCATCTGAAATCGAGCTGGTTATCTGCTGTAACCGTCCGGTGTACAGGGACGCTGGGTTAAGCTGTGACTCACGGATCAGCCCACTAGACCGTTTAACAAATTTGATTCAGAGAGTTTCTGTTCTTTAAAGATAGGCTACCAAACCGCAAAGAAAAAAGATAAAAATCGATTGAGTAAAAAGCACGACTCCTGCTAAGAGACTCATTTAAAAACTCTCTGATCGGATATTTACAGACTGTCCTGATACACCTTTCCACTGTTACAGAAGCAGATTACAGATCAAGTATCTGACTGTTGGACGAAGACGAGGCAGGAACAGGAGGAGGAAACTGCACAGTGGTTTTATCTGGCTGCTGTCAACAGGCATTTCCTGCCATCCATGGCGTCCTGCGCGCTCCGAACATACGGCGACACATCACGTCCACATTGCCATAAAAAAAAAAAAAAAAAAAAAAAAAACCCCTCCAACCTCCAGTCTGACATTCCAGTCACTTTCAGAGGCATAAACGCCGGGTGTGTCTGAGCAAAACACACAAAAGCCAAGTGTATGAGTCACATACAAACAGAGCCGAGATGATTATACGTCTCATTTCATTTATTCATTTACTGTAAAACACGCTGTCTACTGCTCAAAATGTGAAAAAAAATTCAATTTCCTACATACCTAACACCCTATTTTCTCTGACCTTATCCTCATTATCTCCTGTTTATATCCTGTTTTTTTTCCTCGCTGTGTCTCGTTATGTTTGTGCAACCACTTGATTTCCTCTCAAGCGTGATCTGATCTAATTTAATCTACAAACCGTGAAAGATCTTTTCTTCACGTTGTTGGGATCAGTTCGTCTGATGTGGAGGGTGAGATAAGCCGAAGCAGTGAAAAAAATAAATGAGTAAGAAGTCCGGCAGACAATCAAGACAAGTTGTAAACAAACCGACAGTTTATCCAGATTATCTAAAGCACTTTATTTGGCGATAAAAGTGAAAGTGAGTGCAGCATAATCACTCATTACACACGAGAGGAACTGTAGGTCAGACAGAAGTTAGTAGAATTTACAACACACTGTCACTGTGATACAATATGATCATATCCAATAGAAATGACGTCCAAAACACCAAAAATATGAACAAAATCGTAATAAATTAGAATTATTCTTCAAGAGAGAAACTGTGAATCATGAGGAAGTATTAAACTTTATTTCTATTTCCTTTCAAAACCAAAATTATAAAGTGCATCACATGTGCGCAGAAAATACAACATCATAGACTATAAACAGGCATTTCAGGGAGCGGTCACACATGGAGAAATAAAACTACATTTAAAATAGAAAGTACAATATCGAGTACAGTGACCAGTCCAGTCATACTGTTTATATACTCATTGATTTTCAAAACAAGACTCTGATTATCTGAGTTTTTAGTGATTTAAATGGTCGTCAAGTTCTACTTGTGTACATGGAGACTTGTATTAAGATGCATGTTTTGGGCCAAAGACCATTTCAGATACATTTCCAAAATTTGGGATCTTAAGTTTGGCACTTTTCTGGAAAAAAGTACCTGTCAGCGCAGACAGTTTCCACCTGTAATGCACTTTAAAAGTTTGTGTTCAAATGTCATTTTTATTTGAGACTTTACTATATATCAACCCCATAAACACCTTAGTGCATCCTCTGATATACAGAAAACCCACCCCGAATCATGTCTGCATACTACTTTATTTTTACCTTTCTTGTTTTTATGCTTAGACGTGTTATTTTGAAAACCTGAAGCTGGATCTCCTGTCTGCTTTCTCTTGTTTTATACTTAAGTAAAAGTAGAAAAATAGAATTCTGGATTTAAATTGTATTTAAATAAAAGCAAAGAAGCATTCAAAGGAAAATGTACTCAAAGGTTAACGCTTCATATTGGAGTGTTAATCACTGACAACAGGGTGATTTGAGTCAAACGTTGCTCCTCTTAAGGCTGAGTAAATCCTTTAAAGCTCTTTAGATGATGTTTAAAAGTTTACATTTTCCCTGGATACGGACGGATAAATGTAGTGGAGTAAGAAGTAGAATATTTCTGTCTCTCAGCTCTGATCAGCCTGCTGAAACTCTGCGGTCTGCTTCATCTAACCATAACCAGATGCAGAGCATTACCTTCCTAACACACACACACATTCATGCTCGCTTACACCCGGTGTGGTATAAACCGCCCCCATAGTTAAACCCCCTTCCCTCTTTTCCTTCCTTTGTTTTGGCAGCATTTGACCACAGAGCCACCAAACACTAAATCCTCTTTAAATTACTGAACGCATCGAGTTTCAGCTCTGAGAGCTGAGAGACATTAATCTCTGTCTCTGTGTTTAACCTGTGAATTAAACCTCACTTTATCCATTTTATCTAAAGGTCCAGGTTCAGCTCTGAGCCTCTAAATAAACTGGAGCACGACAGAGAAACACAGGACTGTTTGATAGGATTTTATCAAATATAATTCCAGTACTGAATACCGTCTTTCTTTACTGTCAAATCAATAATCAAATGTATTTGTAGGTGTAGCTTTTAACATATGCAAGTAAAATTCACAGATAACTGCAACTCAGACATTCACTTTAGATCTGCAGCCACAATTTGTTAATGCTGCAGCCTCATGAAAAGATAAGTATTGTGTGTGTGTGTGTGTGTGTGTGTGTGTGTGTGTGTGTGTGTGTGTGTATCAAAGCCTGGTATATATATTATTCCTCTCCACCGTTGCACTGGGGTGACATGTTCCTTCATTATCATGCAACACACACTTTACAATTTAGTTTATTTTGACTCAATCCCACAAACGCTGGAAATATTCCCTAAAGCACCAAATGTGGATTCATCCGCCGCTGAGAATAGTCCGCTGAGAATTTCCTCCTGTTTGAGTAATGTTCTCTAAAAACTACATTGCCCAGCCGTTCCAGGAAATTACTAAGCCTTTTGTAAAAATGAAACTATATATTTGTGTTTTTTTTTAAAGATAAAGAAACATTTTGTTGATCTTTTCTACTTCAGTTACACAGAAAATGTGATGAATCACTTCCTTACAGACATGTCCAACTGTAATAAAAAACATAAAATTAAAATGTGACAAAACAGTATCATGAATTTATACTTTACAAGCCTGGAAACAGGATCAAATTCCCAGCAACAAAAGGAGAAAACACACACGCTGTCATACATAGAGCCGCTCTGCCCTCAACACCTATAATATCATCTTCAGACTTGAACAAAAGGGTGTGTGTGTGTGTGTGTGTGTGTGATTCATCATGACAGTCTTGAAGAAGAAGCAAAGAAGAGAAGTTTCAGGTCGGAAAAATAAGAGAGAGAGAGGAATGTGTTGCCCCGACGGCTTCATCAAAGATTCAACACTTACTCATACAGATCTGTCACTTTACTACTCCGGTGTAAGTTACACGATAATAGAGCCTGCGGGGTAGAGGTGAGTCAAGCATCACGCGCACCTACACAATACGTACTCCCACTCACTCCTTTTTTTGTGAAGCTCGCTCTACCATCATCAGGCAATAAATCCCTCCACTTCCCCAGAGGCTCTGACCACCACAATACCAGGAAGAAGCTGTTTAACACACACACCTACGGTACTTCACAGACCCAGACACAAACGAGTGCTGGCCTACATACAGCCGTGGAATTCCCAGATTAACAAAGAGTCTTATGTGTGTTTAAAGTTTGGCAATCCTCCTATTTAAACTTTGATAAAGATGGTAGTCATGGTTCAAAGATAAAAAAAGACACAAATCCAGACGTCATGGACCCACCCACTGACTTTACTTCACAGTCTGGTTTTACATGGCGAAGAGTCAACTGACTAGAGCCAAAACTGTTTTAACAAACATGATCTGAAAAAGTTTTCTGTCTCGACAGCATTGAAAACATGTTAAATCAGAATCAGTGACATCTTTTTAGAAAGGCCCTTATTTAATCGATAGGCCTACCACACTGTTTTACTTCCAGCATGTCTTATTTATTTTATTACCACTGTTGATTATTGTATAATTTTTGTATCACTATCATTAATATTATTATTATTATTATGATGAATATCATTATTATTAATCTTATACTAGGGGTATTTTATTCTGGTTTATTTTATTTTATTTTAAATGTCTGAGTACTGCTTAATCTTAGTACTTAGCCTAAATGTTTTAACAATGTAAAGCACTTTGTAACTTTATTGTTTATTATTATTATTATTATTATTATTATTATTATTATTATTATTAAAGTTCATATGATTAATAATAAAAAAGACATAACACCACTCATGCTAATAACATAAACAACTGATAACACTAACACACTAATAACCCTGTTATAGATGATATACTAATAATGCTAACATGCTAATAAAATGTACATGCTAATAACACTATCGTGAATCGTCTGCTGTCTCTGGAGTTTGGAAAGGCTAACATGCTAATAACATAATAACACTGAGATGCTAATAAAATAGAAGTGCTAATGCTAACATGAAGATAACTGTTTTGCTTATTTTACTAACAAACTAACACTAACATAATAACATTGACAAGCTAAAACTTTTTTGCTAACCTGTAATAACATGTTAATAACACTGTCATGCAGTGTTTTTGGAGTATTGAGACCAAAACAGACCAAACATGCTATAAAAAACAATAACATAACTAACATGGAAATCTAACAAAAATAATAACACTAATATGACAACACTATTATCCGAACATGCTAACACTATCATGCTAACATACGAGTAAAACTCATGGTAATTACAGTCAAATACAATAACACTGTAATGCTAATAACACTATCAAGTTACATATGCTAAAAACATACTAATACTCTTTAGACTGATAATATGTAATTAGTGAATTAGTGTTACCTTTGTGATCAAAACTACTGTGAATGTTTTGAACTGATTCTAATGAGTTTATGCTACAAACTTGTAACTATAAATGTTAGTGCTGTCAGTCTGGTTTAATTTTCTTTCTTTTCCATTACTGTAATAAATGACTATTGGCAAATTATTTGCTCTATATTGAATACTATAAGATAAAATATACTTGCACTTGTTTCCAAAGTAAAAAATGTGGAATTATTAGTATGAATTTTCTGCCATAAAAACATGTTTACAGTTAAATCTTCAGAACATTATGAGTTGTAAGAATAAACCCCTGATGAGTGGAGTGTGTGGGTGGATGGATGTGGATGCATAACATGCCACTGTGTTATTTCCTGCTTTCTTCCTGTTTTCTTACATTTGTCAGTGTGTGTCCATTGTAAGTGACCAGTCTGTATGTTCTACAGGGGTCAAAGTTCAGCTGCTTTTGTCTTGTCGAATCAAAGAATTTCTCCAGGAGGTCGCCGCGAAACTCAGTCACACCCAGGGTGCAATTAACCAGGGGAGGTTGTGGGGATTTCCCCCCAGTCTATATATCCCTGCGTCTGCGGAGTTATTTTTATCTCTGGTGGTAACAGAAATGTATTTCCTTTATTGTGATTTAAACTGCTTCACCTATAGACCATATAGGATATTTAAGATAAAAGGGCTGCAAGGTGAGAACAGTCTATAGTGCAAATAACAATAAAATCAGAAATGTCTAAGTCTGATAAGTAGACCTATACTGTAGCTTATTTATTTTTATGATGACAACACTTTGTGCTATTTGCATGTTTGGATTATTTTCTATTCAGTATTGAAGTTTGCTGCACATAAAGCTGAATTAATCAGTGATTTGCAAGAATGACATTAATAACTGACACATCTGGCCGAGTGGCGCTGTCCACAGTACTGAAAGGCATGTTGGAGGATTTAATTCTGGCGTATCAAATTAGCATTTAACCTTTTGTTTTGCTGTATATAATCACATTTCCTATGTGTCTGCATGAGGAAAGGACAAGACGTGAACTTGACATCGCTGCATTAGAAACAAACTCAAATTTTCAACTTTTTCAACAACCTTATAACTCAATATGATCTAAGTTGTCTGTCGCTTTGCAACATTTAACATTAAGATTGTCCATTATTGACACATTTCAGCAACAACGAGCTCAAACTCCATTAATTGTCTTTTAACTTCCTGTTTACACCGGAAGTGGGAAAGTGTTGCATATAGATTGTTGCTTGTGATCTCAAAGCAGCAGCCCAGGAGTCTGTTAGCCCCCGTTAGCATTTAGCATTTATGAATCTTGTGTGTGTGTGTGTGTGTGTGTGTGTGTGTGTGTGTGTGTGTGTGTACCAGGGTTGTTGAGCAGGTTGTTGAGTCCCTCTTCCAGCTGCAGGTCAATGGGTGAGTCTCTTCCTGGTTCCCAGTCCACGTCTCCAGCCTCACTCTCGCCATGTCCGCTGTCTTTAGTGCTCTGCCAATCAGAACAGTCCTGACCTCCATATCTGTCCAAAACACACACACACACACACACACACAACTGTCAGATGGCATCAGAAATGACACATTTCTCCAACAAACACAGAAAGGATCAATACTCCTTAAACTTTCATGAATCCTCAGTCTAAATCAAACACATCAACATACATCTGAATGAAGCCTGTGTGTTTGTTTTCTCACAAACCTGACGTCTCTATAATTAGGCTTTTTGATCAAATAGTCACTTTTTTTCAGCCTAAAATCATAAATTTATCTCAGAGGGATTTACAATCTGTACAAAATACAATATAACAGAAAAAGAAATGGAGAAGAAAACAGAGTGTTAGAAAGATAAAAGACGAAGAAATTCACTACTTTGGTTGAGACAACTTTGCAAAAAATGTATGATTCAAGAAAACGTTTTGATATGAGACTTGAAAAAGAAAAAAATTGCTGTATTGTTTCCTGGATTATGCAGGAAAACCCTGAAACACACTATTAAAGTGGAATAAGAATTTACAGATAATAGAAATGGACACTTAAAGCTTTCTTTTATCTGCACACAGAGTCAAGTCTGATCGTCTCTAAACCTGTGCTGATAGGAGCCAGACAGAACTCCAGTGTTAATCTAAAGATACGAGGCCAAAGGTTTGATGTAGATAAAATGCCTGAGGTTTCCTGTGACAAATCCATTGATAACCACAAACACACACACACACACTCATAGTATCAGAGTGTGACTGCCGGCAGGCTCAGACAAGAAGTGCCAGTGAGATAAAGGTGATCTCAGAGAGGAGTAAACATACAGCCTTCTGTATTCCTGTGCTGACGATTACAATCTTATCTGACTGTGAGGTGAGATGATTTTTTTTTTTAGTTCAAATTACTTCATGAAGTGTTCATGGATCATTTTCCTGATATGGAAAAAAAAAAAAAACTTCAAAAAGTGGTTTGGACTGAAATAAAAGTCTGAAGTCTTACCAGCAGCACATTGTTAGTCGATGACTTCCAAAATCCCCACAAATGAAAAAAATGATTCATGCAACTGTTTGCTGATCTTTCGCTGCTAAAGTATATAGTCTCACAAGTCCTCACAAGTACAGTCAAGTGTTTGTATAATGTGTGTGTATATTTGTGTTGAAACAGTGCCCTGTATGTGTCCAGGTGATGTCAGATCTAATCTCATCGCCAAGGTGACGCGGAGGTAGGTGCTTCCTGTCAGAGACTCTGAATCACTCAGATAGAGCTGCTATAACCTGCCTATACACTCACACACACACACACACACACACACACTCACACACACACTTTTGGGGGTTATGAGACACTCTTCCTGTGACATTGACTGTTTGACTTTGTGTCCTGTTTGTCTGTTGCTGTTATTTCAGTCACGAAAGGTCAGTCGGTCAGAAACGCTGAGGAAGACGTTAATCGGCTCCAGCTTCTGCCTTTCACCACCTCATCGACTAAAAGCAAAAGTTCTCTTTGAAAGGTTGATACTCTCGTTCTGTCTCTGCTTTTACCCTGATAGGAAACATGTAGGAACATTTTCCCCAAAAGTGGAAAAAGGAAAAGTCTATTTCTGTGACTACAGTGCAAGAAACAAAATACATTTCTGCTCCGTGCCCTCCAGAGCAAGTCCCCAGCATGACCAGTACACAGAAAAATGTGCCAAAAGTTGTGGTGAGGATTCCTGTGGGAGCCCAGTCTTCATGTTAAATGATGTTTTGACCAATCACAAGGCCCTCCAGTGGGTTATCAGACTGCCTATAAATCTACACCTGACCTAACTTACTTTTAAACTACCTTTAAATTCCTTCTCTCACCCAGGCAAAGAGCAGATACCCAGCTGCTTGACTAGGCCTTATATCCACACTGTCCACTGCTGAGGGTAAAATAAACAACTGCAGGCCTCGCTGGCTCGATAGGCAGTGTTATCTTAATGCCATGTCATCTGACAACGCTGTGGTTTAGTGGAAAGGCTTAGGGAAGCATTGTCATTTGGGTTAAAAATACTACTTTGTTTAAGGTTAAAGCTGAAGGCAGCACGTGTGATAAATCTGCCCCCAAGCATTGTAAAGTTGTGCAGTAGATCAGCACCATATATGCACGACTGCACGACTGGGTTTACCTCGATGAAGTCACAGGAAAATGACGCCAGCCTGCTGCAAGTTCACCCGATTCAAGAGTTGTCTGATCTCACAAACACAACCCGAACTGTCTCGGTTCAAGAGAAACACCTGTGAGTTCTTATAAGAGGTGGCATTCCTCCTTAATGTCTGTCTGTCTTGGTATCAGAGGCAGCCTGCTTTGATCAGAGAGTGCAGCAGTGATCACACAGTCTGAGACCTGCAGCCAGCTGGCTCCCAAACAAACCTCTGATGATGAAGAAAGTGATGGAGGAGATTCTTTCGTCAGGATTTCAGTCTATTTTGAACTCAAGTGGAGTTTTTTACAAGGTCAACAGGAAGAGACTGCGGTTGTGTTGAGGGACTTGTGTAAGTGTACTGCCCCATCAAAAATATTCAACAAAATGCATATTGAGGATATGACTGACATGCTTTAAATTGTACACCAACAGCCGCAGGTGCGGGGTTGAGCGTTATCTGTAAAAACTGAATGTTTTGAAATGTTTGCTGTGGCGTCAGATCTTTCAACAGCATGAAATGTGTTAGTGGTGAAACAGAAAAAACCACAAGACAGCCTCTCTGTCTGTCTCCGTCTTAAATCACATGGTCTTACGAACCACAACATATAAAATGACAGTAAAATTGAAATGAACTTTTAACAGTAAATGATACAAAATCCTTCTTTTTCCATGTTGCTACTACTTTTATATGTAAACATGTAATGTCACATGGTCTCAAAAACTCAAAAACAAATGAAAAGCGTATATTTTTCTATCATACAGTATCATGAATTTCTATTTGTGAAACAACGTGATTTAATTTTTTTTTAAAAAAGGCTCAGATTTTGGGTTAAATCACTGTTGGTTTAAGTTGTGTTTTGTCAAGTTTGTTCACTACCTTTTGTACCCATATTTCTCATACAAAAATACAAATTTTCCACCAGATCAGACTGACTTTTCCCACAATGCAACTTTAAATTACAGTAAACATATGTTTTGTAAATGTTAATACGTCAGATTTAGAGGTCAACCTTCATTATTCTTTCAAAATGAAAGCTGGTTAGAACAGACGGTGGCTTGAAACAAATACAATCTGAGAAGGCAAATTAGAAAGCAGAAGGAGCTTATTGGTTTGGCTTTGTTGTGGTTGTGTGCTGTGGCTGTAGTAGAAAAGGAAGAGGAGGAGGAGGAGGAGGAAGAGGAGGAGGAGGAGGAGGAGGAGGAGGAGTTAGACTGACCTGCCAGTGCGATGAGAGTATTTGTTCCCGCGGAAGTTTGGCCGCGGCTGCAGCTGACCCTGACGCAGGAGGGAGAGGAGCTGGGAGATCTGCTGCAGGGAGGAAGATGAGAGAAGATGGTTAGAATTATGACTTTACACGTCATCTAAAGACTTTTAGAAGATTAATTAAACCAAATGAACATCCTCAAAAGTGGAGAAAGGGCAAAAGGGCTTCAGAATTATTCTACTCATTCACTCGTTCTCACACCAGTAGCAGCGAGCTACCATGCTAGGTACCATTGAGAGCATACTGGTGGGGTTCAAACTGCCAACTGTGCCATTGACGGATCACCAGCTGAGGCTCAGCAGGCAGAGTGCAGTAGTAGTAATAGTGGTAGTTTTTAATGACAGGTTGACAAGTCATGGGTCCTTTTTGGGTTAAGAGCAACTTTTCATACCTCTGAAGGATCTCTTAGGTTTGGATGTCAAGAACTGGCTCAGTTTGAGATGTAATTTTAAGTTGATAAAACACTAAGAGGTCGACAATTTGCTGACATTCCTCTTTTTAATTGGCAAAGAGCAAAGTACAAAAACATTCAGGTAGCAGGCATTTCATTTTTAGCTGGTGCTGACAGTTGGTTCTGCTGGTTAAAGAGATTATGTCAGGTGTCATTAATTATCGTTAATTCCCTAATCAACTAAACCAAAGACCAAATTTAAACTTTTGACTGTTGAAATTGAAACCTTTCTGACAATGTCAACAAAAACTGAAAATGTAGAAGCTTTGTAAATATAGAATTTATGGCAGAGCTGTTGTATTAGATTTGCCAGCTGTTCCTAATAAGGTGGCCAGTGTGTGTATGTATAATAGGATTTGATACTGGAGTCAGATTGAATAAATATTGAACTCTTACAATCTCTGGACCTCTACAGGACAAATTCTCTCCTGGATATTTGTTTAGTTTTGTTGTTTTTTTTTGTTGCTGTATTTATCTGGACCAGTGAGTGTGTCTCTCTGTTTGTTTAGCTGTTTGAACAAAGAGTAAAACTGATTTCAGCAATGCTCAGGTAGAAAGTGAATAAACATTTTCCTTTTGTTTTTTCAGTTTTACAGTGTGAGAACTGACCGGCTGCGTCTGTCTCACTGCTCAGAGTTTTCTGCTGACAGCTCTGTTGTTATAGCGGATACACACTGCACACCAGGGAGGAAAAACACACACACATTAGGGAAGGTTAGTATGTGTGTATGTGCATGCAAGCTAATATATGACTTTGTTTTAGCATGACATTTGTGTGTTTTTGCACGTGCATGCTGCTGCAAAGACAGGAAATGGCCTCTACGTAAAAGCCTATTCTTCTCTGGCCGATTTCCTTCCAGGATGGACTCTGAAATATGGACGAGTGGAGGAGGTAGGTGTGTGTGTGTGTGTGTGTGTGTGTGTGTGTTGAGGTGGAGGTGAACAGTAAATCCCCCCCCTCCCCTCCTCCTCCAAGGCGTCCAGCAGGCCTCTTCCTCTTGCGACCTCGAGGGAGGAGAGAAACGTCTGAAGCCAGAGGAGTGCCAACTGGGCCGATAGGGAGGGTAGAGGAGAGGGGGATGCTGGGTAAAAAGAAAAAACGCCTCTTCCTCACTCTAATGGGATTCACGTGAGGATGTCGGACCTGGCTCTGCGCTCTTTGTTCTCTGTCTGCTGGGCGTTGGCAGCAACTTTCGCCCTCAGTGACGCGGTTCTGTGTTTCCTCCAGCACAACACTCCTACAGTTCAAGAGTATCTTAAGAGTTTCTGACGCCACGAAGAGCCAAATTCATACGACTATATTATTATTCAGTTGTATATGAATGTTATTTAGGTCATTTATTAAATATATGTGGAAGTTTTGAAGATCTAAATAAGTTTAATCCTCATCCAACGGTGGCTTTATCTGTCCATACTCATGTTTTGGTTGAGCATTGGTCAAACCCACAGAACTTTTATTTTTACTTTTACTTTAATTTTGATTAAATGTAAATTTCTAATATTCTGAGTCACATTTCATCCGGTTTGCTCCACCTTTTTATTTGGTCATTGAAGGGGGACTTTTCTCTGTTTCATTTTTCTTTGTGTTACTGGTCCAATATGAGTTAATGACTTCATATGCCAAAAGTATATCAGGGTCTGATTCTGTCTACATTCCCTCCAACACATAGATGAGCTGAATGAATCACATTAAACTTTTCCTAATTTGATTTTACTAAACTACGGCCTCTGTGTCCTCTGAGTGTATTTCTGTCATGAGAGATTGGAAGAATTCAGTCAAATAAAGCTTAATTTTAAAGGATATTGCTGGTGTTATTCTATATTTCTGTTACGGTCAACAAATCCCATGAAGAGACTAACAACGTGTTAGCATTCAGGTCTAAGCCTTCTAGATTCTACTGAGGATATAAATCTTTAAAAACAAGTCAAGTTTAATTTTTTAAAAGGTTCGGTAATTTCCTAAAACAGCCGGTCACTGTGGTTTTTAGTTAACGTTACTCAAACAGGAAGAACTATTGCATTTGTTGGGGACTTTTCTCAGTGGCAGATTAATCCACATTTATTGCTCGAGTGAGTAACCGGCAGCAGGACACTGTGTGGGACTGAGTCAAAATAAAGTACAGTGTGTTTGTTGGTGATGGCAATGAAGGAACATGTCACCCAGTGCAGCGGTGTGGCTCACTGATGTGTTTTTAATGGTTTTTAGACAACAATGGAGCTCCATGGCACAGAGGAATAAGATATATCAGGATATGTATTGATAGGTTTTGGAAAACTCTTTAATTTTGTTGTGTGTTACTGTCACTGCGGTCTGACTGTAATGGTTAAATGTGTGTATCTGTTCGGGGTCAGTATCCTGCTCTGCACTTTGAGTTGCTGTTTTTAGTCTGAGCTGTTTTTCTTTCCTCCTGCTGCAGCTCAACTCAGTAAAAGTGATTTTGGGTCATTTATAAGTGACAGAGCAGCGTGTCAGAGTGGTGTTATCTTACACCACAAACACATCACTGCTTACTTTGGCCGGCTTCACCCCCCCCTCACCCTCCTCGGACCCCCCCCCATCCTACAGAGAATAAGAGGAGCGCAACGCACCCCACCCCCCTCCTCTCCTGGTTTCAATATGAATCTGATATGTGATATTCAGTAAAAAGGACTGTCAAAGGACAGTTTCTTGAGACGGATTACTGTCAGTGACACATGAGCACCTGAATAAACTCTCTGCTTTTTGGCTTCACAGTCATCCGTCAGCTAGTTATACCCCCCCTCCCTCCTCCCCAACCACCCACACACACACACACACACACCCACACACACACACACACACACACCTCCACCCGGCCCAAGCCTCCAGGCTGTCTGAGTAAGTCATCATACAGGAGGCTAAAAAAGCAGAGAGGCTGCTGGGAAAGTGTAAGGGAAGCTGATGTGTGTGTGTGTGTATGTGTGCATGCATGAGTGCGTGTGTGTGTGTGTGTGTGTGTGTGTGTGTGTGTGTGTGTGTGTGTGTGTTGAGAGGATTCTTAATCTCTACTCTCTAATGGACTTCACTTCAGATTAATCTCAAAGCCTGCAGGGGGGAGACTTAATTACTCCAACACTAACTGTAAGCACATGTTGAAATAAATGTGATCACACGTTTTAGATGGAACTAAATTACATTTAAATTAGCGCCAGCAGCAGCAGTGCATTAGCCCTGATGTTTAAGCTATAGCAGAGAATGTAAATATTAAGACATGCAAATTTAGTATAATTATTAATGCAATGTAAATGGAAACATTTATGAAATCCACTTGCCATAAATCTGATATTCTCTGTCTTGAAAAGAACTTCAGAACTTATGAGTTTAAATCTTGTAACATAAAACTGAGTTTAAACTCAGCATTGATTAAAACTAATACATTAAAATTTGTTAGAAAATACATCAAGCTGGTTTGCACACTTCCCAGCATGCATTGCATTTGGGTCAACTCATACTCTTGTGTCTTATCTTGTGAATGCTGTAAGATGTGTTGAGGTAAAAAATTAAATACTGTGATTGCTGGAAAGAGGTAAGATACCAGGACTCACCTGCACCTCTGGGGAGGCTGAGGAAAGCTCGATGGAGTCTGCAAACGCAGCCATGGACATTCGAACCAGGTTTCGAAGCATCTGCCGGTGTTCTGCGTCGTGCCCCCCTCGTCCCTCCGAGGTCCTCGGCCTCCTGAGAGTCGCCTGGGATGCTGAACACAGCGGCTCTACCTCTTCGACTTTAGGTTGAGTCTGGCGCTTCAAGGTGCTCGAATGTGAGACTGAGGAAGATGATGAAGGGTTTCTGGCTTTCCGAAGAGTCCGGTATGACGTGGCTGGCGTCAGAGGCAAAGTGCCGTCAATTTCGATATTTCCAGGTTTGCGGAGCGTTCTGCAGTGTTGGGTGAGAGGTTGAGTGGGATCTCCTTCCGAGTGGGTTTGCGAATGGAAGCTTGCGTTCATTACTGATGGCGTTAAGGTGTACTGACTCTCAGTTTGATGATCCTCTGACATCTCTGGAGGCGGAGCCAGTGGCTGGGCTTCGCTGTCATCCTCAGGAGGCTCCTCCTTTCGCCCCCTGATGACGGGAATAAGCTGAATGTCAGACTTCCTGATGTTCTTCTGCGGGCGCCGCGGGTGGCGGGTGTAGGTCGACTCGGCCTGTCTACAGTTATAAGCCCGGTTGTCCCGTTTTTCAGGGCGACAGAACGTCGTCACCAAAGCAATGGCTAGCAGTAGCAGTAGGCATGTAGCGCCAAGGCAAATCGCCATCATCATGGTGAAGCTGAGCTGCCCGCGGTTACCAGGTGATGAGTTCTTCAGATGGTCCTTGAGGTTGATGAAGGTCACCTCCAGCGTCGCCTTGGTGGCCAGGCTGGGAGTGCCCATGTCAGACACTGTAATCTCCACTTTAAAGGTTTTCCCAATGAGCGCTGTAGCGTTTGTGGTGTTAACAAACAGCTGGCCTGTAACCTGATCCAACCAGAAGAGTCCATAAGGGTTTCCATCAGTAATCAGGTACTGGAGTTTTCCATTCAGCCCCGAGTCTGGGTCTTCAGCCTTTATGGTGGATGCGAGGAATCCATCAAATCCCTCTTTGACTGAGTGACTGATCGGCAAAGTTGCGGATCCTTCTTCTATTTCATTTCCCAGCTCGGTCACAATCTCCCCTTTGTCTGCATTGACAGGTACACTTAAAGTAGCCAAACCCTTTCTGGGTTTTGGCTCCTTGATGACTGGGTAGTTGTCGTTCACATCCTGGATTTCAATTTGCACAGTGGCGGTGGTTGTAAGAGGTGGATGACCCTGGTCAATGGCCTCCACGATAAAAGAGTAGGCTTTGGATTCCTCATAGTCCAAAGGGCGCTGGACACTTATGATGCCACTGGTTGGGTGAATATGGAAAGATTGCATGGGGGTTTTTGGGTTGCTGGAGTTATGTATGGAGTAAGACACTCTGCCGCTGAACTCCAGGTCGGCATCATGAGCTTCTACTTTGAGGGCGTGGTAGCCTGCCACGTTGTTCTCTTTGATTGAAGCCTTATAGAGGGAGGTGGAGAACACCGGGGCATTGTCATTCTCATCCAGAACATTAACAGGTAGCCGTTTAACACAGGACAGTGGGGGATCTCCATAATCCTGTGCAAGGAGCGTGATGTTATACTGCATAACCTTCTCTCTGTCCAGGCTGCCATTAGTTACAATCATATAATTGTCGCCATGGATCCGTTTCAGGCGGAAAGGGCCGGATCCTGGCTGCATGTGAGCTCTCACTTTTCCATTGTCCCCCGAATCTGCATCAGAGACCATCACCAGGGCAAGGAAAGTATCCTCTGGTGCTCCTTCCAGCACAGTCGCTACAGGTGAGTTGGACTGAGTCCAGGTCATGTGTATCCTAGGTGCGTTATCATTAACATCCGTTAGCTTGACGTGCAGTTTGCAATGTGAAGGAATTGCATTGGGTCCGTGATCACGAGCCTGTATGATCACTTCATAAGAGTGCTGGAGCTCATAGTCCAGAGGTGCTCTGAGACTCACAGCTCCACTTTGTGGATCTACATAGAAGAGCCTCTGGACCTCTGGATGTGTATGCTTACTGAGTGAATACTCCACTTCCCCATTGGCACCCTGGTCTGGGTCAGTGGCTTTGAGGTTGATGATGGTTGTCCCACGGGCCGTATCCTCAGACAGCTCCACAGTGGGAGTGCTGTCCTCAAAGGTGGGGCTGTTATCATTTGAGTCCTGAATATTAACACGGACTAATGTGCTCCCAGACCTGGGGGGGTTCCCTTTATCCCATGCCACCAGGGTGAGGTCGAAGGAGGCCTGAACCTCCCTGTCCAGTTCTTTGATAACCACCAGCTCCGCCTGCTTTGTCCCACCTGGAGCAACTGTCACATCCAGAGCAAAGTGCTGGTTGACGGACAGTGAGTAGGTCTGAAGGCTGTTTGGCCCTGCATCAGGATCCACTGCGCGATCCAAAGGGATTCGCATTCTGAGGCTAGCTGTCTCTGAGATCTCTACTTCCTGCAGGGCAGTGGGGAAGCTGGGACTATGGTCGTTCAGGTCCATTACCTCCACACGAACCCGCAGGCAGTTCACTGCGCCACTTTTCCTGTAGAGGACACTGAAGGCCAACTCACACAGGTCCGACCCCCGGCACAGTTCCTCCCTGTCCAACCGGCCTTGGGTGGTGACAACCCCTTCTCGAGTGCTGACGGAGAAGGGAAGGGCTTTTCCGTGCTCTACAACCTGGAAATTCTCCAGGGGACCGCCTTCGTCCCTCTGGCGAAGGTCGTCCACCAGACGGCCGACCCGGGTTCCCGCCGGCTGCTCCTCCCAAACCCGGTACTGGATAGTTATTGATGACGGCTCAGAGGAACGAGCCTCAGAGACAAGATTCAGAACCAGAAGCAGAGCCAGCAGCATAATGATGAGAGGTAATAATCTCCAATCTACTGGCTAAACAGACATTTTTACAAATCACTGATCTGAATTATAAAGAAAAAACACTAAAAACATAACTTAAAAGTCACTTTAAGACTGTCTTCTTTTTTGAAATAGAAGTGAAAAATATCTGTCTGTCACAAACATATGACTAATCCAAATCCAATTTTTCTTCAAGATAATTTATTTTCCTTTTCACAAAACAAAAAACCACATCCAAACCAGAGAAGAAGACTGTTGGTTTTGTAAAGTAAATGCCTAGAAAAAAAAAAAAACCTGGTCAAGATACAATTATAAAAACCTATAATTAAGATATCACACTGTCTTTCTTCAAACACTACCAGCCTCTCTCCGCCTGCTGTTGTTACTCACTCATACAGCTGCTGGCGTCCAGCCTCTCAGTTCATCCTCCTCAACTCAGGAAAGTTTTTCTCCAACTGAGGAAGTTTGGATGTGGGTTTCCACATGTTAGCGGAGCCCTGGCCAATCTGAGTAGAGGAGGAGTGTCATATGCAAATTGATATAGACTCAACACAAAGAAAAAAAAAAAAAAAAACTCCTGCCCTGAGGAAATTCAGCACAACTCTGGAGTGCTTTTAAAGAAACATGACACCACCTCCCTGTCACTTAAAACTTTTCTCCCCCTTTCAGTCTGCATAAACTCATCACGGCCTGAAGTCTGGGCCCTTAAATCATTTGGAAAACGTGTGTTAAGTTGAATCCCAGAGGGACTAAAAGGCCACAGCAGGACATATATCTGAACTCCATCGCAGTGACGTACGGTCTGGACTCCTGACAGCAAAATCACAAACAAAGATAGAAAGACTGGCTGTCATCTTAAATGTGGCGACAGTTTCAGAGCTGTCAGTCGTCATTAACGCTCTGCTTCGCGTTAAACTCTCTCTAATCTTTCTGTTAAAGCATAAAGAGTAAATTATTATATTGTGTATAACTTAAATCCCAGGTTTGATATGCCCACAGTCAAAGACATCCTACACAATGACTGGCTTTCTCTTATTTTTCTCTTTAAATTAACTGTTTCTTTGTTGTTGTCCTTAGGAATGAACACCATGAGTTGTTTTTCAGAAGGTAAAAAATAATCCTTGAAGATTCAACCAGCTATGAAGTGAATGTTCAAAATTCAGCCTGTCCTTAATGTGACAAAACCCACATTCCAGCTTTTTCCCCAAATATAATTATGAAGAGTTAGAGCATTCATCTCCAACCGCAGGCTACCGAGGTCAAAACATTTCCAGAAACTCAAGGCAGACGCTCATTTCAGTCATTCTTCTTTAATGTGTGTTGAATAGTGAAAACAGTTACGAGGACTTTGCATCAAGTAATTAAATTGTAATGAGGTCCAGAGGAAGAACGGTAGAGAAATGATCAAACTTAATGAGACCTGACGATGTTTAAAATGGCTAATACATTGTACATTTTTGTGTATACTTGTGATACAGTGTGTGAAATGGTAAGATATTGTACTGAGCTTAACACACAATGCAGGCTGTGATTCATTAAATCTAAAACTGACAAATGACACAGACTTTTAAATTTACGGATAGTTGGAGCTGATTTCAGCAGTTACTATCCAGTGCTGACAAAGACTGCACTGTGTTTAATTAGATTAAAAAACTGGCAGACGCCAAGTCAAAACTAAAAAAGTTCAGCAGCTGCAGATCGACTGGCGGAAGGTAAATGTTTTCCCAGCATTCACGGTGGTTATTTTTCATTTTTGTCCCCAGAATATCCCGCAGGCTGAGAGTAGAATCAGGCCAAGGAAGGTTCAAGCGTATCACTTTTCTCTCAGCTCAGAGGGAGGGAGGCTGTTTGAGGTATAAAAACATCAGCGCTGTCATCAACCAATGAAAGACTTCCACAGGACAGAGAGACGGACGACTGGAGGGATAACGGAGAGGAGCAAGTTGCTACTGATGGTTCGATTCCCAAATATCTGAGACAGAAAACACAGGATTCACTATCACTCATGAGATCCATTTAAAGGTTGTGTCACAATGATGATCACAGACTTTTAATGTTCTGTGGTAAATTGTAATTGATTAAAATTAGCTGCACAAAACAGATGTGAAAGAATAAGATAGAAAATGCATCCGGAAGAATACAATCAAATGGATGGAATAATGAAAAAGCCAATTTATGAAAGTGAGATGGTGAGTTTTAAACTGTTACTGTACATATATACTCATCACTTCTTATCCAATACAGTGGAAATAAGAGACGACCTTGTCCTGCATCTCAGTTTTTGAAGGGAAATATTTACTTAAATGTGCAATATGTAAGAATTATTTAAGAACTTTAGTTTAAAACATTCAGAAGTTATAAACAGAATGCGAAGGAATAATAAAATGTGACCTTCCTCGACTTTCTCAGTTGCCTATTAAAGCCTGCGGATCGATAACTATGTAGAGGAGTCATGACTGGGAAAATCCAAAGAATGCAAACGTCTATATGATTGCTTTGCCTCTTTCCTTCCCCCCCTACAGCGCCGATAGGGAGCAACACTAGCTAATGTTAGAAATGAGGAGTCCACGAACGTCTAATCCTGAGCCGGCTTTCTTCCTGAGCAATATCTGATTCTTACATTATTGCACCTTTAAGTTTCATTGCCATGTATTGTTATTAAGTTGCTCATTTTTTGCTTCACAAGAAGGAAAAAAAAAATGAAAATGGAGGTTTTGAGACAGAAAGTCTCCAGCGTAGTAAGAATATCGACGCCTCCAAGAATGTAAATAGTTATACGGCTTTTTGAGTTGAATTGTTGTCTAAACTTAGTATTTTATCTAGTTGGCACTCTATTTACACTCACTAAGAATATTGAGTTGGCTGATTTTTTCCTCCAAGTCAAATAGTCACTTCAGCTCTGTGTTTAGTCAGCTGTATGTATATTCATTTATCTGAATTTACAGTTGTTGAATTAAGCCCAACTTAATATTACATGATGCTCATATCAACAAAAAGTCAATGAAACACTTGAACATTTATTATTTGGACTTTATTCTTCCAACATTTGTAAAAGAAATCAAGAAATCAATCAATTAATCAATCAAACTTTATTTGCATTGATTCCATACAGGTTAGTATAATTCAAAGTGCTTCACAGATGATTGGCAAGCCGATAATAAGACAGAACAAATGCAGACAGTAAACAATTAGAGACTGACACACGCGAGAAATAAGAAAATATGAAAATGTAATAAAAAAATAATAATATTAAAATCAAGTGAAATAAAAAACTAGATAACATAGATCAAACAAAGACAAATAAAAATAAAGAGGGGAATTAAAAAAATAAAATAAAATAAAATCTTACAACATGAATACAATAAAACAAGTGAGTAAAACAAAATAAAACATCTACTTCCATAAAACAAAGCAAAAACAACTTTCATCAAATGCTGAACAACATCTAAAAATGTGTTTAATCCTCTAAAAGGACGCTACAGTGAAGCTTTAAACTTATATAATATAAACATCTTATGTTACTAGAAACACAACAATAATTCTACCTGAATGTAAAAAGAGTTTGGAAAACTATAAATCTCAAGCAGAGGTGACAGTGATGTCATCAGTCGTCTGTTCACCCAAACCTGAGCTGGAGTTAATCCAGGCGGAGCAGAGGTCAACCAATCAGATTAGATTATCAGCAAAACAAACACCACAGACCTCCTGTCTACAGCCAATCAACTGGCATTGTGTGTGTGTGTGTGTGTGTGCGTGTGCATGTGTGTGTGTGTGTGTGTATGTGTGTGTGGGAGAGAGAGAGACTGCATTCCCAGTTGAATAAGAGAATGCTTTTGCAGACATTCTTCTATGCAACCACACACACACACACACATCTGTTTCTAATTAATTTACCACCTGTATGAAAGTGTGTGTGTGTGTGTGTGTGTGTGTGGTCAAGACGTGACATGTCACCAGTCCTCCTCTCTTTCTCTCTCATTTACTGTTAATAGGCGATCATATCATTTCGATTTTTTTCTTTCTCGAGCTGCGAGGAGGAATGTCTGGATGAGATCTCACAGTTTTCTACAGGAAAGAAAAAAAAAAAAAACAGCTACTGCATGAAGAACATCTGTAACAGCTGCAGTGATTCAGGACAGATTTGTGGTTGTGTTGAATAAAAATTTACTGTGTAACCTTTTTCCTCAGACATGGCTGATAAGCAGCAGTGCTTGGCTTATCTCACACACACACACACACACACACACACACACATTTGAGTGGTCTGATAACTTTCATGTGGAGGTTGACATTAGACACCTGCAAGTCTGATCACCACGTTTCTGCTGTGTGTGTGTGTGTTTGTGTTTGCTTGTGTGATTCAGTAAAGCAAACGCAACACTGCCTGAAACGTATCTGAAATTACAGCTCAGAAGGACAAACAGACACTAATACAGCCCTTATTCAGAAAGGGTCAACATGCATCTAACAACCTTCCTCCTGACTAGAGTTGGATCCTTGAGAAGTGGTGTTTCTGTCAGAAAGATTGCACATAATTTAACTGACTCCATGAAAAGAGAGACAGAAAGAACGAGAGGAAGACAGATAGAGAGAAACGGGAAGCATGAAAGTGCAGGCGAGTGAGAAAAAGGGAAGCGGCGTGTGAACGGACGCAGCGAGAGGTGAAACAAAAGCGACTTTCATCTGGTGATTATTGGATGTCATTCAGTGTAATTCCCCGGTGCATCAGTGAAGTGTTTGAACTCCACTGCAGTGACTTTATTAAAGGTCCAACCTGGTTTCAAACGTACACAGCGATGCTGATCAGTCTCCTCCTTCATCCTGAGCTTCACATCGCTTACTAAGAAGCTGTTTTTTTTTTTTTTTTTCACCGGTGACACAAATTTGAGGGCAAGGAAATGAAGCTCTTCAAAAACGCTGACAACCCAACTCTTGTTTCTGACTCTCTTTGTGATTACAACAAGCCTCGTGTAGATTGCCAGAACACACACTGAAGAACACAATGAAAAAAGATCAGATAAAGCGTTCGCCACCTGGGTCGAGACCTTTGAATCCGCCAAGTTGAGTGTAACGAGTTGACATGTAGGTCAAATATAACGTCACCCTGATGGCAACAGAGGAAAACTCACTTGCAAGAACACGTCCAGAAGAAGTCAAGATCATTATTACCATTACTGCCCCTTGTCTTCAGGTAGAGCACATCCTGCCGTAGCCGTGTCTTGGCTTGCTTTTCATGGTCGTGTGCTGTTGCAGGACCAGGTCGTTGATCTCTAATCTGATTGGCTCTACACATTTTGTGTTGACTGGAGAGGAAGCTTCATTTGTTTTGTCATTTTTGAGGGGCATATGAAGGATTTATTTCCCGCTTCACTGCGGGAAAAGCACAGGTGTAAATAACAACATGAATCATATCTGCTTTCCATTCATGTGTGCAGGATTCAAGGCCTCACTGGCGTCACTTACCGGGACGCCTAAATGTAACAGAGCCATTGTTGATGTTATATTAGTTCCACTTGTGCTTTTCCCACCATGATGAGTCAAAATGGTCTATTGTGAGGCAGCATCCATCACTGAGATTAGCACTTGACTGCTACTTTGCAGAAAAAGCAGAACGAAATACAACAGTAGCTTCGTCCAGCTGTGACAAGCTGCAGACAATCAGCATTTACTGCACTTTGTATGAACCAACGAACCTCCAACACATCATCATCAAGATGAACAACACCTTCTACCACCATCCTGTCTTCTGGAGAACTAATAGTTGCATATTTCAGCAGTTTCAGAGCTTCACCTGTGTGTGTGTGTGTATGTTTATATGTGTGTGTGACCCCATTAGCAGCCATTAGAGGTCCAGTCAACAGTAAATTCACCTTTTGTTTGGCCCAAAGCCTCACTGAAAGCAGCAGTGTGTGTGTGTGTGTGAGTAGTTAAAAGCAGGATGTAGCTGATCTGCTGACCCACATGTTGCCAGATAAGGATCAGAGTGCAAGAAGACAAATAACACACTCTACTGTGAGTCTGTGCGTGTGCGTGTGTGTGTGTGTGTGTGTGTGTGTGTGTCATTCCATTCATTTTTCACATTAGTTTTGTAGGCCTGGATGAATGTTTTTATCAAACTTGATTAGCAGAAAATGAAGCATAGCGACTGAGGAGCAGAATTGAATTACCGATTGAATAGAAACTTCTGCAGCTCTCTGGTCGCAGGATAAGTTGATGATAGGCAACATTTTTCTTCTTAGCAGTAAATCCCATGAAAAGACCTAAACCAAAGTCTGATATATCTTCTTCCTCTGTGCCGTAGAGGTCTGTTGTTGTATTATGTGTTGTATTACTATTAAAAACACATCAGTGAGCCACGCCGCTGCACTGGGTGACATGTTTCTTCATTATGAAGAGTTTGGTCATGTTGGTTTGTTTAGAAACGGCTCCATAGACTAATAACAGCGATCACGTTTTCAGTCTCCAGAGAGTAGTTCTGTGTAAGGCAGACGTCACTGAGCATGCTAGCTAGCTCTGCTAGGTTGTTGTGATTGTTGTACAGATCACGACCTCTTGACCTTATAATGAAGTTCATTGTAATGTACGATATGGTACAAAGTCAAAGTGTTGTTATATGTAGCGCAACAAGCTAGCAAAGCTCTGCAAACGAAACCACGTTCCTGTGCATGACTATAATAAGCATCAAATGTGTTTTTCCCTTTGCTGCACACTTTTACTCATCTCTAACATTCAAGGACGGATGTTTTTCTCAGCTGATTATCATCATACATTAAAAACATTATAGTAAAGTTAGCTAGTGAGGCTACCAAAAAATAAATTAGCAATGCTTTTATCTCCCTGCATGCCTCTTGTTTTGCACATCATGAAGGTCCCTCAAGTGTTTTTCCTGTTCTGAATGTCTAATATTACCTCTGCTGCTTTTATCTTGAGATTGAAGTCATTAGTTTATGTAACACTTTGTACATGTGAGAGGAAAGTCTCACTAACAACAGTGGAAACAGAAATATAAAAGCTATAAAAAACCTTTGTGGTATAAAAACCCATCCACCCCGACATGACCTTCAGTACTTTCCATTAGAGTCACGTCTCATTGGTGGATCCCACATGACAACAGGTGATGACACAGGTCTGTTGACACCCAATCAGTGACCGAGCTGAACCCGTTCACCTCCCGTTCTATTGTCCCGGAGTGTTGATTTGTTTGTTAACCTCACTGCTGTTTCCCTCCTCTTCATCACCTCCTCTTTGTCTAGCTTATTCACCTCTCTCTCTCTCTCTCTCTCTCTCTCTCTCTCTCTCTCTCTCTCTCTCTGTGTCCACCCTCCTTTCTTTACCTTAATCATTTCTGCAGAGTTTTCTCTCCTCCTCGCCTCCTCGCCTCCATCCTGCCTCCTTCTCCCTCGCCTCCTCTGCTGCATCTGCGAATGAGTTTCCTGCTGCAGGAAACAGCCTGATGGTGGAGGCCAGAAACAGGATGTCCTGGACGGGAGAGGAGAGAGGAGAGGAGAGGAGAGGAGAGGAGAGGAAGAAAGGAAAGGAGAGGAGAAATAAGTAGAGGAAGAAAGGAAAGGAGAGGAGAGGAGAGGAGAAGAGAAGAGAGGAGAGGAGAGGAGAGGAGAAATAAGTAGAGGAAGAAAGGAAAGGAGAGGAAAGGAGAAGAGAGGAGAGGCGGGGAGAGGAGAGGAGAGCAGAAATAAGTAGAGGAAGAAAGGAGAGAAGAGGACAAGGGAGGAGAAGAAGAAGGGGAGGAGAAAAGAGGAAACAAGGAGAGGAGAGGTGACGAAAGAAGAAAAGGAGGAGAAAAAAAACAGAAGGAGGAAAGGACAGAATGGAGGTGAACAAGGAGAAGAAGAAGAGATTGAGGAGACAGACAAGAGAGAAGAAGAAGAAGAAGAGAATTATATAATGTTTTTATTTTTATAGCCGGAAATCACAAATCACATATTAGTCTCACCAGTCTTTAGACTCAAATAAGGGAGCAGCTGTAAGGTTACCACGGAAACATACACAATATGGTCGTGTGTGTATTGACATGCTATGTATGGAAGTAGTTCACATATTTATGTTTATCTATATGTACTGGTTTGTTTATTGTTTGTTTATAATGTAAAAGCATCAATATTTCCACAATATCTCGTTAACTTCTGCTCTCAGGTCATTGAAATGTGGTGTTTTAACAGCGCTGCATATGTACTGGATATACTTTATATCTTATTTATTTTTTAAAGGGACAATGCACGTGAGTGGTGTTGCCAGTGTTCACCAAGAAGAAGCCAGTTGTCAGCTGTTGTCTCTTGGCCAGATGTTGGTTTAGTCATTAAAACAACAACAAAACAGACGTGTTGAATCCAAACAGAAGAAAGCTGCAAAAAATAAAAAAAATAAAATAAAGCAGCTGAACAGAGGACAGTAAATAAAACCACTCACGGCTTCAGTTACTGACATCAACCTTGTTTCTCTGACTAACTTTACCATCGGCGCCCACGTCACCTTCTTAAATTAGCAGCGAAGTTTTTTTGGACGTTTATTGTTGTTGTCGCCTTGTTTTGCCGACCACAAATGTGATGAAGATTTCCAGCAGGATTTGATACGTTAGGGTCCAACATTTCAGACAGATTTAGGTCAGATCTGTGCTTCACAGATGAATCTGTTTACTACTACTACTACTGCGGACTGTCATCTTGTTGGCGTCTTCCTTCCTCGACTGTTGACATCCTCATCCGTACCTGCTCTCTCATATATTGTGTTTGTTTGTTTCCACTCATTCATGTAATCCTGGCAGCGATGATGCGTTTTACACTTCCTGTTTCTTTAGAATAAACAGAACTGGATGCAGAAGCTCCACAGCAATGAGCAATAAAGAAGATCGATCCTACTTCTGCTGCTTTAATATCATCCGATCGAAACTGCTTTAAAAGGAGTATGTGCAAGAAAATGTGACAACATATTCCGCGTGTCTCTTTTCATTGTTATATTATCGGGCTGTTGAATAAAAGCGACGCGCTGAAGTGCAGACGGAGGAAACAGCAGCCTCAAAACATTTCTCTCTGTATGTTTAATGTGCGTGTGTCTGCGGGGTTAATTGTTTCTTCCTGTGATTGTGGATCTTCCTCCACCTCACCCAGACCTACTGACCCCCTCAGCACACACACACACCCACAAACACACACACACACACACGCACATCCACAAACACACACACACACACACACACACCCACAAACACACACACACGCACACCTACAAAAACACACACACACACACACACACACACATACACACATGCACGATAACTTTTAAATCAAATATAACACACAAAGTATTATAGATAATAGAGCAAAGTGGAGTGTAAATCTATCCTGGTGCTTTCAAACCTATAGTCGTTGTTGCTTTGATCCAATTGGTTCAGTTTCTTTTCACATAGAAAAAATCAAGTGAGCCAAAATGCATCAGTCAAAGTCACGTGAGAATGTTCTCTCCTCTCATTGGTCAGATGTGTCTGGGGTGGAAGCGGGAACGTCGGGTCCTGATAGAAGATCCTGTCTGGCAACAGATCAAGAAGGCAACACATGTCATTGCTAGTTCAGGTCAGCTAGCTGCTAGCAACTGTTGGTTTCCTTCTTCCCAGCATGCAAAGCACACCTGGCTACGGGGGCTGTTTAGCTCAGACTTGCAGAGTTTGTGTAACTGCGTCTCAGGGTGTTTTCAAACCTGCATTGTTCAGTTCGGTTGAGTCAGAGTCTTCGTTTTCCTCCTTGATCTGATTCATTCGGGTAGATGTGGATACAGTATCCAGGTGTGGATCAAAACAGCTGTACCAAGACCCCTTAAAGGAAAGGGTCAAGCTTAGAGACGTCCATCATCAGGATCAGAGTAAACACTATGTTTAGGTTTTTTTTTTAAAGGTTAGGTGAGAAACATGGTCATTTTTAAAAATGATCATGAAATGACCAAAACAAATATCAACAATGTTGAAAAAAAGGTTGGAAAAAAAGCATCAAACAGCTGTTTCCCGAGTTAAAGTCTGATGTTTTGTTGACCTCTGACCTTTCACAAGATAAGTGAGTAAAGACTTGTTTGCTGGTTCAACACAAAGACCCAAAACCCAAAAACTGTTAGAAATCTGTTATAAGTTTAGGTCAGTTGATCATTTCTCTATGTAAGCCAGAAAAACAACTGTAAGTATAAAAACAGCCTTCAAATTTGAATTTGACATGGTTTAGAGTACTGGGACTTTCATGATCCTAATTAAGGAATAATTTCTTACTGACACATTTTTTTATTGATAGAAGAAGTGAGTCCTCCAATCTTCAAAGACACAGTGGTGAAGACTCAGACAGTTTTTTTTATTTATAAAGAATTACCGTTGATGACCTTTTGACTTATTTTCAGTAATTTGCTGTGTAATTTTCTTTTTTCAGATTCACGTGGGATTTAAAACATAAAATTACCCTTAAAACTCAAAATCATGTGGTGAAATAATTCAGAACAAAATGCAAATGATGAGAGAAAATGATAGTAATGATCTTTTTTTCTCCTCATTAAAACTGGTTCAGCTTTCAGGTTGGTTTCTTCTGTGAATCCACAGAGAGTTTCTCTGCTATAATTTAATTATTCTGTATCTTCATAAAAGTGCTCACAGAGCTGTGAGAGAGACGCCCAGTTCAAACCAGTTTAACATCAGTGACACTGACAGCAGCAGCACTTCCTGCTCATTTCTACACATTTCTTCAACTTTAATTCAATTCTCAAGTTTGGGGCAAAAGAACAACAAAAATATTCACTTTATTTATGTTTTCAGCATGAACAACACAGTGAGGATGCTTTAGTGATGCTTTAGTGGTGTGATATATTTCCATTAACATTTACAGAGGAAATTGAATTTACCAGACTTCATTTTTTTCATCTCATGATCATAATTGCGTCTTTATTATTAGATTTAAAGAGGAATTCCTGAGATCAGGGATCTTATTGCTAATATTACTGAAATTCTATGATTACTTTTAATAGATTCTTCTCACAATAACATTAAACAGGTTTAAAAATAAAAGCTCATCATGTCAGACAGCCTCGAAGTTGAAGACCGTGTTCAGAGGAGAGAAGTGACGGGTTGAATTCTGCGTGCTGAGTCATTGTTTGTAGGTGAATGTGAGGTTCAGTGAAGTGTTTTCATTCTGTACTAACATTATAAGCGTTACTGTAGTCTATTGTCAAGTTTTCATCCAACTGTGCTGCAATATTTAACCAAAGTTCCAGAAAATCTGCAAAAGATAATGCACTTTTATGCATGTCTCCATTCACTACTGTTGTGCAAATATTAGGAGCTGGTTCATCAAGATAAACTGGACTAATTGTCCAGTCGGTGCCGTTGAAGGCCGCAAAAAAATAAATCTGTTGATTATTTTTTCAATTAATCGATTAGCTGTTTGGTCCATGATGTCAGAAAATGGTGAAAAATGTCAATCAGTGTTTCCTAAAGCCTGAGGTGACGTCTTCAAATGTCTTGTTTTGTCCACAATGGAAAGATATTCAGTTTACAGTCATAGAGGAGGACAGAAACCAGAAAATATTCACATTTACGAGGCTTGAATCAGAGAATTTGGATATTTTTTTTCCTAAAAAATGACTCAAAATGATTATCAATAGACAATTACTATAGTAGACGGCAACTATTTGATTAATCAGCTAATTGTTGCAGCTTTAACGGTTGCAGAAGAAGAGAACACAACTAGATGATGTTGTTTAAAGAGCAGCAGTCAAATCAAATGATGGAAAACCAGACAGTCTTCTTCTCTTTATGTACATCATCATTTATTCACCACGTCTGTTTCCGTTGCAGTTTGCTTTTGCGATACGTTAAACATACACATACATATGTATATGTCTGTGTTTTTGCACATGTGTGTGTGTGTGTGTGTGTGTGTGTGTGTGTGTGTGGTGTCCACATGCTGCGGTTGTGAAACTTTCTTGCTGGTTAAATTGCTGCTGCTGCTGCCAATGTGTTGCACTTCCTGACTGAGATTAGTCCAGAACCAAGTGGTCTGCAGCTGTCTGACTTTCACACACACACACACACACACACACACACACACACACACACACACACACACAGACACACACACACAGACACACACACACTTTAAGGTGCTTTGATGGAAATTTTAACCACACACATGTTGGCAGTAATTGGGAGGGAAATTCTCATTGGCTTTGGCTTATTAAACATCCAGTTTGTGTGTTTCTGTTACTGTTCGACATGCTGCTTTTCACAGTGAGCTGCGATAAACAACAAGTCTCTTATTTACTGAACAGGTGTTGAAACAGATAAATGTAAAATAAAGACTCTGTTGCTTCAGTAGTTGGGAGCTTTTTCTCGTCTTTGTTTTGTCTCTTTGACGTTTCTCTAAACTGATATCAAACAGTTTAACACCGTCTCACGCAGTAATGAACTTGCATGATCACTGTTATCAGACAGCGAATAGGGTCCTTAATGCTGCTATAATTGATATTTTTCATAATAATAATGCATAAAATATCAGTGTGTTGGTTCGTAGTGATGAACTTACAGAGAATTATCAGTGACTCTGCAGCTCCTCTCGGCTTTACGGAGCTTTATAACGAGTTTCAGCTCGTTGTTTATCTGTCCGGCTGTTTTGGTTCACTCTCAGCGCTCTCATACCGTCGTTTTCTGCCACCACAGGCAGCTGTTTTCAGAGAAAAAGCTCTGATAACCCACTGTAGATGATCATATAAAGAAATCCGTCACAAGCTGATGTCGACTCGAGCTGAAAGTAGAAAAAAACGTTGGAGACTGAGCGTTCAGAGCAGCCTGAAGCTGCTTTTTGCGTCTACATGTTTACCTCATTATTTGACACTTTGGCCACGTTTAATATGAACATCAGACATTGTAATATCATTTATGTGTGACTGAAAATAAGGAAAAAGCACAATAGGGCCCTTTTCAATCTGTTTGTTGTTATTTTAACAGTCAGTAATGTCACAAGTACCTGCAGGTAAGAGTACATGTAACACAGAAGCTGAAACGTTCCCTCATGACGAACGATGTCAGACGAAACATCAGATTTTTGTCAACATCACTACTTACTTATTTCTACTTACTGTGCTCCACTCAGACTAAAACTGTAATGAGAAGTGAAACAGCACCAAAATGTTCAGAATGCCGAAAGAAAAAAAGAAAAAATGAAAAACACTCTGAGGAAACTTCATCACCTGATAAAAAAATCTTTAAATTCAAGTGCAGCTGCCTCTGTTTCCGACCGTGACAAAAACAGTCGCTCAGTTTCTCGTTAGAACAAGAAAAAAAAAAAAAAACTAGACGTTTCTCATTATAATGATAAAGTGCTTTTACTGTGACAAACAGACCAAAGCAAAATTTAATTTTAGAATTAAAATTACTATTAAACTTCAATTAAATCCACCTTCTGGAAATGTACTTTATGTAACCATGGTAACGCACCTGCCCTACCTGTCTGATCTCCTTATTCATAACATGACGTCCAGTTATAGTTTGGACTAATATTAATATAATCAGCAGCTAAAGAGCAACAACGTGCTGCATAAGTTGCACAATGTAACAAGTCGTTTTTCTCGTTATCAGAACAAATTAATTTATAACAAAAAGGTTTTCTCGTTAACGAGAATTCACTGTTTGAAACTAATCCCAGACGTTCTGGCTGAGTGTGCGGTTCTGATCAGCTGTTTGGGAGAATCCTGGTTCTGTGTTGCACCTGTAAACACCAGAACCTGAAAACCTGGATCTGCCAGCTGGAGTTCTGGATAGAAACCAGGACACTTTATCATGGAAACACCTGATCCAGGTTTCTGAACATCGTCTGTTGCTGGAGAAACGAGAGAGGCTGAGATGTTGAGGAGTCAAAACACGACTGAACACAGACGATCAGAAACCTGAACACACCGGAAAATTAATATGTTTATCATGTTCCAGGTAAATATCCAGAATATGATTAAAACTAGAATAAAACTCAAAACCTGGATCCTGATGTGCATGTAAACACACTCATAATCAAATATGTTTGTGTACAATAAGCAACTATATAAAATGTTTGTATGTTTAACTGTATTTACCATCGATAGAAGTGCTCTTTATGAATGACCATGTATGCCTGATATAGATATCACATGGCACATACAGTAGTACATACGTTACGTTATGTTATGTATGTTTTATTATGCATGTAATCTCAGATAAAACCCACATGCTGTGCAGCTGCTGCTTCAGATTCTGGTGGCTGTAAATCAGACGTCTTCATTCACCACAAACAGATTCTCTAACGTGGGACAGAAGAGATGACAGAGCAGCAGAAAACTGTTGATTTGACATTTCTAGTTCGTTTCGTTTGTGCTGACGTCCATCTATCTGAGCTGATCCCTCCGTCACTCTTTTATCTCTGACAAAACCACAAAACAAGCAGTTAACTTTTTACAGGAGAGCAGCGGCTTCAAAGTCAGGAATCCACATAAGGCTGAATAAACATTTAAGTTTTTATTTAAGTGTTCTGTGTGATAAAGATTTTTTACGCCATATTTCGGACAAGATTGTGATTCTGCAATTCATGTTTTCACATTTTGGGAGTTTTCAGCTTTATTGCCAAGTTTATAACATGTTAGAGAAGTAATCAAATGTATAAATGACATCGCTTTAATAAAGTAATTATAATAGTTACAGTACTTATTGCATTTTTAATAGGGTAACTAGTAATCTGTAACCTATTACATTTCAGCAGTAACCCTCCCAGCACACTTCACACACTTCTTTTGCAGGCAGAATTGGATTTGTTCGCTCCTTCACGTGTAATTCCTCACTTTCCTGCTTTTGTTTTCTGGCTTCTTTGCTGCTTCCTGTTAAAATTCACTGCTGCAAGGACCCAAAATCTGATTACACGCTCAGTAAAAACGTCTACGTTCTAATAAAGGAAGCAGGACTAGAATATATTATTATTCCCTCATCAGTAGGAAACTCTTTGAATCACAAAGGAAGAGAAAGTTTGCATTATAAGGCTTTAAGTATAAGGACACATACTTCTTTTCTTGGTTTGAGCCTCATAATGCAGCGAAATCTTAATGCTGCAACTTACATTAATGCTCTGGTGGCTGAATGGGAGCAAAGTTTCCAACATCTGAAGAGTGGCAGCAGATTAATCAATTCAAATTAATTACACATGGTATCAAAATCACAACGTCAGCCATCACATAAGGGTAGAAAGTTCAGGCGTCCACATACTTTTGGCCATATTGTGTATCAATTTTTCAGAGGAAATGCTGCCACCTTGTGGTGAAATTATAAACTGACATTTATTAACAACAGGGATATTTTCTCATAGCTTTTTCTAAACACTCATGTGAAACTGACATTTAATTGCAAAAATAACATTGTTTACTTTAAAAGTGAAATAAAAGTACAGAATATGTGGTCAATTTTATCATTTTTATCAGGAAAAATTCTACATACATCAATGTAAACCCAAACTGTCTACTAACTGTGTTAAAATTACACAACAAAGCCTAATTACCTATCTATCTATCTATCTCATCTCTCAGTTAATGTTGTAATAATCTTCTTTCTAATTATTAAAAAAGTCTGAACTTTGTTGACAGAGAAAACACACAATTTATAGGATGAAGTTTATTAAAAACTGTACATTGTGTGAAATGAATCTCGTGCGTGACGACTGAAATGTTCAACATTTGCGATCGTCGTTATTATCAATGTAGAAAATTGATTATTATTAATTGATATCAGTCTTTACTCCCGCAGATCATGTTTCAATAATTCATTTTAATCTGTTTTAAGTCCTGCTACAAATCCAGTCAGGTACTTATTTAAAATAAACAAAGTTCAAAAAATAAATCAATAAAACAATTTAAGAAGAACCTCATCAAGAAGACAAACATCTCTCATATAAACTGATTAATATTAATTAACTATTAATGAGCTGCATGAGCCTCCAAAACCCTTTTCACCATTTACAAAAAGAGACAATCAGTGATTGAAGGAAAGAACCCAAAGCACTTAAAAAAAAACCCTCATAGCATCACAAACCAATGAGAAAGCACTTCAGAATATATGAAGGCCATTATTATAATTATTATTATTAAAAAAAAAACAACATAAACAACACACAGATCAAAATATTCCCAAAAAAGTTTACAGTGAGCAAACAAACTGCAAGATTGAAACTACGTTCTGAAGGTTTGCATTTTATTTTGATAGGCTGAAAAAAAATTAAAATCTCTGCAAACATTATTTTTATGTTTGAGTTTTCCTTCTTCACAGCTGCAGCTCTTTTTACAACGTTTCTCCAGGTTTGTTTTCCAGGTTTGAAACTTTGTAAACGGTGAGATGAAAACTGTTGGGGAAAAAAAAGTTTTGAAATGTTGAGTTTCTTGAGTTTCAAAAGGGCGAATCTTCATTTTACGGATGTACATCTGCACTCATACTGCAGAATGTTCTTTCACAGCTCAGTTTACAACACATACTCTTCCCAGATCTGCCCACACAGCTGCCAGCCTGCGAGTCACATGATTTCTGGCAGCTTTCTCATCTCGCAGCTCTGGTCTGAAACTCTAAAACTCTGAAAACAGACAGTCTGAAAACTCCTGGAGGCAGAGGCGTTAAGCTGCAATCCGTTGTACTGGGAACTAGAAATAAAACGACCTCCGAAAGAAAAGTGCAACGGAACGGTCGACATTCAAGTCAGAAACTCAGAGTCTGTTTCTATGTTGTAAACTCAGCTGTGGAACAACAGTCTGCAAAACGAGTGCAAACGTACATCCGCAAAAGTTTCAAAATGAAGATTCGTCCTTTCGAAACTCAAGTTTCAACGTTTCAAAACTTTTTTTCCCCAACATGCTGTATGTGCACCAGTTTTCAAACCGTTTACAAGGTTTCAAACCTGGAAAACAAACTAACAAACCAAGAAAACAATGAAAATGTTGGAGAAGGAGCTGCAGCTGTGAAGAAGGGAAACTCAAATATAACAATAATGTTTGCAGAGACTTAAATTTCGTTGTCAGCCAATGAAAACATGATGCAAACCTTCAAAACTTAGTTTCAGTCTTGCAAATAGATTTCAAGCTTTCAAACAGAGTTTCAACCTTTCAAAGCTTTTTTTTTCACTTTCCAAAAGACATGATATTCATGTCATAGATTTAAGGAAGTGCGACTGAAAAGAAAATTCCTCCAGTAATCTTTATCACTGGATGAAAGAACAGAACTGAAGTGATGTCGTATCTACATATTTCCAGAAGTTCTGACAAGAGTTTCAGTAATTGAATACATCAGAAAAAATGGACCAGAATGCAGTGCAGCTGCAAGGCACCATGGGGTTTGTGTGACAGGATGAATTATACTTCTTCTCTCGTCTCTTCTTCATCCGTTATTCAATCATTTGAAGAGCAGAACAGTTGGCAAAAAGGACTAAAACTCCCTTTGTTGACATGAGAAGAAAAAACTGTGAGATACTATTAAAAACTAAATGGTAGAGCAGACACACACACACACACACACACACACACACACACACACACACTGCAGTGACGTGTCTGCTAGCGAAGGGATCGATTCCCTTTGAAGTTTTGCCTCTTGGAGAATTTTATACATTATTTCTCATAAGTCAGAATCATATCTGCATAAAATAATCTCATAAAACTCATGTTGATCAAGTTTTACACTAAACTTAAACTGTACATAAAATTTGCCATATTGGAAAATAAAAAGTGAATTGATTATAAGTATGATTTCAAAAATTAAGAAACTTGAAACTTGGATGAAAATGGATGAAATGTAATGTTTAAGCTATTTTATTTCTTCTATTCTTTATTTCTTTATTATCTTCTTTCTTCTTACTATTTACATCAGACGTTTCATGTAATGAGATGTTCGGTAGGACATCATGTTTGCTTTGATTGTTATTCTTTAGATTTGTTTCCTAAATATCTTTTCTTTCCCTCAGTGAGATGAATAAACTCTGCAGCAGAGATGCAAACTGGATAACAGCTACTATTATTATCAACCTACAACTTCATGTATAAAATAAGAAATATTTCCGTTTCTCATCATGTTTTGTTTCTCTCGTCTTCATCTGACATGAGAACTTTTCATAAACCCCGTCGAGGTTTATCACTTTCACTGCTTTGTGCAACTTGTGCTTCTTTTTTTCCCAGTTTTTGATCACTTTTATGTGCAAATAAACAAAAAAAAAACCTCTCAAGCTCTTCAGACTGGTTTTGGTTTGTTGGTTTAGTTGGAGTGGAGGGAAAGAGCGATTTTGAGGCAGCCCAGCTCACCGGCCTCGCTGCCCAGGACGCCCTGGACCCGGTAGTTCCCGTTGGTGAGCCAGTAGGGCAGATCCATGTTGGGCAGGTGGAAGTCTGACTGGGGCAGAGAGTACGAGCCCTGAGGAGACAGTATGACACGTCAAATCAAATAACTGTGTAATTAAAAAGCACATCAAAAACACAATATTACAACTTTAAATACAACTTCATTTAGAGCTGCAACTACTATTAATTATTTAAGTCATCTTTCTGGATGCCAAATGCCAAATATTCCCAAGTTTCAACTTCTCATTTGTGAGGATTTGCTGCTTTTATCTGTTTTATGTGATAGTAAACTGAATATCTTTGGATTTTGGACTGTTGATCAGACAAAACCAGCGATCTGAAGACGTCTTTTGGGCTTCAGGAAACTGTGATGGTTATTTTTCATCATCCCTCACTACCCCTTTATGAAGCTCTCTGATTTTGTTATAGCGTGTATATATTAGGGCTGTGGTCAACCAAAGAAAATCTTGGTCGACTGAAATCGTACATAATCTTCAACTTCAATGTCAACAACAAGCAGCAACACATTTCCCCGTTCTCTATTTCTCTGTTTAGCATCTTCAGGTTATGCTAACCCATTGTTGCTAACTTTGGAGCTAACCCCTTTCACTTTTCCAGCACTTGGGGAAACAACAGACGTGACTTTTTTAGCATTTATTAACTGACACACTGTAGTCTGTGCTGTACATTTACTGCCAGACAACTTACCGCTAACCTCTTCCTCTGCCCCGCTCGCATCCACCGTCACTTTCCTGCTCATCGCTCTTTCCCGCTCGCTACGCAAAAATACTACGCAATGACGTATTCCTTAACGGAGTTACGCTACCAATAGTTTCCCAGGCAACGACAGAGAGGTTGACTCACGTACCGGAACAGCGCTGCACAGAGACTCCCAAACGCTATCGATTTCTGAATGAATGGATATTTGGCGTTATTTTTGACATTAAAAAATATTTTTTTGGCCTGGCGGGAGTTCTTGTTGTTATAATTATAGGAGAAACACTGATTCAGGAAACGCTCGGTAAACGTTGAGTACAGTTAGACCCAGCAGTCTCCGTTAGGTTGGGCGAGTTCAAAGTTGTGAAAACCCCCGTTGTTGTTTCACATATCATTTGTTAGTATGTCCCCCCCGCCGCAGGAAATAATGGATTACTCCTGGAAAGCTGTTGATGTAGCACTTTTCTCTTTATGAAAGTAACATGGAGATTACTCAACCAATTAGAATTTAGTCGGACGAGAGCATATCGACCAACTAATGGACCAGTCAACCAGCAGACTACAGCCCTAATATATATATATATATATATATATATATATATATATATATATACGGAATATTTTCCACTGGGGAAATCATTGAAGAAGCAAAAAAGACGTTTATTTGTGTGTAAGACGTCGCAGTTGACTCACAGGTTTGAAGGGGCAGTGGCAGGGCAGGCCGTAGCTGTGCAGCGGCTCAGGACAGTCCTGACCAGGTGGGATCAGCTGGTTTAAAATCTCACAAGCATCCCTGTAGTGACAACTGCCCAACTCCTCCACACAGGGAACCTTCACCCAGAAACCTGCCACCTCCTTCTCCAGAGTCACATTGACCTGGAGAGAGAGAGAGAGAGAGAGAGAGAGAGAGAGAGTGAAGGAGGAAGAGGAGACAAAAAAGGAAATATGACAAACCTGAGGAGTGATGTTTTCTATCAAATATAAAAGACGCAAATATGGAAGGACTCGAAACACAAAGATGCAGTACACATGAGGGTCAATAAAGGAGTTTTAATAAACTAGGTCAAACAACAGGAAACAACAGCAGTATAAAAACACACACACACACACACATGCGCTTTATCAGCACAAAGTGTGATAAGAGAGGAAGGAGTTGTGAGGAAGTCACATTACTCTCTGGTTACCGACAGCAGCAGTGAGACGACTGTTAATGTTTTACACATCAGATCATGATGACAAATGTCAACGACAAGAAAACAACTTTTCAGTCTAAACTGACTGATGGAGGAGTTCATGTAGGATGAAATGACAGCAGCTGAAGTTTTCTACTGTTTGGCAAACATGTTAAAGTGATTATGATTATGATTGATCAGTAGTTTGTCTCTTCACACTGAACTCAGACTATTGTCAGCTTGGCTTCATGTCAGTTTCAATGAATGGAGTATTTATTAGAGCTGAAACTATTAAAAAAGTCTGTAAAAATTAACCAGCAACTACAAGTCATTCAATACCAAACAGTCATTGTTTCCAGTGAAGATGTTTCTCTTTGTCCTACGTGACAGTAAACAGACATTTTTTGGGTTTCAGACAGTTGGTTTGATGAAACGTGATTTCTGAGCTCTGGTAACATGTGATGAGACTCAATGACGCAATGATTAATTGAAGGATTTCTTTGCAATTAAATACCTGTTTATTTTCTCTTTCAGCCGCCGCAGGACAAGATGCTTTACTCCTTAAATAACTTAAATAGAATATGTGGTGTTTTAATCATTGTCCAGTATTTAAAAAGATTAATAAATCCAAAATGTTTAACCTGGTTTTCCTGGTTTATTTCATCCTGTCGACTGTTTCAGGTTATAAATTTGATTGATTTGTAGCCTCCGATGATAAAATCTGTAAAAACACATTTTTAACACAATAACACACATTACACAGTTAACAGTCTGAGTAGCATTCAGTCTTTTTTATGGTTTCACTGCATGTTTTATCTTTTTTTGTGTGCAAGAGTCTCAAATTCTTTTACTGTTTACATTTGTTCTGTCTCATTTTTAACCTGTGAGTCATCTGTAAAGCCTGAACCAGAGGTGACATACAAATAAAGTTTAAAGTGTGAAGTGCGTATCAGACAGTTGTAAGTCCATCTGGTATGTGTTATCTACAGTTCAGCTCGTACTCTGTTACTATAGTAACAGCAAATATCAATGTCTCTTGCAGGCTTGATAGTCTTAAGTAAATATCAGCATCTGGGGTTCAAATCCAACCTGTGACTTTTAGTGAATGTCAACAGTTTCTCTCCTTCCTGTTTACTGCGTCATGCTGGATTTCATGGATAATTTAGTAACTGGTTGCTAGCAGGTCTAACGAAGAAGTAAAACTACAGTAACCATAACACATTTTGATCTGGATCAATCTGCATGATGACCAAAACCAAGACAACTGCTACTATCTTTACTTTATGCAAATCAGAAACAACTCTCTGCTTCATCCTGTACTGTACTCATATTCATTCATTATATAACTGAAGAAGTAAATCACTGAGATGCTTTTATGATACAAACAGAGGAGAATAAGTGGGTCAGTTTTTACTGTTACACATGTGATCGGAGACAGATTACTGTACACGTGAAAATCTGCTGAGTCATTTTGTTTCTTTTACACATGACTGCAGCTTTACAGCATCATAAACCCACTTCTGCTGGGTTCAAACTAAACAAGACCTGCAGGCAACGCTGAGGGAGAAGAAAACAATTCACACGTTCTTTGGGATCTGAAACTGCAAACTTCCCGTCACAAGCTTTAACCTCGATTTAGGGGCATTTCCAGAATATTTTAATTCCAGACAGAAGGGAAAAGAAACTAATCACTCAAATTAAATAAGATAATTTAAAAAAAAGTTTTTGACCTATCAGAAGACAGTTTTGCAGAAGTGGTTGCCAGAAAAACCAGACAAGACTTAGAAGACTTCTAAAATTGAATTTAGGACATAAAGTACTGATTTAACAGTCGTCAGGTTGGATAACAGCATCAGATACTTTTTCAGGACATGTGCAGGCGCTTTAATGTCTTTCTCATTTCCTCTAATTTTTACTTATTCTTATCATATTTTTTTTCGGCCTCCCAGTTTCCTTTTGATTATGAATCCAGTCAGTTTGAATCCTGAGCTGCTTGCAGCGTCTGATCTGCTCACATGCAGCTCACAGGATCAGCAGCAGATCCAGACACGCCTGATTCTGCTCCACACACAGCAGAGGGGCAACAACAACCTGCTCGCTGCAGACAGCCGCGACATTACACAACACAGTTAAACCGGTCTTGAGCAACACAGCAAAAAAAAACACACCTAATGATTACTTCACCAGCTGAGGAGACTTCTGCCTTCAAATCTGACTTTACGTATAGACTGAAGTGTCTGTTTTAACAAAGATAAGCCCTGAAAAGTTCTTATGTTGGTACTGTGTGTGTATAGAAAGCATCGGTGTACTTACAGACAGAGGAGCGGTCAGCTCAACAGACGTGGATCCGGAGGCCGAGGCCGTCAGGTCACCCGGGATGGCGATGGGATCCGGAGACACTTTCAGACTCTTCAGCACGGCTGGATCGTCAGGCTTCCCACAGTTCTTCCAGTCAAAACCCAAAATCTGTCCACAACACACAGGGTGAACCAGTCAGTCAGTGTTTTGACATCATTTGGCCAAGTCTTACATTGTAATTTATATTTTTGAGTGTTTTTCTGTCCTTCCAGGGAAACATAAATCAAGATATTTAGCAACTGATTCTCTGTTTTTTCACCACCTACACTTATGAAGGAGTGTTAGGCATCGTAGCAGAATCCTTCACACTGTTTAAACCCACTTCCAGCTTCGTGAAACCTATATTTTTCTAATGAAAACTGAAAAAAGGGCAATTTCACTGATATTCTTCCATCCAGGCCACATTAGTCCAGGTCTAGATCAAAAACCACTACACATAGACGTGTCAGATCTGGACTAGATGACCAAAGTCCAAAATTTGTGAAACTTTTATTCTATTTGTGAAAAACACAAAAAAAGATTTTACTGATATTTCTCCATCCAGACTACATTTGACTCTTTCAGTTTTCAGGCGTTTTCACTTGTTTCATTATTTATGTTTCCTTTAACTCCGAGTAGGAAGCTAATTTAATCACTCTTGTGTTTGGTACTTGTAGTAAATAAAGCTTCACTTCAGGACTTTGACCCAGATGGACTGTCTCACTTTAAATGTACTGTTGGTTATTTGTTAAAGATAACAGCTGTTATCATTGTATATTTCAGTCAGCTCAGATTAAAGATTAAAGGCGGATGTAGATGTGTTAAAGACATTTAAAGCAGCATAAACAGTGTAATGTGTCAGTCTCACCTTTACGTTGGTGACTCTCTTGCAGCTGACCTGAGTAATAACTGCATTCAGACTCAGTATCACCGCGAACATCAAACATTTATCCATCCTGCTTCCTCTGAGCGCAGAAAACGACACAAGCCGGAAGATGAAGAACCCGCTGCGGCGGCAGACAGACGTTAAACTGACCGTTAACAAAACACAACTGCAGAGAGACTCTGCGCTGCTGTGCTTCCGTGTTTACTGTGAGTCACGTGACCGCCCCGCTGAGTCACGTGAACTGTTCATCGCTTGACTTCAGTAGGGGAGAACGGGGTACCATGAGCCACTTTTTTTACATTTGATGATTTTACTGCGAAATAAAAGTGTATTTGTTTCAAATAATAGTTACTATATATAGTTCAGGTTGTTGTGTACCCATGGAAATTAAAACACTTGATCTAATTATTATGGTTTTAGAACAATGAGCCATCAAAAAAGTTAGTCCTATGACACAACTTACCCCAAAGTAGGGGTAAAATGAGCATGGGGATGGGGTAAATAGTGCTACCAAAAATACTGATATAAAAATATCACAAAATCAAACAATTTTGAGATAATTTTGAACTTCATTGATGCCATCAATTTAACAAAGGCAAAAAATCATACTTTTAATTAAAATTATATGTTTGTGTCTTGTTGTTCAACATGTTACCTAAACATTTTCAGTAAAGATTAAACTGTGATCTTTGTGTGTTAGCCACAGAAAGAATGTGTGTGTAAATGTGCTTTTGTGTATACAGACCAGTGACAAAGGAAAATCTGGTCCAGGTCTGAATGCTGGACCCCCACTGTGAGGGGGTCTGGGGGCTCTGTTATGCTTTGGGGGGAATTTTGCTGGCATGGTTTGGGTCCACTTGTCCCCTTAGAGGGTAGAGTCACTGCAAATCAATACAAAGTAGTTCTGAGTGATCAGCTTTATCCTATGATGAAACATTTCTATCCTGATGGGAGTGGTCTCTTCCAGGATGACAATGTCCCAATTCACAGGACACAAGGGGTCACTGACTGGTTTGATGAGTATGAAAATGATGTGAATCATGTGCTGTGGCCTTCACAGTCACCAGATCTCAACCCAATTTTACACTTATGGGAGATTTTGGACTGACGTGTTAGACAGCGCTCTCCACCACCATCATCAAAACACCAGATATCTTTTTGAAGAATGATGTTCATCACTCCAGTAGAGTTCAAAGACTTGTAGAATCAATGCCAAGGCACATTGATGCTGTTCTGGTGGCCCAACACCTTACTGAGACACTTAATGTTGGTTTTTCCTTTAATTTGTCACCCGTCTGTATGTACAGCATGTTTGTGTGCTCTTACAGGTTTTAACAGACAACATCACATCACTCAGATTCTGGCTTCTCTCAGTTGGCTTCCTGTTCATTTTAGAATTGATTTTAAGATTTTACTGATCACTTTTAAAGCACGTCTGGGTCTGAAGTTCCAAGCTACATAACAGATATGCTGACCCCGTAGATCCTCCGGTGCCTGCCTGAGGAGATAAGGCTCGCAGAATCAGTCACTTCTTTTAAATCACTTCTTAAAGCCCATTTTTACAGACTTGCTTTTATGTAATGTTGTCTTTAGATCATCTTTCTTTTAAACTTTTTATCATCTCTTTATTGTCTTTCTTTGCCATTTGGCTGCCATCTTTTTAAGGTCAGATCTGTTATTGTTTTCTGTTTCATGTCTTTGCTTTGCATTGTACTGCTTTTGCTTTGTCTGTCAAAGCACTTTGTAAACTCTGTTTTTAAAAGGTGCTTTATAAATAAAGTTATTATTATTATCTTTAAATGACTCAATAAGTACTTTTTTGCCAGTATGTGGAAATGTGGATCTTGAAACACTCTGTAATATTTAGAAGTGTTTTCCCAGAGGAAAGGAAAATTCAAGATATGATCTCTTCTTTGTCCAGCATATTTCTCTTAGATATAACTGAGCTCAGTTTCACATCAATATGAGATTTTGACCATTTTCTCCTGCTTCTTAAATTCAGCTACTGAGAAATAGTCTCCCTCCTGTCTCCCTCTTGTAAGATCTTAAAATGCCCTTTTTTTCCTCTCACTGCACTGATCTTTATTTATCTGAAATAATCAGCTGTTGAGATAACAGTAAGATGCAAAAGAAAACATGATTGGCTTATAAATGAGCTTGCACAATATCAGAAATTTGTCTAGTGATTATTTTTTAAATATTCTTTTTCAGTGCACATCAGGTTTGGATGGATTGTTTACATGTTTTATTCGTATTATTCATATAATGGCAAAATCAGCAGTTTAATTCCGGCTGTGGACCTTTGTTGCATGTCATCCCCTCCATCACTCTCTCCCTTGAATTCCTGTCATCTCTCCACTGTCCCTATATTAATGAATGACTAAAATGCACACATCAGGCATACATAAGATGTATTTGATACCAAATGTAGACAATATTTGTGTTAGGACAAACAAGTCAGAATTCAGCAATCTCTAAATAAGATGATAATTTATTTCTGATGAGACAAAGAAAAGACTACTGTGAGCAGCAATTTTTTCCTCTGGGTGGCCACTGGGAGGTGCTGCGACCATTTGAATTTTGTAAAAATGAAACATCTTGCTGTAAATCTTTTTGCAGCCCCCGCACTGGCTGACAGCAATCACACGCAGTTATATATATATATATATATATATATATATATATATATATATATATATATATATATATATATATATATATATATATTCTATAGTTATATAATGTTTATATATTAAGTACAATGTTAGTAAGTCCAAATAACACAATTTAAATGCATTAAATCAGAGTAGATATGGAAGTATACTTGTATATGTTTATTTTCACAAGGGTAGGGTGGGAACATTTGGGAACATTTTTGACACAGGAATAAGTTCAGGAGGAGTGAGACTTTGAAAGTGATGTTGATATTCCAAAGAGAGGAGTTCCTATATATCTACTAGCTTTCATTACACCATCTGCGACGGCTACAGCCCCGGGCATCATCAACTTTGACTTCAACACCTGTGCCAGTAGATAACACACAGACAAACAAAACATGAATTTAGTTGTAAGAAAGTTAGAATACTGATATATTAAAATAATCCATAACTCTGGAACTCACTTTTATTGTAAATCTGATTTAAAATCCCCACTCACATATGAACACATGAAATACTGTATTGACTGGTAGATAGTTATTTTAATGTAAATCATAATATTATCCCCTCTTAAGTCACATCACAATCAATAACAATACATTCAGTTATTAAATAAATATAATTATCCTTTTAAAATCTCATTTGATTATGATACAGTATATGCATATATTAATGGGGAAAAATAAACAGTGTATTTTAATTCACTTAATTTCCTGGTTCCTTTATTTATTTCGATATTTTTAATCCATATAAACCATCCAGAGGCAAATTCCATATTGTGGATCCACCTACATACCTGAAGAGACTCGGCTTTGCCGTAACGGCACCAGGTGGCAAAGTGCTCACAGTTCCAGTCAGAGATACTGTACTCCACATCCTTACCCACCCACGAAAGGGCTACTTCCACAATTTCCTTTATTGGCCTTGGTTTGTATGTGTTGTCGAAAAGGTTTTTTACTTCCCACTTGTCGTTGTTGACCACATCCTGGAGTTTTTCTTTCTTTACTCGGGCATTCACGAAACCTTCTGAAAGCCAGATGAAACCAATCAGTTAACTAAACTTCAAGAATGTCTGAAGGACATAAAGAACTTGATCACGTGCAATTTTCCGCTACTAAACTCTGACAAAACTGAAGTTATTGTGCTTTACCCTAAACAACTTAGAAACATATTTTCTAATGATATAGCTACTCTAGATGGCATCAACCTGGTCTCAGGTTACCTTTGATCAGGATATGTCCTTTAACTCCCACATAAAGCACATTTCAAGGACTGCCTTTTTTCACCCACGTCATATTTTCAAAAGCCAGGCACATCTTGTCTCAAAAAGATGCAGGAAAACTAGTCCACACATTTGTTATTTCTCGGCTGGATTATTCCAATTCCTTATTATCAGGCTGCCCTAACAAGTCTCTAAAGACTCTCCAGCTGGTCCACAATTCAGCTGTACATATACTGACAAAAACTAGATCATATTTCTCCCATTTTAGCTTCTCTGTATTAGCCTCCTGTAAAATCCAGAATAGAATTTAAAATGGTTCTCCTCACCTACAAAGCCCTTAATGGTCAGTCAACATCATATCTTGAAGAGCTCATATTACCCTGTTACTCCTCTAGAACACTGCGCTCCCAGATGCAGGTTTACTGGTGGTTCCTAGAGTCTCCAAAAGTAGAATGAGAAGCAGAGCCTTCAACTATCAGGCTCCTCTCCTGTGGAATCATCTTCCAGATTCAGTCCAGGAGGCAGACACCCTCTCTACAGTTAAGACTATGCTTTGATAAAGCTTATATTTAGCGCTGGCCAGGCTCGCCTTGTACCAGCCCCTAGTTATGCTGCTATAGGCCTAGACTGCCGGGGGACTTCCCATGATGCAGTGAGCTCCTCTCTCCTCCTCCTCCTCTCCATCTGTACGCATTCATGGCTTCTTCCCCAGAGTTTTTGCTATAGGCCTAGACTGCTGGGGGACTTCCCATGATACTGTCTGCTCTTCTGCCTCCTCTCCCTCTATACATTCAAGTCCCATTAATGCATGTTACTAACTTGGCTTCTTCCCTGGAGTTCTGTGTTTTCTCATCTCACAAGTATTTCCTCTCTGCCTCGAGAGCTGTGGACTCTGGATCTGTGGCTGAGGACTGCCTGCTTGACACTGCTGCTACTATTATTATTATTGGTCATATTTCTATCATTATTATTATTACTATTATTGTTCTCTCTCTCTCTCTCTGTCTGTCTCTCTCTAGCTGCCCACCCAAGGTCTGGTTCTGTTTGAGGTTTCTTCCCGATAAAGGGGAATTTTTCCTTGCCACTGTCACAAAGTGCTTGCACAGGGGGGAAATGTTTTGTCTATGTAAATTTAAGAGTACTGACTAAACCTGCTCTATGTGAAAAGTGGCCTGAGATAACTTTTGTTATGATTTGGCACTATATAAATAAAATTGACATGACTTGACAGTACTGGCACTGAAATATAAAGAAATGACTCACCGGGACCTAACAAGTGAACAACGTACCCATCACCAATGTACACAGCCCAGTGCTGATAGATACCACGGATGATTTCTATCAAGTCACCAGGACCTGGCTCCTTGGCTAGCAAGGCACCCTTGGATTTAAAGATCAAGAAATTAGTACATCTGGATACAAATCAGATCAGATTTGACATTGCTGGACTCTAGCAGAGAGAGAGTTACCGTACCTGTGTTCAAACATACAAACATGAAGAGGAAAACATTTAATCTGTAGCTTTCAAGCTTGTTTGCACTGAGCGTCTAAATTATATATTGAACTCCATTTGGGCAATTTGTCAGTTTTTTTGTCCTGCATTCTTAAAGGTTCCTTGTGGAGCTTTTTTGTGGAGTTTTTGACCTCTAGTAGGGCTATGGAAGAATTTTTTATGAGCGGGTGAGTCCCCATTTTTGGAGTTGTGCACACGGGTGACACGATACAAGTCCTACAAATCATTTCACAATATTCCTCAGATCTACAGGTGGCTGTAATCTGCAGCACAACGCAGAAATGTACAAATGAGATCCATAAAAACGTCTTTCCAGAAGCTGTCGCCCTACCAAATAGCTGAACTTTACATTTCACATCCCTCTTTTCATCCCTGCTCTTGTCTCTTTCACATATTTCATCAAACTGGATTTAACATTGTACATTGCATTTGACATCCACTGTTACATAATTTAATTAGTTATTGTACATACACTTCTTTTCTTTGTCCATAGCACAGTTTAATATTTCCTTTGTACAGTCAATATTTCACTTCTAGTTTTATATCCTATTTCAAAACTATTATTATTCCATTCTGTAAATAGATTAAAATTGAATTTAATTGTAATATTACTTTGTTTATTTTAATTTTATTATTATTACCTTACTTTTGTTCTATTTGTATTCTTCTATGTTGAAGACTCATTCTTTGAATGCTGCATACTTGGCTAATAAAACAGATTCTGATTCTGAAAAATGTAGTGAAGAAGAATAATACTATTGTTGCTCCTGTCTGCCAGGCGCCGACACTAAACAATAAGATTCACACAATTCCTACACAAACAGCAGTTACCATAAAACATGTAAAGAACAAATCAGGAACTAACTGTTAATATAGTAGCTGCAGAATGACTCTATGTAGCAGATGATCATATAAGAACAGATAGTTTGATACTGAAATATCTAACGGTCAGCTCCTGGATTGTTGTGAATCTCCAAAATGACCATTTAATGAGAATCATTTTCAATGAACTGATTCAGGTGTTAAAAGTTGCAGCGTTGTTTTTCTATTTGCTTGTGTTTTCTCAAGTTGAAGTGTTATAATCACTCTTGGCCACTGTAAAGTTTTCTTCACAATTTTCTCATGAACTACTGTACAGGCACATGTATCTCATGATTATCTATCACTGACTCATCTGTCATGCAGACACTGATTCAGACAGAGAGGTAAAAATTCTAACCATTTTCTATTAAACAAAATAAGTGTTCAGACTTGGGAGAGGTACGTGTACTCTGACTATTTACTGTGATTCAAGTAATCATAAGATTTACTCACCATTGTGTGTGTTCTTAGAGTTTTGGCTTGGTTTCACTTTCACTTTCACTCAGCACCTGAAGGAACAAAACATGGCATATACAAATGATAATAAGTAGTAGTGTGTGTTGGCAAGATCGGCAAGTAGATAAATAAGCTAATATTAATTTATTTCTTTTCAGTGTATTAAATTAATATGAATTTAAACAGATATTACCCACGATATGTCACATGTATTTCTTATGGTTTACTGTGGTTATTTTATATTGCATGATTTTTGCGTGATGTTTACTGAGTACCTGCGCCCATGGACGTATAAACATATTAATAATAATACATTCATGCCTGCACCTGGTTGATCTAAATTAACAAAAATAAAAAAAGGGGTAGGACTAGAAAAGTTCTCTACTTCATCCTACGCCTTTGTCGAACATTGAAAGAATATTATTTGTGTGGCTTACTGAAAGTTTGATGGTTTTTTTGTTGTTGTTTTTTTTTTGTTTTGTTTTGTTTGTTTCGTTGCCAGTATCTTTCATTTTGTCTGGAGATTGAGACAGAGAGGAGAGACGAGAGAAAGAGACGAAAAAGTAACCACAAGCTCCCCAGCGCGAATATAAGAAGTCTCCAAAAGTCCTACAGCGCGACACATACAACGATTGTTTGAGTTAAAGAGAACAAAGTACTCTTGAGCACAAGCGGTGAAGACTAGTTACTGCCGTTTTTTTCCTCTTCTTACCAGTAAGCAGCGGAAGTCGGCGGCCCACAGAATATAGCGGCTCCCGAAAGGACGAGTGAGCAGACCGAACGAGCCTCGCGACCAAGGAGACCCTGCGTCTCCCTGCGTCACTGCGCGGTAACGTCAGGCCAGATTCCCCCGCGACACGTTGAGCAAGGGGAAAGTTTCTCCCCTCTCCCTAAAAGGAAAAGAATGTACACTGTGCAGCAAAGGACACTATTAGGGTCAAAGTTTATTACTTTTAAGATTTCCTACATTTTAATATTTCATAGTTTAGCGGTGTACCTTTACTTATTAGTTTAGTAGTACACTTATTAGTGTTATAATTTTAATGTTTTGTAGTGCAACAGCTTTAAAGCCAATTGTATTTATTGCAGTTTGTAATAATTTGTAGACACAGCAGTTTCTGTGTGTTCCTTGGTTGTCCCAGTGTTGTTCTCCACCAGATTCTGTAAAGAACCCCTAAGTCCTCCCTTCTTCAACCCAATCCAGCTACCTGCGCGTTCATGTGAAAGAGGAGGGGTTGTTAATTATGAGTGACATCATCAGAACCATGAATGAAGTACTTCATATGATATGAGATGAAACGGTGAAACCAAATACCTGCAGAAAACTTCGGTTTAAGGAACAGAAAAAAGTCATATTCAACGAAGTGAAATGGAAACGAGCCTGTAATCATACAACAGAATAAGATGTAGAAACACTAGAAATAATTTCTACATATTAAAAGTTGGCTAAGGCTCAAAATACATGTAGCAAATAATATATATGGCTTAAATATAGAGGGAGTATTTTTGCTATGTAGTTGGATGGTAAAGAAGCCCCCCACGGATTCTGCTCCAGATCTGCTCCCCTTGCCCCAGCTTGCCTCAGTTCCTGGTTCCCAGCTACCAGTCCAAGCTTCCCCAGAGCCTGAATTCCCTTTTCCTCGCCTTAAAATAAATACCTTGTTCCTACCATATCCCTGTCGCCTCACCTGTGTCTGCATTTGGGTTCACCTGATCCGCCCCACCTAATATGAAGTACAGGTCAATGTTATTATGTCATTGATCGCAATATGAATAGATCAATAAAGCAAAATTAGGCCTACAGCATGGAAAAACAGGATGAAAAAAATGCAGATAAACTAATAACATATGAAGAATGTGATCAGGAGGGTGACTTCCAGGTGACAGACAGGACCTGAACCACATGACCTCTCACCATGGAGATCTGGAAAGTCTTTATCTGGTCCCAAACGAATTCTGGAGCGGTTCATTTATATTAGGAATGTGATCCGACCACCATTTAATCCAAGTAAAATCATCAGTAGCTAGCAGCTAACTGGAGAGTGAGTTGAAATCCGAAATGGATTGTGTAATGAAATCTGCTGCATTCTTGAAATTTGGGCAGATAGACCTTCTTCAGGACCTTCTACCTATACACTCAGTGTAGCAGCTGGTAGTACATTTAAATTCTCAAACAAATAACTTTTTATCATATGCTTTTGTGATAACAGGGCTGACACAATGAGCTCGTCTCAACTCAAAGGAAAATCATTAAAGGAAGAGGATGCTTGTTGTTTCACCATCAACTTCATAAAAGGCTGATTTCACTTCCTGGAAATGATGCAACTTTTGGAACAGTTCATTATCACTGCAGGGATCTTTTCATTCAAAGTAACAGGGTTGACGACAACTGGTGGACCCGACTGAATAGTTTTTGTTTTCTTATAACATTTTAAAGAATAAAGAATTATTATTATTTTAAATTAATAATTATTAAAGCAGAAAAATCATATTGAAGGAAAGGCAATTTTTACATTTTTGCAAGATGCTTCACAAAAGTTTGAAACTCTTTAAAAACAAAAGAAAAAATGATTATTTTTTGTTGATTTGAATGAAGAATAAAATATAAAACATTATATATATATTATATTATATTGTCCCTTTGTAATTGATTAATTAAAAGTTTAAAAAAAAAAGAAATAAGCAGAAAATGCTGTTGTGAAACATCTATAATAAGTTTTCTTTTTTATTTTTTTTTTCTTTTCTTTGTTTCTTTCGTTTAGTTATATTTAGTGTTGCTTTTGCCTCTTTTGGTTCAGTATATTTTGACTGATTGTAATATTGGTTGATTTGTGTTGTGAGACGAACCCACTGCGCCTGAAGGACCTCGTCAGGTGTATTAATGCTGTCTCTGTGCCCCCTTTATTTAGCTTTAGGTACCAGGGCTGTACTGTGTGGGGGCTCCAGCCGTATGGGTTGTTGTGCACCTGCATGCAGATAAGTATTACACGGCACCTTGGGGTGTTAGTTTGCTGTGTGTGTGTTTGCAGTGGTGGCAGTGTTGTGCAAACACATGGTGATATAGTCGTGGGAAGAAGAGGTTATCCTGTACCAGTCAGCCTGGCTTGTTAATCATATGTTTTTGTTTTTATTTTGAGTGAGGAGTACTTTGAATACATATTTTTTTATTATACGCACAGACACAGCATCATCGTGAGGGTGTGTGAGGTATTTTAAACTCTTAAAATAACTACTTGACAGATTTTAACTTAATTATATTAATAAATTGGTCTCTGGTTGTATCACAACATTACTGTTGTTTTTTTAGGTTGATCTTTTTAAATTAATTTTGATACAATTGTACTCGAAGCCACGTCTCTGTTTAATTTCTTTACACTTATCTGTGTGTTGACCTGTATAGAGTAGGTGATCTTGGGGGGAGCCCAGGTTAAGGTGGGATTAGCCTTACCCTCCAGTTGGGCAGGTCACACTAAGATAACAGCTTATACCACACAAACGTTTTAACCTGAATACTTTTATTGTCACTGCAATGGAAATCTACACCAGTACTCATAAGAAAAAGTCACAAGGACAGATATATTTTCTCTTAATTGTGTGTCTAGATGAAACCCTAAATTCTTCCTTTATAGCTCCTTACTGCCCTACAAAGGCTAACCGAGTAACAACAATTTTGGTCAAAACTGAGTTATGACTGAAATTGAACTTTTGGATATCTGTTTTATTTCTGACAAAATCTTCCCGGTTCAATCTTGCTCTGTTCTGGAGAAAATAGGGTGTAAAAACTGCAGAAACTACAAAATCCAACTAAAATCCAAGACAATCACAGTAGTAGGTCTCTCTCTCTCTCTCTCTCTCTCTCTCTCTCTCTCTCTCTCTCTCTCTCTCTCTCTCTGACTCATCCTTCCTTTATTCACTGCAGGTAATAAACTAAATAAATGTTCATATTTTAGAGGTTTGCTTACTGGGAGCAGATAGTACAACCATAGGCAGACGTTAAATAATATGCCTACTTAATAATCGTACATGGCACAGCATGAAGCCAAGTATAATTTATATAACCTCATCTCGATATAGCTATACAACAAGTATTACAACAATTTCAAAATTGGCTAAATTGCCTCAGGAGGTTTAGCAACAAGGACTAGGTAGTGTGGTGTAATTTTATAAGACTTATGATGTGCTGAAAGAAAGGTAAAATACAATGCAAATGATTACTGTTAAAATGACAAACATTAAGTAGAAGTGTGTTGAAAGTATACATCACAGAAACTTGTGATTGATTTATGGGCACAAAGTATGTTAAAAATAATCTCACTCAGTTCACTGGATAAAATTGTATGTGTGTTTGTATTATACTCAGTGTTTTTTTGTTTTTTTTTAAAAAGAGTGGCCTTGGGAAAGGAACGAGAAACGGGGATGTGGGGTGGCAAGAATGGCTGTGGAGAAATGATAGCCAGGAGAAGGATTGGAAATAGTGGTGTAAAGTGACCAGGTGCAGTTATAAAAAATAGAATGACTAGATAGAACTGGATATGCCAGGCATGTCCAGTTCAGCCCAAAAAACCTATTTTTGGGGACTTTGGGTCTGCAACAGGTGATGTAGAGAGATTATAATGGTGTAATTGGCTAGTATGAAGAGGTTGGACAATAGGCGTGCCCTATATAAGACAAAAGATATAAAACTGAGGGCTGCATATGTGGTGAGCCTTGTGTGCACTATATATTATTCTCCTTTTTTGCTGGCATTAAAGTACATTGTGCTGCTCTGAACTCTGACTCCTGATGATTCTTCTTTTTTATCATCAAAGAGAAGTTTAGTCCTTGTGCTGATCTGAAACTTTTTTCAACTGAGATCCAAAGATTGGACACATTAGTAGGACAAGTGATATTAGTGTATCTGAAATGATGTATATTGATTATTTTTCATTCTGGTTGTGCTGCTGGTTTTCGTTCTGGATGAAAATGTAGCAATGGAAGCGTTTATCTATCTGAGACAGCTGATACAACATCAAAATCTGATTAACTATGATACCAGCCATGTTTTTGGTTTGAGATTTTATGGGGGGCATTGGATATGATTGATTAACAACTATTGTCGTGTCAGATTTTCATGTCCGAGTTTCTAGGCTCAGGACGTGGTCTTTTATATCATTTGGGTCTACATTAGTCACACTTTTTGTCCAACCTCTTTATACCAGCCAATTACACCATTATAATTTCTTTACATCATCTGTTGCAGACCCAAAATCTCTAAAATAGGTTTTGGGCTGAACTGGATATGCCTATGCCTATCCAGTCATGCTCTTTTCCTTTTTTATAACTGTTTAGGGTCACTTTACACCATTACTGCCAAATCTTCTCCTGGCTTTATTTTTCTTACAAGTTACTCTTGCCATTTTACACCCTTATTTCTTGATCCTTTCTTGAGTTTATTTTTTTTAAAAAGCGAAGTTTAATACAAAAGGTGACGTTAAATATAAACACACTTATATTTTGTCCAGTGCTCTGGGTGTGTTTTCTGTGATGTATACATACAATATAATAATAATTCAACACCCTTCTACTTAATGCTTATCATCTTAACAGTAATCATTCGCATTGCATTGTATCTTTCTCTCAGCACATCATAAGTCTTATAAAATTACACCACATTATTTGTATCAAAAATGTGATTTAAAAAAAAAGAAAAGAAAAAAGTGTAATTCCATCCTCCATTAGGCCACATAGGGTAGCCAACAGAAATCCCTCTGAGTTTTTTGACAGTTACATTTCATTGATGCAGCTTTCTTGTGAGTATGTAGGGCCTTATCTCTGTCGCATTCCAGGCATAATAGAAAACCAGTTCACAAAACCCAATCAAACATTAAGTTCTTCTAATTTGACAGGACTGTAGATGTAGGAGTCTATAGGAACACTCCAACATTTTGAGAAATACACCCATTTGCCGTCTTCCCCAGAGTCAGATAAGAAGAATGTTATCATATCTGTGTGTACGAGGACTGGAAGGAGTCGGGAGCAGCTATCGTAGCTCCGTCAAAAGTGAAGAAATACAACTTCCAACAACTCCAGAACTGATGCACAGAGATTAAATTTATATCAATCCTCTCGTCTGACTCTGGGAAACGTGGCAAATAAGTGTTTTTCCCAAAATGTTGGAGTGTCCCTTTAAATAAATTGCAGTGTCCAAATTACACTCCAAATAAAAGACACAAAACTGAAGCCAACGAATTACAGACAATATCCAAAACAAAAGTCAATCAAAAGTATAACTCAATATAGTTGATTTCTCTGTAAAATCTACTTACTATTTTAAGTGCTGCTGCTGTGTCCGGGAACGAGGAGGAAAAGGAGGAGAGCGACTGGTGTTCCTGAGATAAAGAAGACCAGGATATGGGAAGTGGGAGGAGGCATAATGGTCCATATATGGATAACAAACCAGTTCATATAGGGATTGTTTATTTCCTGTCCTTTCAAGGGAATTTGTTGCCACGGTCTGTACGGAGCCTCACATAAATACATAAATACAGTACACATCCACAACATAACTACATGAAAGACATCCATACAGGATATATCACCATACATAGCACATATACAGTCATCAAGGTATTTTGTTTAGCAATGTTATGCTATGCTCTGCATGTAATAGCTTTGCTGTTGAGGTCTGATAGGCTGGGGGTGGGGAGGCCGATAGTTTTGGAGAATCACACATATGCCTCTCATATTGGAGGCAGTTAACATGGTGAAGAAACAGGGGGAACAGTAGAGGAGAATGAGTTGAATTATGGTTTCATAGAGCAGGAGTAGAAGGTGCTTCGAGTTTGTGTATGTCAGTGATGTGATGTTCAAAGCTCAGTTTATTGTCCAAAGTGAGTCTGAGATATTTGAAGCTCTCCACCATCTCAACAGTCTCATTAATGATGCAGGTGGGGTTGTGGGTGGAGCTGTGTATGCTGGAAGTGTTAAAGAACAGGTCTTTGGCTTTGTGTCATGTGTTTAATGCTGGCCTATCGACACATTTCCAATGTCGGTATCAAATCAGGGGAGTTTTAAAGCAGAGGCTCAGTTACCGTACCTGTGTTCAGACATCCAAACATGAAGAAGAAATTTACTCTTTACCTAATTTACATATTCAGCTCAATTAAGGCAACTGTTCAGTTGTTTGTCCTGCATTCTCACAGCCCATTAATAAATTTAATGGTAATATTGCTTTGTTCATTTAATTATTATTATTACTACATTACTTTTATTCTATTTTTATTCTTCTATGTTGCATTTGTGGGAGTAAACACCAAGGCTCATTCTTTGTATGCTGACCAAGTAAAGATGGGTGTAAACAACGCAGGATTAAAAATACTTAAAAAACTCTGTTTTGCAAATATTTTATGAAGAGATCACAAGGACATAACTTTTGTTTGTTTAAAAGAAAACTCCACAGAGCGCCTTTAATGTTTGTGCATTATTGCACTATTGTTGCTCCTGTCCACCAGGCGCCGACACTAAACAATAAGATTCACACAATTCTTACACAAACAGCAGTTACCATAAAACAAGTAAAGAACAAATCAGGAACTAACTGTTAATATAGTAGCTGCAGAATGACTCTATGTAGCAGATGATCATATAAGAACAGATTGTTTGATACTGAAATATCTAACCGTCAGTTTCTGGATTGTTGTGAATCTCCAAAATGACCATTTAATGAGAATCATTTTCAATGAACTGATTCAGGTGTTAAATGTTGCAGCGTTGTTTTTCTATTTGCTTTTGTTTTCTCAAGTCAAAGTGTGATGATCTCTCTTAACCTCTGTAAAGTTTTCTTTACAATTTTTCTCATGAACTACTGTACAGGCACATGTATCTCATGATTATCTATCACTGATTCAAGTAATCATGGGATTTACTCACCATTGTGTGTTTTTAGAGTTTTGGCCAGGTTTCACTTGCCAAGAGACTCAGCACCTGAGGGAACAAAACATTAACAAATATCACTCAAGAAAAGTTTGCAGAGATCAGACATCCTCATATACAGAGAGAATAAGAAATAAAAGTGTCCTACCATAAACTGCCCCACCTCTCTTATAGAAGAATGTAAACAGGTCTGGCTCCTGACTTCCTGTTATGAACAAGACACTTACAAAACCCCCTCAACTCCGACAATACCACTCTGGGAATTTGACCTGAAGAATTCCCAACAAATACACAAGTTCCTTTGTATCTTAATACAAAAGAGACCATAATTATTTCACTGGTTAGTAAAAGCTGTAATAAAAGTTGCAATTAGATTGCTTTGTTACAGAAATATATTCTATAATTTTAAAATATTACTACACTGACAACATCACCAGTACAAGGGGAGGATGCCAGTGAAACCCACAGGAAGTGTGTGTGTGGACAAAATATTATGTCCACCCATCAGTGGTGGAAGAAGTACTCAGATCTTTTCCTTCAGTAAAAGTACCAACACAGAAATATTAAAAAATACTCCATTACAAGTAAAAGTCTTGCATGAAAAATTCTCCTCCAGTAAAAGTACATAAGTATTATGAGCTTGATGTAATTAAAGTATTGCAGTAAAAGTACATAAGTATTATGAGCTTGATGTATTTAAAGTATTGCAGTAAAAGTACATAAGTATTATGAGCTTGATGTAATTAAAGTATTGCAGTAAAAGTACATAAGTATTATGAGCTTGATGTAGTTAAAGTATTGCAGTAAAAGTACATAAGTATTATGAGCTTGATGTAGTTAAAGTATTGCAGTAAAAGTACATAAGTATTATGAGCTTGATGTAGTTAAAGTATTGCAGTAAAAGTACATAAGTATTATGAGCTTGATGTAGTTAAAGTATTGCAGTAAAAGTAGTGGTTTGGTCCCTCTGACTGATATATTATTATATATGACATCATTAGATTATTAATAGTGAAGCATCAGTGTTAGAGCAGCATGTTACTGTTGTAGCTGCTGGAGGTGGAGCTAGTTTACACTACTTTATATACAGTTAGCTAGTTTAGTCCGTGATCGATCAGAGGAAAGGACGTCTCATATCTCTAAAAACATATTTCCTCATTTCCTCTCTCCTCGCATGTTTCCTTGTGTCTCTCCTGCATCCTCAGTGGGAGGCTTTAGACGCAAAGAAAAGAAGCAAGTGAGAGAAATGTGGATGCAATTTAATGGACTTCAGTTGCACCTAATGTAAGAAAAATCTCCAAACTCAGATTCCCTCTGGGGATGTGCTTAACATATTTAAACATGGAACAAGTATCACCATCATGTAGCCAGTTACTGGTAAGCACTGGTTTAACTGTTGAATACATGGTTGAATTGCATTTAAGTGGTCCGTTCACACAACAGTCCTGCAAATTTTGATTGCATTTCACCTGTAAGTGGTGCTACAGTACAAATAAAACTTTAAATGACTCGGTGAGCAATTCTCTATTAGCACAGATTTTTTTTGTCATTAATTGCGACTGTGGATCTTGAAATACTCTGTAATATTTAGAAGTGTTTGGCCACTGGGAGGTGCTGCGACCATATGATTGTTTTTTTAAATGAAACATTTGCAGCCCCAGCAGTAGCTGGCAGCAACCACAGGCAGTTATATATATTCTACAGTTATATATTGTTTATACATTAAGTGCAATGTTAATAAGTCCAAATAACCCAAATTAAATGCATTAAATCAGAGTACATATGATAGTATGCTTGAATATGTTTATTTTAAAGTGTAGGATGGGAGCAGCTGGACCCAAATGCAGGACACAGAAGCCAACAGGAACTTGAGAATATATCTTTATTCGAGACTCAGGAACAGGATACAGAAGTGCAGGCAAAACCAAACCAAACAAATGATCCAACAAGACAGAACTGAAACACAGGACTAAAATACTAACTGAACTAACAAGGAGATGTGGTGCAGGTGGGGAGATGGGCAGAGAAGCTCAGGTAAGGGGAGTGAGATGAAATAACGGGAAAGAAGCTGATTGGCTGGGGAAAACACTGGGGACAGGGCAGGGCTAACAAGGCTGATGGGGAAAAGCGGGCCGGGAGGAGCCCAGGAAACAGTGCTGATGGAGGAATAAGTTTAAGGAGAGTATTGCACTGAGGGACTTGATGACATGTCTCCTGAAGCAGTGGAATCTAGAATAGTAGCAGCTCCCACTCTAACTACAGCCTCTGCAGCCTTCAGCACCTGTGAAGATAACACACAGACACACAAAACATGAGTTTAGTTGCAAGAAATGTAAAACACTGATATTGAAATCCCCCCTCACATATGAATACATGAAATACTGTATTGACTGGCAGATAATAACTTTAAAATCATAATAAATCATAACACTTCTTTCCCCTGCTGGCAATTGTTCTTATATGAAGAATACCTTTTTATGATTTTAAAGACAATTGTGAGGCATAGAAATATTTTGCAGTATTCATCACTTGTAATGTGACTGTAACTTCTGCGGTTTTCCGGTAGTAAAACATCCTGCTACTTCCACCTTAACCACTGACAGAAAATATTATTTCCATGACCAAGTGTTCCATGTGTATTTTACTTCATTTAATTTCTTGGTTTCTTTATAATTTGACATTTTAAATCCATATAACTCATCCAGAGGCAAATTCCAAATTGTGGATCCACCTACATACCTGAAGAGACAGGGCTTTGCCATAACGGCGCTCGGTGGCGAAGTGCTCACAGTTCAATTCGGTGACACTGTACTCCATATCCTTACCCACCATCGAAAGGGCTTCTTTCACAATTTCCTGCTTTGGCCTGGGGTCCCACTTGTTGTCGTGTATGTTACTTATTTTCCAATCATCTTTGTTGACCACATCTTTGAGTTTTTCTTTCTTGACTTGGCCACTCACAGAACCTCCCAACACAGTTGATGAAACTCCTAAACTGTGTATTTCTGAGTCTGTGGGCATGACAAAAGGCACACAAGTTATACAAGGTAAATGCGCTGAAGATTGTAACATGTTTTATGATGAGTTTTGTATGTAAACTGTTCAGTTTATTATTTAAGTTCATGAAAGTTGAAGAAAATGTTGGTTAGTTTAACCAAGTAAATAATCAAAGCCTGCCCTCAGGTCTGCAGAACAATGCATCTTGGCTGCTATATGATGGTCTTTACTGGGACTGATCAGTGTTTGGAAGTAGCAGCACTGGCATTGCAGTGTAAAGAAATGACTCACTGGAAACCAAGTGAACAATGTAGCCACCACCAATGTACACAGCCCAGTGCTGATAGCGACCACGGAAGATTTCTATCAAGTCACCAGGTTCTGGTTCTTCCTCCTTGGCTGCTGAGGCACCCTTGGATTTCAAAATCAAATCAAGAGTTCAATCAGACTTATTGTACCTGAGTTCAGACATCCAAACATGAAGAAGACATTTAATCTGTAGTTTTCAAGCATGTTTGCAAGTGTCTAATTTACATATTCAGCTCCATTTGGGCAATTGATCAGTTGTTTTGTCCTGCATTCTTAAAGGTTCTCTGTGGAGTTTTTGACCTCTAGTAGTGCTATGGATGAGGTATATTAGTGGGTCTCCGTTTTTATGGCGACAGGTGATGCAATACACAGTTAATATAGTAGTTGCAGAATGACTCTATGTAGCAGATGATCATATAAGAACAGATTGTTTGATACTGAAATATCTAACGGTCAGCTCCTGGATTGTTGTGAATCTCCAAAATGACCATTTAATGAGAATCATTTTCAGTGAACTGATTCAGGTGTTAAATGTTGTTTTTCTATTTGCTTGTGTTTTCTCAAGTCGCAGTGTGATGATCTCTCTTGGCATCTGTAAACTTTTCTTCACTATTTTCTCAACTGTACAGGCACATGTATCTCATGATTGTTTCTCACTAACTGTCATCTATCATGCAGATACGGATTCAGATGGAGAGGTAAACATTCTAACCATTTTCTCTTAAACAAAATAAGTGTTCAGATTTGGGAGTGCTATGTGTACTCTGACTATTTTCTATGACTCAAGTAGTCATGGGATTTTCTCACCATTGTGTGTGTTTTTAGCATTTTGGTTTCACTTTCCAAGAGAATCAGCACCTGAAGGAACAAAACATTAACAGATATTACCCACGAAAAGTTTGCTGAGATTTGACATCATCGTATACAGAGAGAATAAGAAGTAATAGTGTGTGTTGGCAAGATTGGCAAGTAGCTAATAAGCCAATGTTCATTTTTTTCTTTTCAGTGTAGCCAAAGTAAATTAATATGAATTTAAACTGGCCTGTTTTTGTCATCAAATGCTCATTGGATTTTTTTTCCTGTTAAAGATTTTCGCCTGTCTAAGATTCACTGAAAGGTAAGAAGCAATTGCTTGATAACATCAACACATATCTTCCAAATATCATTCCTCAAAGTAAGCAAGCACACAACAGAACTGTTTTTATCTTACCTTAAAATGTATCTGCAAGTTTTAACACAAAGACGCACCTGCTGACCTGTGTTGTATTGAAGTCGTTTTGATGATTTGGCAGCTCAATGAAGCTGTAACTGATTGTGTGTAACTATGCATCCTGGGAGTTTAAATTTATTTGAAGTGGGTGGATCTTCAACTCAGATCTGATTGGCTGGCATATTTTATTACAGGTGTGTTGTTTAAATACAGGGCAATGTTCTTGTAGCACGTCCCATGAAATGCAAAGCAAAACTTAACAGTCATGTCACGATCATGAAACAGAAAGTAAAACAGAGAGACTGCAATATGTTTAACCATTAATATGAATAGATCAATAAAGCAATTTATAGTACGGAAAAAAGGATGATAAAATTAAAGTTCAAGGTCAACTTTATTTTTCTCTGAAGGGGAATTGGTTTTGCAGCAGGAACTGCAACTTAAAACATGAAACATGAAATCATCATCCTACAAGTAGGCCTTCATACTCATGATGGGCAAGCTACCTCCTTCTCCCTGCGTTGAGGAGGGTGATGGCTGCCGGGATGAATGAGTGTTTGTATCTGTCTGTCTTGACTGAGGGGAATTTGAGGGTGGTGCCAGAGGGTAGAGAGTGAAACTCCTGATGAAGAGGATGGGTGCCGTCTTCACCACCTGACTGTTATACAGAACAGACAGGCTACTCTGCTGGACACCTTGTATTCACTCTTTTTTCCAGTGTATTCTTGGATTTGATATTTAGACTGTCACACCAACAGATGAGGTAAAATGATGAAATTGACTCTATGTAGGATTTATAAAAGGGAGTCATCAGGGACCTGTCAACATGAAACTTAGCTTTTAGTTTCAAGTATTTTTGTTGAAAGCAAAGCTTATCTTTCACTTTCTCACAAGAACAAAAATTTAGACCCACTCAAGTGCACAAACAATGTTGCCTCAAAGGAAAACTTGGGTATTTGTCAACCTGGACCCTATTCTCCCATCATTTTGTGTCTAAGTGACTAATGGGGGCAACAAATAATCCGTTGTTGCAATAGCGTCCCATCAGTGTTCATCCACTAAAAGTGTTTGTTTTTGCCTCTGACAGACTCTTATTATAAGTGTCTGACAACATTATGGAAAGGACCACACAAGAAATAAAACTGAAATCTCAGTGTTGTTATCAAAATCAGTTAAATATTAAATATTCACACACACACTCACAGACACATGAAGCAGACCGCAGGGCAGAGAGGTGGACACAGCGAAGTGAAGAGAACATTTTACTCGATTTGACAACTACACTCATTACTGTAAATGCAATAAAAGCTTTGTGAGTAAAAAGCCAAGAAGTACTTTATCAAACCACCTGATCAACAAGCATAAACATGTAGAAAAGTGATATTCTCAACTGCTTTGCCCGCAGTGTCCCATCCACTGCCGGCATGTTTTACATGACCACAGTGCGCTGGTTAGGGTAATAAAACAAAAGCTGTAACTGTTTATCTTAGTTTGCCACGTATCTTATCTTATACTCGCTGAGACGACTGCTCTCCTCTCCAAACCAGCACCCCATCAAGCAACTTCCAGGTGCTGACAAACCAAAAGGACCTGAGACACATGACCTCCTCTCACAATAGAGACCAGGAAAGATTTAAAAAAAAAAGGCAGTTAGAAAAGAAATACAAGCTGAGAGTGCCATGGTGAAACTGCATCATACTCACAGTAAAATACAGTACATCCACACACACATACTGGGCAGTGTGCAGTGTACCTTCATCAGTGGTCTAATGTACTTGTACTTTGGAAGGCAAGCATGAACATGATTTACTGTAAATTGGTTGTAGAAGCAGAAAACAGTTATTCCACACTCACCCATATACAAGATCTCCATTAATCCATGTTTAAACAAATGTTCATATGTTGATTTGATTTTAGTCATTCATAAAATGAAACATGAAACATGTTGCGCCTTCGCAATTGTTTAGTTTAAAGTTTTTAAAAAAATGAAATATAAGCCTAAAGTGCCATGATGAAACATGCATAATACTTCATCTGAGCCTACTTTATTCTTCATCCTTTATTTGGATCCCTATCAGCCTCTACAAAGTGATCACTATTATTCCTGGGATTCACACAACGACAGCAACAATAAAACAAACAGCAATTTAAAATCACATTGATCAATAAAACACGAAAAAGCTAAACAAACCAAATATTATAGAGATCAGAAAATTAGTGGAACAGGATTGTCAAAATAGAAACAAAAAGAAAATGTACCCTGCTGTGGAGAGTTGCTTGTAATTACTGTCAAATAATGTTTATATAAAGTAATGATTATTAAAATTATGTTTTTGTAAACCATTCTCACATGATCTTATTTTTTTGTACAATATAAATGTACCAGGGATCTACTATAAATAGATTGGATAATCACATAAAATAAAAGCTTAAAGCTCTCAAGATACTATTAATGGGTGTTGAAGGAGGGTAATGTGAATGTAATTTTACATCATTTTTCTGTGTTTTACATCCAGAAATCTGTACTTTGATGAGGAGTTCTTGTGGATTGATTGGATAATCCTATGAATTTACCAAAGATTACTGTATGAAAACAAGAGAATCATTTAAATTACGTAATTTTAAGGTAGTTCTGCAATCTTTTTCATTTTTTGTGCTGATTTATACATTTGTTTAACATTCCAGCGATGTTTTATGATGAGATTTTATTTTTATTTTACAATGGTTGGACTGTAAAAATGTAGACAAAGTCCAAAGTAAATATCAGTATTTTTAAAATAAATCTCTGTAGAATAACTAAAGGTTTTTTACTGTTATACTGTTATTTGACGGTAAGTGTTTGGGAACTTTTGCTGCCAGAGTTTTTACCATTTTTTTATGTTTGTTTTTTTTTTTTTTTACAGTGCACTTTCTCTTGGTCAACCTCCTTAATATAGAAAGATTGTGATGAATCTGTGGTGATGCTAACCTGTGATAATTTTGCTGGTTCAAAATTTTCAGCAAGCTCCTCTACTGACTGAATGAATAAATTATTAAATTCATTTGCAATTCCTGTACTGTCAGTGCTAATCACTCCATTTACTTCCAGCCCCATTACTGATTTTTGTTATCTGGGCTTAACTTTAGTAAGACTGTTTAGGTGTTTCCAGAGAGAGGTGCTATTTACTTCAGATTCCACAATCAGTTGTGTAAAGTATGTAGTTTTTGCCTTTCGAAGTTCCCTAACCACCATATTTCTCAGACACTTAAAAATGAGAAAATCCGTATTCAATTTGGTGGACAGTGCAAGATCTCTTTTTTTCATTAACTGGCAAATATCATTATTCAGCCAGGGTAAAGAGACTCTTCTTTGCTTGCATTTAAAGATTTGCGTATATTTCTCAATCAGCTCAGTGAGTATTTTTATCACAATGATGTAAGTGAGTGAGTGAAAGCTTTAGTTTAGAAAGTTTATCAGGTAACATTCATCACTGTTCCTGCTGTAAAATCAAACAAAACATTTTCCCCTTTGAGAGAGAAAGTGAGATGGACTCTGGATTTCACAAAGGCACATAAATCCTTCCAAAGGCTTTTACAATGATGACGCTGACAGTTTCATTAGAGTCCTGAAGTGGCAACAGTCTTGACAGATATTTGTAAGATAGTGACTAGAGAGATAAAACCTGTGAATGAACTAAAAGAAATCTATTTTTAGTGTTTCCCTTCCTGGCAGGTGGTTCCCAACCTGGCCGAGGCTCAGGACTCCCATAGTGGTCATGAGACGAATCCAAAGGGTCAGAAATAAGAAAGAAAGAAAGAAAGAAAGAAAGAAAGAAAGAAAGAAAGAAAGAAAGAAAGAAAGAAAGAAAGAAAGAAAGAAATAGGCAATAAGAATAAATATGTGTTGCTTTATTTCTTGTGAATATTTTACTTCAGGCCTCTTAAAATCATTCAGTCAGTCTGAGAAGAAGAAAATATCATTTAACTGGTCACAACTTTTAGTTTGTCACAAACAAATCTATTTTCATTCCATATGAATTTATTTATGTAGTATTTTTAGGTAGTTATTTTTTATTCATAGTGTTTATAGTCTACCAGAAATAAATAAAAATACTTTTATTTGACCTCAGGATTTCTGAAATCTTTATTACAGTTATTATTACCTATGAAATACTAGACCAACTAATACTGATTAGCAGTGTCATGATGATGATGATGATGATGATGATGATGATGATGATGATGATGATGATGATGGCTTTTTTTCACGTTTATTTATTTAGGGAAGTTTCACTGAGAGGCATCTTATTATATTAAGATACAAAATGATGAAAATGTCTTTTAAAATGTCCTGTAATTGCATAATAGCGCCACTAGATGCTGCTGTAGGGCAGCTGTTTCCCCATGTAGACACACACACACACACACACTGTAGAAATGTGTCTAAACAGCTCAGTGTTCAAAGGTTGACCTTTACAGCTGATCTGAAGTCTCTGGAGGAAGCAACCAGTTTTTTTAAAAAAAATGTTTTAACTAAATTTACATTTACAGACGTCACACTGAGGATTGAACAGGTCATGATGCAGGTGACGTGATGTGAGGTAATGTCAGCTCTGATTGGTCAAATGAGCTCAAAATGTCTACTGCCTTTTCTTGTAACTTAAATTACAATTGAAATGATGGTGACTGGATAATATTATAGGCAAATGTATAATAATAATAATGTAACAGCTACACTGCAGCATTAGGCTTATTAGGCTACATAGATACCACAGATAATAAGCTACAAGGAATACAAAGTGCTTCTCAAAAACAAGAACATAAAACGAGTAAACAACAGTGATTTAGACACATTACACACAAAAAAACAGCCACTCGTTTCTTCTTGCACATGAAAACAGAAAACAAAATAGAAAAGGTTTTTAAAAAGACAAGATAATTATACATTAATGGTTGTTATAAGCTTTTCTCATTTTTCCCTGCTACAAAATGAAACTTGAATGCAACGCGGATGTAGCAGCTGTAGCTCAGAATGATCGAAAGTCGAATTCTCCCTTGAACGCACCATGACACTCTGATGGGACCTTAAAGTGTCAAAAAATTGACCACAGTGTAATAATTGTCATAATAGAAAGCTGCAAGCTATACAACATATAAAACGAAGTAAAACAATCAATTAAAATTGACAGAATTTTTTTGTAACCGCGTCCATCACCTCCGCACACGTGCACAAATGGTTTGGTCCGACTATGCCTGCAGCACTGAGAAGGGAGGAAGAGGAGAGAGGAGGAAGAGGGGGGGGGGGAGGAGGGGTTTAGGGGGAGCCAGATGATGCTGTCAGTGAAAGGAGGAGGAGGAGGGGGAGGATCCTGTCCGCCGGCAGCAGCAGCGCGCAGAGCTGCCCTCCATCCCATGTGTTTGGAAGAAAATTAAAAAAATAAATAATAATGGGCTCGGATCCAGACATGTGCTGTTGAGAATAGACCTCTAGTGTTGCTTTATTTGCTTTTCTTTTTTTAAAAAATCGCCTTATCTGCTTAGAAGGAAACCAAAGTGGGAATACATTTTCACTCTTCTCCTGAAAATGCTTCCCTGCTCATCATCCGCGCAGATGGAGGGATGCGAGGAGGAGAGGGGCGCACACATGCAAACAGAGGTAAACCGATAAAAAAAAACACACACACACACATCCTGACGAGTTTTTGCCTCTGATCCAGTTTATTCTGCATGTAAATCACTCTAAATGTGTTGAAAAATATCTGTTCATGCGTCTGTCTGGTTCAGATGGGACATTTTGCAGGCTAATTTCAGCCGGTATAATTCGCCGGCCGGCTTCTCCTGGAGGTTATTGTAGACATCAAAGAGCCGGACCCCTCCCTAAATTTGTCGCTCTTCTCGCCATTTAAGCAGAGAGGAGAAATTATACCTTAGTTTTGTATCAGAGATTAATTTTTCTGATGGTTTCATGAGCAAGTAACGAGATTTTTTAACGGATTTTAGTCTCTTTTTTTAAAAAAATTATTGTTATTTTACAGGGAAATGTGCTGAGAAGAAAGAGTCTGATTCTGGGCTGTAATCTGACTTCATGCTATAATGAAAAAGCCTCGCCTCAGGTTTGAGCTGATATTTAGCAGAACTAGTTTATATGAGGCCTCACATCTCTTATCTTGTGGAGGATTTAACCTTAAAGATCCAAATATAGCAGATATTGAACCCCCAACCCCTTTCAATGGTCATGCCTTGCTTTATTCACATAATTAGCCAGGGTACTGAACACACAACCTATTAGCCTTCATCAGTGACCTATAAGGACTAAATTAAACCCCTAAACCAGTCAATGCTGGTGCCTTGCTTCATTCACTGGCTTAAATTGGGAAGTGAACCCTCAGCCTTCAGGGTTTGCAAGTGTCTTGCTCTCCCCGTTGACTCACAAAGAGAGAATAGAACTCGCAACCTTTCTTTGCTCTACACATTAAGTGAATTTCTTCTTAAACCCTGTCAGTGTGAGTGCCTTGCTCTAATCACAGAGTTACTGGGAACTGAACCCCCAACCATTAAATGTGTGTTATATACACAGAAATTGACCCTTTTTGCTTCCCATTGCATTACATTGGGAATTTGACTCCTAACTCCTTCATGTGTTGCTCCAGTCAGAGTATCAGATAATATAAAACACCATTTAATCAGTTAGCACCCAACAACTACAATTCCCATGATTCTTTGCAGTGGCTAAGCTAAGTACAGGCTGGTATATATTTTTGTTTGACGTCAAATAAAATAATAATCTTTAGCATGAAGGTTCATTCTTGACTTTTAAGGAAAATGCATATTTAACAAGACAATCTAGGCTCAATGGTCCATTTACTAGCTTTCAACCACATTTCACGGTCTTCATTAAGTAAATGGAGCTCAGTCATGCATGCTATCATGCACCTGACCACCATGGTTCCTTCCCATCACATGACTGAAGTTCCACACTCAGGTCTTGTGATAACAACTGAGCTGCAACTCCATTCACCGAATGAAGACCATGAAATGCAGCTGAAAGCTACAAAAGCTAATAAGTGCATCTTAAAATTGATATTATTTTGTTACATATGACAAAGTGTTGAAATTGTACAGTTCTATGTAGTGGTACATACCTACTAATTTATCTTAGAATATGGACAGTAGAGCTGAAATGATCAGTCGATTAATTGCTTTTGATAATTGATTAATAATTTCATTGAATTTTCAAGCAAAAATAACAAACATTGCCCAGTTTGTGGTTTCCAGTGAGGCTGTGCTCCTTTTCTTTGTCATGATAGTTAAGTGAATATTGCATTTTTTCACTACTCTGACATTTTATTGATAAAACAATAAAGCGAGTAATTGAGAAAGTAATTAGCAGATTAATCAATAATGGAAGTTATCTTTAGTTGCAAGTCTATGGACAGAAAACATAACATGTCTCAGCTTTTTAGAAAGACAAATGTGAGAAACAGATCCAATCCCCAATATCTACACAATTCCAATAAGAAATAATAAATTTAAAAAAGTGCAGAAAGAGATTTTGCATCTAATATACTAGCATAATATAATTAGCAACATAGCTAACTTAGCGTAACATAAAAAAACAGACTTTCTTGTTTCGTCCAACTGTTACTGTCCAACATGTGAGCATTGAAGGCTGAAATGTATTAAACCTGCGAGCCATCGACCATCACCGGTCACTGCCACACTGCTGCACCAGAACCGAGAAAACAACAGAACCGAAGCTACAAGCTAATTGCCAATGTGTTATTGTTAAAATTCAAATGACAGTCAGTTACTGTTCATATTTATATACATGTCTGCAGGGAGAAAAACTGTAAGATGATTCGGGCAAAAGCATCTGTCTTCCTGTACAGTTAGAGTAGTGTTGTGTATCCTTCTACTCTCTAAGCAGCGCAGGGAATTGAACCGCTCACCCTGGCAGCGGCACTGCCTTGCTGTCTGCCGGTGAACCCGCTGCCCTCGCTGTGCTCCTCAAGGGAAATCTGAGCTGACAGTGTGTGAGACTGCAGGTAGAGCTGGGAGAAAGTGGGCCAAGTGCTTCCTGCTGCTGGAGGAGACAGAGAGAGAGAGAGAGAGAGAGAGAGAGAGAGACAGCTGGATGCTGAGCGTCCTTTTTGTCCTTTTTATCTTTGAATATCGGGGTGGATATGTCGCAGTTACGCCCTTTTCAAAGTCGCACGTTTTAACCTTTAAGCCCAATCAGGCCAACAAGTTATTTCATTAAATGTCATAGATTGAAGAAGTCATGGAAGAAGTACTCAGATCCTTTACTTAAGTAAAAGTAACAGTACAGCAATGTAAAAGTACTGAATTACAAGTAAAAGTCTTGCATGAAAAATCCTACTTTATTCAAAGTATTACCAGCAAAATATAATTAAAGTATTGCAGTAAAAGTAGTGGTTTGGTCCCTCTGACTGATATATTATTATATATGACATCATTAGATTATTAATAGTGAAGCATCAGTGTTAGAGCAGCATGTTACTGTTGTAGCTGCTGGAGGTGGAGCTAGTTTACACTACTTTATATACAGTTAGCTAGTTTTGCTGCAGTCACATGGATTCAGGTGGACAGAAGAAGGCAAACTGGATATCATTTTAATGGACGAGAGCAGGACGGTAAAATTAGGTGAAGCCAGCAAAGAATACTGACAGTGATAACGGTAGACGACTTTTTCCGTCCTCCGCAATGGAATTTACAACCAGATGTTACATAGAAACAGAGAAGCTGACATATGGAAGGCAAAATATGTCACTTTATTAAGTTTTATTATTTTTTCAGAAAGTTACCATTTAAATTCCCAATATGTGGTTAGTTTATCAAAATAACGCCTGTTTGGAAATTTGCTTCTATGTTTTCGGAGATGTGGGGGAGCCACTGGTCGAGTCCTGCCATTCCATCGGACTGTCCAAAAGGGGTTGTCCATCTGCCGTCTGCTGTCTGCCTGAATCCATACGAATGCAGCTTTAGTCCAGTTGTTCCTAACCAAGGGCTCACACCCAGATAAATCTGAGGGTTATGATACATAAATCTGTTTTCATACTTTTTCTCTAATCTTTGATTTTTGCTGAAATATTGGATCATTCGAACATTTATTGAAATGAAAGCATGTGAGAAGTTTAGAGGGAAAAATCACTATTTGGTGGAGCTGTTAACAACTCATAGACATGTGAAATGTGACCCCGACTACACACTGCTTTTTGTAAGATGTCAAAAGCCAAAAAAGGTTGGAAACCACTGGTTTCATCTTTAACAATGTGTTGTATTTTAAAAGCTTGTTATATTATCCATTGTGTCAAATCTTCATCTGTAGTGACTACTCGCTGGGCTAGTTGATGAACTACTGTAGCTGGCGAGCTAACTGCTAACTCAATCAGAGTAGTTCCCTATTTCAGCTTCAGTTTCCTTCCTCCTGGCATTTTCTTTAGGCTTGCACACAATGTCGTTCAAAAAAAACGTTATTGACGAGGGAAAATAAAGCTCTGTGAGCAAACTCTGTTAGCATGTTAGCTGAGCTCAGTTGCTAGCAGGAATTGACTTCAGTTTATTCAAAAGACATATTTGCACCATTGACTCCTGTCTGCAAACCTTTGCTCTTGTGTGGAATAGCTTTTACTTCAATAAATGAGGTTAAAAAAAGTGAATGGTGGAACACAGTTTACAAGCTACAGTAGCTTCCTCCATTTTTTTGGACAATAAAGTCGGCTTGATATTGGTCAATGTGCAAATTCATGAGATGCAAAATATCCGTGTGGACTTATTTTGCCCTCTGTGATTTTGTTGGAACCAAATTGGATTTGGGTCAGATGAAGCATCGTGTTACCGCATAATGTAGAATAACTAAAAGATAAACAAGGAACAAAATGATATAATGAATGGTTGTACATGGAGTCAGTCATGTCCTCTGATGGTTGTTCGACCCTGAAGAGACAGTTTTCTTTGTCTGTTGACTGTTATTTTTGTTAGGCTTTATGAGTTCCAATTACCATTTTAAATGAACCGTGTGCAGCTTCACCGTTATTGACTGTGGTCACTCAGAAGGCCACCGTGGATCTCTGTCCTGAAAACAAAAGAGGCAGAAGCTTCGATACTGGCTAAAAAATGAGATGATGTCATTCTCTTGTTAACCTGAATTTGAACAGAGTGGGAGGGGAAGAAAAAATAATTGATCATTGAGTATAAAATCACCACAAGGAGTTAGTTGGTTAGGCAGAAAACTGGATCTCGGGTTAGGGCTAGGCTAATTTGTACTTGTTAACCTCAGTGACATTTGCAGTTGCTGCTGCTGTCAACCAAGTTTCATCCCTCTGACATCCAAACCAGGATTCTCCACAGCTGCTCACCCTAAATTTAGCACAACAGGGGATACTTACATCAGATCAGAAAATTACAGCCTTTTTGCCTTTTGTAAGGCAGCCGTCAAGTCAGCGGGAGCAGAGGGAGTCAGTCTGTTATCAGAAGTGATAGGTAGTCAGTGTTATTGTGAAGGCCAGGCAACATTTAGAGACGATAGAGATGGGCAGCGCAGCCTTCAGCAGGGAGGAGGATCAGGCACAATGAATATTTATATGGAGAGCATAGAGAGTAGAAATCTGCCTCGACTGCACTTTCTTAAGTCTCCTGAGACTGAAATGTTGGCTCCCAAAATTTCCAATTTTTTGGTGCGTTTGAAGATCGACAGAGGCTGCTCTCCATTAAAGCCACAGTCAGCATGTTGTGAGCGGTTTATTTGAACCCTGTAGTTTCTTGTCATGGCCACTGGACACCAGTTGGGATTGTTATTTTAAATTTTTGTGTGCAATCTATTTTGAGGTTTATGGTTTTGAAAGCAGCATACAAGAAGACAGTGGGCCATTCTGACAATTCAAAGGAAAATCTGGGATCTAAAAAATGCTTTAGTTCTCTCTGCAGTTCAGTTTTCCAGTTGAAAATAATGTCATTCAGACTCTGGTGGCACTAAATAAAAGTCAGAGAAGTTATGAGTCAGCTGAAGAGTTTTGCTCACAAAATCAGTTCTTTCTGTAGGTTATGGACCCTGGCTGGTACCAAGGGTAAAATTTTTCATATAGTAGCTTGTGCACTGAAATTATTCATTGAATCATTCATATTAATAATTCAGTTTAGTATAGGGGTTTTATTTGTGAGGCTGGAGGAGAGGCAAAGGTCTTGGTGGATTGACAGACCTGACTGCAGGTCTTGGGATGTGGCATTTTTTTCTGTTGAGGAAGAAGCTGAAGCGAGTAGACATGAATAAAGTAGATATACAATAAATAAAAACAGTTATTTAAAACTAGTTTTGGTCGAGTTTTGTCTGCTGTAACATTGAACATCAATTTGATTTTATATGTGTTTTTGCATACATTTGCTATATATTGTGATGATTAATATATTCTTATCATGATCTAGATTTCAACCACATTACCAAACCTTAAGGAAGTCTGTAGCTTCAGTATCTCCTGCTACTATCAGAAACATATTAAGTCATTTGAGCAACACGTCAACATAAACAATCAAATATTTGTTACCAGTCAGGCTCCATGGTTCATCATCTTCAGCTTTTAAATACAGACCAATAAATTTCAGGTAACATTTGGGGATTATAGTGTTTTGTGTCTTCTAACAGCCAAGCTTCTAAACTGTTGTACAGCCTGTGGTTGTAAGTGACTCACTGTGTGTGTAACTGAACGCTGCTGCTGGTATCAGTGACCTGTATATTCAGTCTGTTGTGGAACATGATCTCACACATTGACCCCGCTGTCTGCTCCCGCAGTGCAACAGGCTGACGGAGGAGAGAGACGAGGCCGAGAGACAACTCAAACACATCAAGAGAGGTGAGTCCGCGCTTCCTTACACCTCCTCAGACTCCTCCGCCATCACAGACACCAGGCGTCGTTCAAACTCACAGAACTTTATTTTAAAGTGTAGATCAGACGAACGTGTAGGTTTGTAATCAGTTGGGGAGGCACAGTGAAGTTATTTAAACTCATGGGGTGCTTCTCCAGATGTTCAACCCCACATTTTTAGCCACTCTCATGGCGTGGCTGTAGGAGTTTCAGTGCTGCTTGGTTGGTCGGTCCACCGCTTTGTTTGAGACTGAAATATCGACCGTTGGATGGATTGCTATGAAATTCTATACAGATATTCAAGATCCCCACAGAGTGAATCCCAGTTCCTTTAGTGATCCCCTGACTCTTTTTCTACCACCGCCAGCAGGTTAAAATGTTCACCTATCCAGTTCAATATCTCAACATCTACAAGATGGACTGACAGAATATGTTGCACAGACATTCAAAGTTTCTAGACGATGAATCCTTATCACTTCCATGATCCCTCGACTTCGCCTCTAGCATCCTCATGAGGTTGACATTTTTGCTTCAGAGTGAAATATCTCAACAACAATTTGAAGGATTCATATTAAATTTGGTTCACACATTCATGTCCCCTACAAGATGAATTTAAATAACTTTGGTGATGCTCTGACTTTTCGTCTAGCTTCATCTTCTGGTCAAAGTCTACATTTGTCCAGTGCTTTAGTTTATGACCACATACCTGCAAAACGAATGATATCTCCATCAGCCTGAACTCTGCTTTGTGTTTAGTGCTAATTAGCAAAAGTTGCTATCAAAAAACTATCACGCTAACCAAGGTAAATGCTAAACAACAGCATGTTAGCATTGTAATTGTGAGCATGTTAGCCATGGATGTTTTAGGAACTATATATAAATAAATAAATAAATATATAAAAATTGCTCACCTGGCGTGTAGTCCAAAAAAGTTTTCTAGCTTCTGCATCGTGCGTCCCACTGAATATGTATAGAAGTACTTTTTCCCACTCAACCCAATGACTTTACATTGGGATGATGTCATAAACTTTAAAATCATTTTTCTGGGATTTGGGAAAGTTTTATGAATATAAATCGTATATTATACGAAAGCATTATACTTCGTATATTTAACATTCATAATAGAAAGAGTAACATGGGGGGGGGGGGGGGGGATGCTTTCCTGTTGTCCTTACAACTGTTCATAAATCTAACAGTGTGAGCTCATGGTGTGGTCATTGGTAATGGCTGCCAATGAATGGCTGGCTTTGGATTTCAAAATAAATCCTATTATCTTTATTGATAATAGGATTTATAAGTGAAAACTTTGACAATAGTTGGTACTTAAAGGATAATATGGTTTATTACAACATGTGTGTTGTTCTTATAGTTTTGTCCATCATTCTTATCAGTAATGATATCATTTCTGACCAAATTAATTGCTAAGATTTGGGAGACATCATGGGGAGATGGGGAGATTGGAAACAAACCTCGAGGTTAATCAAACTTTTTTGGAAAAGAAAACAAAGGCAGGCTGTAATGATCCAAACATCCATCACAGTTTACAGACCATCGTCCTGCTTCAACTTTGACCTGCTGTTCTCACCTTAGTTGTGCGCTCACTTTAATTATTACTGACATTTCAGGTGTTCTCACTTTCAGTCTGACCTCCAAATAAAGTGGTTTAGATAATCTGGATTTAACTGTTGGTTTGTTTCCAACCTGTGTGATTGATTGATCGACTGCTCGTGTTTCTTTATCTGTCAGATTTGTTTTTGGTGATGTCAGCTTGTTATTACTGATAGAAATGGAAGACAAAACTACTATGAAACTGGTATTATCCTTTAAATGATTAAATATAGATTTACCCCCAACACACACACTTCTATCCAAATCACCAAGTAGACGGACATATCATCCCGCCTACAACCAGACAGCCGATACCTTCACTTCCTCCCTCTCATCCTTCACACCTTTCCTCCTCACCTCTGGCAACATGACATCTCCGACACCTTGTCCTCTGAATGGGTGTGTTTAAGAGGAGGGGAAGAGGGGGGGGTGTCCCCGTTTCCATGACGACTGTCGGGTTAGGTAGCCAACTGTAGGTCAGTGTTTGTGTGTTGGGGAGTTTAACCTCCTGATTGTGCCCAGTGAGGAGCTGAACGTCTGCCATTATCTGTTGGCTGATAACGCTGCGGCTGCGCTGGTTTCTGTCATGACTATTCACCGAGGTAAGACAATACATAGACAGGAAGTATACAGCTTTTATTAATAATAATTACATATCATATTCCTGTGAGGTGAATAAGAGTGAATAAAAGAAAATTTCATAGCTGCAGGATAAAAACTCAAATGGTTAGTCAGTAACACTTAACTTTAACTTCCACAATTTAGCATTTGTAAGCAGTGTATAAACATGTAATAAATGGTTTATAACACATTATAATATAGTTATGAGAATATGTAAGGACATTTTAAGTGTTTATAATTGTACAATATTCAATATACAACTGTGTTTTACTATATCATCATTCAATATCTGTTTATATTACCAACATCAAGTTATGTTTGTCCAGAGGAGTTATGGCTGTTAACAAATACACTAACACTTATATCTGCTTACAACTACATTATAACATGTTCCAAACCATTTATTGACTTATTAACTTCATTTATTAGCTGTGTATAGTCTGACTATAAATGCTAAATATGGGGACTTAAACTATAAAACATATAATAAAGTATAGTTTTGAAGTTAAGCTTGAGGTGAGACCCTTTCTGTCTGTTGTCATGATTTAAGACAATACAACCAAGTAGAAGACTACCAGCCTCTGAACATTCGGCAGTTTTCTCTGTAGAAAAATTAAAGTCACTTTTTAAATCCTGTGACTTCCTCATATATAATTGTAAAAGGTAAGCAAAGCAATATCTGCTTTCCAAAGAGATTAAGTATGTATTTTCGTGGCCTTTTTACACAAGATGGATTGCAAAGAAACATATTTGTCATGGAGAAGAGGTCAGTGGTGTCAGGCAGTGTGGTCACCTGTTGAGTGAGCTGTTATTGTTCAGAAGGTAACAGGAAACCAGGCAGCCTCCACCTGGAGCTTCACCTCGGTGTGGTGTTTCAATTGGTTTTTTTTACAGCCTGAACTGTACATTAAGACAAGACGTTGATAGAGTGCGTGCCTTGTGGTTGAAGGTGGAGGAAAGGTTTGTTTGTAGTCTTTTAGCATTTGTCTGGGGTATATGTGCAATAACACAACCAAACTGTCTTTTCTAGATGGTAACCTTTAGGGATAACCACTAGAACGATGAATAGGATTACAAAAGCGCCAAAACAAAACAAAACAAATAAAAAAAAAACTGTTCTGCTTGGGTGATCAACCACTGGAATAATTTACCATTCGTCATCATAAAAGCCTAAAATAAAATTACCTGATACAGACTTTTAATAGTTTATTATGACAAATATCAAATGAAGAATGTAGGTTTTAGTCCTGCTAGCAGTTGTATGGAGGACGATGTTGGTCAGTTGGTCCACTACTTTGGTCCAGACTGAAATATCTAAACAACTATTGGATGGATCACCATGAGATTTTGAAAGTATATTCATGGTCGCCAGTGGATGAAACCCATTAACTTTGGTGATCTTCTAACTTTTCCTCTAGTGTCGCCCGGAGGTTCAGATTTTGAGTGAAATGTGTTTATAACTACTGAAATTTAGCACAGACGTTCATGTACCCTTCAGGACTGATATGCAATAATTTTGCATAGCGCCATCATCAGGTCAAAATTTTAGTTTGTCCAAAACTAATTACACTCCCATCCACTTCAGCTGTAGTTTGTTTTTAGTGCTAAATTACCACATGCTAAACGAAGATGGTGAACAGAGTAAACATTATACATGTTAGCATTGTCAATGTGACCATATTAGCATGCCGATGTTAGCATTTAGTGCAAACCTCCACTGTGACAAAGCACAGCTGGTAGCAAGGCCGTAGACTATTATTCTTCAGGTGTTTAGCTCCGGCCTGGTGTTACTTACCTTGTAAAGTTTAGATTTAGACAGTTTAAAAGGAATTTGGCGACCGCCTGCTGAATGGTTGTGGATGGTAGAAAAAATGCAGAAGAAGAAACAAGAGCTGAAAGAAAACAAACAGATCGATAGGTCTAGGTTATGTTTTCTTATACCCTTCATCACACATCATAGTCAAGTGTGTTCATATTATATGATTTACTCTCACTGCCATTACGATAATGGAGGAGGTATTGTCTTTCATAAAGAGTGTTGCTGTGAAAGGCCGACACACAGTATGTAATTGAGATTGGCTAAAAGTCAGTTCTGTCAGCACTCAACAGCAGTTTTTAAGTTTTTTGTTGGTTTAAATATATGTTTAAATTTTAAATTTATTTTATTTGAGAGGGACCATAGAAAGATGACAGGAAATGACTGGAGGGAGGGGAGGGATGGACACTGTGATTACATAGTCAGACCCCTAGGCCATCCCTGATTGTCTAAGAGGGATGCAGATGCACTTTTATTTAAAAGCCAAAAGTGAAACAAAAGAATAAAAACTAAGATACGTACTGAAGCAGCAAAACTGGACCTCAAATCCTCATAGTCAGCAAAAACTCTAATCTGCCTTTTCATTACGGACGCCGTCACTTCATACGCTCAGTCTCTCATTCATTCACTCATTTATTCATTCACTGCCTGTCCCCTGAGCAGACAGCAGTCGCTCTTGTCATGTTATTCCCATGAATTATTAAAACCTTCTCCCATGAATTATTCAGCAGCAGAAAATGGGGGAAGGATGAGTGTGTGTGTGTGTGTGAGGGAGGGAGGGGGTTACCACTCCTGAATAACTCTTTATCCTTTGTGGCCCCTCAAAAGGCTTTTCTACCTGCTACTCCATATTTGATAGCCACATGTTAATGGATTTAATGAGGTAGACTGGTCTCGCCGGCAGGTACTTGATTTCAGGCTCGTTTGAATCTGAAAGGCCAGACTGAGGGAGTTCAGCACAGATTGACTGTCTATAAAACAGTGAAAACATGACCTGACCTGTAACTCTCTGTGAGGTAATGCGCTCAATATCGTTGACGGATGAGCTCACTCATGATCACACTGACAGTGAATTTAATCTGTGATGCATCTGGGTTTCTAAATTACTTTGTCGTTGATTTTTTTTTTTTTTTTAACCCTAACCCTAACACTTTCATTCAGAGTGAAATATCTCAACAATTATTATTTTATGACAATTTGTACATTTTGACAATTATGCTCCCCAGAGGATGAATCGTAATGACACCATCAGCAGGTTGCTTGGTCTAAAACAAGCTATATATACCCCTATAAGCTAGAGGGCGCTATCCATTGAACATAAATATATGTTGTTTTAGGGCACTCGCTGAAGCGTTTGATCCTGTTCTTCTTCTTGGGAGGACAGTCTCTCCAATACTCACTATATGAACAACCTACCTTTCTAAAATTTTATCTATACAGCCATCATTTTTAAATGTGGGAAGGTAGTTGATTGAAAGCAGCAGCAAGAAAAAGAAAGTGTTAGAGGACAGGAATATTAGCAACAGGGAGGTAAAAACACTGATTCTCATCTTTTTTTTTAGAGAAAGTGATGAAAGTTGAAGAAAGTCTATGAAAAGGTTTCTTTGAATCTCAGTTCAAGGAGCTTTTGTTGGTCTTGAATGTTGTAGCTCTTTATGTTAAAATGGGAAAAACTGCCTTTGCCTCTTCGCCACAGCTATGACTGCATGTTACTGAGATTTTCAGCTGCTAGGAAGCAGGCGGAGCAGATGTCTGACAGTCTGTAATTTATGCTTTGTATTAAGACACGCAGCAGAACAAGTTGTTTGCAAAGGAGTTGAGTGTCAAACATGGCTCAGGATGAGATTTTAATAGCGGCCAAAATCTCTCTCCAAATTTCAAATTAGATGCAGGCAGAGAAATACATTTGGGTTGGTTTCCGAATGACAAGAAACTGGAAAAAAGGAATGTTAAAAAAACATATATATATGTAAAAACTGCAGGCAATGGAAAGACACCTTCTAGGGAAATCGATAAAAATATCCCGCCTCAAAAACAAAAGAGAAGAAATGAATCAAGATGAAAAAGAAACACAGAGGAGACAGGTACATTCACAGCACAGTGCTCCAAAAAAAGACATGAATAAATAACCTTAGTTTCATGAATCGAAATGGTTTAAGATGAAGGTAGATATTCTTCAGAGTATTTCTTTTCACTCACGCAATCTCAGGCTCTTTGCAGTGTCATCTGAAGCTGTAACTGAACAAGTAGCTGGAAGCTAACTGTGATACCACTTTACAAAACTGATCGCCTGTGGCACTGTTAGCTTATGCAGCCTACTTATTCAGTCTACTGTACTTAGATAAAAGCCTGTGGCAGCACTTTTCCCTGCATTAAAGTGCTCTTGAAAATACTGTAATTACCAACACATTCTCATTCCCAACTCATCACATACCGATGCCTGGTCAGGACTGTATAAAAATAATTGATGTAGCCACCATGACGTTACCCATTTGTTTGTGGACTCCCATTTTGAAGACTCGAGTTTGGCATTTTGACTGTCACCATCTTGGTTTTTTGGAGCCAGAAGTGATGAGAGGTGAACATATTTGGATGAGAGAGTGGAGCTGGGAAGGAGCTTCTCAGGGTCCAACTACAGCACCTCATGCACCCAAGCCCCCAGGAACAGCGCCGGGCTGTGAGGCCAATTTGACATAGTGGCCAAACCGTGTAATTACAACATCACGTGATGCAATTGGGCCCAAAAAGACTTTTTTCTATAGACTTACATTGTGAAATAGACGTCCCCATTCTTTTTTATCCCCATTCAAGTTAGCCGGAGGGTTAAACTGGAAGTAGCCGGCTCAGCCAGCAAAAGCCACTAGTGCGGCTGCTCTATGGGCCCAATGATCCCCGACGATCTGGGTAATTTTATACACGGAAGTCAAACTTTTTTGGCTTCATGTGCCAATGAGCAACTTTCACAGGAATGAACGGGGCCCCGCCTCCAACGCTGTATCCAGTTCTCTTTATACATCCACTCATGCACCGCCGTGGTAGCGACTTGTCAATCACAAGGTAGTCACGCCCTAAAGCATACCTTGCTTTATCGTCTATTTTGCTCTAAATGGGACCCTAATTTACAAAAAGAACATCATGCTATATCGAAGAAACTACCAAAACTCTCTAGTTTTATCATTGGTTAATTTTAAAGAGAGTGTTGACTGTCTCTGTACAGCTAATTAACATTAGCATAAATGGTTTTATCACTTCGCTTTTTGACAGCTGTTTTGTGTTGTATATTGTCTATTAATGCTGGCTGGGTTAACAGCTCAAAATGTAGCAAATGGAGGCAACAACAGTAGCTACAGCGGCTTCATCGGTAACAGGAGGTTGGACCAAAACAGGTAACCTGCAAGTAAGACAAGACAAAGCTGTATTAACATACTGAAGATAATGATACTGCCTATCATTTGACATCAAAACAGTGGTGGTTTGGTAGCTTGCAAACGTCCACTAACGTAGCAAAGCAGTCTGTGCGTGACCATAACAACACAGCTAATGTTAGCTGAGCCTCACAAGACGCTGTTGTCAGCTGTTCGCCAGCTGTTCGCCTGCTGTTCGCCAGCTGTTCGCCAGCTGTTCGCCAGCTGTTCGCCAGCCGCTGAACCACCGCTGTTTTGATGTCAAATGATAGGCAGTATCATCATCTTTGATATTTTAATACAGCTTCGTCTTGTCTTACCTGCAGGTTATGTGTTTTGGTCCAACCTCCTGTTACTGATATAGCCGCTGTAGCTGACCTCTGCCATTGCTGTTTATGTTGAGAAGCAGCCGGATGTTCCAGACAGCTTTGCTCCTGCTAGGTATCGAAATTTGGACAAGAATGTTTTGACATTCGATAGTATTGAAGCAATTTGGTTGGTTCCATTAAAGTATCGAAGTTTGGTACCCAGCCCTATATATGTGCACCTGACTATTGTTTAAGACAGACTTGAAAAATTATGAACGTATCCTTTAATACATGAAGATTTGTGACAGAAAAATGGGGACAAGCATGCAATGCAGCTGTGCAAGTTGTTTTAAGTTGACTTACAGGAATATTGAAAAATGCTTAAATATGTTTATTTGATTATTGTTTAAAGACACCCATACAGTCAACTGCTTGTAGCAACTGCTTATAACAACTATCGCAGCTTCTGTGCTGGCTGAAAATTGTGTTACATTTTATATCTATATATTGTTTTATTCTTGCTCCTTAATTACTGGTAATATTTGTTGTCCATGAGCACACTGCTCAAGTTGTTTCGCTGTTAGGTGTGGGCTGCTCTGATGTAATTTAATAAGGTATCTGTGTATATATCTACGTTAAAGAAAAAAAAACATGTATTTCCAACATGGTCCTGAGATGTTAAAAGTCAAAGAAACATAAAAAACACGAGGACAATAAACAGAAAATTAAACTTTTGCCTCCATTATTAAACCGGATGGGAGCTCATGACATGATTTTTATATTCAATCTAAATACATAACTCAATAGATCAACATGTACTCTATACCAAGCCAATTCTTTATCAGAGATAGGAACTTGGCCTGTTTTTCTCTTATAGGCCAAAGATAGAGAGAAGATAGATATTCATTTTGGTATTGATAACACTACACATTATAAAAATCTGTCTTAAAACAGTATTCTTTAACTATTTAGAGTTGGGTTTGTTTGTTTTCCCATCCGCAGCCCTCAAATGCACAACAACTCATATATACCACTCTGAATCTCTCAAGCAGAAGCTTATGAGAAGCACTTGAAGGCAGCATTAGTCCACCTATTGTTCACAGCTTAGCCTCGGGTTAGTGTTAGAGCTTATACCTCACTGGCATTAATACTCATGCTTCTTTTTGTTATAAATCCTTTGTAGGCCGAGCAGGAAAGTGACTTTTTCAGTCGTTGATGTGTCCCAGAGTTCCCCCGAAATACACCATTTTACGTAAATGCAACGATCATTCAAGAAAGGTTTCGGTATTGGCTTGGACTGGTTGCATGTTGGCTTGTGATCGTTCCCTGGCCAGCTTTTGAACCCTGTTTTAACACTCTGTGTTGGGATTTCACCATTACACACGGATGAATGTGCTTACCGTTGGCTAATCCTCCAAATCATCTGTTAATAACATGGCTCGTCACTAAAGAGGCTTTCCCCTGCTCCGGCGCACTGGTGAAAAACAAAAGCAGCACTTTGTATTTAGTCTGATCATTACAGGTTTTAAGGGCACGTCATTTATCTTATGAAACTCGGAGGAGTTATTGACCCAGAACAGTTTCCTCTGAAGGGTGACGGAGGCCTGTAGGACAAACACTACCTCATGAAGGAGACCCTAGTTTCATCGTATGGCTTTCAGAGCTCCCAAAAAGTTTGATTTATAATGACGAGGGAGAGAGAATTCTTCTAGTTTGCCTGCCAAATATATATATTTATATCATTGTCACTGAGAATTCTTATTTGTGATTGGCTGACAGGTGTCCATTACTTTCTAGTGATCGTACAGTGTAATCAGACACCTCTGATGCAGGTGTTTGCTTTTCTAAATGAATGCAACAAACACTAGTATTTCAAGTAAAACATTCATAGCTTTTTCAGTGAAAAATTTTTAAAAAAATACACACACAACATAGATGCCCTAAATTAAATGCACACTTGCTGAAATAAGCACATCATAAGTGGAGCTTCTCTTTTACATTTTGGTAAATATATAATATATTTATTTCTGTAATGAGACTTGCAACAAACTGTACAACTGCGTCATTCTCATCTAAACTTGTCACTGTTTTTGTGTGTTTGTTGCTGCCTGTTGCTGTCAATTGTTCCTCCAAACAACAGCTGTCAGTGAACACAACAGCAGATCATTGAACAAATGCAAGAATTGGGTGGTGGTTATAGTTCAGGAAGCAGGGTCATTAATTAATTAAGTAGTTAGTTGGTTAAATTCTTTATTTTTCCATGTCCTTGTCACTGTTGTATATTGAAAAACAAAAATACAGCAAGACATCAATCATAACATCATACATACATACAATTTAATGCTTTTATGAACAAAATTTTAAATAAAATGTACACCAAATAGCTGTATAAAGAAAGAAAAATACTAGTTTAAGTCCTTGGAAATGGCAAAACAATTATCAAATGAAAACAAGCTTGACTACTCAGCTAACAGAAAATTCTCCAGTATTCTCCTGTGATGGCACCAGCTGCTGGTTTCTCAAGTAAAAAACAGAGTAAAATAAAAAAAAAGAACTATAAATAGCAGAGTATGACCCGCTCTCCTCCCGTCTCTGCCTCCTTTGTTGCGTCTGACCCACAGAGCTTCAGCTGAACTGCGGTGCAGCTGAGCAACGCTGAGGACGATCCACCGTGGCATGTAGGTTGAAACGGTGGTTAAAGCGACTGAATACAGCCCTGAGAGCGCTGAGGGTTTAAATGAGTCTCTGGCTGGGAGGGAATCACACCACCAAAGCCCATCCAGAGGCATTAAACATTGAATGAGGGATTAAAAATAGATCTGGCAACACTCCCCGTCCTCTTTCTCTCTCATATCATACTCAGGTTTTCTCACTAGTCTTTCCTCACCCAAACCCAGAGCCTCTCTAGCACTGCGTTCAGAGACCGTCAAAGGTTTCAAAGGTCACTTGGTAAAATGTCTACTGCATTCTTTTGATCTGCATCCAGCTTTTGGCCCTTTAGTGACATTTGAGATATATTGCTTGGCAAACATCTCAGATTGATATTAGTTTTCCCATGTGGTGCAATTGATCTGAACACATCAATCCTACTTGGGTGCAGACCAAAACAATCACACTGAGACCCATTTGGCCAATGGATGTATTAAGGACAACTGGATACTGTGTTCAAAGACAGGGCCAATTCATTCCTATGAAAGTTGCTAGGTTGCACTAGAAGACAAAAACTGTCTACCGTGTCTCCTGTCTTCCTCACACATCCGCACTTTTGGGCCTAAAGAGTCTTTCCGGTGCGTCCGAGACTTCCACTGGCCGAGCTGGTTGACTTTCTGTCGGTTCTCTGCTCACTTGAATGGGGATAAAATTATTCATATTGTGAGGACCTTCTAGACTTTCAAAATGTTATTGGACCGTATGGATCAAATTCTGATAGTAAAGTGAATCATTTCGCTCAGAAAATGTATTCACTGTTTTACAGCTGCTCCTTTTCCAATGATTGTGTGCAGAAAAAATGCTTTTTGGGCCAGTGTGCATGACATGACAGACAGGAAGTTGTGCTTACATTGTTTGGCCACCATGTAAAATTGGCTTCAGAGCCCGACGCAGAGAACCTTCTTCAGGATCTTCTTCCTGTAGCACACAATACAAAAGGAACTGTCATGCAAAGAATATTCTGCACACTTCATGTGAATCAAAAACTCAGTCAAGATGTGTCAACATCTCTGTCCAGGATCTTTACATCATCGAAACAAAGAACAAGTAACAAGAAAGTCTTGAGTCTTCTGAATGATTTATTAAATAAATGTAGCATCACTTGTTTTTGGTGGCTTTTCTCACTTTTCTGTCATGAAATTCATCATACTGTAAGATGTTCACTCTAGATATGGTCAGCTCATCTTCCAAGAATATACATACAGTATTACAATCAGCCCAAACTTGTATCTGCCAGTAGATAAAGTCACAGTGGTCAATGGGGGCTTGCGAATCAAACAGTGGTGCAGAGTCTTCTCCGGGAATAATTTCTTCTTCTTTCTCCGTTCATTGGCTTTCTCTAAATGGACTCACTTCATCTTTATTGGCCACAGAAGACTAAGATGTTTTTCTTGCTGTAATCATTCCTCCTGTCCATTAGCAGATCCCTTCATAATGCACTTACAATGTAAGTGACGGGGAACAAAACCCACAGCAAAAATGAAGCTTCAGCCATCCGAATGAGTCAAATCAAGTAGATATCTTTCAATGTTACAGTCTTTTTAGTGCCAAAGTTCCTCTTTTTGTTACTATACTTCCACCTGCAGCTCAACGGGGAAACGCTGTCCGAGGAAACATAAAGAGGGAATTTGATGCTAAAAAGACTGTAAATGTGGCAGATATCCACTTGATACCTTGATAACCTCCTTCACTGTTCATATGGACACCTGACTGTTGTTTTAAAACACGCTTGACAAATTGTGAACCCGTCCTTTAAGAAATAAAACCTCTCACAGTCATTCTGTGTATTGAAGCAGAATAAAAATGTTTTCCATGATAGAAATAACACATCGGGAGGACTGTTTGGCCTTGGTCGGAGGTGCCTGTTCTCTGAGTGCTTTGTAGTTGTTGTTGTATCTCTATAATATGAAAGATCAAGCCTTTTATTCTGTCAAGTTCCCATAAAAGGGGTCTTTACAAAGTACTGTTAGTGGAAAAGGAAATAATGGATTTGGATCTGTTTACTTCTAAAGCTTTAAATGAAGTCAGAGCTCTGTGTTATGAGCTGCTGGTCGGTCTGTAGTTACAGTGTGATGTCTTGGAGACAGGCTGTCCTCTAAAAGCATCCCTACATAATGCATCTACACACATACCAGCTACACACAAAGCCCTGCTGGTATGTGTGTGTGTCTGTGTGTTCGTGTAGGACTAATTGCGTTGCGTCCAGGCTGCATCATCACAGACAGAGAAGCATTAGTCATGTAGCCTGCGAGCAGAGAACCTTCCACCTGAGATCTATGAGAGGCAGAAAGAGGCTGAAGCGTAATGGGCTCTGTGGGCCTGAAGGCCTCGATGACACAGATACAGTTATTGTTCTGGTGATGGTCGTCATGGTGACATTCTTATTGTTTTTTCCTCAGTGTGTTAACACAATAGTAGGTATATATAAGCAATATAAATGCGAGCTTTACTCATGGTTTTCCAATATTGTTGCATATTAAATATTTGGCTTCTTCTAAAGATCAGCGTGATTGTGGGACATTATGTGTCACCTGGATATTCTAATGCAGGAGGATTAAAATACAGTCATATTTCTCAGGACTTTAACACACAACATTAATAATAATAAAAGACCTGCATCACCTGCAAGGCTATCATGATCATGCATATTTAAAAATACAGGTTATCTCATACAGTTACTGACTGAGGTAGAGAGGAACACCCAGTTTAATAATGTTTCAACACTTGCCACATAAATTCATCTTCTGCTGTTTGTGTTAAGTTTGTATTATCACATTAACACAAATGATTAAACTACGAGATAGTCAGAGCGGCTGTCTAAACTGTGGCTGTTATGTATATAGTTAAACTATTCACGTCACAGTTTAATGGACTATTGTGACTCAAATTTGCTAATATAATAGTTATCGGCAAAGTTACTTTTGATAAAAAGTAATCTTTTTGTGCACGATGACAGTTAACATGCAATAACAAAACACTAGGCAGCCCTAGTTCAAAGTAATACACAGTTAATCCATCAGTTTTCTAAGGTTCCTTTGCTTAAAATGATTTTACTCCCCTGACATTATGATGTATGAAAAAAAAGGATGATTAGTGGACTTGTGTGGGACTGATAGACTAGCTTTGGATGTCACGTACAGTTCTTACTCTTGTGATACAATTACGTCTTGATCACAGTGTCTCTGAAACTCATTTTCATTTATTTGTCTGTTTCAGGGATGGTTGATATATTTGAGCTCAGCCAAGAATTGAACCAAACAGCGGTTGTGAACATAAATTAGCAATTTTCTTCTTCAACATCTCTGTCACTCTTCTATTATGGCTGTATATAATAACACTCCCAGATGTTTCAGTCATTATTTGAATTGGATTGATTGATGGCAGCGCGTCAGTGTGATAGTGTTACAGACACTTTTGTTATCTGTATGAAACTTGAACGTGTGCTGAGCAGGCAGGATGGTTTCACTTACAGCAGCATAACAACATGTCTGCATGTGGAAAATGAAGGACAGGCAGCCTGTCATTAACTGCTCAATTGATGTTTGTGATGTGAAACACGCACTGAGCAGGTGTTAGTGAACGTTACACTGTTTATATGCTGAATGTTGAGACTTAATGACTGTGTTTGAATGCTCATCTAAAGACAACATATTTTAATATCAGGTTGTTATTTTGTCTTCATAGCTGAAATCTGAATACAGTGATTTTAAGTAATACATAGAAACAAATAAAAAGAAAGAGGAAAGCAAGCTGCAAGATGTAAGTTTCCGTTTGAAGAGAGACTCAAATTCTCCAACACAGTTAATTCATGTTGTAGCTTAAATTTTTCCAATATGCCACCAGTAAATAAGATGGATGACTTAGTTACTTAGCTAGTGAGATGGTTAATTAGATAGTTGGTTTGTTGTAGTTTTTAGTTTAAACGGTGTCTCGTTATCGGCTCTCACATTTGTAAAGGTGCTGCCTCGTTGTCTTTTGTTTGAGGACCAAACTGTATAATTTATTTAGGATTTATTGATTTGTTTGTGTGTTCATGTCAGTTGGGTAAAAACAAACCACAGAGAATATTCTGGTGTAATGACACGGCAAATTCGAACTAAGTATGACTACAAACAGGGGTGGACACTGTTACGACCTGGGCTCAAGGGAAAGCAACATGAGAGAGGAACTCCAAAAAAAGTCTACACCAATTTTAGTTTATAAAAGACATTAAATAAACTTAAAACAGGAGAAAGGGCTTTATGCACCAGGTGTCAGTGGAAAAGAGTTAACTGGTCTGAAGCTTCCTGAAATATTGGTCAAAGACAGTACAGTCCAATTAAATCACACCACACACTATGGATTCAAAATATTGACCATTGACTAAATCAGTAACTCAGTTTTTGGCCAATCATTGCTTATAAACTGACTTTTAGCCACGCTAGCGGCTCTAGAGATGGTAACAGTGGTCGGTCTGTCGGTCCACCACTTGGGCCCAAACTGAAATATCTCAACAGCTATTTGATGTCATGAAAATGTGTAATGTGAAAATGACATTCATGGTCCTACTTTACCTCTAGTACCATAATGAGGTTGACATTTTTGGCTTTAATGAAATATCTCAACAACTATTGGATGGATAACCGTGAAGTTTGGTTCAGACATTGATGTTCCCCAGAGGATGAATTCTAATAACTTTGGTGATCCTTTAACTTTTACTCTTATTTATTTATTTAATTCACACAATACTTTGGTGTATGATAAATACCTGCTAAACTAATGACATCCCCATCAGTTTCAGCTGTATTCTGTTTTTAGTGCTAATTAGCAAACTTTAGCATGCTACGATGGCGAAAATGGCTTGAAAATGCAGCTTCTCAGAGCTGCTAGCATGGCTGTAAACTCTTAGTCTTAAAACTGAAATATCTGCAATGTTATACAGACTAAAACACACTCACTTTCACTTTTGACTGCACTACATGAACATTACACTAACTTCTGCTGTGGCTCTGAACATTCGCACTGGATGTAAGTCACTGCAGCAAAACTATTCTTTATAAACATAACTAATAGGAGACTGAGCTGTGGTCGATGCACAGCTACTGTACTGGAATGCATAAGATCTGTACAGCTGATAATTATCTTTCTACTGTAGTTGCATAAACTTGAATAAAACATTCAAATAAGCAAGATTACATTTATCTCATTTGAGAGTATTTTTGGCAGTGCTTTAGGGCAGGAACATCTTCCCCTCTGCCCTCAGCTGTGTGTGTGAACAGTGTAATCACATTTGGGGCTTGTACATCAGCCAGGAAGGACACCGTTAATGGATCAGGGATGTTAGTGGGAGCTTCCTGCCGGCTGTAACACGATCCAGCCACAGCAGCCTGAAAGAGTCCCGGTCCGACTGTGTCACCACAACGAAACTGAAACGATCGATGAAGATAGAGAAAGACGGATGAAGAGGAAATGATAGTTGAGCTCTGCAAATATTTGATTTAATATTGAGATTTAAAGGACCAGTGTGTAGCATCTAGCTGTGAGGTTGCAGAATGCAACCAAATGAACACATCTCCCCTCACCCTCCCCTTCCAAGCGTGTAGAAGAAGCTACAGTGGTCATGAAGGCCCTCTCTAAAGCCAGTGTTTAGTTTGTCCTTTCTGGGCCACTGTAGAAACATGGCGGCTTCTGTGGAAGAGGACCTGCTCCCTATGTAGATATAAAGGGTTCATTCTAAGGTAACAAAAATACAATGATATTTATTTTCAGGTGATTATACACTAATTAAAACATACTCATGAATATTATGTTCTATTTCGTTCTGCTAGATGCCACTAAATCTTACACACTGGTCCTTTAATGGATGTAAGTTGTAATTTTTTAGTTCTTCATTGTGTTTCAGTATCAACTTGCAGAGAAGAGAAGCTTGAAATTTTGTAATTGTTTTGGATTATTTCTTAAAATTGATTTCAAAATACATTTGTTAATAAACTGTTTTAGGACACAATGAAATCATTTGCACAGTTTTTAGTAAACCAAGTGTTTGCTCAAGATATTATTTAAATTCTTGTGTGAAAAAGGCTGAAATGATTGGAATTATCTCCCAGCAGTCCGACTCATTACAAACGAAATGCAGCAGGAGAAGAAAGAAGGAGACGGAAGTGGGAAAAGAGAGAAGCTTGATCTTTATTTTGACATGACGGCAAAGCTGCTTCATCACGTTGAGTTTCTCCTCTCAGTCTAGATTTTCCTAAAGTCTCCATATCTGGGTCATTTTAAAATAACTGAGGACTAGCTGAGCTCTGGTGACACGTTTGACAGCTGCGAGCGTCTAACAAGCTCAGGCTTTAGCTGTTATCGTTTATGACGGTTTTACACAGAAACACACTTATTGTGATCTTGACAATACATCACATTACTCCTTCTTGTTTTTTTTATATGCAAAATCTAGACGCTGCCTTCAAAAGGAACGCGTGTGAGTTTGTATTTCTGACATGAGAGGTCAAGCGTGAGATGTGCTTGCTGTTTAAAAACAGGAGATTACACTGTTTGCTAGTTAAACGATTAAAAATGGATGCTACCTTGTTCCTTTTTGAAAATGATTTTGTATGTTTTCCATTTCAATGCTAAGCCCAGGAATGATAACCTGTAAATATATTAGTGTAACATTTCCAAACTTCTTTTTAGTTTAGTAGACAGACGGCAGCTTCCGTCATCAGACTGAGACAGATTTTGTTTTATTATCCGGCTGGTTTGTTCAAACCCAGAATCACGGGCTTAACAATGTTTACTTAATAACAGTGCTAACCACTGCACCACCACTGCCCTAATTAACAGAATGTAATATTCATAAGTGTGTTTTTTTTTACCTAAACATATGAGTATTATTATTATCCAGTATATATTATATTTCTGCCAATATCGTTCAGCTAGATGCCACTAAATTCTACACACTGCACCTTTAATGCAGTATATCGTGCACCATTAAAATGATTTGTGTGTGTGTGTGTGTGTGTGTGTGTGTGTGTGTGTGTGTGTGTGTGTGTCCTCCCCTCAGTGTCTCAGATGGTGATTGAGGAGGTGAGTGTTCTGCAGACTCAGCTAGAGATCGAGAAGTCGTGCCGGGAGAATGCAGAGGCCCTGGCCACAAAGGTCAGGCACACAAGCACACAAGCACACGCACACACACACACACACACACACACACACACACACACACACAATAATCAATGCTATAAGATTAGACCAGGGTCCAGCTGGCATTAGGAGGAGAATAAAGTGAAAAGTTGAGTCAGGATGACTCGGCACAGAGACTACATCATCTCTTACTGCCTCCACAGCAAAAACTCTGACCTCATACAGTATGAAACTTTAATGTTGTTTGGAAGTTGATCCAACAAGTTAATCATTTATTTTTGCTTTTAAAATATACATAACATAATATAACAACAAAGCAGCATCAACAAATGTGGAGCATGTATGACAAGCGTATTCCATAAACTCTTCATTACACAAATACTTTCAGTAACTTGATGCTGTTACTAGAGGTCAAGCTACTACTAGAGCTGAGCTATCATTGACCCCTGTGACCTTTGCCCTCCAGCTGAACTGTGAGAACAGGAAGCTGAAGTACCTGAGCCTGTCGTCTCGGCCGTGTTTGGACGAGCTGCTTCCCAGCATCTCGGACTGCATCGCGCTGGAGACCGACACAGACGCGGACACAGACGCAGCAGACAGCAGTCCTGACACCTTCACGCAGTACCAACAACAGGTTAAAGGTAGTGAACAATACACACGATCAATTACATGTTAACTACCATTAAGTTTGCTGTAAATATTAATTGTCCCAAGAAGATGAATCGCTTTAGCGCCACCATCAACAAAACATTTCCACATACATACACAAGAAATATCAAAGCCATCAATACCAACATTTTCCAGGATACGTTACCATAGTTTTTATTTTCTATCATATCCATGGAGGCATCACACCACTGTACACTACTATCTTTATATCATATTAATATACTGTTTTGCATTCCTGCTCATCAACACCACTCTAATGATTCTAGTCTGCATGCTGGCGTTTTTCCAGCGTAAATCATTTTGTCATTTTTAGTATGAAGTGAACTCACTTTCAGTTGTGCGTCTCTGTGTTTTGTCAGAGCTGAGGGACACGGTGAACAGCTTGTTGGAGGAGAAGAAGAATTTCGTCTGTCAGATTCATGACCAGCAGAGACAAATAGAAGAGATGGCCGCACAGGTGAGGAGGGAGCCGTACAAACGTCCTGTCACAGAACCAATTCTTCAAACGTCTACTGCTGTAAAATGTCATGGCAGAACATATAGTATTTATTTAAAATGTTAAAACATTTTACACTGTAGATCAAATTTTAAATTAAAGCAAAATTTCACTCTTCAGATGCCTTGTGGCTGATTTCGTTGACATTTTCTTTTTCGCTGTTTGCAGTCCGAGAAAGATCAGGCTGAAATGAAGGCACTGCGTGAAACAGTTGAGCAACAAAATAAAACCATCAAGAGATTTAACAGAGGTGAGCCAGAGGTTAAACTTTAACTCTGAAACAAAAAAAACCCTTTTTAATACACATTCAGTATGTTACACTATATTAATTATAAAAAGGTTAAAAGTTAACTGTACTTATGTCAACATGCTTATATTAGCATATAACATGCTAAATAGAAGTTGTTTGGAAAAAAATTCTCCTGCACTTTAAGAATAATATGATTTGACAGCAGAAATTGGTGTTAATGAGTGTTCATCTGATGTTTTCTCTCTGTGAAATGACTCGCTCTTGTCCGGCGGTCTCTCTGCAGTCTCGATGATGGCGACTCAGGAGTACGAGGGGATGAAGGAGCAGCTCGACTTGGAGCAGAGCCTCAGAGTCAAAGCTGAGACTTATGCACATGAGGTAAAAGAAGAAAAGCTCACACAAACATACTGCTGTCAATGTGGAAATTGGGGCACTATAATGTAACACAGTGCAAGCAGGAGGACAGAGTATGTGTTCATGTGTTAGCTTATGGTTGTTGGCGCAGTTCGCAGTGGACTCTAAAGATGCATTCATTGATTTTTGGAACTCAAAGGCCACAAAAACATCAAAATAAGGTGAAAGTTGTTATGGCTAATTACAAAAATCCCATATTCTCTCTTGTTTTAGCTCTGGTTTGGTCTCCACCAGCTCCTGAAAAAAAAAATCTGGTTCTTTAGCTGCTAGATGTTCCACTTTCTTCACTAGCTAGTCTCTAGCATTGGCTGTTGTTTGGTGCTGGGCAGAATGGCTGAATTTGTTCACCCTGGATTGTTATTGTCAGACTGGTGAATGTGTTTCATTACTTCTGTTGTCATTGTGGTTTTATTTACTTGTGTTTTATCTTTTAGTTTTTTTCTGCAGTTGCAAGTTGCAGTGTATTGAGCTTTCTCAGCCACCGTACAGAATAGAGGAAAAGTTCTTGAAAGACGGAGTAGAAAGTGAATTACAGAGAGAAAGTGAGGGAAAGACTAAGGAAGAGGAAAGAATACAGACAGACAGAACCAGAGAAAAAGAAATAAAGTAAAATACATTTTAAGAAAAAAAGGAAAATGAGAAAGAAAGAAAGAGGGAAACAAACTTGGTATTCCTCAGGGCTCAACACTGGGCTCCCGTCAGTTTTAAAAGAGCAGAAACTTCTCCAACTTAAAAACAAAAAAAGAAGAAAGATGAGGAAAAGACAGAAAATGTGCCATGAAACAAAAAGAGGTGTAGTAGTTCTCTGAGGATTTGTCACAACAAACAATTTTACTATTAAAAGTTATTGAACTCAGTGCTGATATTTCTTAAGGTCTTATTTCTTTTAGTCAAGTAGAAAAAAAACTTGTTTTTTCAGCTTCTGTTGGATACAAAAATAGCTGCTTATAACTCTTGAAAGTGAAACCAGCAGTGTGGCAAGAGTGGAGGAGTTTTTCAGTTTTCATCCATCAAACACACTGAACACATAACGTCATCTAACCTTTAATGTGAAGAACACCTGAAAATGTCCTTGTCCTGCTGCTGTCTCATAACACTTTTATAGCAGCTGTCTAACTGCTTTCCATGAAATGAAAGCTGTTGGGTGATGCTGTTGTTAGCTTCAGTGATAAATGGTGACCTGCATTGTTGTGCTGGTAATTGATGTGTGTTAATAACCTTGTGCCTGATTAATGAAATGTCCTGAATATGCTGTTTACTGACCTGAAAAGTGAAAAGCCTGCAGGATTAAAACAGACCTTGTGTGTGATGGATAAACTGGGTTGCTTTGTTGGAAGTAGAAATATAGAAGATGTTGAATTGTTACTGATTTCCTTCTCCCCTCCTCCTCCTCCTCCTCCTCCTCCTCCTCCTCCCTCCTCTCCTGCAGATGCTGGTGAAGCAGAAGGAGGCCAACAGGCAGAGTATGCTCCTGCTGCAGAGTGCTGAGCCCAGCGTTCAGCTACTGAAAGCTCTGGAGGACGTCTCCACCGTCACCAAAACCCTGGAGGAGGAGCGTCTGCAGCATCAGCAGAAGGTAAACCCCAAAAAGCTGTCAGAGCTCCAAACATGTGCAGCTTCAGTTTCTATTTTCAGGAGGGCGGTGTTCTTCCCGGCAGAGCTGATGACATGTCCGTCTCTATCAGATATCCGCCCAGTTTGACTGACAGAAAGTTCGACTCATTGTGAAGGACCGAGTCATCGCCGTCTCTGTTTGTTCAGCCAGCTAGCTCTTGTCTTAAAGGACAAAAACAGGGTTTTATTTTTGTATATTTGTAAAGTATATTCACCATCTCAGATGTGGGGATACAACAATATTTTCGCAGGAGATTCCTGACGAGGACAGCAACACTCTCAGTGAAAATAACGTGATGTTAAAAAGTTCTATAGTAAAGTGTAAAACTGAGAAAACTAAATTCTAATAAATTAAAATTGAAACTGTGTCTGAAATTACATTTCTGGAGGTGATGATAAATAATAAATCATGCTGGAAAACCTTTAAAGTCAGTTGCAATACTGTATAAAATTAAGGATATTCTAAACTAAGCTTCATTATATACACCTTATACAGATCCTTTATAGTTCCATACTGTATAACTTACTGTGCAGAAGCATGAGGAAATACATATAAAACAAATACAACTCCAATTTTTATACTTCATAATAATTGTAAACAAAAGTACCATGAACCAACAAACTCATTATTTATTAAAGTAAAGTTTCAAATCATGTTAAAAATCAGTTAAAAATCAATAATTACCTGAAAGTATCCAAATGTTGTTTTAAATGAGAGGAAGTCAATGTGATTTAAGAAGAATTCACACGTTTAATAGATTGTGATGTAAATTACTGATGTAGGTTACTGATGTAGATTACTGATGTAAAAAGAAATCATTGTATTTCAGTTAAAGGGGTGAATTTATGGAACAGCTGTAGTTTATTGTGGTTTTAGAAACTTTTATCTCAACAATTCTGTTTGACCGTATTTATTTGTATTGCCTACATTTTATTTTCTTACTTATTTTCTGATCTTTTATTTGGCTTGTTTTGATTTTTCTTGTCGATGTGATTTTAAATTCCTGTTTGTTTTATTTCCTGCTGTTGTTGTTGTTGTTGTTGGACTCCAGGAGGACTAGCAACCACTTTGTGGAAGCTAACGGGGATCCACATATAGAATAAAGCTGTAGTGAGGAACTGAAAACATGTAGCACATTTAATAAGTTTAGAAAATGTTTAAAAATAATTTACTGAACAAATATAAAAGCGATCATAAAGGCACATTGGTATTAGTATGATAGGGTGCAGGATATTGTTAGTTTTAGCTTGATGTTAGCTCTTGATGATATTAAATGTTATAAAAAGGGTTGAAACAATAAATTGTAGTTTCAGCCTGCAGAAATCTTCATGTTGTTTTATTGTGTTCAACTGTGGTATTTAAGTAATTTCATTTTTTATAATTTCTTGCCCAATTATCTGTTATTGATTGAAATAAACTTCAAATTTTAATAATTGTGTAGCCATGTTGTGAATCATACAGTACATGTATGTGTGTGTGTCTGTGTGTGTGTGTGTGTGTGTGTGTGTGTGTGTGTGTGTGTGTGTGTGTGTGTGTGTAGGTGCAGAGCCTGGAGGCCCAGCTGGAACAGAGCTGTGTGAAGAAGCAGCTGGAGGCTCTGCAGAGGCAGCTGGAGCTGCTGGAGGAAGAGAAGAAGGATGTGGACGGACGACTGGAGCAAGCAGAGAAGAAGAACAAGGAGCTGGAGAACACAGGTGGGTGTGTGTGTGTGTTTGTGACACATGCAGTTGTTCACACTCAGACACGCAGCAGGACATGTGCATCGATCAGTTATGAAGTTAATCACACATACATAGAAGTAGCAGGAGATGAGAAACACACACACACACACACCATGGCAACAGAAAATACTTGTTTACTTGATTTACTGGCAGGTTTCCATGTGTGTAGACACGTCAAACATCAAAAAAACATCTCATTAATGTTTAACCACCATTTAAATCAGTGCTCAAGGTAACTATAGCAACAATATTGATGCTTCTGGCTAGGTTAGCAGTTAGCCAGCTGGTGAAACTAACCTAACCTCCAGTTTGTGTGTCACAGTGTCCCTGAGCGAGAGAATGAACCCCACATTACCGATGCATGCGTACGAGAAACTGGATGTCACTTTGGACACCTTTACTTAATGTATTTAGATACCTCCTTATGTTTCATTTCATGCAGAATCTTGAGAAAGTCCTGAAGGAAACAAACCAATAAACAAGAATGAATGTCTACAGGCTGCAGTGTTCAGTCCTGAGCCTTTGCAAACATGATGTTTATCCATAGGGCGTCTCTTTACTAGCAACAATGAACAATGAACAGACATACCAGCACAAACCTGTTATTTACATGTTTACTACGTACAGACACACATGGGAAGACTTGCATAATTAACGCATGCGCTGATACGTTAACAGACGGGTTCACAATTTTTCAAGTCTGTCCTAAAACAACAGTCAGGAGCCGAAATTAACATTAAATTTTTCTTGCTGTAATCATTCCTCCTGTTCATACTGACCATTAGAGGATCCCTTCATGATGCATTTACAGTGGAAGTGATGGGGGACAAAATCCACAGTCCTCCTTCTGTGCAAAAAATGTATTTAAAAGTTTATTTGAAGCTAATATGAAGCTTCAGCGTCCAAATGAGTCAAATCAAGTAGATATCTTTCAATGTTACATTCTTTTTAGTGCCAAAGTTCCTCTTTTTGTTACTATACTTCCACCTGCAGCTCAACAGGGAAACACAAAGAGGAGCAAAAAAAACACACCTGAGCATCTAACTATGACTATGGGTGACAGAACTATCTGGCAAAGACAGAAAGGAGAAAAGAGAGCCTGGGTAGATATATTGTCGAAAGGATGAGGTAATGATGAGCAGGTGTGCCAGTCACAGGTTGAGCAGGAGGAGGAGGAGGAGGAGGAGGAGGAGGAGGAGGAGGAGGAGGGAGTAGCCACGCCCACGGACACACAAGAACACACACACATGAACACAGAGAGAGATACACACTAGGATCACGGTGAGAGCCATGACAGACTTGAAAAATTGTGAACCTTTCCTTTAACACTCAAACATGGAATACATCGTTTTAGGTCCAAAATCAGACACAGAACTTTAAATTTACATTTCTAGTGGAGATCACAAAGCTTCCAAAGATATCAAATCTGTCTGGAATTAGAGGAGATTTGCTGAAAGACCTTTAGAATATTTCCAACGTTTGATGAAAAGGTGCAGCCGGTCTTGAACATTTTTCTCAATTGATGCATCACGTAGCCTTAATACAGTAAATAACAATAACATGAATTAATATTTAACGGAATATTAATATGAAAAACATATTAATATAATTTAGTAAAAGCTACACATGGGAGAATGTTAAAGGGGGAAAACTAAAGGCATCATTCACTATTTTTACACCAAAAAAATAAGATTTTTTTACAACTTTATTCTTCTTTAGAGTCACATAATCTGATTTCAGATTTAATGTGTCTCATCATATGATAAAATAAAAATCAAGCACCACCTGGATGATCCACAGTAAACAGGACGTGTGATGAATAGTGCTTCTGTCACTAGCCTCTAACATTAGTGGCTGTTGTGTGTTTATTTCTCCATTGATGCTGAAACAGACCATTGACCCATCTGCTGCAGGAAAAACTGGCAAACATGCAGAATTTCTCTCTGCGTGCAACATGGCATCTGTCTGTTACTTTTAAATGGGTCACATGAAGTTTGGGGCCAAAAACCACCAACTGGCTTCAACCAGAAACCGTTAGAAAGGAAAAAAAAAAAATACAAACAGAAGCCTCTTTGATTCACCACTTTAGTCGCATGGTGTCCGAAGATAGTGCGTTCGGTAAGAGACTCCACTCTGGAGTCACATTCGGAGGTTTGAAGTATTAAACCGGAGCTGCTACAGTAGAGAAGAAGAACAAACTAAAATCAGAGAACATGGATGCATCTACAGAAGTAACAGCAGTAGTAATAATAGTAACAGCGATAGTTTAAGTTTAGTACATTTTTTTATTTGCACATACTGTATAAACAACAGCATAAAGCCAGATAATAGAAATAAAGCGAATGTGTTAAGCATTTCCACACTGGACACCTGTCCATGTAGTATGAAGACTTTAGCACTTTTAGAGTTTAGAGATACCACCTCACAGACCTTCCTCCCATAGACGTTCTGTCATGGACTCTGTGTTTTTGGACTTTTTGTGTTTTTTTGGTTTTTGAAATTTTTGTATTTTGGACTTTTTGTGTTTTGGGGTTTTTTTGGTTTTGTTTGTCACAGATGAGAGATGGTAGTGTTGGTTGTTGGGTATTTGAGTTGTATTCATGTTTATTCTGTGGCGGTTCTATGCAGGTCGGTTTATTATGAAGAGTTTTGTGGGTTGTTTTTATTTTTTTGCTGTGTTCCCTCTTATGTTCCTGTGCTTTCTTTTCCCATCTTCTCACCTGCCCTGCATCTAGCATCATTATCCCTGTTCTGTGTTTCCCTACACCTGCCCCGTATCATAAATAAACCTTTGAAGAACAATAGTAAGAATGTGAATATTTTGAGAGGCGTGTGCTTCTCAGGGCGGGAAAATACCCCCCAAAACACAACAGAGCCACCAGATCCCCTAAAAGTAGAGGTCAAGCATTCAGACCTGTACAGGTTTTTCCTTTAATTTGTCACACGTCTGTATGTATGTATGTACAGTATGAGGGCCAGTATGCATGTGTAAGTCTGTATGTTCTTATTTACATAAATTGCAAAAAAAAAAAAAATGTTGAAAAAAAGCTTAATATCTTAAAAAGCATAAAAGTTATAAAAATAAAAAGCAATAGCATAAATTTCCTTAAAGTGCTGAAGGTATTGATATATGAATAGATTCTGTAAATGAAAGTATGCAGAAGTACTTAAAGATGTAAACCATGAGAGGAAGGTGAAGATGGTCGACCAGTATCATGAGAATTAAAACTTGAGGAACTTACTAAACATGATGGGACAGAAAGTTGCAAGAACATATATATTTACAGATAAACACACATATCTGGTGAATATTTGTGGTATTTACTGAAATAATCTCTTTAGACAGTTTGAGAAAGTCGTTAATCTCACAGATCTTTTTTTTTTTTTTGCAGTACATGGAAGTGATGAGTTAGATGTTTGTAATATTAAAAAGTCTCCTTTGTTTTCTTCTTCTTCCTCCCCACAGTCCGGGAGCTCCAGGAGACCCGGGAAAAGATCGCCATGACGACCAGCCCAGTACCCCCTCCTCCCCCTACACCCGGTGTGGCCCCGCCTCCTGCCCCTCCCCCACAGCCACCTCCCCCTCCTCCTCCTCCTCCTCCACCTCCTCCTCCACCTCCCCCTTCCAGATGCAACCCCCTGAGGTGAGGACGTTTACATTTAATATAAACTGTGACTGAACAACTAAAGAATAAAAGGACGATGATACAACAAACATGACTAAAAACTCATGAACTGTGCAGGATTTACTGTACACTATCGTACCGTGCTCTAACATTATTCTACAGTTTAATTTAGTAATCATAGTGTTGTATGACAAAGTGGCAACAATAATAATAAACTTGTTTAGCATCTTTAGGATCAAACTGAAAGAAAAAGGCAGTTCAGTGCATAAAAGCAGCATTACGTGCAACGTCCACAGTGAGCGGTGCCGGGTCTATTCATGCCTCCTGAAGCATGAAATTCACTCGTGAATGTATATAAATGAGGGTATTCACTGACAGTTTACTCAAAATTACCTTTTAATTATGCATTTAATTTGTTGCTGACTTTGCCTGAGGAGAGATAGAGAGAGAGAGGTAGAGAGAGAAAGAGACAGAGGTAGAGAGAGAGGAAGGGTCCTGCTCTATATGATGTACTCAAAACACGCTGAAGTTCTCCTCATTTCCATATCTTTGTGTTTCTGACATCAGATGTCAGACGTAGTATGAAAATTGATCACGGTTGAATAAATACTACACATAAATACTTCCTGTTAACCAGCAGTCATTATGAAAACGCTGCTGCGGGTAAAGTCGTTATTTTACACGTCAGTTACACATTAAAAAGTCGTCATGTTCAAGTACAGCGGCGAGCATCTAAATGCGGCAGCAAAACATGTAGGAGTTATGTTTGTAAAATGAGAAAAATGTCGGCAAAACATCTCTGAACTATATTATATAAACGTGTCTGCTGAAGAACAGACGCTCCACGTATCAAACCTTTCCAGCGGACGGCGAAACGGCGACGGAGAAATGAAAGATCTTCGAAAGGGATTTATGATCTGTTTTTCTCTCTCTCAGCTCTCTGATAGCCATCATGAGGAAGTCGTCAAAAGGCTCCAAAGCGTCCGTGAAGGTCGAGCAGCCTCCAGGTGGGTTTCACTCCCTGACCGTCACGCCCTTTTCTATCCATGTTGTCGTACGTGTTTATCATGATGCGTTACAACATCTTGGAGTTCTTATTTACGCGTCTTGTTTCTCTCTTTCCAGCTGCTGAGGGCGTAGATGACGTGAAGGTGAAGGCGGTGAATGAGATGATGGAGCGGATCAAACACGGCGTCGTCCTGCGACCCGTCAAGAGTCAGGAGAACAAGGTGAGGACGAGACGGGTGGACAACTGAGAACAATAACATCAGTGTTGTTTTTTTTGGTTTAGCAAAGGTTAAGTTTCACTGCTGCAGAGGATTCCAATGATCCGTGTCTCCATATGTAGTTATTTTTTGACATGAGGAAGAAGCAGGACGCAGAGATAAAGCAGAACGGGTTTGATAACAGGCAGAGATGATGAACTGGGTTCAGGCTGGAACACTAAGATCTAAACACACAGACAATCTGACAAAGGCCACGGATGAGTGAGCTGGTATATCTACTGAGGGACTAATGAGGTGATGAGGGGCAGGTGTGCAGGTATGAAGGGGGATCAGGTGATGGAAGAATCGGTCTGGAACGAAAAGAGAGTTAGTACTGGGGAAAAATATGTACGATGGTAAAGATCTGTTGTCGTTTGACATGCAGTTTGAGATCACGACAACCGATCGAGCAGAAATTCTGCCTGATTCTAAAAATCAAAAGCATCAAATTCCCTCTTTGTGTTTCCCTGTTGAGTTGCGGTGGAAGTATAGTAACAAAAAGAGGAACTTTGACACTTAAAAGACTGTAACCTTGAAAGATATCACAGAGGGAGGACAGTGGATTTTGTCCTCCATCACTTCCATTGTAAGTGTATTATGAAGGGATCTTCTAATGATCAGTATGAACATGAGGTTATGTTTCAGTGTTCATTTGGGGACCTGACTGTTGTTTTAAATCTGTCCTTTTAATCTGTACAGCGCTCAGCTTCAGTCCTCATTAGTTTTTGACCCTGAATGCAATAACAGCAAGAAGGTCAAGGGTCAGAGGTGACAGTGCACCTGACAACAGAGGCACTCAGATATCCCTGTGGCCTTGAAATCAATTTTAACTACACAAGAGAATTAAACATTTCTGCTTCATCAGTTTGAAAATTAAACATGTTTCACTGTCATTTTATGTCTCTTTTTACTCTGTCCTCCTCCTTCCTGTGAAGCTCAGACATCTGTAAACACTGACTTCACATTATATGCACTCTGGCTGATTGTTCTCTTCTTTCTCTCCTCTCCACGTGTCTCCTTTGTGCTGCCACAGAGAATAGCAGTAAAAGTGAGTATATTGACATTTGCATCAATCTTATGAGGTGATGTCATCGACGCTCTCCGGGGAAAAGACATTTTCCCTCCCCCTGACCTCACACACACACACAACCCAACACACACACACACACACACACACACACATGCTGCAGAACCTCCTGTTTTAATCAGTTAAACACATTTTAACATCCATTTCAAATAACTTAATGGGGCTGGACGCTTGCTGGTTTATTGTTCCTCTCCAAAAGGGAAGTCTACAATGCTGCTGTAGCAAACATTCAATCAATCTGTCAACAGAGGAAGATAAATTTTTAATCAGAAAACTCTCACACTGATGCTGCGTTAGATAGTTTTTCCCTCATAGGAAGCTGAAATATCCGACTCGTCAGTGATTCTGGGGCCACTTTCACCAAGTTTCCAACATGAGATCATTTTCTGTCGTGTTATTTTTGACACATTTAACTCATCAAAAGATATTTGTGACCCATACATGAGCATGTGAGTGGACTGTAGGATCCACAGATGTATCAAGCAGTTGCAAATCACTCTTGTGGAACGAGCCTGTTGAACGCAGCGATAGCGCCGCGCTCTAAGCGTTGACTCACATACAGAGACAAAACTTACAGTTAAGGTGAATTATTTGTCTTTTTTTTCCAGCCCTTCTCTCCTCCGCTGTGTGAGGAGAAACCGCAGGAGAGCGCCATGGACGAACTGAAAGGCATCCTGGTAAAAACAGCTTTTTTTTTTTATCAGCTTTGTCACGATATGTGTGATGTTTCAAAACTGCTGCTTTGAAATGAAAATCCTTAATTCAGTCTTGATAAACTATATCTCACGATTTATATTTGTGGAAATGATTGAGATAACAGTCGCTCCTTAATTTTTTTACCATCTTTGTACCTCTTGGAAGTGACCGAGATCATGAATGTTATCAGTTCTTTGTGCGTAAATAAGAGGTGATTCTTTAGGGCTTTGGTTTGATTAAAGATTAAAACAGTGATTAACACTAGACAACACCTAAATTAGTACATTATTAGTTATTATTGTTGTCTGAAGCTGAAGATTTGTTTACATCAGTAAAGTTTCTACACAATAAACTTAATTTTTATTCATTCATTTTTTATGATAAAACAGATAAAACCAATTCCAGTAATGTAAGACAAAAGAAAAGAACATTAAAAAGAAACAGAAATTTAAAAAAACTCTTCAGAGAAAATAAAAACTTAAAAGTTTTTAAGAAGAGATGAAGACATTTTTTATTATGATCAATTAATAAACACATAAAATACAGTTTTTAATCTATAAGTCAATATCTTGAATTCACACCTGCAATTACATATAAATGAGATAATATGTAACTTACAAACAATGACACACTGAGGCTTTAATAAAGCAGTCGTACACTGACACATATAGTATTAATGTAATTGTTGTGGATGATAAAGTCCCTGCTGTGTGTTTGCCTCCAGGAGACGGTGAAGAGGAGCCCCAGCCGAGGATCCCAGGAGGCGGGGCCGTCGCCGCCGGGCAAGAAGGACAGCGAGCTGGAGGTCATCCTGAGACGTCGACGCAACAAGGCGGGAGAAGCCGGCTCTGGAGGTAAACGCACCTGAGGAGGACGCTCAGGGAGGAATTTATTTGTTTTCATTTTTCATAGTGAAATCTAACAGTTTTCCTGCAAAGCGGACTCATCTTGCACATATTTAAAATTTCCATCCAGTAGAAAGTGATGATGCACTTAACCCTCCTGTTGTCTTCCCATCGATCATGCAACTTTTGTCCTCCCGGGTCAATTTTGACTCCGGAGAACAGAAGTCCACAGATGCTATAAATCCTAATAAAACACCTAAAATTCAATGAAAGTAGTGATCATTACTCTTCCTTGCAAAGTGTGTTGTGTGGAACCATCCATGTGATTTTCAGGCAATTAGATGAAATAAAATCCATATTTGTGATATAAAAACATTTGAAAATGGGCCAAATTTGTCCTACCAATCCTCCTTTGACATGAACCTTTAACATAACATGTCAAACCACAAAACTAAATTATGATCTTTAAAGCTCCCCTCTGGATGTGTTTTCAGACATATAAAAATACTCTGCTTTAAATGATAATTTGGGGCATAATACGGTTTTTCCACAAAAGATATTTTCCATTTCAAAAGTTGGAGGCTTCAAGTTTCCACATCACACTCGTGTAAGTTGCACACTGAACCACGATTGGCTCCAAAATAGTTGTGATGTCACAAAACACGCTCATAGCACATGTGTTAAACTGAGATTCAAGGTGAGCGCAGAGAAACTTCAGCAGATGAAGGAACAAGAAGGGAAACACACATCTTTGAGTCGAGGACTTTAAGGCGTTTAATGGAACCTTTAAACTCTTTGATTTGTCAAGAAAATATGTCCATGATTCATAATATCAGATAATAAAATCAAATATAGGCTCGCAGAAGAATAAAACAGGCAAACTGAACAATGATAAAACAAAAAGTGAATTCAGACATGTGGCTGGATCAATGATCTCTGTTCCCCTGACGGTTCAGACGAGGTCCTGCTGTTAATTATCATGTCGCTCTGTTAGTCAATTTTCAGAGCATGCAGCGTTCAAACTGCTGAGGTCAAAGGTTCGACTCCCGCTGAGACTGTACTCATAACAATTTCATGCTCTGAGGGAAAAAGCGATCTGATTTGCTGTGTCTGTGTGTGTCCAGAAGAGGGCAACCTACACCGCAGAATCCACACACACACACACACACACACAAACACACACACACACACACACGCACACACACACACACACAGAGCATGAAAGGAGGTCAGATTAACTGCTGACATGGATTTATCCGTTTTTCCGTGATTGATTGAACTGAATACATGAGTGACTCTGGTCTGAAGGGAAGTCAGTCAACTTAGATCCCAAAAAGAACCAGAACAAAATAAAAACACTTTTCCATCAAAAGTAAGTTGAAAATGAGAGCAGATTCAGTAGATACAAAGTCAAACAACAAAAGTCAGAGAATAATCGACTGAAGGGTGTAGTGGTTTAGATTACAAATTGATGGAGGATGTTAATGTGGGTGAAAATGAGAAATTTATTGAAACCAATAAAATAAACATTAAAAATGCCAAAATAAAACAAAAAAAATGTAAAAGTCTGTTTAAACTGTTTAATGAAGGTATTTTAAATATAACAGTGATTTTTACTCACTGATGATCAGACAGTGAACTGAATGACCTGAGACAGACTGAACATGGCAGCATGTTACATAATTCCTGTTCTCCGGTACGTCCTCGCTCCCAAACACAAACCGTTCTTCTCCTCTGCAGATGAGAAGGAGGGCCAGATGAGCCACGTCTCCTCCTCCGACAGCCTGAACGGAAGGCGCACCAGCAGCGACTCGGGCAAAGATCCAGAGGGGCTGAGCGTTCCCTCCGACCCGGCGGGTCCCAGGGTCAGCCCGGAGAGACGGGGGTCAGGGCCGGGGCCCATCGTAGCCAGGAGGAAGAGCTCCGACACGGGCAAAGAGCCCCGAGTGGGCTCCTGGCAGGAGAGGAGGTCCTGCAGCTCTCTGTCCGAGAAAGAAACAGCAGAGTCTCCGATCAGCAACGGCTGCATCAACAGGTGGAGAATAACGGGGTGGGAGGTGCACGGGGGCTCAGCTGACTCACTTCTACAGCTGCAGCTAATGATAACTTGTGTTTAAATTAATTTTTGCTCCATTAATTGCCAGAAAATAGTGAAAAATACCAATCACAAGTTCCCGGAGCTCAAAGTGATGTTTTCAAATTGTTTGTTTGGTCCAAACAACAGTTAAAATTTTAAAGATATTCACTTTACAATTAAATACAGTGAACAACAAATCTTCACATGTTAGAAACTTAAATCGGAGAATGTTTGGTGATTTTGCTTCAGTCAGTTCCCTCAGATTAAAGGTTATGTTTTAAACCAGATAGCAGATCACACAACGCTGCAGCCTGAATGAAGTGGAAGTATTAAATGTTGCCAATTTAGCTTAATTAACTGATCAATCATCTCAGCTTTGTTAAATGTAACTTAATTCAATTCTAATTTTATTTGTATAGATACAAAAGCAGTTCAAAATGCTTTACATGAAAATGAAATAATAAAATAAAAAAGCCAAATATGTACTTATACTCACATCCATACAAACATATAAGAAATGTACATTCATACATACATATAATGCATGTATGTACATGGACACACACACCTATAAATATTATGCACATAAATACATCATTGCCATGAATTAGGGAACATACACATGTGCACACATATGTAACACAAGTAAATTGTTATGTGATGTAAATATTGTTGTTATTGAGAATGTCACTATTTATAATGAGCTTTTGGTTAATTAGCTAACCATGGACAGGGGTCGCAAATTAGCCTCGGCTAGAAATGCTACATGCAATACATCTGTTTCATGTTATTTTAACCTGTTACAATGTTTTTTTTTTTTTGCATCATCCCTGACAAATAAACTAATAAATAAAAATAAATAAAAGTACACATACATACAATGTACATATGCTTATAAATCCCTTTAAGAAAATGCTTGACTGAAAGAAAGATGCTAAATGCTGTTTCACTGCCTGCACTGAGCACATGGAGAAGATTGGCACCTGGTGACGCCAATATATCATATTGATAAAGGAAACCAGGTTTATCGTTTACATAACTTTTCATGTTACTGCAGGAAGTTGACAGTAACCAGGTTGCTGTTATTTGGTTGTTTTGGATCTGTGACCTTTGACCTCTCATTGTCCCCGCTCCGCAGTGTCGGGGAGGACGATGGAAACGTGACAGAGAAATGTGTCCGGTCAAACGGAGTTGACCACACCGAGCCCAGAGAAGACGCACACGCCACCGTCTGCGCCGGCCCCGAGAACGGCAACACCGACGCCGAGTGCTAGGATGGATGGACTCCGAGGATCCCGGTTCAGTTTCTGTCATCTGATCCATGCATTTATTGATTAATATGAAGAGTGATGTCATCAAATATTCACTCTTAGATCAGGAGTTTTAGGGTGCGATCACACCATGGCTTTTTGATTTTACTGGGTCGGAACTAGAACGGAGAAGTTGACTTTATTGTACTGCTGTTTTTGTGTTTTTTTTTTTTTCATTTTCACACTTAACCAGTTAAAAGCGAACCAGGGCCTGTAAAGAAAAGTCACTAACATGTAGCTCGTTTATTTACTTGTTTACGGCTCAGTTTGAATGCGCTCTTAACATTTCTGGACATTGTAGAAGCTCCACCTCGTCATACAGACTTTCAAAACTGGTCAAAACTGTGAGAAAAAAATTCATAAATGCAGCAGGAGTCAAAGGGAATATTAACAGAAGATGCAAGAAAATCTAAATTTAGCAACACAAAATCATTTTTTATATTTATTTTCTAATGGTTGCTTTTCTTCTTACTATAATTTAATATTATATAATTTGACCTGTTTAGGCCTTTGATGTCATTAGAAGCAGAAAGGTTGAGAACCTGGTTTGATGCAACATGTCCAAAACATAAAAAAATATTGAGTTTTTTTCTTTAATTTCCCTTTTTATTTGTGCCAGTTTTCCTTCAGTTTTCAGGTTTTATAATCTACAATAACCAGACACATAAAAGTTCACTAAAACCACCATCAATGAAACCAAAAGTGAAGATTTCAGCTCAATAAGAAGTCAGTGACGGTGGAGCTTTCTATAATGGTCGATATTCTAAGTTGTTCTTTTCTTTGAATACAAACCTGTGGATCCTGGAGGACTGACTGACTGAACTGTACGAGGGAAGCTGCACCTTTTTTTGCACAGAACCTCCGTTTTCTTCAAACACTTTGACTAATATGATGACTGCAAAGCTTTAGGTTGATGGGGTTTTTTTTGTTGTTTGTTTTCTTTTCTATTCGATGCACAAAGGATCCATTCAATATCGCTTTGTGTCATCGGAAGGAATGCACTGTACCGTTTAGGATCCAGTTAATCCGGCTTCTTCTGCTTCTCCTCCTCTTCTTCTTCTTCTTCTTCTTCTTCTTCTTCTTCTTCTTCTTCACACCCGCTCGTACCGAGGGCTGCACAGTTGGCTGTGTTTAATCATATGTTGGGATTTTAATTTAGTCAGTGGCAGTACTGAAACAAATGTATATAGTTTATTTGATGTGGTGAAAAAAATACTGATGATTTTAAATGAAGATGCAAAAAAAGAGTTTTTCCTTCAACTATAATGACGGATAACCTTGATTAAGTCTGGGACTGTCGGAAATTCTAAGAAAGGCTGAATTGGAACACAGTTATCTATGAATATTGAATGTTTTAATTGAAATCTTGGTTCTAAATCCTAAAGCCCTGCTAGCTCCCCCCCCCCCCTCCACCCACCCCCCTACGAGGCTGAAATGTTCATTGCACATAGCAATATGAAATAGTTGAACAGATCAAACAACATATTGATGATTTAGCCTCCAATAGTGGAGCTAAAGATGTAAACATTTTACTGAAGGTGGAGAAGAAAGGTTGGGAATTACAACTTGACATCTTGGACTGATGGTGGCGCTAGTGTTAAAATCAAAGGGGGTCGTCATAATTGTTGGTTTTCACTCTCTAAAGACTGTAAATATCCTCAGAGAATTTCATGGAAATCTGTTAATTTGTTTTCCAGATGGACAAAGTGTTGGTCAGGGGGGATATTTGGATTTGGATGACCCAAGAAGAAATCTCATGATGTCGTCAAAATTAGGGGAGCGTAACTTTTCCACAGAAACTATTACAGCAATCTGACCAGAAATTGCTGTTTTGTTCTGTCCTAAAGTGAAGTTTAAAGTGCTTTTTACATTTTTTTGGAGCAATTATTGACATACTTTAAGTGGTTCCTAATCATGATTATAAATATCTAACAAAATAACCAGGCTGGTGTCTTTAACCCTAATTGTGCAGCCCTACCTGTAGTATCCAGGTATTTAGAGTATCTCATTCATGAACTTTCTCTCTTCAGTCCAACCTCTTCCTGGGTCTAAATAGAGGGAGTGAAAACAACCAGGAACAATTTATACAACAAGGGTTAAAATTGTACAGAAAGCCACTTTCTTTCTTTCTTCTTTTCTTTCGCTTTTTGCGGCTGAAGCACCTGGTCCAGGTTTCAGCGTGTCGACTATCAGTGTGTCGTAAGGCTTGTGAAGGTTTATGGTGGAAAAACGGACAAACGTGGAATAGAAACGTGACTGATATTTCAGGTTTTAAAGAGACAGTGCAAGAGATTTTGCCCCTCAAAATAGCAAAGACAGTAGCACATAGTTACAACTCAATCACATCTAACAGAAATCTTCTCAGGGTCCTTGGGACAAAATTTCATCAAATCCACTTCTGGGGCTTGATAAGAAATCGTTTGGGAGCTGGTGGCATCAGGAAACAAACAGCAAGCCATTTTTTTTTAAAGACTAGGTTTAAAAAAAAAAAACAGCTTTGGAGGAATGAGGTGCTTGTGTACTTTGTCTACCTCTCCACAGACACCTGCCTCTAAACCTAAACGTCCCCAGTTACATTTCATGGTGTGAAAAACTCATGAGATATTGTCACTGTCCCTCCACTGGAGAAAAGATGTCTTCCACACGCCTTCCTCCACTGAATCAGCACTGAGTCCAGAGTCCCGTATGCACATATTCTGACACACCCTTATCGTTTCTGTACTCGGTCAACACGCCCACCATCACATTTCACCGTGCA